>NC_055665.1:27044366-27727699 GCF_017976325.1 Chelmon rostratus
AGCCCGAGGGTCCAAAATAGAGGTAGCTGTTGTAGCATATTTAAACTGTGTTTTGACTACACCACCAAGCTTCTATCACCACCTTTTTCACAAGGTTATTGAAGAAAATTCACTGTGCCCCTTTTCCGCATGGCAAGAGGTTCATCCCCGTTTTGAGAGGGGATGAGACTTCCTAGACTTTTCTCTTCTCAGCTATGTAACACAGACGATGAAACCCTACTGAAATCTAACTGGGGCCTAACAGAAAACCCAGATAACACTCCTACAATAAAATGGCTGGTCACTACTATGTCTACACATTGTTGCTTAAAGCATAGTTGTACACGCCATCGTCTTGTGAAGAAAAGGCCCAGCTGAAAGAAAAAATAGCCAGCCCTTGCCAGCAAATGATTCCCAGGTTAGACTGTTATTACCTGAAATAAGACAACCAGTGGCCAAAATGGGTTCCATGCTCTTCTAAGTAAGAGTTACCACATGAGGCTTAGCAGAAGTGTAATCAAAAACAATCTTCATTAGCTCATAATGCCAATATTTGTGCATGGTGTGTGCAAGTCAAAAAGTACAAAGGAAACCAGGCATGGTTTCATTAAAGCTGGTAGAAACAGATGCTAAAAACCCTGAAGGTGTGTTAGCGAGGTTCGCTGTGTGAATCTGTAATGTAAAATATGTTGAGAACTGTTCATTACTGGTGGTTATTTGTTCTATTGGAGTGCCATCTGGTTGTTCTGCTGTGTCAGCTAATGATCATATTTCATGCTTTCATCTGAAGATGAATACAAGCAGAATGATAACGGCTACCCAACAGAGATATGTATTTGTATGGGATAAAGATAAGTGATCTTTGTAAAATAATTAAGTGTTGATGTGAGACCTTCCTTTTGTTTGTTTCAGAGAGGTGCGAGCTAAGATGGAATACAAATCACCTATTAGAAAGTCTTTAAACTGCACAGTAAATTCTCAGTTTTAGTTCTTAATTATTCTGATTGTGAACACACTTGTTTAGAGAATGGAAGGCTGCTGGTGTGAGCAAAAGTCATGATACTGGATGTATGTAGGTGATAAGAGAGGAGAAGAGTTTCATATTGCCTGAACACACTTTCATTGCACAAATAGGAGCTATTTAAATTCCACACTATTAAAGTGACAGAAATGTATTTATTGAATTCATACTATGTATGACCATTGCCTAGACCATAACTAATGTTAATATTAAACAGTTAGGAAGAAGATTTTGGTCTTCAACTACACTTTGTCTACATAAACTACATCAGAAAAATGACAAAACAAATCTAACATAAGATAATCAACAAGCTGCATGTACATAGTAAATACACTGTCATGCACAGTGGGTCTGGGTCATGGTGGCAGCAGGTAGCCTACAAGTCCTTTTCCCGAGCCAAAACCTCTGGTTCCCCCAAGGGGGATCCCAACATCCCTCACCAACTAGGATTAATAATCCCTCAACCTGGTCTGGGTCTGATGGGTCAGATGAACCCTACGGCATCCATGCAAGAGACTGAGCTCAGTTTGATCAGCCCAAAGAGCTGGTCCACTGTTCCATGACCTGGATGGAATCTGCATTGATTCTCTTGAATGAGGGGTTCAAATTGGCCATTTTTGTTGTACTCTGATTACAACAGTCTGGTCTTTTGCACAAAAACAGATAGATACATCTTTTGCCATTAAAATAGTAATGGATCTATAACAATGCATCTTTGGTGCAAGCTCCTCACATAGAAAAAACAGTAAATTGTGGAGTGTTGGGCTGCAGGCCGTACTCCCTTCAATCACCAAACTATCAAATCAATATAAGACAAACCACTCTCATCACATATATTACAAGTAACCTCAGATGAGTTTAAGAACTGTCTCCCCTTGTATGCATGTATTTTTGATTGTGAGTGATCTGTAATAATCTTTATAGGAATAATTTAAATTTGGTTAATTTAATAAGAATGTTATGTTTTGTTAAAATGTAGTTGTGATCTAGTATTTCTCTTCCTTATGTTGTATTTTTGGGGTTTTTATAAGCTCCCTCCTATTGAAAAATGGATGTAAAATATGCTTACACTCAAACATTTGTTTTTAATGTACATCTGTAGATGATGGGAAAGGCGTTTGTATTAAAGGAAAGTTAACAGGTAATTTTCCAATTGTTTGCATAATGCATGCACAGCAGGGCTGCCTCTGACAAATCGCCCACTTCTCATAATACATTAAAACAAATGATATCTTCATGATCATTAAACAAAATCATTTATTGTACATTTGGGAGCAGGGAGAAGAAATCCCAGCCTCACTTGTGGGGTGGAAGCAGCAGTTGAGATGGGTGATGGCCATATTTAATGTGTGTTTAATGTTAAGTATTTCTTTCCTTCCCATCATTCCACATGTTAACAGCACAGTTCTGAGCGCTGAATGTTTTTATTGCTGAAAAGAATTCACAGCTCTTTATCGGTGGTGGAGCCTGTCTGATTAAGTCATGGCCATTAGCATCATCACCATTAGGCTCCTGATGGCACGGGGAGTCGGCCTGCAGACGTTTACGATACCCACGGGACCCTCAGTCTGTGTATGTGTGTATCTGTGTGAGTGTTGTGGGAGTCAAAGCCTGAAAGCAGTGGAGACAGATTAGCTGTACAGATATAAAACACAGCTGCAGGACATAATGGTGTTGGGGGATCTGCACAGAGGTTGATGTCAGAGGTAAAATTTAAGACCTCAAATATCATTTCATGTGATGTGAAGCTGAATTTAAGGGTGCTGATATACAACTGTTGATTAAAGAGCATGTTATAAAGGCAAAATATGTTTGTCATACAGGAACCAAATTTTGCTTTGATTTTATGGCATGGTGGGTCTAACTTAGTGTCAACTGTGAGTGCAAGTAATTTAGTACAAAGAACACTGTCAATCCAGGCTACATCTTCTACACATTCACCATTTGCAGTATAATTCTTTTGTATTTCTTTGATGTTCTGTGCATATGGAACATTTTCAGACCCCTTGTCTTCTCCTCTTTAAAATTAAGATTCAAGGCACCTAAGATTTTTTATTTATTTTCTTTCTCATCAGTTTACACATAATCCTCCACAGTGACAAAGGAAAAACAATTTTAGGAGTGTTTTATCAAAACTAAAAGACAGAAATATCCCATTTATGTAAGTATTCAGACCCTTTGTTATGACATATTTAATTGAGGTCTGGTGCATCCTACTTCTATCAATGGTCCTTGAGGTGCTTCTACAACTTGATTGGAGTCCACCTGTGCTCAACTGAATTCATTGTACATTATTAGGAAAGGAACACACCTGTCTATATAGGGCGTCACAGTTGATGGCATATGGCAGAGTGAAGGCACAGACTTGGGGAAGGATACAAGAACATTTCTGCAGCACTGAAAGTGCCCAAGAGAACAAGCCTCCGTAACCAGGAAGCCAACAGTCACTATGAATGAAATACATAGTTCCCTTGTTTAGGTGGGTGAACTTTACAGAAGGATCAGCTTGAAATAGGATTCATTGAAATCAGTATGAACAGACTGACAACCCATGCACGTGGCTCATGACCTCAGCTCCACCTGATGCAACCAACACACAGACTTAATGATGTGCTGATGTATTTTACCAATCTGTTCTCTCAGTTTATTGATCCATTCATTTAGTTTATCAGTCCACAATTTAGTGATCGGTTCCCCCGGTTTATTCCTCCATTCACAAACCATTTCCACATCACTATTTTTTCTACCTCACCACTTTCTCCTGAAAATAATGCAATGTCATCACTTAGATCATGTCTCTGGAGAAGATTCACTTCTTTGGCCTTGCTGAACTACAAAAACACACAATCCCAGTCAGAGTGGTGTTACAGAGTGATGTTTCTTTTTCCATCACAAACAGTAGTTATAGTTGATGTAATATGATGTTTGACATTTTGAATAGCAAAGCCTGCTACATGTCCATGGATTTTTTTTCTGGATTGGTCTTTGCCCATGAAAAAGAACCAAGTAATTCTGCTAAAAGATTTGGTGGGCATCCAAGTCAAATCCAAGTCATCAAATCCAGATACCTCGCCAAGTGGGAACCAGATCAGAACCCAACCCTCGTTCTGTCAAAATAAGATTCAGTTAACAGACAGTGAAGAAATTCATGTGAACTTGGGCAAAGCTTATGATGCAGGGGTATCTTATGGGGTTGCTGCAGATTATGGGATGAGGGACGTTGCAACAGCCATTGAGTCCTTGTGTAACCACAGTAAGATCTTTGTTGCGTTCTCTGATGTAAGTCAAGCATGTTCTTAACCTATGTTGATTTTCATGGACACAATCTCTAGATGCAGCTCTGGAGTCGAGACCATCCCAGTTTTGTGATCTTGGGACTCCATCTCTGCTTTTTGCTGATGATGTAGTGCTGCTGTCTTCATCAACCTGTGGCCCCACAGACGTGGATGTTCCCTGAAATGTCCCTGCCCAAAGTGAAGTAGTTCTAAATGTGAATGCCATTGTACCTGCCTGTCGTGGTGAAGAGGGAGCTGAGTCTGAAGACTCAGGTTTACCACTTAATCTATGTTTCAAACCTCACCTATGGTCTTGAGCATTGGGTAGTAGACAAAAAGAAAAATTACATCACAGAAACACAAAACCAAAATGTATTTTCTTCACAGGGTGTCTGGGCTTATGCCTGACAGAAAGGGTGAGGAGCTCACACACATGGAAGGAGTTGGGAGTGGAACTGCTGCTCCTTAAAAGATGCTGCCTTAAAAGATGCCAAACAAGTTATTTTGGGTTTTTGATCAGGATTCCTCAGGGGAACCTCCCTGCAGAGGTTTTCCAGCCATGTCCAATTTGTATGACACCTCAAGCAGGCCAAGAACAAGCTGGCAGGAAAAAATATCCTTTCTGAACCAGCAATGGTAGGGATCATCAAGCTGGAACTGGAGGAAGGAGCTAGGATAGGTGGGAGTCTGGTCTACTTTGTTTAGCTTGCTACCACTGTGACTAGGAAAACAAATCAATAGTAGAAAATGGATTGATGGATGGGCATTAAATTCAATTTTGAGTTTATGATTATCCTGATTATGCAAAGAACATACATTGAAATTATGGAAATTCACACATTGGGTGTATTTAATATAAAATACCAAATGATAATATGGTACTGACTCTCATACTACAACTGGTAATAATACTACCACAATCTTTGTAATAATGGTAGTTTCAGTAGTATTTTTATTCTGGGGCTTAGTAGCGTTAGTGAGTTTAAAACATTTAGTTATTTCAACGTGTGGTGAGAGACAGTAAAGTTTGGAGAGATACAGTCATGGAATGATCTCACTGGTCCAGATCCAAATTTTAAATATGGATGTTTTGTTTACATGGTCTATGCCAGCCACAGTACAAAAATAAACGCAACCTGAGCCTTTCAACCAATACAATCCCAGAAGAACAATAACTCATTGTCACTGTTTTTCTGGAAATCGTCACACATTAAATTTTAACCCAAAATATCTGCTTGACCCCAAAATGATTTCTGATTTTCACAGACCTGTATTGGTACAATCCTGCTGCTAGGCCTCAGTAAGGGCCTGAATGGTAAATGTGGGCTGACAGCCGTGCAAATACCAACAGGCTGGAATGTTCTGGAATGGTCTCTGTCTACACAGCAGATGTTTGACCAAAGAACACGGCACTCCTCTAACCAGGTTGTGAGAGTGAGCCAAGAATGTGTGCATGTGTGTTTTCCTTAGTTTTGATCTGCATGAGCTACTGCTGTTGGTAATGATATGTGGTGTTAGCAGCTTTTCCTCACCTGGGGTTCATCACCAGCCGTCTGAAGAAGTAAGTCCAGGTGATGTAGTCCATTGCATCCTGTTTGGATGAGATGGTTCCTGCAGCAATCTCAGCATTCAGATGGTCTGACAGCACACTGAGGAGGCTAGGGATAGAACACACATATCACAGGAAGGTCACTTACAGATTCCAATTCAAAATTTTGTTTCAAAGGTATTTCAGATTATGGGCCTAATTATTATAATCCAGTAGGGCTGGATTTTCAACCTCAGTACTTTTTTTGTACAAGGAGAAATAAGTCTGTAGTTGGTGAATCGATTTGTTGATCAACGGCAAATTCTTCGCAGACAATTCCAATTAACAATTAATTGTTTAATTCACTTTTCAAGCAAAAACGTAATTGATGTGAGAATTTGGGCTATTTCTTGTTTTATATCATACAATTTTGGACTATTGGTCAGACAAAACAAAACAGCTGAATGTAAATGCCAATATTTTAGGTAAGTTTAATTTAGAACTAACACCTTTCCTGATCTGAAATGAAAAGTCTGTCGAGGTTACAAACTGTTTTTTGAAAAAGGAAATCTGGTGACACTTAGTTTGAGTCATTCTACATTAATGATTTTAATTGATTTTAATGTGTGCTACAACTATTTTTTCTCAGCTCCTTGAAAGTATTTTTTTTCTCACATCTGCCACAGCTTATTATGAATAACAATGTTCACCACAAATTCCAACTGCCTGCATCCTGTGCTTGCACTTTGGAATATGTGAAAACATGAAATGAAACATGAAGGTCATTAAAAGGTGTATGTGAAGTCAGTCATCCATATATTTCTCACTTTTAAAAAGTAAACATAGTGCATATTTATGATAGTAGGCTTTGTTAAGGATGTTGTAAACTTGATGGCAATTTGAGGGATGCATGCACTACATGGATGTAGAACAGGTGGGACTTGTTATTATTCAAAACCACTGCAGGTTTCATGAACACGATCTTGCTCATACAGGTATGTAAGCACATATTTAGAGCATGTTCTCTGCACAGGTAATTGGTCTTTGCCATAATGGACAATAATGTAGACAACAGACATGTAACTGTTACCTGGATTCAACAGGGAAAGGCTCATAGAGGAACTTCTTGTAGAAATCCTTCTTGATGTCATGGACAAGGATAACTGCTTTTCCCTGGTCATCAAATTGAGGTCGACCTGCTCGCCCCATCATCTGCAGAACATCTTCACACAGCACATACATCAAGCTGCTATCACATGAAAAGTGACTCTTTGTTGTCTCTTGGTCTGTAGTCCAGGACTGTTTCTACAAATGAGACTCTATTTCAAGGGACTATTAAATAAATAAATATGCATTATGTTACATCGATTACATTATAATGTAAAGGTCTGTCGAGGTAGAATAAAAAACAAATGTACTGTATGTGCAGATGAGAAAATAGTGAATGGACAAGAGTGTGTACCTGTAATGGGGTAGTCCACATAGCGCCTGGATTTGCCATCATAGTATTCAGTTCCCTTGACGACCACCAGGTGAGCGGGGAAATTCACCCCCCAGGCCAGAGTACTGGTGGCAATCAAAACCTGAGAAAACAGACAAGAGCTTAATTAAATGATATAACACAGGAGTGAACAAAACTACTCTAATAATCAAATTTGATTATTACTGAATGGAAATAAGACAATAGTAAATACTACAGTTGATGATATTGTTGAGGAAAATATGGGTAAAATGGGAATGTACATGCGGTGTATCTATCATATCTATAATGGTTTAATCTACATTCTGCTGTACAGCGCAGGTGTGTTACTGTCTCCATCTTCAATAAGCATCTGAAGGAAATATTTCAGGCATCTGCAGCAGATTTCACATATCTTTTCCTTTCACTTAACACACATGACATACATAAGGTAATAAAAAGACTTATAGTGTTGACTATGTTGCCCACCTACCCAATAAAAAGCTATTAAAATTGGCGACATCATAACTCCACAAAAATTAAATTTGTAATGCATTTCCTGGATCTCAAGGGCTTAACTCTTGTATGTATGAACAACTCTGACATTCAAATAAAGGACAGGGTGAAGAGCGTTTTGCTGACATCCGGTTTTGCATTTTAGCAATAAAATGTCATCAATCAAATTGCAAAACACAAAGGTAACCAACGTTATTTGCATGCAGGTCAGGTAGACATTATACATTTTGTGTACAGGATGAGGGGGTACCTGGATCTTGCAGTTGACAAACAGCTCTTCCACAGTCTTTCTGTCTCTCTCATGCAGGCCTGCATGATGCATGCCAATCCCAAAGGCCAACGTTAGCTTCAGGTTGGAATCCCTTACTGTGGCGATGATATCCTCGATCTACAGACAATTATAAACCAATTACAGGCACAAATGCAATTACAAACGGAGTGACCGACAATGACACAGCTGAGAGCTGACCTGCCAAAACATCTCACTGTAAACTATACCAAGTAGTAAAGATTCCAAGCTGGAGGTAAAGAAACTGCAAATGTGATAATATGAATATAAATAGTTTGCAATTTTGGGAAACATAATTATCAACTTTCTTAAACATAATTATCAACTTTCTTGCTGAGAGTTAGATGGGAACATTGAAATCACTATCATGTCTGTACAGTAAATATAAAGCTACAGCCAGTGCTCAGTAATCTTACATTTGCATAAAGACTGGAAACAAGGGGAAAACGCTAGCTCTGTCCAAAACAAACAAACAAAATCCACCTACTAAACCCCTAAAGCTCACTTACTGCCACGTTATATCTAGCTTGTTCAATCTGTACACAACCAGAAGTAGGGACATGTTGTTGTATTACATGACATTGTTGTAAGTACTCTTTCTAGGCCAGGAGCGGTAACTTCCACAAGTCTTCCCTGGGTGTATGGCAGGATGTCTGACTCTGTACAGACATGAGAGAGGTATCGATCTTCTCATCTAACTCTGGCCCTAACTTCTCCTAAAAAAAAATTAATTTAAAGCCAAGGGCCTATCGACACCTGTAGATAAATATGTAAAATGAAAAGTCAAGAACAGCCAGGAATTAGTCCCAAGTTACAGTAATTCAGCTGTAGACATATGGCATTTGCATGGTTCTCCTCTGGTTCCAGAAGGATTGGGGCATCTTGCCTTGTACTATACAGATCTGATGTCCTCCAGCCAACACAAACAGCCTCTGAGCTGAAGGCAAAAAAGTGCAGCCTGTGCTTTGCCAGAGTAAACAGAGATGAGTGAGTGGAGCAGAGCTGCAGGAGTAAACAACGCTGGACACAACAACTGGCTTCTGTGGTTATTATTTTTGTTCCTTGTATTTTGCAAATACTGTAAGTTTAAGATAAAGAATGGAAACAAAACTTAAATGCATTTTCCAGTAAGATAACCTTTGTACCAGTTAAATATCTATCATACACGGTGGACACAAAATCATCAGTTACATCTGCATTTTTGAAAACATTTGATTTTCGGATAAACATTCAGCTCAGCATATGATACATTGAACAAAGAAAAATACCCCTCACAAAATTGGATGTTTCTCATTAGAAGCAATGATTCTAACTGCAGTGTTTCTTTCAAAATTAGGATATGAGTTAGTAATAAGTAAGAGAATGGAAGGTGGAAGTGAAAATCCAGCCCTGGGAGAACAAGCCGGGGGTTTCAGGCAGCAGCAGAGGAAAGAAAGAGCTGTCAGATCGGAGAGGGGATTTGGGGCAGTGGGTGACCCCCGGTGAGAGTTAAGCAACTATCGCCAGACGCCTGTCAGTCAAACAGCAGGGGGCGGGGAGCTGCTACACGGGCCAGCGCAGAGAAGCAGCAGGCAGCAGCATATATCAGCGGAACACACACAGAGGCCGGGGACGCTGTGTGCACACATATAGAAACTAGGCCTTCGTTATGAGACTGTACATATTTGCATTGAGACAAGGTATCTGAAGGGTTCAGGAAATCAGATTCACGACTGTGTAAGATTCCACATGTACCATTTTAAAACTTGAACATATCATAGTGGAATTAATAATGGTATACTTACAGTAAACAAGGAAGGTGATGATTGAAATGTTTGTCAGGAAGTGACTTTTTTCAACTAGCCTTAAGTTATTGCTGCCAAATTATAGCAAAGATTAGGATCATATTAGTTTAGACAGAATGAACCATAGCTTTCTCACCACTTTCAGCTCCCCAGCAGTGTCTAATGGATGCAATGTGCATTACACCCCCCAATTCAAAGCTGTATCTAAAGTTTGTCCTCAGGGTGGGGCAACAGGAAAGTGCGATATTTTGTATGCCATGCCAACGTTTTGATGAGAGGATGGCACAAGACTTCATGGATAGCCCAGAATGCATTAATTCATTACATTTTCATTGTACACTATTTGTGTTGGATATCAGTTAGTTCGCAGTTGATAGTGTTGTAATAATACTAGCATACTTTTCAAACGTGAACCCTGAGGAGTCATTTGCTCCCATCTTGACCTGATCCTAAGGTATGTAGAGACAATATAATGGAGGATGAAACAGACTTTTCCGGCACAAGGCTTGAATTCCATCTGTAATTACGCTTAAACCGGCACTTAAACAGAGAAACAGAGCATCAGCACAATTCACAGACGTAAAGGAAATGCATGAGAATGACAGATGCAACAACTGCATCAGCTCTCTACAGTCATGGCTATAGCAGGGTCCCTGAGTCTGATGTTGCTCACCACAGAGATTAATAACTGCCTACGCGAGCTAAAGAACAAAGTTGAGCAGTCAGAGGTGATCCCACTCGATGCTCATGGTTTCTCATCTCGATTGATCGATTGTAGCCGAATGCAGGTTGTAGCTGCAGTAGCTATTATGTGTTAGACCTCGTCTTCACAGGAGCTGTTTGAGTTGTGTTTTTCAGGTCTTCTGTCTAACGTGTGGCTGATGGAACAGACACGCTTCTGTTTCAATCAATCCAGCTGTCTACACAGGCTGCATAACAGCTCACATTTCACTTGCACTATACTGTGTGTGCGTGAAGACATATTTTTTTGTTTAAATCTATTTTCTTCCATTTCACACACAGTAACTGTGTTGGATTTGCTGGCAAATGCTGGGTGACCTACACTCAGTACTGCGCCTGAACATATCCTGTGCAGTCACAGGCGGAGCACAGAAGCTGCTGCTGCTCAGCTAATATCCTTCATGCTATGCCTACTGTGCACACACGGTGTTAGCGTACCTCCCTCTCGTCCTGGTGCAGCCACTGTTTGGGGTTGTCCTCTGTGGCCAGGTAGGCGATGAGGTCCAGGGCGGTCAGTCGAGTTTGTCGTCGTGATGACACAAAAATCAGCACTGGTTTGGCCGGTGAGTGGCTGCGTATTGCTGTATAGATAATTTCAAAATAAATACAAGTATTGGTTTGTATTTTTTTTTTTTAAAGAGAACTCAGTCAACTGCTCCAGTAACTGTTTCAGAATCATTTTGGGTACTATCCTGCAAGTGTTTGTTAATGCCTTTTCCTCTGGCTGCAGCTGCATGCAGACATTCAAAGGATAAAAGGGGTGTTCTACAGTTTCTTTCTGTCATCCAACAATGCGTCAGTCTCAATACCTTCTGACGTCGCTACCCTGTCTGTGGCGCTCAGACCCACCGGTTCCTATCCAAGATGAATCTTTAAAAACACCTCACAACTATATAATACAGTTCATTATTTAAAGAGGAAAATTCATAAAACTGCTTTTCACTGTACGATTTTTTTTTTACAAAGATTACACAAACACAAGGAAATAGTGCATTTGTTTGGGACTATTTTCGGCTGTAGATTGATACACATTTAGGGCTATAGTGAGTATCTGTGGCAGCAGGACAGTGCATGGGGGGATTAAGTGAAAATAAAATACAGTGTGTGTATTCATGGTAATGAAGGAGCATGTCACCCAGTACTGTGTGGCTCATTGATGTGTTTTAATAGTTCTTGGACAACAATGGAGCTCCAAGGCACAGAGGAATAAGATATCAGGCTTTGACCCAAACACAATACTTTTTAGTATGTTGGTTTCAGACTCTAGGTGGGATTTGCTGACAATGGTGACAGTCTGTTGGAAAACAAAATATTGCCACTAGCCTTACCCTTTAAGGCTGTCAGGTAGATCAGCAATATACAACAACCACATTCAAATTTGCACTGAAGACACATCACGTGGTTTGGGTCAAACAGTCCACATGCACTGTGTAAAGCAGCTAACTTTTTTCTCTTTTTTTGCACAATTTGTTGCAGTAGCGAAATATTTCAAACTTACATTTTTAGAAATATTTGCATGAAATATACTAGGTCCTCTACATTGAATAAAGAAAACTGAAAAAGGTAATTTTATTATGTGAACAAAACTAATAAAAAAGGGTGTACAAAAATATGTATACCCTTGTGTCATCAGATATGAATTGTGCCAGTGAGAAATATCTGCTGCTCAGATCTCACATTTCATTCAAAGCTACAGATATGGACATTCATTACTATATGAAACTGTTTTATTTTTTTCTTGTTCAGTCAACAAAAGAGGAGGGAGGATCATGACGAGTACTGATTCAAATTCTGAAAACAAATTCTGAAAACATGTCAAATGTGATGTTTAATGGATAACTTTAGAGACCTGGTCTTAAAAAAGTTTCATGTTCCCCTTAATTTATGTGAAATACACACAGGGATTGCATATTGTATTATTATGTTAACATAACAGAAAACACTAGATTTTAAATCATCTTTGTGCTGTTGTGAGTTTACCCACTGCCTGCTGCATGAAAAGCCACCAACAAATCAAATGTGCCAATAGAATATAAGCATGTGTAAATCATGTGTACGTGTGGATCTATACCTTGGAAGGTAGGCTTGTTCATGCTGGCCATGCGGGGGCAGTAGTGTTGACCTGGGAAACCATGGATGTGAACTTCCAGCGGTACGGGCCGAACAGACGGACGGAAGTTAAACAAACCCACCTGTTACACAGAGAGGAGGGGAGGGGGAGGGAAGAGAAAGAAAAAAGAGAAGAGATTTAATGTGAGCAGCTGGCATCATGAAGCCCCATCTGGCTGTAATGTAAACTGTCTGTCGCTGTCACCGCGGCACAGAGCAGCAGGTCACTGCTGGACTCTGCAGTGTTATGTTTAACCTTTGATGTGTCTGCTGTGTTTATTGTGTGATAAGGTGATATGGTGCCGTGTGTGAACCCAACTGAACCCAAAGTGTGTTCTAGCACGTTGTGAAGAGTGTGGTCCATTATTTGGTGTGTATTGTGGTGAGGGCTGCGGCGTGTCTGCAGACATCTTAAAAGCCTGGATAATGGATTGGCCAGCTACAAATCAGCAGCTCAATTCCAACAGCAGCCAGCCAGTCAGATTTATGGATGGCAGACAGCCAATCTGGTTTGTTAACACTGTCTCTCTACAGCTCTGGCAGCACAGCAAAAGTCAAGATACAATACCACTAGAATCTCATGATATCTTGACCAGTAGTAATGGCCCAAAAGAGAAAAAATGAACACTGTAATTTTAATCTTGTAATTTTGACGCATATATGTATAAATACACACACGTATACCAAACCAAATCTAGAAAGTAATTGTGCAATTTCCCTTGCCCATGGACATTTGAGCAATAATAAAATATTCGTTTATCTCAGTCCTGCAGCATGCCACTCTTCTATCTTGCACATCCCATCCCTTATCACCACATTCTGAAAATTTTGGGGTCATTTTATGCTCACCTAAAAACAACAACAACAAAACAACAAATAGCCTTCTTCTGCAATTTATCACTTTTTGTTTGCAAAGTCAAAGTCAAAGCACAGCCTTATTTAGAACAGTCCACTGAGCCCTACCAGCAGAGTCCGATTGATTCTTATCTTATCCTAAATATCAATAATTCTCAACACAAACTTATCTCAACTGAAATACACCTTTGTTTTAGTGGGTGTCTTCACCTCAGTTGACCACAAGGGGCAGTGAACTCATTCTGACTTGGCACAACACTAAGAGGCTTCAGATAAAGACGTTGTACTCACAGACTTACTTGAAAAAACCAAACAAAGGTGAGACTCATGCTTTATCAGAAGTGTACCAGAATTTCTCAAACAGTGTGTTACAGTTTTACAGGAGAAAAAACATGATACGGAATAACTGGTGGATGAGTTAATATCCCTCTGATAAAGGGCAGCACACAGATGCTTCCCTGTGCTCTTCTATGGAAAGCCAATCCCTAATGGGGCAACCAAGATACCTTCAAATGGACCCAAGAGGAATTCTGATCAAATAGAAGTGGCAGAAAAAAGGTATTCATTATGAATTCAGAAGGTAAAACGTAGTCCTTTCAAATGAAAGTTTCAGAGCCATATCTGTCCAAAGACAGCTTGAAATTTCATTTCATCAGAGAACATACTGCACAAAAATGAACAGATCTTAATCCCATTTTTAACATCTGTTTTGGCCTGTATACACGGTAAACACAGACAGGCCCAATCTTAAAATACTGGTCAAAGCAAGAGAAATAGAACCAGAAAGCAGTTTCTAGCATATGATAGGAATGGACAATAAAACAGACCCTAACAACACTCTGCTTTGATGCATTTTTTCAAACTGACAGACTGCAGCTTACATGAATCTACATGGAGATGTGTGACCTATCAGTATTGACATTCAGAATAAAAAGATATCCATCGAATCATTCCAGTAAGTCGTCTTTGTATCATTCTGATGCTCCTCTCTGCTTCAAGCTGCCAGGCCAGCTCATCCATCTGCATCGCTACAGTCATTCCTGATGATGAGAACTTAAGCATGCAATCCAGACACAGGCTGCAAATGATTAAACAGACATACTACAACATTAACTCCAGGACAAATGTATCTGTTTATCTTAATTGCAAGCATTACATCCATTCAATCAGATAAGAAGAGGCTGGCAATAAATGAACTGTAAAAACACTGTGGTTTCTGGCTGGCCTCATCGCAGCAGTGTTCTTGGTACACAAAGCCAATCTGACTACTCCTGAAACAGGGGATCTTATGAAGATGATCCCTCTGAGCAAACAACAAGGGGTCAGAAGGCAAGAGGAATACAAGGACAAAAACTTTTGAGCCATGTTCTGATAAGGACAGTAAAAGACTTGTATTGCTGTGTGTTTTGGTGCCATGATGGATAACTGACCTGTCCGATTCCCAGCCAGTCGGCGAGGTCTCGAGCGTTGGCCAGAGCTGTGGACAGACCAACTACTCTGACAGTCTTAGAGGTGTGAGAGGAAATGAAGTTGGTCCTGGATACGATGACCTCCAACACTGGACCCCTGTCTTCACCTGGAAACAGACCAATCAGAGTGTTTAGTGTGTTCACACTGGTATGGGTTTTCTCAAAACCAAGAATTTGGATACGGAAATATAGCCTCTGATAAGACAGTAGCATGCATAATATTTTGTATTTCATGCCTTTTGACAAAAGCTTCTCTCTGTGCAGTATAAAGGAAATTAATGTTATGGAAATGTAATGTAATGTATTTAACCTCAACTGTAGCTCGACAGCGAGCTGTTAATCAGGCTGTTATTTCGCTTCAGAGCGAGCCAGGCAGGGCTGCTTTGCACATCAGTTTATTCCAGCTGAGACTGCACCGTTATCTGCAGGCTCTGTTGAGGTCAAGCGCCTTTTCTCTTGTGGCATTTCATCCATTCATGTGCTCGTACGTATGAACGTGAAACTGCACAGCTGGTGACTAAAAAGACGTTTTTGGAAATAAAACTGTCCAAATCAAACATTTCAGAAACAAAGTTGAGGAATATTTACAGCAACGAAAACCTTAGATAGGCTTGAGATTATACAGTTGTGGTCAACATTATTGGCACCCTTGAATTTTTGGTTTAAGATGTACAATATCTTCAGAAATAAAAGTTGATGATGTCTAAGATTAATAAAAAATACATATGATTTGTTGAATGACTTTTTGTTGCACTCTTGTGTAGCTCTCTCTCTCGCCAAGAGGTTCATTCTTCCTTTCAACCAGTCTTTTGTGCTTTTGGATGAGTGCTTCACTCTTTATCATGCTGGAGGACAGATGAACTTTGACCAAAACCCAGTTTTCTTAAACTGGGTAGCACATTTTGATTCCATAAACAAAGTATTGACTTCGAGTACCATAGACGCAGAAAATTAACCTGATGGTCTGCACTGCTAAAGAGCTCTACTTTGGCTTTCTCTGTCCACAGACCACAGGTCCAGAATGATTGTTGCTTGTCAATCGTGCCATTTTATGTCTTTCTTTCAGCAGTGAGGTCATTCTTGCCCTTCACATATAAAGTCCTTCTTGGTTTAGTCTGCGGACTATGATGGGGTTGAAACCTTCAGTCCAGATTGCTCCAGGTCAGTCTCCAGCTCTGTGGATGTATTCATTGTGTTTTTTTGCACCAAGCTTTGATGACTCATCGATCTTCCTCTTTTTCCAGCGTCCCGAGAGGTTCTTGACAGTTCCTTGAGTGGCAAACGTCTTAATAACTTTGCACACTGTTGAAAGAGGGAGGTAAGATCTTTGGAGATGCCCTTGAACCCTTTCAAATTCTTGTGCTTGGTGATAATAACATTCATGATACTCTCAGACATCTCTCTTGTCTTCACCGTTGTGAAAACAAGGAACAAGGATGTGAAGCCTTTTCAAGCATTAAAGCCACCCTTCATTGATTAATTCAAGTCATGTGAAAACTGAAAATGTATCACAGCTGAGTGTCATCGAGTTCTTTGTTTTTCAACTGATGAGGATTCCATGGTGCCAATGCTTTTTCCTCCTATTGCATTTTAAAATCTTTATTGTTTTATTCTTTCCTGTTCTGTGTCAAACCTAAGTGGCTGTAGACCAAAGCTGTTTGACTACACACTTTAATTTGAGGAGAGATTGTACATGATGTACTCAAAATCCAAGGGTGCCTATAAGACCGCAACTGTACGCCCTACAGAACGTCACCCATTCACACACAGACTCCTGCAGGTGTGCTACGGTCTCTTACCCAGCAGGTGGATCTCATCGATGATGAGAATAGCTACTTTCTGAACGTAGCTTCGGTTCTGCCAGCTTCTGCTCACTCCATCCCACTTCTCTGGTGTGGTGACGATGAGGTCAGCCTGTGCTATAGCTCTCATGTCTGGTGTCACATCACCTGTCAGCTCCACCACTCTACACACAGATAATAACAAGAAAACACTTTCAGACTGCTCATTTCTGTCATTATTCTTAAATTAAATAATGTTTTTCTTTTAATCTGTAAAAACTGTAATGCTGTTTTACAAAGTGATTTGTCAGGTTTGACCCAAACCCTACATATGACAGAAGTTCATGCCAATTGGGTGGTGTCTGTTCTCACTTACTTCTTCCCTAGTTTCTCTTCAATTCTGACCTTCCAGTCCTCAATCCTCTCTCTGACCAGGGCTTTGAGGGGGGCAATGTACACCACCTGAAAACACAGCAACAAAGCTTCTTAACAGGTTTTCTAAATAATACAGATAATAAAGTAGATATTTTATAATAAGGTCAAGACAAACGCTCAGATTGCTTTCTGACAAAAACTGGGTAAATATCTCAAAGGTGAAGCTATGTATAATGTTAGATTTCTACCTTGTGTATGTGTTCCAAAAATGTGTTGATTCATCAGAAACCCAGTGCACAAGGTCATTGAAAATCCATGCCAGCCATAACTTATAAGTTGGTCCAAAAAAAAGATGAACCAACAACAAAAACTTACTAAAAGGACTCTCCAAAACTATGAAACAGGTGCAACACAGAAACAATGTTTCTGTGTTGCACCTGACTGAAAGAGAATGACTGCCTCACAGCTGTATGCCCCCACCAACCAGCCAAGTTGAAGTTTACATCAAGGCCAGTCCGACTCATATATGTTGTGAAGACTTGGAAGGAATTTAATTAAAAGTAGTGGTTAAGTGTGGTTTCTTATGCACTCAGTACTTGTGTTGACCAACAGGAAAGACTGCAACAAGTCAGTACATTCCTAAAACAAATGACCCCAGATGGAGCCAGCTAGACAAACCTTAGAGGTTGGATACTTGTTGAAGACCCGGAACATGGCCATCTCTGCTGCAATGGTTTTACCAGAGCCTGTTGGGGCCCCCAGCAGAACGTTTGTGTCAGTGTGATACAGCGTGTGGAAGATCTGAGTCTGGATGGGGTTGAAGTGGGTAAACTTGTACAGGCCCTCATACGCTCGGTTACCCAGAGCTGTCACCGGCAACGGCTGCAGGTCCAGCAGCTCTGAGAGGGAAAGCATGATGGGAGGAGATGATCACAAAACCACATTTATGACAGCAAAAAGTGGGCTACACCAACAAAAGAATACAGTATGTATGTCAAGAACTTTAACTGAAGGTGACACCTCCTGTAAAACAAATGTTTTATACAAACATTTTACATTTATTCCCATCAAAATGTTGAGTCCACAACTAAGCAAGACAGCATAAGCACAGAACATAAAAATAAAGGTTCAGAACAATAAAAATGACTCCACATCCTTCAGCTTCTTTAAGTTCAGTACAAAGAACACTCTTTTATCAAGCTGAAAACTGAAGATCAAGCATGAAATAAAAAATCTTTATGGTAAACACATTTGCCAAGATATAGATTCACAATTCACTTGTTTACACTGGAAATTACTTTTTTGTGTTGTTTTAAAGATATTAAAACAAAACCGCCATTTCTTTCAGAAACAAGTACACATAATAAAGACAGACAGGAAAACAAATAAAGCACCCCCTACCAGCCCCCCCACATAGCCCTGGTATGATTTATTTCTTCCTAAATAACAATTGAAAAATAGAAAAAATAAAATTCAATCAAGTCAGTTGTGAGGTTTTAATGTATGTTAATAAAGTATAATATACATATTGTGTAACTTAAAGGAGCATAGGAGGACAAGTTTCCATATTAATTCACTAGCCAAGGGGATGATGATACAATGATGGTACTTTTTAGATTTTTTTGGAAGTTTCTGCCTGCAATCATATACATGAAATATCTTGTGCAATATTACTGTTTCATTCTCTTTAAAGTACTCAACCTATGCATGTATACTTTTTTATACTGTGACACATATATATTTATGACTGTGCAATGGAGTAAACACCGGACTAAACTTATCCATATCCACCTTGTGCAATTTCAATCCATGTGCAATTTCTATTACGGTAACTGAAATTCTTGTTCAATTTTTGGAAGTAAATTTGTTTATGGCAATATTTTTTACATAATTTTACAGGGACCATGTCCCTGTAGTGTTGATTTACCTGGAAACCCTCAGGACGGAACACCCGTACCGGACATTCTCGCTTAATTGAAGGTTAAATCAAAGGTGACACGGCCAGTGGTGGATAGAACGGAAGTACGGGGTCTTTATGTGAAGAACATTTCCTTTTATTGTCTGGGTGGATGTCACATTGTTGTTTTTGTTTCTTTCTTCCTGTGAATGTAGGTCTTTTACTAGTCAGCTATGGTGTGCTATATGTTGCTGTACTGTTTCATATTATTCATTAAACTGTTTTGAGGAAAGAGTGGAGCTGCACCCCTTGCTTTGTGGTCGAACTCAGTTTTTCTCTTGATTGGAGAATCAATTACCCTTACATTCAAAGAAATAACTTTCAGTTGGCTACCTTAAAGAAGGTGAAAAATAATATACCTTAGAGCTTAAAAACAGATGGAGGACTGTGAGTATGACAATATTGGAGAACAAAACCATGCCATATCCCCATACGAAATACCCTTAAACACTAATAACACTCCTTACTTAAACAAGCAGTGGGTGGACTGCTCTCTGTTAGGGCTTGTAACAGTTAAAGAGAGATGTTCTAAGCATCAAACCACATTAGTTAAGAATTGTAGATTCTATAGCCTCTGATTAGGGACAATAATGAATGTAAACCTGATCTAACAACATGAACACAGTTCACATCATGAATCAAACATGGTATAAAACACTACTGGGGGTGATGTTAGGACATACAGGTAAAGATAAATGAGGTTATTAGTTACCGGGAGTTAACAAAAAAAGTCAACATAAAAAAAAAGATCTAAGATGATCAAATTCACTACAGAGATTACACAGAGCAGACATCAGGCATAAATAGACTATGCCAATGTTTAAAGCCTTAATTTCCAGACAAAGAAATGATGTATTACTGGTTTTATATGGTGCATGTGTGCGTCTATGTGCATTAAGGCATGAGTATGTATATGCAAGGATTGGGTGTAATATGATCATTGCAGATTATTGTTTTGGTTTTCAATTACAGTATAGTTAGAGACTAATCAAGACTTGGGTCAAGTTCTGTGATTGGCCACCAAAAACACTTGGAAAACAGATCAACAAGATGTTCTGCTCTAGTCCCACAATCATAAAAACAGAGACAATCTAACTAAAAGATAGGGAACAGAGCAAGGGTGGGACACAATGCGAGTCTGTAAAGTGATAATATTCACATTGCTTATTTCAGCAGTAGGATTGGATGTGTGCCACATGAGTTATGACTCAACCTTGAAATATCAGCTTACCACCCAGCAGACCATTCTTCCTTGACAATTTTATATGCAACAAGACCAGCGGCAATCAAACAAGCTGATCAAATATCTCACTAAAATCAAGGGTCGAGCCTTTCATTTTCACTGCTTACGTATTGCATGTGACCTGAGCTGGTCAAAATCAGGATAGGCAATATGATAACACAGTAAGAGCACAGCATTAACATGAGACATTTTTCTAACCCTGTTCATTTTCAGGTCATAATGATTTGGTTAGAGTATGATGACCTTTTGTTCCTGCTTCTAAACTGAGAAGGCTCAAGCAGAGCTAGTTGGTAGGCTGTTTTACCAGCAACAGTAGTGAGCAGTTGGGTATTAACAGGTGCCTACGAAATGTCAAGTCAAAAGTGCATGGGGGCGTCTTTTATGTTGTATTCATCAGCAGATATCAGCCACTCTATTTCCTCGTCTTGATTGTGCTGTTTCTATTTTAGTTAGCGAGGATTGGATGGTAGCTGTTTTTCTGTCTATCAGTTTAGTTATTTCTTCCTTGCGTTCTCGGATGGCTGACGTAGGGTCGGGATTTCCCTCTTTTCCTGAGTCAGTCACTGCTTTACGAGGGCGAGCAGGTCTGGTTGTTCGTTTTGTCAAGGGTAAGGTATCCTTCATACCACTAGGAATGTACAGTCCCATGTGCTGTTGGCAGAGAAAGCTTGGTTTGAAAGTTTAAGGAACACGGTTTTGACAATAAAATTTCAAAATAAAGGCAACTAGTGAGGCAAATATGTGGAACTCTTGTTTGCATGTCCTTCATCGATGGCTGCAAACTTTCCTGTTAGTTCTGGTGTTGGTCTCCACCAGCTCTTGTGGGGAATATGGCTCGTTAGCGAGCTGGAGTTCATAGGCTAGTCATCATGACACGAATGCCATCTACAAGGCAGAAACCGCTAATTACAATAACTCGAATAAAGAATGAATGAGGCATAATTTTCTACCTTTTCAGGGGGCAGGACATATGAAAAAACTGATTAAAGCTGAGTTTCTCTTCTGTTTTCTCTATCAGTGTCTGGGTGATTATCTTCTAAATCTCTGCACTCTAATATTATCAATAATTAACCATATATCTGATGCTTGATTACTTTGAGGATAGTATTCTGGTGGACTTGCCAAGGCATTATATGTTCTGATGTGATCTCATGTTCTTCACGTGTCTCCATTTAAAATCAAACATCAGATTTCTTTTTGATATGTATATAATAGAACATGACAAACTGAGACTTTCATACAAGATTATCAATGGAAAACTGGAGATGCTGATCAAACAATGCCCTCGCATCCGCCTGTGATATGATCTCTTCTGTGCTATGGGGTTTTTTCCTGATAGCTGCTGTAATTGCAGCTGCTCTTACTGAGGGGAAATGTGGTCAGAAATAATATGCTGGTTCCTTTCTTATAGTCTAGAGGAGTGAATGAGTGGAGTATGGGAGGATTAGATGCTTTTGCTCTCCAGTTTAGATGGGGTTTTGATGTCTCCATGCAGTTTCCAAACATCTAAGCCATTTTGTGGTGGTGAGCTACTTTTTAAAACTGACTCTAAGTTACAGTTGGTGTTTTTAGGGGAAGGATCATTTTGCGTATGCCAATATTAGATTTGAGTAGAAGCTTAGGTTCCTTCACCGTATAAAAGATGCTTGATCAATCAGTCTATGTAAATCGCACTTTAAGTCTCTGCTGGTTCAGTCCAACAATGTATGGCTAATTTATTGTACAGTACAAAAATCTCAAGACAACGACGTCTGTCACACATCCATTGTTACTAACTGTTCAGCAACAGTATATTACTATAGCAACCAGACTATGCCCACAGTAAGGAGGCCAAACTGCATAATGTAATTCATATGTGAGAATGTCACACAAAAGTTTCCATTTTTTTTTATAAACATCTCTGTCCAAACTAAAGGGCTAAAATAAGATTAAAACAACTGAATGTCTTCTTTCTCCTCTTTCAGTCAGAAAGAAACAACAAAATGATTTATTCCGGTCATCACCAGGTTACTCTGCAGATACTGCTTTTAGATAGGACTTTAAATCCAGGGTTTTTACTTGTAATGAACAATTTCAATTATTATTAATTATTATTATATCAATACTTTTATTTAAGTACAGAGTCCGAGAGCTTCTTTCGCCTCTGACTGGACTAGAGTAGGGGGTACTCAGTCTGGCTCTTAACAATGGACTGTAACAACATGCAAACAGGGTTGCTGGTGGCTGGTTTCAGCACATGGTGAGTGGGCACAGATGCTGCAGGTTCTACCTTTGCTGCATCTATCTCTCCCCCATCACTGTCCAATAAAGGCAAAAATGAAAAAAAAAAGAAACAAAGAAAAAAACTGTAGTCCTGTAAAGTAGAAGTGGAGTAACTGGCAAACAGATCTAGTATCAGTATTTTATCCGTGTCTGGCTTTTTGCCTTTATTTGATAGTGCAGCTGGTAAGATACAGGAGAGGGAGAAGGGAGTGGGAATGACATCGAACCAACCAATGCGGAAAGCAGCCCTTGTACGAGGGGGGTACGCTCTACCAGGTGCGCTATCGACACGCCCCCCTTAGTATCAGTATTTTAAATTCAAGTCAAGTCAAATCCCTGTCGTCACGTCATAAATGTGTGTTTGAGTGTGGGTGTGTGTACCGGTGTGTGGGGGGTGTCTCTCGGGTAAGATGAGGTTCTGGAAGTTGATGATGCAGACAGCCTCGGCCCCGAGCCAGCGGTCAGACACTGCCTTGATGTAGTATTGCGAGGGCAAGGGCTCAAAGATGGGGATGGTGAACACTATGTGCTGAGGCTCTCCTGTTACCACCTGGAGGAAGGAACACACACATACACTCATAAAGGTACAGGAAAGAAGAACACACATCAATCACCATGTACTCTACGAGGAACACTGTTCTCATGCCAATCAAGATCCAAGATTTAAAAAAAAAAAACCTGTTTCTTCTGCAGGAGGAAGTACTCTGAGTGATAGATGTGATCATTGATGGGATCCTCCACCCATAACCACCATGGCTCACCCACTGACCCGTGGACCTGAATCATTGAGGGAAAGAACATTTCAATCAGAAATTCTTTTCAACAGGCAGCTGCAGTGGTATTAAATTGACGAGAGGTTACATTTTCAACCAATTCATTTCATTGTCTCATTTTGCAGATTATTGTGGAGACTGTAGAGAGGTTCTGATTCAACTCTATGGCTTCAGAGCTGGACTGAAATATATTGTTAGTCATTCAAGTAACTTTGTCCTCACAGTATGTTATTGGATATCTTTAACCTGAGGGGCTCCAATATAAAACTCCACAAAGAAATGCAAATGTAGATCATAGATGCCATCTGATAAATTTCTACAATTAATGAATGCACAATTGTTTGGCTTAAGGCTACATTACCAGCCAGGCAAAGCTGGTAGCTGCCCTCAGGCCTTCTGCTGTCTCTGAGGATATTTCATTAAACTTCTTTTGCATTTCTTTTTTCAACATACCAAAAAAAAAAAAAAATAATAATAATATACATGGGTCTTTAGGTGGCTCCTGCATTTTTTTCTTAATACTGAGGCCCTCACTTGTAAGGTGGCCCTGCTTTGAACTATTTTGGTTGATATGTAAGGGATAATGCCCGACGAGGTGTCCATTATCGGAAATGAAAGGACCACGCGGAGTCCATTCATTTCTGATAATGGACATCTCAAAGGGCATTATCCCACTTATACCATGGTCACTTACGTAAAGAAAATAAATGTTAAATCAATTATGAATACCTTAATGTTGTTTTTTACCGTTAAAATCAAGAAGCGGCTGAGCGGACTATTTAATATCTCTCGTTGTGACGCGTTGCCAAGGTAACCAACTCTGGCCACAGAACCTGCAGCTCAGTCAGCCGCAGCTCTTATCGTCGGGCATTATCCCTTACTTAACGGACACCCTGCAGCCAATCAGAATCGAGTATTCACCCAGACCATGGTATAATATGCTATATGGTGCATATTCAAATTGGTGTTTAATCAAATATCACAAACTAACATGTATTAAACTGGGAACAGGGTTATATTCCAACATAGGCACACTGGTTGGTTTCTTGGTGCTTCACTGTCTGAGAGTCAGAGTGTAAGTGTGCATTTGGCATGGCAGTCTACATGCTGCTTCCCATCTTGTTAAGAACAAAAGTTGAGGGGACTAACGGTGAATATCTGGAATTTGGGGACATGAAAAAGGTCAAATTTTAAAATGTCAACTACTCCTACAAAATATTGCAACTTCAAATTTTCAATGCAATGAACAAAATATCAGCCTTCCAAAACCACTGGCGGTTTATTATTGGACTACAATAAACAATAGTCGCAGGATTATGGCAGTATGTATCACAATGTGTCAGTGTGGTCTGTTTCCTGGGTGGCCGCTCATGTACCGGTACATGTGTCCTGGCTCTGCAGCCGGATCAGGGCTAAGCCAGCCAGTCTTCCATTACCACTCTCCCATGATTGGAGCATGCATCGCTAATCGGACATAAACATTCATCTTCATATTCAGGCCCGCTACAATGAGCTTCCTATTCCACTCAGATTCCATGACAAACACTGGACTAAGCTTCCCATGATCCCCTCCGGCCTGTCCGCCCACTGGGGTGGGACATGCCGGTGAGGCCTGGAGGCATTCTGGCTCTCAAGGACAGATGGAGATTGCATGGTTGTAAGAGGAACAAGGTAGGAGGAGCAGCTCTTCCCTCTCCATTGTGAAAGGGTGACCATGACTACACTGTCTGTGTGAGTATGCACTTGTGGTTTGTATGTGGGGGTGTTGAGCAGCAGTATCTAGCTATGTTGTGTTTTATGCAGTGGGTTATGCTGCAGGAGTGTTTTTTGAGTTGTCAGTGGACTATTTGCTCTGCTTTGACATATGATTTGCAGTGGCTCAGAGGCTGGCCTATGCACAGCTCAGCATATTGATGTGCAGAAGAAATCAGTTTATGTTGAGTTATCAGGTTATGCAGGGAATTGGACAACACAGCTACATGCGCTGTAGACATCGGGTAACTGTGAATTTGTATACATGCCACGGAAAACCAATGATCTCCACTGTGGCTCCGCCGACTTGCCAATACTCAAACCTATTGACCACATCTGGCCAATAGTTTGGGTTTTTTTTTTCTTTTTCAGTCATTTAACTTGATTTATCTTCATACAACCCAATTTTTGGAATATGTTAAAAAAACAGAAGTAAGGAGAGATCATTTGTACAGAATGATTTTTTTGTGTCACCAAACAAGAGGTCCCAGATCTCTACATTTTAAGGCATTTTTTGTCTAAACCGTCTACTGTGCTTAGCTGCAAAACATCAATTTGAGGTAATGGCAACAAATCAGGGAATCTTTATGTAGTAAAAAGTGATGTGTCACAGGAAAATCTAATAATAATAACAAAAAAATCAAATAATGAGCCAAACATCATGACAATTATGTACTTTCATTTAAAGTGTGCTGTTTCAAGCTCTGTCAAACATACAGAGAAGCAGACAGCAGCAGTATGGCGGCAAATTCCAGTACATGTCATCCATGTTTACCTGGTCATTCCAGCGAAAGTCAGGTGTGATGATGAGGCGAACGCGTAGGACGGTGCGTGTGATTGGCTGGATGCTGGCCTCCATTGTGATCGAAGGGATTTGGTGGACACACTGTTTGACTGTTAACCCAATGTTGACATGGTGCAGCATGTGACCTGGGAACAATACACCTGGCATCAACATGCTTCGGATCATAACTATAAGTAAACTGCAGTGCGTACAGATTATTCTGAGTTTCTCTTCTTAACAAAAATGTTGTTTTTATTCACTAATGAGTTCCAATCGATTCAACTTTGCTGCTCTTTTGATCACTGTTAACACTTCCTGCTGCTATTTCACATTAACAGCCTACCAGGACAGACAGGGTTTATACTCTCTGACTGGACAGCTTTTAATGTGAAACTTCTGTTGAGAAAAAAAAAAGAAATCTGGATTTTAGTTTAGAATCATTTACACAGTACTCCAATGAAACGAGGATTCAGTTGATTTTACCAATCTCATCCTTCCTCATTTCCTTCAGTTTGTCCACAGTGAGCTGCTTCTCCTCCAGGCGGTTCAGTACAACATGGCTCAGGCTGGGGAACTGGCGGAGAGGGTGGGCAAAGCCCCACAGTCGCTTGTCAATCACCTTACAGAGGGTGAGCAGTCGGTAGGTCATGGCCGGCCATCGCTTCCTCAGGGCAATCTCAAACAAAGCCCTGACAATCCGAGCGGCATTCTGTGACAAGAGCCAAAAAAGAGGCTGAATCAACATCAATCTCAGAAGTACACGTTACTGCTGCATTTGGAGACTGATTGTTTCCCCTTTCCCAAGACAGCAGTAGTTTTAACACTAAGCTTTAAGTCAGAATAAAAGAATCGAAACACATTGGCACTGGAGCAGACGAAGCAGCTGTGTAGTACATCATGCTGTATACTGGTGATTAATCATGTGAGATCAGGAGGAGGTCTGGCTGGGTTCAGATGTCCAGGTTGGCCCCAGCTGTGTGCTGATGGATTGCTCATGTCAGTTCTGGAGGAAAGGTCAGGTGGCAGTGTTGATCGCTGATAGACAGCTCAAGTCTGGTCAGGCTGTGATTGATTTGGTCAGGTGTTAATGTTATCTGATTGCCTGGTGAGGTCTGAAAGCATTCTGGATTACTGATATCTGGCTGTGCTCCGTTTGATAGCCGAGTGAGACTAAAAGCTGGACACAGGAAGGCCTGAAGTCTGGGAAAAGGGATCCTGTTAATCTTCACAGTAAAACCACGACCACTTTACTGCTGTTTTCATATTCAATGCAAAAACAACCACCAATTTTACGACCACTTATTCATTCATTTTTTTCTACTGCCAATCCAGACATCCTCCCACCCCTCAGGGTCTAAAATAAATCGTATGTCCACTGGAGGGCAAGTTGATTTTTACACTGTAAAATGTCCCATGCATCACACATCTTTGTCACTCAATAACCAAATTCATTTGATTCTAATCAAATATGCCTAAACTGTGTTACGGTTACTGTGCGTGTATGTCTTTACATTGAAAAACACATCAGATGATGTATAGTTATCCTGTTTTTTATACTCTCAAATATCAATATCACGTTTGGCCTTAAACACCCAGAACAACAACAGAAAAAAGTCTGAAAGGAAATGAGTAGAGCTTGACTTTTTCTGACTTCACTTTCACTCACTTTTTTAATAACTCTTGACCACAGTCAAGTGCAAACGCTACAGAAGCGTTTATAATTGCAGAACTACTGCAGCCATTGCCCAGTGAGAGTGTGTGTCACTTTTAGTGTCATCACAGACTATGCAGCAGACACACATCACTGCTAACAGAGCAAAGAGGGAATCTGTCTGAACTATTCCAAGTATTCAGCCACATGGAGTCAGTTACTGTGGGAAATTTTGGAAAAATGGATTTGGTGAGCAGGGAGAAGAAGCAGGAGGCAAGCAGAGGGAAACAGAGTTCAGGATTATGTGCCTGTAAATACATTCATTTCCACATTTGGAAAATCTTGTCATTTCAGGAGAAACTTGTGTTGCTTGCTTGCTGACTTGCCGTTCTCCTCATTGTAATGTTATTACGCCACAATTGGATGTAAACAAATATTTGGAAATACATAACGTAAGACTCAAAAATAACTCAAATATATTTTTAAGCTTCCGAAAAGGGAACATTTGTTGTTGTTTTTTTTCTTCTAGTCTAATAAAGTGAATATCTTGGGTTTTTGGGTGACCACTGGTCAGATCAAAACAAGCTGCTGAGTGCTGTATGTAATCATGGCCTTCAGGACATTGTGACCATTTTTCCATTACTTTCTGAAATCTTTTAAAACAAATGATTATTTGATTAGTTGAAAAAATAATGATATTAACTGATAATGAGAATGATCATTAGTTGCAATGTAATTTTTAACAGCCAAACAATGTCTATATGTCTCAGTACACACACACACCTGTAATTACTACAAGCAGCTCATTTCACATCAAAATGTACACAACATGCTGGTGACTTCATCTCCAACTGCTACAGTGACTTCATTAATTTGACTGAAAGCATTAAACTACCAATATATACACTTGTCATCTGATGCTCTGATTTACTCATATATTGTGTCTGCGGTTCCTTTTTCCTCACCTGTGCCACATACGACAGGTCTGAGATGAGGGAGAAGCTGTCCACCTCTCCTCGGCTGATGTACGTCTGAAGCAGGATGTTGATCTTGCCGTAGCTGTTCTCCACCCCACCTGCAGCCGGCAGCTCACAGTAGTTACACAGCAGCTGATCCAGCTCCTCCAACTCCTCATCACGGACCTGCCAACACACAACAACATGATTCAGTTTGTCACATTAGAATGGACTGGGTGGTGGATGAGTACGTTTCAGCTACATTCTGTGGGGATACCTATAATGAAGACTTAATAATAATCAGTTTTGCTTAGTGGGTGACAATTACAACTTTCTGAGATCTCAGTGCTGAGTGCTAGTTTACACTTCATGACCTCCCACCTTAAGCTGCTCAAACTCTTCGGCCTTGGACACAATACTGAGGATGTCCGCTTCTGTTCGCTGAGAGTTGAAATTTTCATTGAATGTCTACAGCAGGAGGGAGAAGACATATGAGTGGTTCATTGAGTTTTGATCAGGACAAGTCATTATGTCAGCTGCAGTGATATACACCATGGTGAAAACACACAAAAAATAAACAATGATGAACAAGGTTTCTTTCATTTGTAAGGTTGCGATAATGTGAGACATGAAAGATTTCTGCTTGCTGACGCGTTGAACAAATATCATTCTTTGATTGGAAGGTACAGTAACATCTAACTTGTAATGTAACAGGTGTGAACTGTGTTTGTGGCACAGTTTCTTTTAAAATGCAATTTATTTCATTGTTGTTTCTTTACTTCATTTTTGTCATCCTTATTTTGGACCCTGGGTCCAGTTGGGCAGCATTTGATTCCACAGAGAAAAATGTCCAAATGAAACATTACGCTGAGCGTCTCTTCAGATGTATGATTAGGTCAGTTCTTGTGGTATGTGACTCTTGCGTGTAGACTCTACCTCTATGGTGTTGTATCTGATGTAGAAGTGGCTGGCAGTCCTGCCCAGGTCCGTGGAGGCAAAGTAGCCAGTGCGCTCCTCAAAGCGGATCATCCTGGCCTTGTCCAGCTTCCTGCCTGCCTCCACCACCAGCTCCTTTCTATATAGCTCCAAGGAGGGATCCATCTAAAAAAAAGAAAGAAAAAAGCTTCACTCTTTGATTCACAAGTTATATTTAAGTTCATTTAACAGGTAGATCACGTACATGTTTTTACTTTTAAAATAGTCATTTCTTAAATTCCACAAATTAACTCAAAATCCTTCACCAACTGTTCTATGTATCCACATTCTTGTACATGACCTTATGGACCAATGTAAATCATTCACAATCAACCCACTGACATTGATGTTAGATTGAAAGGAGATCTTTCTTACTGTCACTCGTTTTATTTTTATTGTGACACAAATGCTTCCCCAACATAGTGAAAACGTCCTGAGGAAAACCCTGCACTGCTATGATCTTGCAAAGACAGACAGACACAGAATAAAAGAGATACACTGTGGATCACCAACCTGATAAGCCTTGTGGTTGATGCCGTATGCCAGTGGGTTGGCCCTCATGCGAACATAAAGGTAAGTATAACTGAGCCACTTCACTGCCTCCTCCACGTTGGTGACTGACCCCAGAGCAACCTGAATGCAGGAGAGAGACGAAACAGTCCTCACACAGTCACTAACAACACTGGTCTCTGTCGCCATCTAGCGAACACTTCTGGGAACTGCAATCTCAATGTCAATGGTCCACTTCCTCTGATTCAACATTCAAGATTCAAGGTTTCAAAGCACTATTAAGACTTAACATTTTATTTTATTCGACCTCTTAATCTTTATAATTACCTTGTTTATTATTTATTTTATTTTTCAGACAATTGATTTGCATGATGTGCTCTGTCTTACATGGTCTGATAAAAGCTTCTGCTGATTTCAGATTTCAGTCTATTAGTGAACTATTTACTGAATGAAATCACCAAAAAGGATCAAGACATGAGGTGACTCCTACTTTTTTTTTTTTTTTTTTACGTTAATTTGTTTTGGGAAAAACAAACACATTGCAGTTCAGCATAATGCAACTCAAAATCAGTTTCAATGCATGTTAGCACATCACTCGGAGAGGTGTTGAAAAAGAGCACGTTATTATAGCAGGTGCTGAATATAAATGAAGATTTCATAGTAGATTACACTGAAATAAAAATAACACAATGCAGATAAGAAGTGCAGAATGGTGGACATCTTATTACATCTTATATTTCCAGTTAAAACAAGTTTTTTACAGAATTTCTGATTTCCTGATGAAGTTTCAACCAAAAAAATGCATTTTAAAACCAATTCAACTGCCTTTAAGTTTTGCATCCAGTACAAGAAGACTATAGACAAATGAATACAAGTCCCTTCCAAACAGGGCTTACAGAGACTAACCTCAGCATTGAGGTTGTCGGCCAGGCTGTCCAGGAACTGACTCTCGATGGGGTTCTGCTGGGTGAGCAGGGTCAGGTAGTGGCTCAGTTTGTCATGGGAGGTGATGATGGTGCCTTCACCATACTTGTCAAACTGGGGACGACCTGCACGCCCGAAAATTTGCATGACATCCAGGATGCCCAGATCCACCAGGGCACCGCGCTTGGCATCGTAGATTTGAGTACCCTGTTACAGACACAAGAGACAGAGGTGGCTTCAGAGGACCGGAAACATGGGCAAATGCATTTATCTTTATGAATTGTTGCAGCACTTCAGTGGTATATATTACCAAAGAAACTAGCAATTAATGAAATTACCACAAGGTCTGAGAGCTCATGGCAGTCTGTCACTTAGCCTGGCTAATAATCCAGCTATTCTGACAGAGAATACAAGCAAGAAAGAAAGAACGAAGAAGAAGAAAGAAAGCAGACAAGTCAAAAAGCCGAACCTTGATGATAACTGCATGAGCTGGCAGGTTCACTCCCCAGGCCAGAGTGGCAGTACAGACCAGCACCTTGAGGTGGCCCTTGGAGAACATGCTCTCCATCAGGCTGCGGTCAGACCGCAACATGCCAGCATGGTGGATTCCAAACCCTTCTGGGAACATCTCCTTCATCTGCTTGTTTCTGGAGCGCTGAATCTGAAAGAAGTGGTTTAGAAGAGGCTAGTTTAAAAAAACAAATGATGAGTGCTTCAGGGCATGTAAGGGAAAGTAACTAGTGCTGTTTTTTGTGTCTAAAGTGGGAAATAAGCCCAGATCCAATATCATGTTGGACTGCAGAGAAAACTGTGGACTATGAGAAAAGAATCACTTCAGTCATGATTGTTGCTGTTCTTTTTCCCAGAATAACAGCAACAGTAACAGGAACGACTTGTAATAAAATGCACTCTAGAGCAAGAACATGACAATGTGCTAGTGGCTCAGAAAGTGTAGTCGAATCAAAAACTCTCTGACACAGTCTTAAATATTTCACAGGACCAGCTTCACAAAGGTATTACTGTAATAAAGTATCGCTGTAGATTCACAGAATATCTGCAGCTCAGGAACCACACACACACACACACACATGCAGATGAGAGCTGGTGACTGACAGCGGGGCTGTGACCTGGCTGGGCTTGAGGGGAGTCCTCATCACAGGGCTTTATCTCTTTCTCTGGGCATCTAAATAGAGGTCAGTTGCCACACTGCACTGCAAAGAGAAAGCCCATTACTGCCAGCAGCTGTCTGCCTCGCTCACACTGAGTGTTTGACTTGCAATGGATGTCTGGATTTGTATGCAAACCTTGCGGATAAAGGTGGAGGACAGACACAAGCAACCAAAAGCACAGCGGACAAGTGTCTGACTAAACATTAGGTAAAATGTGCCAGAAGAGCAGGTTTTCTTCCATGATGTGAAAACAATAAACCGGTTCATTCAATATTAAAAACACAGTTTAGTGTTAGCCTTTTCAGAAATTATTTCTACTGGCAAGCGGCTGTTAATTCAGTGTCAGGTAATGTTAGCCACAAACTATACTTTTTAATGGAGACAAAATAGAAACACACTGTAAAGTACAATAACCACTGACACCATGCATAAGACATTTTCTGACAAACTATTTTTTGTAATGTCGAGGGGGACACACTGAAATTGACAGACCATCTAAATTCCAAAACTCTATTTGATTAGGGTTTGAGAATGATAACAGTTTGGGTTAAAACAAGTACTTTGTTACCTTGGCTGTCCTTGTTAAAAGAACAATGTGGTTATGCAAGAAGGGTAATTTGGGCAACTAGACTTGCAGAAACTTGAAAACATTAGCCTCTCGTCCACGGGGCCTCTTCAGTGAGGTTGGTATCGCGGTCATTGGCACCACTTGGGCTGTCGGTGCTCTTGGCTGTGTGACGGCAGTCGTTCATTGGAGTCATCTAAGGCCAGTTCTGGAGTTCTCACATCCTCACAGTATTTACAGGTGACCTTGTGACAAGTCCAACGACTGCCATTTACATTTGGCCTCAGACTTGGTTGAGGTTAGAGAATGATCGTGATCATGTTTAAAAGAAATCAACATTGACCTTTGGTAGAAAATGAGAAGCTGACAGCCCATTTCCAAGTTCTAAAAAAACAGAGTAAGAACACTTCCTGATCTGCAATTGCTACAGCATACGTCTGGTTAGGCTCAGGGAAACAAGATAATTGGTTAGTCTGAGAAAGATCATGTTTTGGGTTAAAAAAAATAGTGGGAAAGGGTTAGAGAGGGTTTGCAGCTTAGGAAAAAAAACAAACAAAAAAAAACAACTTAGGTAAGATCAGGGACACTTCTTTATCAGCTAAAAAAAAAAACAGCCGGCAGGATATGACATACAAACTGTAGTGTCCTGCGTCAAAGTCAAGCAGTTGTTGACCGATTCATCCAGATTCTCCTCCTGAGGAGGAAGTCTTCCTGACAAGGTTTTTTTTTTGGCTCTGTCTCACCTTTGCTCAGACTCACATGGCAGCCAAAGGTCTTTGTCAGTTAAAGGCAAGAATAGGTCAGAGTTCAGCATTTGAATAAACTAGTGCTGTCTTTTTTTCTTGTCATATTTTATCTGTCAACAAAAGTCACTCTCGAGTATGAAATCTTTTTAGTGTTTTATCACAATTTGGCCAAATTCCCCCTACATATAGTCAGTGTTCCTATGAGCCTGTCATTATGCCGGCTTTCCCTTTTTACACTGAACAAAACGATGCTGGCATAATGCTGCCTCTGAGTGTGATGTTCATCATCAGAGAGAGAGGGGTGTGACATGAAGCCCAGACTGGAATCGGATCCAGGCCTCTGCGGTAAGGACTCAGCCTTACATGGTATGCGCTCTACCAGATGAGCTACCAGGGCCAAACTTAGAGCCCCAACATTCAGAACAGGCATGTAAAACAGTAGATGTGGTGAGATGAAACAACAGAAGACCTTCCTTGTTCAAAGCATACCAAAGACTTTAACACCTTCTACACAAGTCTAGCATATTCCCTCTTCTCATTAGTATTGAAGCGGCAGTGTATTTGTTATGCTGGTACCCTTCCACTTCCAGTTCCACTGTTTTTGCAGTGATTTTTTTCAGATGACAATCCCATAAAAAATGACGCGACAGAACAAAAAGCAGTCCTGCTATGTCCATCTAAAGCCATACACGTCTGAACAGGGCAAACTGTGGTCTGGTGGGACTCCTCAGGGCCAGGTTGTGCACTGTGCTGTTGAGATCCATGTGAGCTGGGGAGGGTAGGTAATTGAAATGCTACGGCTGAGGCTTAGCTTTGAGGTGTCAGAGTGTGTTACAGCCATGCTTCCAGCATCTAATCTAAGGTGAGTTAGCCCTGATGTCTGCTGTGCCATGGCTGTATTTGAGATGGCAGTGACCTAAGCTCCTGATCAGGTCCCATTAGGGCCTGGTGCTCACTGCTGCTCCTGCTGCAGAGCTCACTCTGCCCACAGACAGCCAGCTGCCAACTCCACTCACCATCTATCACTGTTGTGACTCTGTAAAGAGCATCAGTGAACACCAGAGCTGAAATAAACCATTCAAGAGGTTGTCAAATCTTCTCTAAGGACCACTAAACAGAGGTAGGTGTAACTAACTGGTTTCACATTTCTGATGTTTGAATTTGAGCACTCATAGATCTCTGATCCTTTCAGTAACAGTGTGCAGGACAGAAGCAAATTATTTTTAGGAATGTGGAAGCATCAGTATTTCTTTCAGTAAATTACAGCTTCAGACTGCATAGTGACAAATCAAGCAAAGCAAGAATGTGGGAAATGGTAGATATGCTAGATGACTTCTGTCTCATGGCATCAACACCAACACCATCTGTCATGAGCACCAAAACTATTCACTCACTCTGTTAAACTGAGGCAGGATGGTTAATTGTTGATTTCATTCAGTGGCCCTTGATAGTCATATAGTTGCTCAGAGAGGCTGGCTGTTCATGCTGGATAAGCAGGAGAGAGTGGGAGAACGAGTTTCCACTCACACCATCTCTACTCCACTTTTCTATCACGGTCTGCCTCAATCTCTTAATATTTCATACTGTTGTACCTCAATCTAGTGGAGATATTTTCTAAATATACTGCAAATCATTGTCAGCAGTGCAAAACTTCACAGAAACTCATTTTTACAATTTAGTGAGCCGTTTTTCCTGAACTACAGATGTAGTAAATGAGCTCAGCCTCAGTTAGTTTATCTGGTTTGCATTAAGCATGACTCTGAAAAGCAACAAAACACAAAAGAAATGGCTGTCTGTTGCTGTAACTGTGCATTCTAACCATCGCTATCTATACATGAGGAAAAAATAGCTAATAGCTAATAGCTAATAGCTTGCCTCAGGGCTCCATTATTGGCCCCAAATTGTTTATTCTTTTTATAAATGACATTTGTCATGTTTCTAACAAGTTAAATGTATCATGTTTGCTGATGACACAAATTTGTACTCCTCAGGTGAAAATTCAGAAGAACTTCTGCACACTGTTGAACAAGAACTTGGAGTGTTCAAAACTTGGTTTGATGTCAATAAATTATCTGTTAATATAAAGAAAACTACATTTATGATATTTGGAAGCCAATCTGAAAGTAATATTAAATTAAAAATCTCTAACATTGAAATAGGAAGGATTTGGGAGACCAAATTTCTCAGAGTTGTGATCGATCATAAACTAAACTGGGAAAAACATGTTGAGTATGTTTAAGGGAAAATCTCAAAATCAATTGCAATCATGTACAAAACCAAAGATATGCTAAATTATAAAAGTTTATATTTAATTTACTGTCCTCTGATAATTTCTTATTTAACTTATTATGTGGAATTATGGGGATCTACATTTAAAACTACAAGTGATAAAACTGTGTGACAACAAAAACGAGCCATACGCATCATAAACAAAGCTGCTTATTATGATTATTTTTAAATTCTCATGTTTTCAAGTTTAGAGACTTGGCTTATCATAGAAAAAAAAAACACTACCAGACAGTGTGCGTAAGTTTTTCATAGTGTCTGAGAGGAAATATGAGTTGAGAGATGGAAACAAATTTGTGTTACAAAAAGCTAAAAAAGAGGTTAAAAGAAGATGTATTTCTTTTAAAGGGGTTCAGCTGTGGATTAGTGCTGATCTCAAACTCAAGCAATGTACTTCTTTTGTTATGTTCAAAAAATCATGATGTGGATTTATATTTAGGAGTTATGGCTGTAATTGAAAAAAGGGGAAAAGAGATATGTATGTGCACGAGTATATATATGTATATATATATATATATATTTTTTTTTTTTTTCTTTCCACTTGACAGCATGAATTGTGTAGCTTAAGATCCATAGTAGGCGGGCTTTAATAAGCTTTGCTTCTGCCTGAGCCTTTTTCAGTCAAAATTGTTTTTGTGGTTCTTTTTTCTTTTGATGTTTTGAAGTGTATATATGACTGAAATAAAACTAAACTAAACTAAAAGTCTCTAATGTAGTCAGCTCAACATAAAGATGATGGTAAAGTTAAATGGGGCCTCTGCAGCTATGAGAAATCAATGTGGGAGATCTTCGGTAGTTTCTCACCTATTAAACTAAACATGTCTACACTATTGGTGAAGACAGATAATAATATAAGAGACCTACATCACAAGTGAACTGATCCACTTGAATGATATTGCAGCAGACTGGATGCAGCCTTTAGTTAAAATGTAAAAATGCTGTTTGACTGGTTCGTCCCTGAAGAAGAGCCACGGATGTCTCCTAACGACCAACGTCCACAACACACTGCTGTGTCGTGTCCTGGCTCCTTCACAGCTGTCAGATATGATCTACTGTCACTGAAGTCAGTGTCCAGAGGAAATTTAGCAAATGATCTCACTCGCACCTCTTCTCTCCTCTCTGTAGTTTATGTTGTTTGTTTACGTCACTTCTGCGAAGTCTGTCAAACAGAAGAGGGGATGTTATGGTTTTCTCATGTTAATATACAGATAGAGATTTTTTACAGATGCTGTGCTCTGTACAGCCACAAAGCATTTGTCACCAGCATGATCAGAAATGAGCTGCGAAGTTGTTTTCAACTTGCCTGTAAAGCTCGAAACAATCTGTCAAAACATCTTTAAACAATGGAAATGTGTCTGCTCAACAACAAACTGCTTTTAAAATGCTCCACATTTACACTGCGCAGTCGTATCTAATGAAAAATACTTGGAAAGCTGAACACAGGTGTAACATGTGAAGTAGTGATGGAGATCATATTTGTTCGTGTGTGTTTGTTGATCCGTTTGTCCATTTGTGAAAAGAAAAAAAAAAAGCCAGTGCATGACACCAGCCCTTTGTTCTTCAACATGGTGGGCAGAACGGCAGAACAGTTAACACACTAATCAGCCGTTTTAATGCTGATGACTAAGCAATTAAAGAGGAAAATGCACTTGCTATTCACTGCCATGATAAAATGCGAGGCCGCTCCCTGAGGCTATCAGACTGCGGATTAGCTGCGATACTGAAATAGTCAGACTGGATGGAGAGGTATCCAGCTTTCTACACACTCTCCCACTATTTCACAAAGTAGTGTTTCTATTTAAGGCAGCCATTTTTGTGATAGGTGTGTTTGTCACTCCACTGTGTCACTCCTATTTTCCTCCAGCCTTTGAGTTGCAGCTCATTGTTGTTGATCAGTGTACTGGGGAGCGGGTTTGGCACGGTGACAGACTGTCATGAATCTGACACAATGAAAGGACCCGCAGCGGACCAGACTTGTAAAAATAGCGCCAATGAAAGCAAACGGAGACATTAATGAGCCCACTCGGGTGTTGCTGTGGAGTCCCTGGAGGCTTTGCACTCGCAGGCATCAGTGTGTCTGCATCGGTGTATCTTGTCAAACAAAATGACATGAAAGCCGCACATTTGAAGACCACAGAGCTGGAGAGTCGAAAGAGAAACTCGTCTTCACAAGAAAAGTGAAGGTGTATCAGTACACTTGTACTGTCTATCTCTAGCTTTCCAGCAGATAACATTAATCTAACACTCTTTTTTAAGCAAATTGCATCCCGACTTTAACATACAGCACGACTGGCCACCATTGCAGGCACACATTAGCGCTAAAGGTGCTACTTCATAGCTCTCAATAACCAATGATAGGTCTGTATATCATCTGTGTAATAGACTCATGGGACCACAAGGTGTCTCTTACCCTCCACAGTAGAGTTCCTTTCTCATCTCTAACCAGTCACATGGTTTCATCTCTGAGAAGTGGATATTTAAAAAAATGAGGGCGACAAGGGGAGGTGAAGGAAAGAGAAGGGAGAGGAGGGTAGAGGCTGGACTGTCAGAGTTGGAGCAAATGGAAAGTCAAACAGGCTCTTGAACAAAACACTCTCTGAGGAGAGCTTTAGGCAGAGGTTCCCTGCACACGGGTTGGGGCAATATGATGTGCTTTACAACCTCATCGTTAAACATTTGTGGCCTCAAATCCATGTTTATTCTGACTCATATGTCTAGCTTTAGCTATAATAATTTAATGCCTCATTAATGCTAACAAGAGCTGGACTTCAGGCCCAATGAATAACTGAGTTAAAACGTCTTTCATCATCCACATGCAAAACGTCAAATGTCAACAAATCTCATGTGCTTAAGAAAACCAACGGTGAATCCTTGAAACAGGGTCTGATATATCTTATTTCTCTGAGCCATAGAGATCCATTGTTGTTCAAATACAACAACCCCGATTCCAAAAAAGTGGGGATGCAGTGAAAAACATAAATGAAACTGAATGGGATCATATTCTAATCCTTTTTGACATATACTCAATTGAAAACAGTGCAAAGACAATATACCTCATGACCTCATCAACAAGTCCAAACTAGTCAGGACAGGAGCACCAAAAGCCTGGGAAAGTTGTGGAACGCTCCAAAAACACCTGTTTGGATCATTCCACAGGTAAACAGGTTGATTGGTAGCAGGTGATAGTATCATGATTGGGTATGTAACATCCTCAAAAGGCTCAGTTGTTCACAAGTGAGGATGGAGCGAGGTTCACCACTTTGTGAAATACATAACTGTATGAAGGAGAGAAGTACGTGGGCTCAAGAACACTTCATTAAATTGTTGTTGGTAAACACAGCTCATTTGCAAATGATTGAATTCTGTTTTTATTTACGTTTTACACAACTTCCAACTTTTTTGGAATTAGGGTGAATTAAAAACAAATCAGAGAGCGACACTGTTGCACTAGCTGACATGTTCCTTCATGACACAGAGGATAATAATAATAATAATAATAATAATAATAATAATAATAATAATAATAATAATAATAATAATAATAATAATAATAGAATGTCTGTATAGCATTGTTAGAAACATGACATCATCTTGCAATTTACAAAATTGTGACTGATATTTTTCACCATTCTCTCACATTTTTATTGACCACAAGATTAATCAAGACAGTGGCAGACTAATCAATAATGAAAATAAAATAAATATATATGAAAATAAAAGTCAGTTGAAGCCATAGTTTTGAAGATCTTTGGTTTTGATTTAAATTTAAATTTTTTTTTTTTGCCTCTTTAAGCATTGAACATTGAACTGAATTCAACATGCACCACAAACACCACTGGCCCCCACTGGGTACAGTGTAATGTACTAATGTGTTAATGTTCAGTAATCACACAACCATTACTGCAAATGTTGTCTTTATTTCATGACATTTGAATTTTAAATGAATTTTATTGTATTTATGCTTATAAAAACAAAATCTGTGTGGCTACGGGCTGTGTTATAATGAACAGGCCCTTGTGCTAAAATAACAAACAATGCTACAACATGAAGTAATTGTCCATACTGAGTAAAAGTTCCCATGTGAGTTTATTGTGTTTCTTAAAACAGGCCATGGGCTAGAACCAGCGCTGGTTTGTGCTGACCAGAAAACTTTGCTGACCTTAACAACATCTAATCAATCAGCCGCAGTACTCTGAGCAGTATTTTCTCTGTGTTCTAAAGATAATTGTATATGAGGGAGGTATTACAACCCAAGAATGTGAACTGTTCTCCTTTCACAGTTTTCATTATAATACAACCTATAAATGTGGACACTTGTGCTCAACAGGCAAGACTGTAGTGTAAAATGTTCTTTTGTAGAGTGTTTTCTCAGTGTTTCTCAATCATTTTACTCAGCTGCACTTCAGCTCACCAAAAACTGTATTTAACAAGAATTGATTCAAGTGGGTGAATTAAGATATCTAAGCTTGATTGACAGCCTCTGCAACCCCACGAGATTAAGCCAATTAAATAACATTAGGAGAGAGAAAAATATAGTGGAATCACTTCTGACTTTTAAAGCTGGATAAATAAACGCTAAATTATATGACTGACCTTAGAGGTGCTTTATTTCACTGCATATGCATATTAGAGATTAAAAACACCTATAAATATTAATGTGGGGCAATTTCCAGAGTGCAAATAGGCAGTGCATTATCTCTGTGTGGGCTTAGAGTGGAATCAGCCTGATGCCTCTTTCTTCGCCAGAGCAGGCCAAACTGACAAACACTCAAAGACGGACTAATGGAGTGGATAATACTCATTATGCTGGGACACTGGTGGAAGAGCTTGTAGTAAATTAATGCACAGTTTGTGCATACGCAACAATATTATTTCATGTATGCATACTGTTGAAAAAGTTGCACAGTTGCATTTTAAGTAGTTTCAAAGACTAACCTGGCCACAACACATCATTTTTAGTCGCCAAACATCATCTCTTGTCTCTTTTTCCAGTTTTAGAAAGCATGAAAAATGATCTGATTTGTATACATATCCTATTTAAATGGAGGGGAGATTAGAGGCGCATCAATCTCAGCTCAGCCGCAGGGAACGAAGGAAAAGGTTACTAAATTTATCACTCTGCCTTCTGTTGCAGAGATTTAAATATGGGGGTTGGAGTCTGACTGTCCATCCTCTGAGGGAGAATATAGCTCCACCTCTGTGCACTCTCACAGCACAGAGACCATTAACTGCACGCATGCATGCACACGCACGCACACACGCACACGCACACACACACTGTCATACCTGCCCACATGAGCAATACAGTAACAGAAAGCTCCACCCAAACAGATACTATGTGGTTCTGAGCGTAAATGTGCAGAAGTTCAATTCAACTTTATTTCAGACTCACACGTTTATATGAAAATAAGTAAAAAAAATTGTGTAAAGATGTGAAACAGGTTAGCCACAGAAACTCAATAAATACAATAAAAAAGAATCATTTTTATTGTTTGTATTTCATACCTAAATATACGGCTTTACCTTTCATTTTGTCGCTGTCCTCATGGCGTGTCAAAAGTTCTACACTGTATATGAGATGTGTGCAAATGCTTTTGTTGTAGTTCCAAAATGCAAAAAAGCGGCACCGCAAATTTACATCGCACACATTGCTGCAAAATAAGTCGGGCTAAAAGCTTGGCAACTTAGTGTCTACCTCTGTGGCTAGCTGGCAAGCTAACAACTAAAACACGGGAATGTTGGGAACACGTTAGCACTAGCCAAGCCACAATAGCTGTTGCTTGTAGAGTGCTACTTAGCATGCCAGTGAACTCGGTTTCTAAGCAGACAATAAGTTAAAAGCGTATTCAAGAAATGCAGTTTGGTGTTTCTCTGGATACAAGCCATGAATGTTTGGGGAGCAGTTTGTACTCAACAGAGGACAGTAATGTGAAACAGGTTTATTGTAATGTAAGAGTGGATTGTGGAACAAAGCTAATCGGCTACAACAGCTTCAGGTCAGTCCTGTCAGGACGGTTTGCTAATGAAGCAGACATAACTAAAGTTATGGCTCCTTGGAGGTGAGTTGGGCATTGGTGTTGGTTGGTTTATTGATGGGATGATTACATTAATATAAACTGACCACTACAATAATGTAATGTGTGGTGTGACCGAGTCGTTTGCGTTCCTACCTGATAGCTGTGTTTTTGTTGTTGTTTTTGCCTTGATTTACTTTTTTGCTTGTACAATCTTGTTTTTGCATGTTCTTGTCTTGCCTTTCTGAAAAGCATTGCCTCTTATTGTTTTTTCTCAGATCTCAGTTTGGTAACCAGACTTATATCCGTTAACCTGTGATTAGTTTGGCCCCAGCACTAGAACATTCAACACTGCATAGCTCATCATATACTGTGTTGGTTTTAATCATACACATACAGGTATATGATTCAAAGCTACTACAAAAACTGTCTTGTCTAACCATTGCTAACAGGATGAGGAAGTGATTAACAGATGAGTAAAGGAGAACAATGTTGCTAAACACTGTTAAGAAGCTGAAATCGCTGAAATAAGACATTGATGACTTTTATACTTTCAAAGAGGATTTGAACACAGATCACTGAAAGCTTTTCTACCTGTTTCTCACACTGGCCATAGTCGGGACCTTGGTCTGGCTGAAAGAAGCATGTTTCTCCCTGGTTCTTCGCCATCTCAATCAGCCCCATGGCCGTCTTCACCGTGGCATTACGAGCATGGACAAACACCATCACCTGAGACGCACCAAGATACAAAGTGAGGAGCTTCACAACATCAAGAAAACACATAATTCCACAAAGAAGCCGGTACAGCAACTGTCTAACGTGTACAATTTCATGTCAACTGGCTCAACACAAGGCCATAACGGCTGATTCAAAGCATTTACACATTCAGTGAGCCCTGTGACTGCATGAAAGCATCTGCATTCATTATGTTTTTTTCACTGATTCATTCAGGTATTTCCCTTTCTTCCCTTGCTTCCAGTCCAGTCCCCGTTCTGTCCAAACACACATTTACATTTTATCTGAAGCTGATGTGAGGCTTCAGCAATCTGAGTTACAAAAATAAAGTGAACTTACAGTATCCCTTAATATACTGACCACACATGAGCTTTTTAACCCCTTATTTAGAGATACTACAAAACATCAAAAATTATGTAACAGGTGGAACAACAGTCTATATTGACTGTACATTTGATATGAATCCATTGTGGAAAAATGATGGAAACTCCTCCTTTAGTGTAACTATTCCTTATTTTACCTGTAAGTAGCCATGAAAGACCCATAATTGTGTAAGATTTTAGTAGGGAAATATATTATTAGACCAAACAATATTGCATGACTGCACACACACGCAACAACCAGCTGTGTGTGTGCTCACACACAGTGGGTCCGAAGAGACTGCTGCAGCAATTGTTATTTGTTGAAGGTGTTTTATCAGCACCACTGAGCTGTGTGGAGGCATTGTCGGCAGTAACCGCCGGCTTCTCAGCTTATTAAACTTCTTTCTGGCAGAGCGCTTCTCACCAGGAGGGCGGTGGGAAAATCATAAAGGAAATTTCATCCATCAGATCCTCCCAGATGAAATTAATATATGTCACAGCCACTTCTTGACAATTTAATATTGTGTGAGGAAGAGGCCTCCCCGGCTGAGCAGTGGCCTCGGCAGCCTCGACCTACGAGCTGGACTAGGCCATTGTGTCGTTTGACCACAGAGATAAAAAAGTTGTCAGTGGTGCAGTAGAATTAAGTTGGTTCACAAGTTCTCAAGGGCCACAGCAAGACTCTTATTAAGTGTGTCTCTGAGGGAGATAATGAGCAAGAGAGAGAGTAAAAAAGCAAGAAACGGGGTGTGTGTAAGTGTGTGCACTGGCAATAAAATGATGCAGACAGGATAACAACTGTGCTCAATAGGGAGCTCAACTCCTGTAGCAGATGGGAGCTAAACGGTAAAGTCTGAATTCACAACTCTCACGTTCCCAAAAGGCATTCTGAGGCTGCAGAGTGGAAGCAGAATGAGTGGAGGGTGGTGGTTGGTGGATGGGGGAAGGAAGGGGAGGGTAACACTGGGGGAGATAAGGACTTCGGAGACTTCAGATAGCAGGTGTTCATTCCAAAGGGTTCACAAAAATATTTACTGCAGGAGTTGCTATTCATGAAAAAGTTCAGAGAAACACTTTCAAGGGATTCTTTAAGTTCAAGTTCTCGTCCAAACATTTCACAGTGACAGTTTTACTGGAGTCATAAAGAAGTATGATTGTGATGATGGGGGGAAAATAATTAGACTGAACACTTGTAAAATGAAAACTGTTTGAAAACTTCCCTCTGAAGGTAAGGTCACAGTTCCTACAATAGAATACCACGGGCATACATGAACTCAAACATCTGAGTTCAACACCAGGGTAACAAAGGGGTCAGAGGCCACCAGGAAAAACAACCAGAGATGAAATGCTCCGAGCTTTAGACAAGGTGTACATCATGGTGTCATGGTGTATAAAGTGATTTAAATCTTGTAATTTATTTGGTTTGGGAAAGTTTACACTCCAGCAACTCAAGTCAAATTAGAGTTAGATTGTGTTACACTTGCAAACATCAGTTATTCCTCATCTTAAAAGTATTTCCTCTTGTATAAGTAAAGAATCTGAACAAAATACATTGTCATCAGCATAAATCAAACCACTGTGGTGCTTGTCAAAGTATCCAAACCATCCAATGATGATGATGATGATGATGTTATGTTTGGAGAATAAGAATAAGATTTTAATGACATTTTTAGAAATAATTACTATTTTTACAATAGTTGGACTAACTCGCTCATGCCTGCAATACACAAACAATTCTTTTTATTTCCATGTCTTCTATGGATCGTCAGCTGGACATGCAGCTTTAGCCTCATTCTTTTAGTACTAACTTGTGTATGTAGTCATCACGTGCATATCTAACACCACTTTAAAGGCTTTCCCTTTGAAAACATATCAGCTGGAAGCATTAAAAAGTCAGCTGGACATGGAATTTCAACAAACTCACACCAGCAGGTTAGCATTGGCACTAGCTTACATTCACTAAATGCAGATGACATTTGACTTGTCAAAATCCACAGCTGTCAGCTAGAAATTAGAAGCGTGCTGTACTTCTGAGAGGTAAAGCTGCCAATGTTAAACCTGTAAACTGCATATGTGCCATGTAGGAAAGGAAAGCTTCACAGGCGTAGCAATAGAAAATTCCATTCTTGCCACTATATTTGCAACCATCTTTGTGGAAGAAAGATTGCATGCCCATTCTTAAACTTGTGATTGGCTCAGTTGTTTGTCCTGGTGCTGTCACTGTCAAAACAGACCTATTACATCACTGAAAAAAAACATCTGAGATTTGAGTGGCAAAGCCGTCTGAAAACACGTTTTTTGTAGGGTTTGCTGTACCAAAAACATAAAAACCATAGATTAAAAGAGATGATATTGTTAGCAGGGATTGTGTTGACCAAATATCTTCCGGAATTGCCTGATTTCTTTTGACAATGATGGGAAAATCTGAACAGTAGTACTGACTGATCAGGAGCTTTGTTACATGGTGCAACAGCAATTACCTTATAAGACTTAGAGTGTTCACATATCCAAATTATGTGACAACTTATTGTGTATATTAACAATGTGGGAGGTGTTTTTTTATGTTGTATACATTTCTGACCTTCTTATTTAGAAAAGAAAAAGGCTCTATGCCCAAAGTCGAACTCTAACTTCATTCTCTCAGCTTCTGCACACGAGAGGAACAATCAGGTTCTGCTTCTTTGTCGAGTGTCAGCGGGCAGAGGAGACGAAGAAATGGTGGAGAAGAGAAAATGTCACGGTTCACCATGTGTAGAGGAAAGCTCAAGATCGACAACAGTACAATGCCAGGACATGAAAGTTCAGTCTTTTTGGTAATTGTTTTAGATCTTGATGAGTTTATTGTCGTTATGAGGCAGGATGCTAGCCAGCTAACGCTAGCTTAAGTAAGTTAGGCTGGCAGCTTATGCTAATATTGAGTGGAGTCCTGTGTTATTTCGTTGAGCTATAGTTGTGAAGCCCTCCAGCATGATGAACTGGATACCAGTTAGTTGGTAAGCATGGTAACTAACAATGCAAATAAACTCGTCTGCAAGATCCAAAGCGACTTAAAAAATGAGTAACCTTGCCTGCCATTTGTACTGCAGTTCTTCACAACAACATCAATAAAATCCTTAATATGCCTTGTAATGACTTGTGACAATGTCTCAAAATTCTGTGAAAATGAAAATCTCTGCACAATCTCAACTACACTTTAGAAGCACTAAGCCTTAACGGTAATTAAATAGCGTGCATTTGAGTTGATGGGGTCTTAATTACATAAACACTAATTTCATTCATCCGTTTATCTTTAGTCTTTTCCTCCATAAGATATATTTCAGTGCATCAGACTCAACATTTCTGATATGAAACAAAATCTAATAATGCCTTTATGCTGATCTGCTACACTTATGTGCTGGGACAATTCCTATAGTAGATGAATGTAGCACACGATATGTAAATGCCATACTTCTTTGTCAAGAGAATATAAAAAAAAATCCTCATACCTGTCCCACTTTTTGTGGAATAAAGGCCTGGTTAGATTTATTACAGTAGCTGCTTGCTGTCTAACCCAAAGGAAACCTAAACTAATGGTTCCTGGAATAATGCATTTAACAACCAACCATATTCCTGGATACATGTTTTGCAGGGTTCAATCATGCAGAGGAGCCCTTACCTGATGACCAGCTTTAACCTGCTCTAGAACTTTGTTGTAACAAACCTCCTCCATGTCATGAAGCTGCTGGATCTGAACGAGACACAAAATCACAATGAGCAATTTAACTTTGCAATAAAAGAAACTAACTTCTGCAATGTTTAACTCTCAAATGTAACTGATGAATCTCAGGCACACACAGTTGTAACCTACATACTGTCCAGACTCTGGTCTTCAAATGTAAACTTTTAACACTCTACAACTAAACCTCTGCTGAGAGTAACCAATGATAATAACCACAGTAATAAAGGTGGACAGGCTGTCGTTCTGATTGAGCAATGGCAGTTTTACTTGAAACACAGCGAAAACAAATCATGATGCCTATGCATGTAAAAGTTATAGGTTTATACACTCAAATCATCTTTGCTTGTTTACCTTGTTAGTGGTTTTGATACCAACAAAGGTCTGTCCAAGGGGCACCGGTCTGAAGCGACTGTCAAAAAAAAACAGGCCAATGTAAGGGTTGACATGGAGGAAGCCGGCCACGTCCAGGTAGTTGGGCAGGGTGGCTGACAGTCCCAGGATCCTGATCATACTCTGGGTGGACTCCACCTGCGATCACAACAAAACAGCGTCACAGCTACATCAATCTCTGTCCCACGCATTAGGCAGAAGAAAAAGTTGCAATAGAAGGCAATCTGTTCCTGAAATGACCATGACTTACTGACTTGTGGGTCAGGATATAAGAAGGCAATGTGTGCAATCGTGAAGGAAAAGTACTGAACATGGATAGAGGATTGAAGTGACACGTAGTGAAGTACTTACATCTATTATACACCACCATTAAACACAAATACGTAAATTCTAATTATCATGAATTACATATATGTACTAGGATTGTGCCAATCCGATGACCACAAATTGCAGTTGCCTGTGCAAATGATAAGATTTTCTATTTAATCGTAGGCCAATTAATGTATTCTTCAGCATATCAGAATGTTAATCATTATGCTGTGGTAATTCACCACAAATATGAAAAAACTCATCAAATGAAAACCCTGCCAGAAAAGAGGGAGTGATTATGTCCTTATCCTCTCCTGCTCCACCATGTCCTCAGCCCCGGCTGTCTCATGTGTCAACGGCTCAAACTAGTGTGGCTATCAGCACGTTGGTGTGTGTGTGTGTGTGTGTGTGTGTGTGTGTGTGTGTGTTTATGATGTTTGTTTTTATGTGTGCCCATCTTACAGCCCTGCCCATGTTACTACTTTTTTCACCTTCTTCTTCTTCTGAATTTCCAGGGTAGAGACACCTCAGTCAAAAAATCTGGGGTTTAGTTACTCTTTGATAAGGAAAATATTGATTAGATCATCTGCAGCAGTCCTCTCACAGCAGAACTGATAGGCAAGTCTCCCCATTAAGAGAGACTCATTTCCACACTTCCACACTACATCAGGCAGGATCTAATGTAAATCATTATTTTGGGCTCTCCCTTTGCGGCACCCCTGCACACACATCCACACACACAAGTTCATACAGTGAAAACCAGAAACTTTGGTGCTTTGCCTCACACTTGTGCATTGCTACACATCTTTGAAATTGTTGTATGTTACACATCCTATGTGCTCTACTTTTAACTGCATTTTCTTACTACTATCCAGTGGGTTTTATTTTCCATCTCATGCTATGTGTTGTCTTTAGTTTAATCCTTATTTTACTTTTTTTTACTAATGTTATCAAGTATTGTTTATTCTCCATCTTTTTTTGCACACATTCTCTGTCCCTGTTTTTATGTCCATTCTATGTCCTTTCATGTGAAGCACTTGGTGCATGTGATTTCTTTGCTGTAAAGCACTTTGAGATGCATTTCTTGTATGGAAGGTGCAATACAAATACAAATACAAGAATGTTTAGCATAAATATTATTATTGCAGGGGCCGGTAGAGGTAGAGTGAAATGTCTCTAAATCAGTGAGAATAATTTGCTTGGGTGGATGACAGGTGGATGATTTATGCATGCATATGGAGATTCAGATGACAGGAGGAGGAGCCGATCCTCACATCACTGGGGCTTTAGGAGAAAGAATCGAGGGAAGGGGGTTTCACGAGATGAAGACATTAATAAACTGAAAATGAACATGTTGATTTAAGATGCTAAAAACAAGCCAGATGGATGATGGGTGGGGCACATATCAGGACTCCTTTCAGAAAGACAAGGACAAATTTAACAAAGAACCAAAAGTCATCATTCCTAAATGTGAATCCTCATATTAACTTGAAAGATCCAAAAGGCAGTAGAAACATTTCTTCAGTCAGAAACCGTAGTTACAATTGTAATTGTCAAAGTCCAAGCACAACTTTTACAGCCATAAAGAACGTTTTTTTTATTAAATATGCTTATCTTTCACACTTTTCAACACTCATTTCTCTGTTGGTCTCTAAACAGCGTATGAGGGTTAATAGGCCTACTTGTCAAACAGTTCAAACAATTACTAAATTACTCCAAAAGACTGTAGCAATGATATAAAAACAAACCAGTCAAACAAAGTGATTCATTGCAGTGCTTTTTCAATGTAGCGTGGTCACACGCATTATTGAGCCGACACTGCACTGAACCACAGTGTGCTTTAATTAATACAAAACATAGCATTTCTTATGGGTGTACATACATATACAGCTATATTCCTGCCATGCTAGGGTTATAAAAATATGCAAGAATATCTTGCATAAACCTATAATTAGCTAGTTTTGAATCTAAATGGCCCTGGCCTGGAGAACTTTAAGTCATGTGTACTTGCTTATGTCTTTATTTTGTCTTTGAAGCCTGGAGAAAATTCAATATGTTGTGTATCAACGTGGGTGAGAGTAGAGATTTTTTTTTTTTTTTTTTTATCAGTGAGCCTCCTGTTGGATGTGACAGGGAAGATTGGTAAGGCCTTTAATGTGATGCAGTACCTGTCAAACCATCCCATCAAGATAAGACCTAGCCAATCCCTGCCAGCGGCCCGGGCCTGCACTACACATTCACTCCAGTGCTGCTGAACCTCCATACTGCAGATGTGCACCACGTTCACCTACAGAGAGTCAAACAGTCTCCAGGGGTTTCTTTTACATTGCCTTTCACTTTACGCAGCTATGAGCTAAACTGCTTTTCTGTAAAAGAGATGAAGAATCTATGTTTCAGTAAAGTTTGTGGCATCATAACATTTTATGACAACACACGGTAATTGTGATTAACAGCTGAATTTACAATTACCCCAAGGAGAGTGAGTAATGAGCTGAACAAAAGAGGTCACTAAATAGACAGTGTGGGAATCTGTGAAGTCCTCTGTGGCTTTGCACTGAGTTCCATGTAGTTCACAAAGCTACAGAGAAATGCTAACATCAACCAAAAGAAAAGGAGCCCCAGTAGTTGTCGGTAGATCTGCATGCACACCTGAAATGCTGGACCTTTAAACCCCTTATAGCAAGCCAGATACCAACACACTCACAGCTGATTCCTGTCACTACAAAAATAGTTAGCTGATGAACAATTTAGGCTCTAACAAAAGGTGCTGTCAAGCTGCATTATGGGACGTGCAGAATCTTGACCTATAACAGAGATTAAAGTCAAAATGTTTTACCCAAGCCTTAAGGAAGAGCCTGAGCACACTTTACAGTGAGCTACTATTATGCTGGGTCTCCAACATCAATACTGTCAGCACTGACCAAAATGTGTCTATTGAAAAAATATCAAGAAGAAAACATTACTTCACTATAGCAAATCTTTTAGTTTATACACAATTGAATTAATCTGAAAGCTATTACTCAAAAACATAAGAAACTGTATAAATTGTCCATCTCAGCATTTTTTTAGTGTCTGGACAGGGTCATCAACAACCTTATAAAAACTGCACATTGTGCTCATTTTGTGGGCATTAAATTCATGGCCAAGCATCTGATTGTAAAAGGCAGATATAAGCTCAGGTATAGAACATATTCTCCTCAACTATCAAAGCAGGAAGAGGAAGCCCTACAGTGCAACAGAGCAGCATTAAAGGCCTCTGAAATAAAGGTCAGAGGGATTATGATGAATGCAGTGCCTAACAGGCAGCGGTACACCTGGGTGAGAAAATGCAGTCCAAACCAAAGCTCTTCCAAGCAAAACATCAAAGTGACAACTGGCGGTTGTAAAACATTTGCATAAAAAGAGGGACAAATATCATTTAGTTTACAGGGATTTCCATACTAATGTGTCTGAAGATGTGAACTTAAGCACCTAGCGCATCAGACGCAGCTGCCTTAATTCCTTCAGCACAATCAATTATAGCAGTCTGTCAGGTGTGGCAATAATTGGACGGAGAGATGAAGAAGGTGGGGGAGGGTCTGCGAGGAATGCTGCCAGCACCAAGTATCTTCTGTTGGAGTGCGGACTACGAGCTGTTTACACAGTTCTCACACAAAGACAAACGGAAACACGCTGCTTCTGTGCCGGCCACATATAGATATAATTAGTGGGAAAAGAGCAGTCCTACATGTTCTACTCAGTGACATACAGTAATCCTCTGCAGCCTCCGAACACAAACAGCATTAAAGGTTCAAATATTCCACATTACTATCTATTCTTTGTACAAGCTTGTTATTCTTAAAACACAAATTCAGTGCTCCTTTTCCCACACTTGCCTTTACGGTCAACATATTCACCTTATTAGTTTGGTAAACTCTTCAACAAAGCCGTGTCTACTCTGTAACAGCTCATCACAGGATGCATATTTCTGAGCTGTCAGCAGTCCCACCAACAGCCACTTTTTTCTCTCTTGTTTCATACAATTAATTCCTGGAGACCCGAGGAGGTGAAACATCTCAGATGTCACAAGGAAAAAGCAAATATGAGCAAAAAGTGAAAAATTATTAATTTGTGTTTGTATTTTATAAGTTGAATAATTTCCAAATCATTTCCAGAGGGTGTTCAATTTATATCACTAGCAAGATAACCCGGAGAGTCAGTGCACAGCAGATCAGCTGAACAAGCAAAAAGCTGAAGTGTGTCTACAGGCAAACATACATGTCAATATATATGAAGATTAAATATTGAATATTTACTTTGTTTGAAATTGAACTTTTTTCTTTGGGGAAATTCTTATTTTCCCATCAATTAGTGCTAAATGACATAGTTCTTACCTGGACACGAATTATACTGGCCACCAGAGATCTATGGTGTGGTTGGGAGCCACACTAACATCTATATAACAAATGACATAAGCATTCAGCCATCACTTTAGTTTTGTTCTGTCTTGCTTATTCTTCCTTTTTACTCAACTTTCTTTGTTTCTTTTTTCAAATAACTTGTACTCTTACACCCTGTGTCACTTTTTATCCTCCTTCCTTCCCTCCATCCATTTCATGCTTCAGTTTTTCCCCATCTTTGTCTCCACTTCCTCCCCCCTTCCATTTTCCCATCTTCCTCTCCTGCCTTTCCTGGAAAGATTGTTTCCTTCCTGGAAACAATCTTTCCTTCTTGCCACAGTTTATTCTTGTGCAGTAGCTGTTCACAACTTTGCAATAACTTTGGGCACTCAGCAACCTCACACGTTTTCCCCAGAAAATCTAGTTTTTAATCTGTATCTGTTGTTGCACTGAATCATATTACTTTTTACTGCTCCAACAACCTTTTCTCCACAAATGTTCTACCCACTAAGTTTCATCTTATCATTTATACATAATATATATTACATTTTTATTTTCAGTTTCAGTTCAATTTTCTGTAATAACCTTCTTTTATTCTTAAAAAAATCATTTCACTGAATGTTTGTTACAAACCACAGTTGTTCGATGTTACTGTGTGACCAGCATGCAAGGTTTCTGAAGCCAGACACTCAGACGTTGAACATACTTATGTGAATGAAACGATTGTATAAATATATAGTGTGCAGTATGATTTTTCATGCAGTGTGGAGGATATTATTATTCAGTGAGCTAAAACCCTCACAACATTTTACTCCTCCTCACACATCTGCAGTGTGTTTGCTGTCATCACCCATCGGTGCCTGAGATCAAGGCTACAGTTAAAGCAAAACCATAAATCCACCGGCATTCACAGGCAAGCTGAGAGGAAGACTGATTACTTCTTTTTTCTGAGCTTCCCAGCACACACAACTCGGACGTACCCTTAAATGGCGTGGAGTAAAAACGAGTGGCGCAGAGCAGTGGAGGTGATGGTGGGAACACTTTGACTGGTGGTGCATGTCTGATGGAATGGGACAGACAGTTTGAGGTTCACAGGAGGTAAAATAAGATGTGCACCAGGTGAAATAGACCCTGCCTAAGTGTTCTCCATTTTCCTGGCATCCCACACATACAGAGATTAAACTTGTTTTTGTTTCCCTTCATAGAGGCAACGACCCACTCCACAGAGAGCTGTGACTTTCCTTTCCTATCATCAGATTTTATTGCTGGCTGCCACTCATCATTTACTTTCAGACATCAATCTAGTTTACAGTGAGAATCAGTCATTCAATGGAAAATACACCAATTTTGTGTGTCCAAGCAAATTTACTACTTATGAGGAGTACGACTCAGCCCCTGAAAAGACTTATATAATGTCTTCTGTGTCTGTGGAGGGCCTTTGTCAACTCTGAGAAATGACTCTCGATTACGCCATTGTGATGTCAACAGGTTAAGTCCAGCTCTACGCTGGCTTCTAGGCACTGCCAGCATGTGCCATCTGCTGTCAAACAGATAGACAGTCAAGAGACTTCAAACTTGCATGCTGCAGTAGAACCTCTAGAGGTGCTAAGGTGCACAAAGTGCCCAGTCAGCCCTTCTCCAGTAATATCAGCTAAACCTGCAGATAAATGGGCTGTGAACCGAGTAAACAGCGGTCACATGAACGGACCAGTTTTCAATTACCTTGCGGTTAACCCTGCCAAGAGGTCTCTGCAGCTGCACAGCACAGCAGCTCATCCTCACGCCTCTCTTTTTCACTTGCTTTCCTCACTCTGGTCTGAGTCCTTTAACATACATCTGCTATTCATGTATTTCCAACATTTCTCAAAATGATATGCACATACTCCAGTCACTCTCAAGTGGGACATTTCCAAAGAGGATTTCTTTTATTATTCTTTTACTTACACGCCTGTAGGTTTGCAATCTACACACCTATCTAGACTATGCCAATCGAAGGCACATTCATAATCTTACTAAGATAATTTCATCTCTACCATCCTTCAGTGTCCTTTTTGCTGTTGCTACTTCATCACTCAAATAGGTGCTCTAGTGAAAAATGACAACACGTGAAAAAATAACCTGGCAACACTAACTGACTTACAGGAAGAGTCTGCTCTTTATCTAAGCAGCATGTTTCAGCACATCAGGGAGCTTTTTTACAGCCTACATAAAAAAGATGTCAATTATCCAATGAGAACCAGACACAGGGTATATGGCCGCTGCATCTCCCACACAGAATCTTCACAATAAAAGTACAAAAAAATGCAAACTGTAAAGGTTACCACACAACTACAAAATAACAAAAACAAGGACTGACTTTAAGACTTCAGTGAATTTTAAATACCTACAATACCTCCTAAGTCCTAAGAAAAAATACCTAAAACATTTTTTTTTTAAATCTAATGCTTAAGTCTTGATCCCTCTTGGATGTAGTTTCTGATTCATGTGACTGAGATTTTAAATTCAAAAAGCCTCTTTTGGTTTTTGAAGGAAATTAAAATCACGCTCTCTGTCCCAGAACGACCGGTTTTATTAAAACCAAAAACAAAATCCATAAAATCCTTCAGTGTTCCACGATCTTATCTTTAACATTCTTTCCATTGTTTTTTTTTTTTGGTTTTGCATGGACAGCTGATACAGCCGTATAGATCACATTTTTTGTTCTAGGGATGATTGGTTTAATTTACATTTATAATATCTCCTGTGATAATATCTCATTGGATGAGTAAACTTTGAGTGTTCCATGTGAATTTGCAGTTGGCAAAATTTCCACACATCCCACTAATGTGTCACTGGTGTACCCTTTCCATTTACCACGTGGGTACCTGGAACAGGAGGCTGACGTCTTGACATTTTTAGGGTTTTCTTGAATGCTGGGTTCAAGCTCAGAATTGCTAATCAGCTCAGGTGAATGCAAACTGTTCTAATGTTAAGAGTCTACTTTGATTTATAGGCTTCGTGGACAGATCAATCAAGCTGCTACCATTTCTAACTACTTTGATATCCACTGTAACTGGAACTGAATGATCATCTCTAATAGCAGTGGCAGGTTCTAATACAACAATGCAAAAATACTACAATAGAAAAGTAAAAGTCCTGAATATAAAATTCTACTTCAGCAAAAGTACAGAAGTATTATCAGCAACATGTGCTTATCAAGCATCAGAAGGAAAAATGGCCCCTGTGAATGATACACTGCATTATTATTGATGACACCAGATTGTTAATACTGATGCAACAATGTTTAAACAGCATTTTCTGCTGTCGCTGCTCACAGTGAAGCCAGTTTTAACTACTGTCCAGCTGTTCAGCTGAGTGGTAGTTTGGTCAAACAGATCCTGCTACACATTAATACATGTAAAACCAGAACATTTTAATCAACAACATGCACAGACCGACACATATAACTCCCTAGTTTAACCAGTCGCTCACTCTCCCCTGCCTCCTTAAGCTCGCTCACACACACATGCTGTGCCTCTCTCTTCTCTGACTCCCCTGGCTCTTCTCTCCCTTTGTGTCTCATTTTGCAGCCTTCAGTAGAGGGTTTTACAGAGGCTATAGGGAGATGTTGTGGATAATGTGGGTAAATGTGGAAAATTACTGGTGCATGACATGCACTGCTGCGACAGGGAGCTGATGAGGAGCGGGACAGTACTGTCTGTGAGTCTCTTTCTCTCTGTTTGCTTGTTGTGCTTGAAATGTTATTTGTCACACTGAACGTGAATAAATAGTCCAACTTAGCAGAAACACACTGAATGGAAAAGAAAAGCATTTTCAGCACGTTAGTCCAAGTAGAGAGATATTTAACCCCAATACCTTCTGAGTACTGATCAATCTGTAGTACTGAGTATGGAAAACTGACAAGTACCAAAAGTTAGCATTAAATTTCATACTCCACAGCAGGGGTTTTTAAGAGTCTGACAGTGTGGGCCCCCTGCAGACAAGGCGAGACATCAAGACAGCTGAAGTACAATGCTGCAGAGTGAAACCTAGCTAGCTGTGGGCTACAACTTGAACCCTGTTTTCTGAAGCTTTTATTTGTTCACATTTTACCAAATTGCTATTGGCAGTTCCTGTTTTTCAGTGTCCCCATGGATGTACAGACAACTATCACTGGATTACTTACTTACTTAAGAGAACTCAAAAACGCAATGACTCTGAGTTTGCAAGTCTGAGATTTGAGATGCTGTTATCGTTGGAATGTGCAAGTCACACCCAATCTAAAAATATGTGTATCAAGTTGGTGTGTTCAGGCATAAGTTTAATTCTCAAATTTAATTTCAGCCATTTGGGTTTTAGTGTTTTAAAATACGTCGCACTCCTGGACCCCAGGTGTGGTCAGTCAATTAGCACACAGGGTGGTGCTTACTGATACATATTGGATACATCTGAATTCAAATTTTATTCCAAAAGGTGGAAATTTTACTATGGTTTCCATACACTGTATGTGAAGCTCCCTCTTAAACAGAACACAAAAATATTGTCAGATCGAATTTTCCTCCCAGCACGACAAGCAAGTGCTCAACAAAACATGAAACAACACAAAATATCTTTAGAAAAAGATCTAAAGATCCTTAAAGAAAAATCTATGCTAATAGCCTTTTTTTTATTCCTTGGTTATATCCATAAAAAAAAAGATATTTAATGTTCAATTATTCAAAAGACGTTTGCATTCTAAACAAAAAAATAATCAGACACTAATTCCAACAATTTCAAGAGAGGACAGAGGGGGCTGAGGGGAGTAGCATCACCAGTCATTCAGAGGCAGAGAGGAGGAAGGACTAACCTGTCTGATCGTCCTGGCCACCAGGCTCTCCAGCACTGGTCCTCGGTCTTCGTGGAGAAGATGAACCTCATCTAAGATCAAAAGACGCACGATCTGGGACAGAGCCACGTCTCCGACACTCTTCCTGGTCACGACATCCCACTTCTCAGGAGTCGTCACCAACATCTGGAAAGACACAAGAAGACATTAGATTAGATGAGACTTTATTAACCTCACACTGGAGAAATCTACTGTTACAGAAGCTCTTCAGAACACTGACAGTGTTCCTGAGTTTACAGCGTCCCTGTGCATGGTGTTGCCTTATTTATCACTATTTTCCAGCAGTACATTTGTCATTGAAGGTACAACCACATTGGCAGGTCTTGACTATGTCAGCAACTACATAACCATCAAGTTTAACCAGAAAATACAGTGCTGTGCACAAATACTGGGACAGTTTTCTGTTGGCTCTGTGCTCGACATCCACATTAAATCAACCATCCAGTATCCATTTTCTAAAGATACCCAATAATGACAGGAATCCAGCAGGCAATATGGAGGTCTCAAACCTTAAGATGAAAGCCATCACTTTAACCTCAGAGCGATTGTTTCACTTTATTTTAATACTTTACAATAATAAAAGGAACACAGTGTAAGTATAGAAATGATGCCACACCAGCTCGCAAATCGACAAGGACTGTTGTTACATCTCCTTAGAGTTGGGCAAATCTCAAACTGGAGCCATTAACACAGATGAGCAAGGCCTTTTCCTTCCCAGTGGACATATGCAGGACAGTTTGTCTGCAGCACAGACTGATCACAGCTGTATCTGAACACCAGTAATCCCACACAAGCTACTGCGTCTGTTACATTTATCAGACAAATAAAATCAATATTCTGTCATTATACCATTTATACTTCAGGAATTTGTTTTAGTTCTTCTGGTTTATCTTCCAACACTGCCTCAACTAACAATACCACATATTGCATTACTATTTATCTTGATTAAAATTAAGCTTATGAAACACAATCAATTATGTCAACACAAAAACAGAAAAAAAAACTGTGGATTAAAGGGTGCTCCGCCAATTTTACACACTCACGACTCAGCTACTGAAAACAGCTGCATCAGCCTCGAGAGGTTTTCTAAATTTCACCTGCACAATTTGCTTCTTTTCTTTTGTTGTGTTTTTGCTGCTTTGTTGTTACTGGGGAAAAAAAATCAATGCACCTTGATAATGTCACGGTCACATGGTTGTCATTTGTCCTATTGATTGGTTGCCGAATGTCAAGAAGGCAGGTCTTATCTAATATGAGCCTGTCAGAGACAGACACCAAAAAAAAAAAAGAAGAGATAAGGAGGAAGCAAACATCCGCCCAAGCAAGAAAGTTTGTGTTGTGCAGAGTAGAGAGAAGCTCTTTGTTGAGGCCAAGGAATGATTACCCCATCCCTGAAGTATTTTGTTTAGTTTTTGTCTGCCTCTACTTTAACCTATATGAACTGACACTAGTGCACAGCTGGTGCTTTGATTTGCCTAATTTCAACATCTGAAACATCATATCAACTGCAACTGAACTTCCAACACTGAATTCCCTGAACAGCCTTTTACAGGTTGTCCAAAAATAAATAAGGACAAGTCACACTGCTCTGTGTGCGTTATGGACAGAATGTATACAGTCCTACAATTCTTTACGAATTCACCATGAATACTGAGATTATTTCAGAGATTATTTCTGCACAATTTCCTGCTCATTTACACTTACATTGACACACACTCTAAAAGCCAGAACAACACAACCAAAATCCCTCCAGAATACTATGTCAGCTTCATGGCTCATCAAAGCCCAATGGCCTGGAACTCCACTCATTACAATGCAGACAGAAGCACAGAAATCATAACAGCATAATATAACTAATGTATAACATTACTCACATCCTGTGCGCTAAGTTACATTAGTTCTACAGCGATGGTCGGATGTATGTCAATGTCCACGAGCTAAAAGACCTTGTCTTGTTCGAGTCTGTTGTGTTTTACGTGATATGATCTATTTTGGCATTCCTCTTAGACTAATTATATTCACAGTATCAACACATCTCACCTGTATCAAATGTCAGACACTGTCTTTGCACGTTGCTTAGTGCCCACATTTCCAGTGCAATTTTACTCTCTCTTTTCAGGAGAAACACTACAATGCATAATTAATGGTGTGTGAACTGTTTGGCAACCTGTCCGTGGGTGTGCAAATTCCTATTAAACTCTTTCTGTAAAAGCAGTTCATTAAACCTCCTCTAGTTTGCATTTAAATCAATCCGTGCAGCCATTAGAAGCTGGCGTGCTCACAGAAAAGGAAGCGCCTGCTCCTAATTGGAGCTACTGGTTAATCTAAATGGAGGCTCTGGCAAGTGGAGAACAGGCCAAAGGGCTTTCTTAATTGCCTCACAAATACACACGAGGAGGTGTAGAGAAAACACGCCTTTGTTTGGTTGAATGGCGTTATTTAGCCTAGTTATCAACAGATTGCAGCAGGATTGAAATCAATCCTCTAAATTCACTGATTCTTTGAATTTAATACAAGTTTCATAGAAGAAAATGTTTCTTAAAGATTACAATTTAATCAGAGAATGATCAGGCTCATAAACATGTACAAAAAGAAAACACAATAGCCTGTAAGAATTGCTCTTTTTATTCATTCATTGCTAAACTAAAGAGCCTCAGGCATTGTAGAAACCTGGATGTGTTTAATAAATGAGAGTGCAGACAGTTTTAATAACTCTGGCTTCTTTTAAAACATGCCAAACATTTTTAGATTTAGATAAAGGATGGTATATTTGTGGTTTATATCAGTAAAAATGCCAATTTCAATCAAATTTTCAAACCTTGAAAGTGAAATCGTTCTTGGACCCACAGAACCAGTCCCTGCTCGCAGTGTGTAATGTTGGATTCCTGGCACCATGCGTTACAGGTCACCACTCTAAAAATGAACTACTTCATTTTGCACCAGCATAGTGCTAAGAGGACAAAACAACTGCCCAATCAGAGCTGAGTATGGAAATTATGTGCTCACACCTACAAGCTTCAGGCTCATGAGAGGCAAGAGAGACTGATGAGAGAGAGAGCACGCCACTCGAGGCAGTATGTGTGAACAGGGGCTGAGCCTCAGTCCAAATGTCCATCCTCTGAGCTTATGATCAGGCCCCTGTGATTGTGGTCATACACATACTTGCGTGTCTGATGTGCTCACTGTCATGTTGTCAAGTCTGTGAGAGCACCAGGAAGGAAGCAGGTCAAATGTGCTATACGACGACTGAGTTGTTCCAATGAACATGATCAATGCCAAGATCATGAGCCTGTATTTGTCTGTCAATTTGTGGCATATGCTAAACTTAACACCAGAAGTAAATACACACCAAAAAAAATAAATGTCTTCAGATAAACATTTGTGCTATATAGTATCTCAGTTGTGTCTGGTAAGGTCTGGGCTCAGAGCAGACTATAAACATCCAGAGAAAGTAGGCTTGAGGTCTCCTGTTGTCTTGATAAATTATTAATTTGAGCAACCTCAGGGAGTCTGGGCTTCATCTTATTCATGCTAAAGTTTGCGAGTGCAGGCAAGTTTTGGACATTTGGACTGAGCCTGACCAATAAAAACTGACCCACAGTGAAACAATTTCTTTAGTGCAACATTATAAAAACTATCAGTCAATTTATTTGCTATTCGTTCACAAAGGACTCTGATGTTCTGTATGAATTAGTGGAAGTTAAATGAAATTAGTATTTGATTTATTAAATTGATTTATTAACTGATATTTAAAAGACACACTGGCTTTTTTTGAGTGAGCAACAAGTGGCTTCTCAAGAACTACACAGATGATTTATCGTCGGCCTTCACAATATTTTGATGTGGTTGATGTCCTGTGGAAAGTTTTCAGATATTTTTTACATTATGCCACTGCCTGCCAGGTACGGAGATGATTATCTACTTTTCCCCTTGTTAATTCTTTGGCTGAGACATGCTCAGCATATGGGAGACACCAGTGACATTTCCTGCAGCACTTTCAGGAAAGCTTGCTACAATATGAATAGTTGTTGTCTTATGAAGGTGGATTTAAAGATGTGGAATTTATCAAGGTAGACTACTCACAGATGTGCATATGTAAATTTGATGAATTCCAGTTGTGTCATATTTACGATCACTCAGCAGTTGTTTGCAGTAAATATTTTAATGCTAGCTGAAAGGCTTGCTCCCACTGCGATATTAGCAGACTGAAACAACAGGGAGTATTTGTAGAGGCCAGCTGATGTGGGTTTGTTTTTCTTAAAGTTACATAAAATTACAGATTAGTAATAAAAATAACCAACGTGTGCAACGTACTGAATTCATGTTCTAGACTTAGATTCTTTGTGCACAGGATTGAGAAATTCATGCTCTGAAATCCTTTTTCAATGCATTTAATATGAATTTAAAGTAACAATGTGTAAGAACTGGTCACCAGTGAGATGATGAAGGTGAGTTAGAGCAGTTCCGAGAAGGAGAGCAGCGAGAGGAAGGCCGGTCATCACTAGCATGGAAAAGCACCAAACCGCACAGAAGAGAACTGAATATTTCTACATCTAACTCAGAGAACCAAACCAGAGTTGGTGATGGCAACTAAGCTCGTCTTTTACGGTGCAAAGTGGTATTATGAGACAGGATGGGGTGCAGCTAGCTGGTTAGCATGCTAACTTCAGTATCTCTGCAGCACAATACATAGATGTCTTTGACGTACTAATAGAATGGCTATTTCTTCATATTATGTTGGTAATGATAGTCTTTGGAATGTTTTGAACCAAAATTCTGGTTACATCTTGGTGTAGGGACGGGTGGGAGTGGAGCTGATGAGCAGTTTGTTCAGTGGTAGGGTCAGCACACACGTGTGGACCCATGCATAACACAGGCCATCACAGTCCTCGCTAAGGCTCAGCACTTACAGCTACTAATTACTCACGTTGTTGTGAGTCTGTCTGACAAGTGATCGACTAAATGAAAAAGAAATATAATCTCATTAAGTATTCTGGATCCTTACAGTTAGTGCCGTGCCTCGATACAGCCTGACATTTCAGTAATGACTTTCTGTCACCAACAGTTTTGTTTGTTAATATATAAATATATAAATATATTTTTGAGGGTAAAATTGGCTGAAACACATGCATATCTAATTCAATTTCTGTGCATGTGACTTTTTGAAGTTTTGACACACTCCTCGTCCTCCCTTTACAAGAAAACTGAAAACTGGCTGTGAGGTATCTCCGTCTTGGATGTCATTAACTGATATTTCCTCTCTGGACAGAGAGGAAAGAGGGCCTGGAGGTCCCAGGATGCCTTCCACCCGCACACTGGCATCCACATGGCAGCATCCCTCCAAACCTTTCTGTTTCCATGGCAACTATTGCAGCCACAGAGAGAAGAGGTTGTGGGAGGAAGAGGTAGGTGGGAGGAAGATGGAGTGGGGACATTCGACAAAGACATTTACTGGATTGTGATATGTGAACAACTGACGGCTTATCAAGGCAAACTGTAATGAAAACCTTCTCAATGCAGCATAGTCATGTACAACTGTGTGTGCGTGAGTGTGAAGAGTGTGTGTTCTTCTGTTCAGTCTTGAAAATACCACTCACAATTAGCTAAATATGAAAAAACATGTCATTGCAATGAGAGCTGCTCTTTCCTCTGTTCAGTGTGTGATGTTGGGCATAAAGAGGAGTGAAAGCATTTGAAATAAAGAAAAATTGAGTCATTATGATTCTTAGCTCTATTGCTGAATAGACTAGCCTCCTCGATCTGCTGGGTTTCAACTCAAATACGGGAGACATTATTTCAAAGAATGTGTGATTTGTCGTTGCAAGAAAAAGCAGAATTTCATCATTTCTGAGACCTTAATTTTTTTTTTTGGTTCCACATTTTTTTTGTTGCAAAAAGGATCCAAATAAGAAAGTTTGCATATTTTACCAGTCACTGTGGTTTTCTACAGTAGCCAACAGTAACACTGTGCGATAATGTGACTGTATATTGTTTATATTGCACAGCATATATATATATATATGTGTGTGTGTGTATACATATATACAAACATGGTGTCAGCAGTGTCAGTGATATCCATCATGAGACACACTCCCTACCCCTCTGCTCAAATCTGATCTTAAACAACATTCTCATGTATAGTTGAGTTTGGATCCGTCATGGCTGCTTTCCCTTCTCCACCTCGCAAATGGTTGAAGTTGTGCCAGAGGCCGCGCTCCACCATCAAAAGGGCATGTTGAAAGAAGTAGTGAGGACTTTGAGGAGAGACAGAAGACAACCAAGGTTACAGTGTGTGGCATCACTCCAGCCTGTGGACTGCTCTTTTTACTCAACAACTTTGTGTAAATGTACTGACACTAACAGTCAAACGGAGTGATGAGACAGAGAGTGTGAACAAGGCTAACTGAAGGAGAGATGGCTCAGTTTGGCAGAGCTGCAGTGAATCTGACTTATCATTCTCTTTGTGAAATCTTTCACATGACCTGATAGAGATGCAACTTTAATACACCTTCAGATTAACTGGAATTGGCCTCATTTCATAGGAATAAACCCCAACCCCCGCCGCCGCCACCACCCCCTACACACACCAAACCCCAACCTTTTCTCTATTCATAAGTCCCACGAGGCTTATAACTTTAAGTAGCACAATCTCTCGAATCCAGCTCTTTTGGATTTACCAGATATGCACGTTTTCTGAACGTTCTCAGTCTCACAGTTCCATGGATCTACTAACCCCTGCTTACCTCTTAGCTCGAGGAGCCAAGTTCTCTCACTAAATATACGCTCGAGCTGCAGGTTTCATCCCCTTTCCTTTGGCGTCATTGTAATAAATACATCCTCTTTCTTCAACAGAGAAGGAAACTCCTGCATGAAGGACTTTCTTTCTGAGATATCTGAGGTTGAGTTTGCGTGTTCCATCAGTAAACCCCACAAAAATACAAAAATTACTTCAGCTGCTGCTCAGCACTTAAATACTTTAAATACTCATTATCTAATAAACAACAATGCTCAACACACTGCAACAGAGTGCAAATAGACAAAACACAACCAAGTTAAGAAAACAATTCACCAATTTGACAACACATGCACAGAATTTAGATGGGGAAAAGCTGCAAATGGAGAAAACACAGCTAAATACAGAAATACTGTAAGCAGCAAAGACGACAACAGAAACTGTTTCCACGGGACACTAAAAAGGGATGAACACACCCGGACACGGCTGGGATAGCTGCTTCACTATACACCTTTCAATGTCATGCGACCTTATGACCTTTCGACCGAACACTATACCTTTATAATGACGGTTAAGACGACAGAGGATCTCTTGTGTCAACAGTTCAATGAGGATGAGATTTGCAAAGGTGCTCTGGTATGTTCAGAATGTGGCACCTGGTACATTGCAAACATTTGATAACAAAAATATACAAGCACAGGCTATTCCTCCAGCCATCAATTCGATCCCTGTTTTGCCTTTGTGATACCAGTATTACCACGCACAGACACTCATACAGCTTTCCCATCAAAAGCAAATATCTAATTTAGAGAAAGTGCTGCTTTGAACATGGAACTCTGGGTGATAAATAAACATATCTGTAATTGTGTGGAATGCGGAAAAATTGAACGTGTCTGTTTACCTCTTCACCATCTGTAATATGCACAAGACCACACAGGGACAACAGCAGTGACTGAAGACAAATCATTTCACTGAATCATTGAAGGATGACATAGGAAATCTTTACTAAATTAACAATACAAAAAAAAGAATCAGCTATACTTGCTATATATGTTGCTCACAATTCAGTTGGATTTTTAAAACTCTGAAGTATCAATACTGGCCTCAAAAAACAGCATTAGTCAGGCTCTTACTGCAAATTCTGAAAAGTGTTTCTGGCTTACCTGAACGATATGAGGCAAAACAGACTGTTAGAATGTGAATATTTCTATGTTTCAGTTCAATTAAAGTTATCTCCATGACATGGTTTGTCTATCAGAGAGCAGCAACAACTTTATTTTTAAATGTCTCATTTCATACATATCTTGGTCTCAGTTCTTTAAAAATGACCTTTATCTAAACTGTAGTTGTCTGTCTTGTCTAAAAATTACATATTGATTGGTCAGTATATCCTTATTGGACTATTTGAACTTTCTGGCACACTGTACTGATTGGTCAAAATATCGTCATTGGATTTAATAGAAATTGGTATCATCCTTAAAAATAGAGAATTGGTCTGGCTCATCATAGAGCCAGCTGCTATATTTTACCTTGGATAAAATACCATTCAGAGCACTGAGTGTAGTTCACAGAGAGCATTGCTCTCATGGCTTTTGTGGTTTCCAACCATGTTTATAATTCTGTTGAGACATTACACAGACAAGTATATTGCATGAGTTTACTGGCTGTAATACGGCGGTGAAAAATGCTTCAGAAACAACCTGCCAGGCATGTCGAACAGCTCCTCCAATATCTGTGACAGCAACTCTGTCTTTCAACTTTATGAATCAAATGAACATTTTATGATGGATCTTTATGATTCTGTGGTTGGTGTGGTGAAACTGTGGCAGTGGGCCACAGATGGCTCTATTTAGAGGAAACACTGCACAGAAAGCTATAAAACTCCAACAGCAATAAGAAATAGCCTCATAAGAGGAATATTAAAAGGCTGTCCAATGAAAAGTGAATCATTGATCATGTAATTAATATCTCATCAATTAAACTGCCATAATATTATGTGGACCCACATTAACAGGGCCTGAGGGGACAAACCATCTGTTTAGAAAAGAAAAGTGAGAACACAATAACAAGAAGGAAAATGACAAAATATATGGAGAGAAAGAAAAGGAAAAGAAAGGCGCAACACTGTTAGATCTTCTGATTAATCATCAACTGCAGACAGAAACACACCAGTAAAGACTGCTGAAATATCTGACACATGAACCTGTGAGAGCCCAGCTGGGTGACACTGAGTATTTGTCAGTAAAAGAAGACTGTCCCTGGATTATCATTAGCATCTGAGCTGTGTTGTAGTGCTAGCAGAGCCACTCAGTAGGTGTCACACAGAACAGAACATCATATGCAGATCTGCTGTGATCAGCCAGAAAAAAACTAACTGGAAAAACAATGTGTTATAACTTTACTTAAGCATGGTGGACCTGCATGATGCTAATTTCTTTTTCTGGTCATTGTAAGATTAGAAAAAAGAGTACCTGAATTAAGCATCAGTGTACCATTTGGATTGCCTGTGATTTACATGTACCCGCTGTCTTTTTCTATCTTTTATTGGTTTGTATGTTCTATTTTCTTGGGGTGTTTTCAGTGGAGGATTAATCCACATTTGGTCCTCTAGGTAGTATTTGGAGTGTGTTAAAAGGATCATGTCAAGAAATGCTACAGCACAGCTCATTGATGTGTTTTTAATCACTTTTGGTCAACAATAGAGCTCTATGGCACAGAGAAAGAAGATATGTAATGAAGACATGATGTATTTGAGCAATTGAAGAAGTAATGTATATTAAAATACAGTTTTATGGGCTGTGTCCACCAAAGTATTATTTCTTGACACCAGTGTGTTTTTTGAATTGTTTGCAATAGGAGTATTGCATATTTACAGTATGCTAAAAAAGCCAAGAGTGTGATGAGGCGCTGGATTATGAGAGTTGAAAAAATAAACTTTGTGTAAAACACTACACTCATCACTGTCACTTTTTACCAATCACAGTGGAGGAGGGGCGGGACAAAGAGATCAACACTTCAAGCTGTGTCCTCCTCATACAAAAGTAGGTTGCTCCTTCATCTGCTCTCCATCCAACTTCAGCTCTTAAACCAACCATACTCACCAATGTTTAGCCTGCCAAATCTCACGATTGTGTGATCCACAAATGTCACCACAAAATGAACCCACATAGCCTGGTCAGTCTGTCCTCTCTACCCACATGCTTCAGCCTTCCTTTCATTCAGAGCGTGTACTCAAACTTGTGCCAACATTGATACATTGTGTATTTGTTGATAAAATATTTGTTGATTGTTGCTTTACTTGTTGCTAAATTAACCCCAACCTGCTGCTAGCTGCAGCTGCTGTTAGCTAGTTAGCTCAGTTAGGGGGCAGGAGGTTTTCTGGCCCGACTGTCATGACAGAGGAGATAGAGGAGGACAGTGATGGAGGAAGCTAAAATTAGAGACCACCCAAGAGTCCGAACAAGAGTAAATCTCAGACTGGCTTTTAGTTGTTGGAGAGAGTTTCACAAAATAAAAGACTGCAAGACAGACAAAGAGCTGTTGGACTAGTGATACTAGGAGGGGTGTTATGGTTTGGGTTGGTGCACTTGCTTGGTGTTTGGCTGAACAAATACTTTAAACTGCGGTCCCATGTTCAAATCACTGATAACTTGTTCATCATTAGATCTTCTATAACGTGTTAGCTGGTCTGTAGTTCACCTGGTCAACTGGTTATAACTGCTAATCAAACGTCAGCTTGGTGTCTGACCTGCAGCACAGAGCAGCATTTTCCTCCTCACACACCAGCACCTGATTGTGACTGATAAGACTGTTTGTCTCTACTTTTCTCAACTTGTAAAGACTGAGACGCTGTTCTGTTTTCCTGACACTGCAATGTGCTGCTTTGATAATTAGCACAAATTGAACATAGCGTTACAATGTGATCGATCAGTCACTGCCTCCTGCTTCCTGCAGATGCTGACACCTCCCGTCTCCTCATCTGTGAGGCTAAAATTAGCTACAAGATGATGGTCGGAACGCTCTCCTTACTCATTAAATAAGTGACCTTTGTTGTGTGATGTAACAACTCTGCTCATTAAATTTTATAAGCATGCATTCATTTGTTACGATGTTAGTACAGTTTCTGTACTTCAGGTAAGACTTCAGGTGCACTTCTACTGTAAATACACTGTGTGACTCTCTGTATTGTGGGGGCTGTTTATCAGCACATCCGCACAGCAGCATCCCATTTGAGCCGTGTTCACACGAAGGCTGTGTGTGTGTGTGTGTGTGTGTGTGTGTGTGTGTGTGTGTGTGTGTTCTAACCTGTTAACATTGCTGCCAAAACAAAAAGCAAGAGGGTTTTCAACCACATCTGGTGAGCGGCTGGTGGTAATCTGGGACCCTACATAGCTCTATTTTATTATTCATTTCAGAACAATGAAACATTCCTGAGGCCTTGAAGAGAAGTTCATGGTCCAGTTAGATGCATTTAAGTGAGCTGCTCAGATTCATCATAATAAGAGCAACATGTGAATAATGGGGGTGTCACAATTCTCCTAATCCATGAATCGATTTGACTTTCAAAGGTCAAAATTCAATCCAATTTTTCATTTACAATTATTTTACTATTATTTATTATTATTTTGTCAGCTTTGCCTTTTTAGACTTGAGTATTAATTTGTAGAGATCAATAGATCATTAATATTATTTACTGAAAACCTAGTGACATCTAATAATACCAACAAATAAGATGTATGGCATGAATTGTGACACCACTTTTTTGTTTTGCAGTGAACCACACCATACAGTTACTGTTTTTTTCTGTCATGTTATCACAAAAACAAAGAGAAGAGTCACGAGAAGGTGGATGGGTACTTTACTAACAGCTTGATTTTGGCTTTGTGGGAATCCTGAATCCTAATGTCACATAAACTAGCGGGTTTGTTGTGGGAAGTGAGTCCCTCCCGCTGCCAACGCTCTGCCACGGTCACAGAACAGTGCATGATAGAAGATGTAGAGAAGTTATTTTAGTCAACTGTAACATGGCTGGATAAACATACCAGTAACTGAGAGAAAATACTGAGAGAACTGAGTCCTACTTTTGATATCGATCATTAAAACTGAGAGCTCACGTCAATTGATTTTCTATTTAGATTCAAAATCGTGACACCCCTTGTGAAAAGGCTGCTGACATCATGACGTCTCTATCACCTACTATTGTACATTAGTGCTAAAACAATTAATGGATTTGTCAATCAACAGAAAGCTAATCTGCACCTTCGTCAATCAAGCACTTGAATCAAGCAAAAATCCAAAACATTTCCTGGCATCAGCTTCTTAATTGTGAGGGTTTGCTTATTTTCTTTGCCTTTTGTATTGATTGCTGTTTCTGCACATATCCAACACAAAATACATCTGCTGTCAATAATGAGACTGTTGTGCATTCTTTGCATCTCTTTTTTGTAAAAAGCAGCTTGTTAATAACTTGTATCACATGCATATTGTTGCATTGGTGCACTGCTTGTGTATTTGTCAAAAATCTTTATTATATTCTATGCACATTTGTTGGTTCAAATGCACTGTGGAAGGGGCAGTAGTGTGATTACTGTACATTACTGCATCTTAAAAATAAAAGTCATTTTTTATTCAACTTAAATGTTTAATTGTCAAGGATTTGTTTTAATTTGATTTATGAGGTTGTGAATAAACAGTGTATTCATTTTTAGCAAAGGGATATTGGTAATTTTGTGGAATTCCATTTGTGCTGGTCTTTTCAGCTGCAAGCTTTCACTCAGGAAGCCAGAGCAGGAACAGCAGACTCTTTATATATTTATAGCAGCCCCTTTTATGATTTGTTCTGTTTGAAGGCAACTGTGAATTCATAGCTCAGCGGTTGAGGACAATCAAATTAGACATCTAGTTAAGTTACATTTGTAACTAGTAATTGGCAGAATTGTGACAAATGTATTTTGAGAATAAATGATGAAATGGCTTCCAATAAATATGACGATCTAATCCACTTGGGGGTGCTAGAGAACATACTGTACACATGCAGCAGAGCGAACCTGGAGGAGGAACTGCTTTTTGTACCCTTAGTATGAACTACTTTTTAGACGCATGACACAGACCTCACAGTGTGTGTGTGTGTGTGTGTGTGTGTGTGTGTGTGTGTGTGTGTGTGTGTGTGTGTGTGTGTGTGTGTGTGTGTGTGTGTGTCTACCTGTGTTCGCAGGATCTCTCCTTTGGTTAGTTGCATGTCTCCAGTGAGTTCTTTAACAGCGATACCCAGTGGCTCCAATCGTTTACTGAAGTAATTAGTCATCTCAGCTGCCAAGGCCTTCATAGGAGCCACATATACAACCTACAAAAAGAGAGAGCGACACAGAAATAAATAGGAGAGAGAACAGAGGGGCAGAGCGGGGAAAGTAGAAGCGGGGAGTGTGGGTGGAGGGGGTACAGGAGACCGGGACTGGAAGGACACTGTGGTGATAAATGAGCAAACAGAGGCGGGATCATTTGTTCCCTGGCAACCAGCACAAATCACAATTTATTGAGAAATATGATGCCAGCCACTTGCATGGGTAAAGTTTAATGGTGATGTATGAAAAGTGTCGGCGTCACTGGCTGGCTGGCACGCGGCGCTGTGTGTGAGCGAGTGTGTGTATGTGTGTGTAAGCATTCATGAAAGAGAACAAAGCCTTTTGGATGTCTGAATTATTTATCTGAGTGTGTGTTAGGATTTGACACTATGGGTTTATGAAGACATGTACCAATATTTTTAGACTAAACTGCCAATAGCTGACTTTTTGTGCATATATCTAACATTCTATTTTCCCATTGAAGATGCATTTCATTTTGACCACTTCTATCTGCTATTCTTCTAAATTAACTATTCATAAATATATATCAAAAATATATAACTATTCATATATATATTCATAAACATTAAGTAAAATCCCAGACTTTTTTTTTCTAGATTTAAGACATTTCATTCAAATGAGTAAAGCATTTAGATATTTTAACATATTTTGATTTTTGCATTTAAGACCAAATCAGTTTCTTGGTGTGTGTGATGGGGTCCTACGCACGCACAAAATAATCTGCCAATGATAAACAGTTACACGATGTGATTCATCAACATTTGAATCAAGTTGTGAGATGTTTGCTTTTGTTTCCATGAGAATCATATCTGATCAAACCACACACACACACACGCACGCACGCACGCATGCACGCACGCACGCACGCACGCACGCACGCACGCACACACCTAATGAACAGTTTACCTAAGTAATTAATCAATTACATTTTGAGTATCAACTCCTAATGAATAAAACCTGCTACAAGGATGTACTTTTTTGAACTTGGAACTGGCAACTGGGAATAGCTCATTTAGTCAGAAATATTTAATTATACAGGGAGTTTTCATTGGCTTTAAGAAAATATCTCATACCACACAAAATTTCTATTTTCTTCATTTTTTATAATGTTCTGTGTTTCAGATAGTGTTCATAGAAAGGCGAGTGAAAGAATTCATTATGGACGTAAGCCTCCTATTATCCCCAGCATGAGAAAAATATTCCGTTCACTACAGCAACACTTAAGATGAAACTTAAACAGCACTTTGCTAATTTACTGAGTGCTGATATATCATGTTACTCATTGAAAAGAAGGATAGGTAACGAGGACAAGGGCTTTGGTACAGGTTCCTGATTGGTCAAAACTGTAATACTGATAAGATCGTGCAGCAGTGTTTTAAGGAGTGTTTTTAGAGCTGGTATACAGCCAGCAAACACAGCACCTAGCAATTAAAGGTATATTGTTTATCATTCACTGTTTTAGTTTTTAGTGTTTAGCATGTTTAGCCAATGATTGAATGCTGTAGATTAGTTTAGATGATTTTACACTCACAAGAAAAGAAGAATTATTAGTGAAGATCACCAACAAAAACACTGCACAAATCAGCAAAACCATCTTGGAGGAAACATAATCAAGTAAATCCAGCTGCCCTTGACTAAAAACAATCAGAAAGCTCCCATTTAAATGCTGCCTGAAATCCAAGCATCCAGAGCTCCAAGGATCAGATCTGAATCTCTGTATGGGGTGTGTGAGCCTCAGCAAGGAGCATGCTTAATCTCCTTGAGGCATGTTGAGAGACTCTGGGGTGGAGTGACACTGGAACATTTAACAGTTATCCCAGACAGTCTTAGGCATTATAAAGATATTCTGATTGTAATTTGGCCAGACAGACATATTACAGTCAGTCCAGGTAAAAGCTTCCTACAAACAACCAGTGTACCATGTAATCAAACTATGGCTCATAATCCGATCTCTACTTTGTACTCTGTGTGTGTTTTAGCGTCAGACCTTGAATTCATCCTTCTTGATGACACCGTGTTGCAGATGCTGGCGGATTTCATGAAGGACGGTCAGCATGGCGATGTTGGTCTTGCCGGCACCGGTCGGGGCGCAGACGAGAAGGTTTTCATTGGTGTTGTAGGCCGTCTCAAACACCATGGACTGGATTCTGTTCAGACGCTTCATCCCCTTGAACACCAGCTGCCCAATCTGAACAAACAGAGAGAGAGACGGATGAATAAGGGTTACACTCATCATTCAAAAACCTGACTGACCATCAGATTATAATCATATCTTGTCTTCACTTTTAATGGAAGAATAATGGTGCTTGAATAACTTGAATAAAAACCAACAAAGAAATAAAGGGGAAAAAAACAACATATGTTTTCATGCATTCACTTTAAATAAATGGATATACATTTCATAACCAAATGGAAAGCAGAGAGATATTTAAATCATAATGAAAGTAATGAGTCATTAAAACTAAAATCAATGCTTTGTTTAGTATTGGTTGAGGTTCCCCCATTGGATAACAATGAAAAGCAAATACAAATGTTTTTGTTTCTTTAGTTCTGAATGAGTTTGATGGTCTGATCTGTTTTTAAACTTAATTGTATTTATATCCGTGATCATTTATTCAAGTAAACACTGTAAATCTTCTATAGATTTTCCCATGCATCACTGGAACCAGCTGCTTTGCTTTTCTATGATCAGCATGAGACCATCAAACAACAAGTTGTGTCCTTGTCTCATAAACAAATTGCATCCATGTTTATTAAAAATCTATCTTACTGTCCCTAATTAAAGTTACTGCAATGTTCTTATAATGGCATCACAATAAATAAATGACAATTTTCCTCTCATTTTTGTTTCACTAATATAAAAGACACGATGCTGACATTCTGAACTCAGCTGTGAACTGTGAGGCAATGTTAATATTGGGGCACTGCAACAAAATGCAGTTGCTATTGCTGTCACTGTTGACTGGCAGTGACACAGTTTAACAATATTGGTCGCCCAGTTGCCCTTGGCAACCAGATATTGGCCAGTGTGAACCGTTCAGGGCAGTTTGACTAAACCAGACTGGAGAATATTCTACCCAGCGCACTGACACGCAACAGAGACAGGTGATCAGTTACATGTGTCAGTGACTGAGCCACAGTATAAGAGGTGACTGCACAGAAAGTGGGGCATCAAGAAGCATGAAGGAGGAGAAAATGTGTGTGGTGGGATCAGCTGTCACTCATGCTGCCCTTCGCCTGCCTTCGCTATGGCAACAGAGTGTGGGTGATGGCCCTCAATCTCACAGTGCCTCTGATAAGTAGAGAAATGGCCACTGTGAAGGACAGTTGGAACCCCCTCCCCTCCCCACACACACCCACACACACACACACACACACCCACACACACACACACACACACACACACACACACACACACACACACAGGAGTGTGAAAACATCCAGCTGCTGCACAGGTGAATTATTTCCTTCAGCAACAGAATATGAATAGTCCAAAAACACATAAAAAGACCACATAAAAATCGTATTAAATTCTGTTCATGGCATGAATGGAGAATACAGCAACAGTAGCTTTGAGCATAATAAGTGCCGTCCTGCCTTCTTATTTTCAAAAGGCAACATCCACATTTTGAATAATATATGCTGATTTAAACAAATTTTTAGAATGAAAAAAATATGGACTTGACTGCAGCTCAAACGTATGCAGGGTCCTCTGTTGGCGAGGATGTGCTTCCACTTATTGAAACCAAATACAAAAAGGCTATGAATTGCAAAGAAGCCGCTGATTATACTGCATGATCAGCCAGTGTCCCTCTAAGTAAATAAACATTTAAGAAACGCAAGTGCAAGTGTGGAACTCACTGTTTGTTGTGAAAGTGGCAATTTTATCATTAATTCTTGATACATGTACTGTTATTTTGATTTCTATCATTCTTGTTTGATCTTCTGAATTCTCAAGCATACCGCACACATATAAAAACAAATATTTAATGCATTTCTGTGAGAGCAAGCACATCACTGCTCAAATTTAACGCACTAGATGGAGTGAGGGAAAAGTGTGGTTTTTTTTTTTAAACAATTCAGCTTCAACAATCTGACAAGGAGCTGACATGAAGAACCCAAAACGCTTTATTCAGATTTCTGCAAAATAAGATTTGGATCAATAAACTGCTTTTGTGAGATGCTATAGATGTGACAATATTTTTGTTTGCTTGTTTTTTTTTTTAATGAATGAGTATTATTTCCCATCTACAGTATGTGTACCCTGTGTTGTTCAAACAGATCACAGCTTCCATTAGCTTGTATCGCAATTTCTGTTCTTCTGTTTATCGATCTGGGCCCATATTTCACTCATGCACAAACTGAAACTAAATATAAAACCAGTGGAAACAAATCGAATGTCATGCAGTTTGGCAGTTTGATAGTTTGTTATGGTTTAACCCTGACTGACCAAAAGTTTTGGTCAAACTTGTGCGCCCGACTTTGAGAACAAAGCCAAGGAGCACCAAAATTCAGAGGCCAATGATGTAACCAGGCTGCGGCGGAGCCTCGTGCAATAGAGGTCGCTGTTGTTCCAGGTGTGTTTCTTACCTCCACATCTACTTTTTTCTTTTTCCTCTTTTCACCTCGCTCTGCTTCCTCTGCGTTCCACCTCTCTCCCAGTAAGGCTGGTTGAGGATGCCTTAAGCTTAGACAGCAGTATTATTTATTCAAGGATTCATTAGAAGTATGTCATCACTTTCCTCTTCCCCTCGTTTCGCTCCAACACTCATAGAAAGAAATAATTAAAGAGTGCATGTCAGGCGAGGATGTGTGGGGTGCTGTTCGGAAGTTGGCCCCCGCAGCCCAGTAGGGAGGAAGAGGTTATTAATGCATCAAAGAGCAACTTTATCAGAGTCCACTTAAGCTGGAAGGAGTGGACGGCTGTAGTTTCAGCTAGGTGAGGTATGGGGTGGGTGGGGGGCTTCAGATGAACAGCTTGACACAGCCACTGAAGTATACATGGGATAGTTTGGCTGGTCACACTGCTGATTACCAGACAGACCACTGCCAGTAACAAAACCAATCAGTTGTTTCCTATAGAAAGGACACTGACTCTGGACTCTGATGGGTGTATGGTCAACAAAAATTTGGCTACATTTGCATGTGAGCTGTGGATGTGGCTCTGATATCCATGCTTAGACAACAGCTCCACCTGGCAAATGCAAATGGACAAGACGGTGATTACAGCCATTCAAAGCTGTCCAGTTCTGTCCAAATATTATCTGGAAGGATACAAAATGAAACTGCTCAGAGTTTATCTCTAAAAAGCTATTACACCCTTTGCTGGGGCTATCGGTAACCTCTGCTACTCACCAGCTTTAGGAGGAAGTCTGAATTCATTTTCAGGGAGCCAGACTAACAACCATTAAGTCACCACTTTTGGAAACAGTGCAACTGTGGCATTACTATGATTTACCCTTCTCTAATGTTGATCACCAGGGCGGAGAGAGTTCAGTGCACGCATTTGTGTTAGCTGAGAGCTAACATGAAGCTTTCATAGCAATATGAAATCATAACAACAGCGCCTGCACAGCTTTCCAGGGAATTCATCTGCTGTCCGTGCTATTGGCTGCTCGCTTGCCTTTGAGGACAATGAAGCAAACAAATGATTTTTTTTTTTTTTTTAAGGCAAGAATAACTCATACCCTCCAATGCCATAGCAGCCAAAAAGCTCTGGAAATGGTTCGAAGGAAATCCCCTTTGATAGAGAAACACATCAAGGTTGTCCCGTCTTTCCATCACACTGTGTTGTAGCTGTGTCGAGAACACATGATGAGAATTATAACTGAGTATCAGTGCCACCAAGTTTCACTGGGGTCCAGGAAATCTGAAACCAAACCACTAAACCACCAGTTATTAGAAGATAAAAAATTCACAGATGTGCCAAACTACAGCTAAACTAGCCGACCGCCGCAGAGTCAGCCGTGTTGTGGCTGGCTGGAAATGACATCATCCACGTCAGAGGTAGTTGTCTAGAGACGCTGGATGTTGATAACATGCCACCACGGGCTCAGAGGGGAATAGCACCAGCATATCATAACAAAATATTGGAATATGAACGAGTTTTGCTGCAGATTATGTGTTATATAGAGGCTGCACATGGATGCCCCGAGTACTCGCATTATACGGATATACGCGCCGCTCCTCTGGGGCTAATTTCTTCAAAACGACTCCAAATACCACCAAAGTTGTCTGGGTGAGTAAATGGTCGTATTTAATGCTAGAACTAAGGTCCAGGTTGTAAAAAAAGTTATCCTTTAATGCTCTGATGTCACACAAAGGTTTACTTACAACAGGAAGCACTTCATTTCTTTTCAAATTAATTAATTATTTTATTTTTTCCTCTATTTTTGTTGTTGTTGTTTTCAGCTGTTGGTATTTTTATTCTGTTCCTTTATGTGTGTGTTTGCATTAATCCATTTGATCTCTTAATAATACAAGAACCTATGATATAAAGGGTATCATATATATATATATATATATATATATATATATATATATAGAGAGAGAGAGAGAGAGAGAGATGAGTTTTTGTGGCTAAGACATTAACTCCACGACTGAACAAGTTAAGGTAAAGTCTGGATGTTACTGAAGCACACTCTTCATAATGACTGCAGGGCTTCCTCTCCTCTCTCTGAACAGGGATGGTGAGTCCAGTCTCCTCCTGTCTACCCAATTATTTCCCCTAAGGCCAAGTCCACTAGGCTCCTATTTATAAATATTCATTTTTGAATTATGGACCACTGAGCTTCACCCTATTTTGTGGGGGTTCTGCACACTCATCCCTGTGTCGCTGTGGTGACCAGAGAGGCACAACAGTCACTTGAGCGGCTGGTCCTCATTTTGATTTATCGACTTTGTCTGTTTGTAAGGAAAAGCCAGTGTCCCCACACTCCTTAAATATGCTAATTCATGCAAATACATGCCTGCCCCAGTATTCACCTTGAGGTAAAGCATACATGTTGTAAATAGAAATTTGCCATAATTTAATGATCTTCAGTGCTTTTTTATCCTCTCCTTAAAACCTCTCTGGCTTCATTGTTATGCTAATGTATTCACACACATCTTCCAATTGGAGATCCAGCTGTGCCTGCCAAAACTTGTCTCGAGGGTATGATGTCAGTGTTGTTGGGAGGCGGTTATTGTACTGCAATAGACATTATGCAGCTGTTAACGTACAGGAGCAATCCAGCTTTGCCGAAACCTTGCTCATCAAGAATTTCAGCAGCCAGAGAGAGAGAGAAGGTAAAACTGTGCCAGTTCTGTCCAGCGCAGTGGCCTCAAAGTGCTCGTTCTATGTGATTCAGGTAAGTGGGGTTTATTATGTTCAGTATTTACTAAAAATGTGAAAAAATAAAGAATTAATCAAGATGTATTCTGAATATCTACACTGATGTAAATCGCATGAAAAATATCAGACTATAAAAATATCTTTAGCAGCATAATTTCTTTTAATGACTTTAAGGGGGTTTGGCTAATCTGCAGGACCAGGAGCATGCCCTTTACTGTTTCTCACCATGGAGGTGGAGGAGGACCCTTAGCCGTCATTGCCAACCTGTTCAGACCCAACTCTGTTGAACAGTGTCCTCTGTCTTCTGGGAATATGAAATCTAACTGAAAATCAGCAAAAACAAAATCTGAAAAAGCCGTCTATATGGGTAATTCTGTCTGGATAAAGTTGCTGCCACGCCAGGTTTTGATAAATCAGTCTGCCTTCAAGTTTAAAGTTTGTTTGCTGTTGACAAATAAGGGTGGCATTTTTAGACAACATAAATTGTTGAATTTTTTATTTATGAGAACACTGGTTTTGAAACACCAGCAAAAATCTCACTCCTGAAAAATGGCATTTGATCCAGCCCTTACAAAAAGCCTTCAGCTGCCATCCTCTGATGTGGATGCTGGTCGCCTCATGCAGGCCCTGATAATCAGGATCACATTTTTCAGCTTTTATGCTGTTTAGCAGTCACGTTTATACCACATTACCCAGCTGATCAATCAGTCAGTGACTAGCCCTTGTCACGATCACATTAAGTCATACAAACAGGAGGCAGACTTTGAGCTAGAAAGTCAAATTGACATCACCAGGCAAGATGCCAAGTTAATTAAGTTGACAGGAGTTGAGAGGACTTTATCAAGTAGAAATTCAAAGCAAACACATCCAGAGCCAACAGGCTCATTTGTTCTCTTTTCCCCAGATACATCACTCAAGCAAAGGACTCCAGTAGCTTAGTGTTTGGGTACTATCAGATCTCTTAAGCCAGACACCAAAACCCACTAAAACATGGAACAGTTATGACAACCAACTTGCTGCGTTATTGCAAATCAATCCTCATTTTCGTTCCTGGCTAAATTTAGCAGAAATCATCCCTCTATTTATAACAAGGCCCTGGCATTTAAAACGTTGAGCAAAAGCTCTGCGGGGCCCAGCTGGCTAATATAAGACCATACATATACTGTATATCGTCAACCTTTCAGCAGCAGGTCGAATAAAGTTTCTAATGAGAGCAGCTGTTTGAGTCTGCGGCCGACAAAAAATCTCTAAACCCAGCTGTCTCCTGCAGAAATCTGTCTTCCTACACAACATTTTCAGGACTATGCAGATACTCAGTCAATGAGTGTGTCTCTGGCTGATTATGAGAAGAGAGGCTGAGAGAATACTTCTGTATAAAGGAATACAGAGTGAGTCAGCTTTCTGTCTGTACGGTGCAAGCAGTCGTCCTCAGCAGTACATACTGTGTGCATAAGAAGGTGCCCATCTTGGGCCAACGCTGAGTGGGATGGAAGCTGACAGGCTCATTAACACGGTGGATACAAAGCCTACGGCCATATGGGCAATCTGGGAGGATTGGGAATATCCCGCCAATCCACCAGTCACTTAAAACAAACTAATTGGACACCAGTGTTGTCCATTTCCATTGGCCTCCCAGTCTGTGAGTTTTAACAGGGAAACTGAGACGGCCATTGAAGGAGCAGTCACCAGTGTTTTTGTGGTAGCTGCTACTTTGTGTTATTGTGTGTTTACTGTATGAGTCACTATATGAGCTCCTAAACTAATTAAATTCCTCTGTGCATTGGTAATGGGAAGCTAAGAGATAATTGTTGTCATTTTCATGCCATCCTTTTAATTACTTTCTGGTTCCATTTCATTCCATTTGAATTGACAGCCTGATCAACTTTTAATTGCCAGTTTTTGCAAACAGCTTATCAGCCTGCTCCAAGCCTGCATGCAGAGTACTAAATGACCTGGCCAAACACACCCCCACAGAAGCATTCTCAAACAACACACCGACACATAAGCACGCACACACACACAGAGAGTAAATCCCAGAGCCAATCCTATAGAACCACGTGCATGCTGAGCGCACACATGCACACCAACCCTCCGCACCAGATGCATGGTGGAGTTTGACAGAGTGAGATGCGGATGCAGCAAACAAGAGGCCCATTCATTTCCCTACAGAACAGCAGCAGCAGGAGAAAGAGGGGGAGAGGGCACAGAGAAGGGAGAGGGAGAGCTGGGAGTAGGATGGAGATAGTAAAGAGTGAGGTAATCCATCACTTCATCCATAAGCACCTGCTGAAGAGGCACAGAGAGCCTTGTGAGCCCCCAAACCTTGAACAAATACAGTACAGCCCATCCTGCATCTCATACACATCAACATCATACAACTAATTATTTACACTTCAGACTAAACAAAAATAAGCAGTAACTACATTTTTATGCCTTTTTTCTTAAGATAATGTGATTTTAATTACTTATTTTCAACAAACTCCCAGCTTGTGTATGTGATGTTCATACAGTAGCACTCCACAAGATAAGTTTAAATCAATAGTTTTCTACATTGAATTGTCCAGTTGACTTTACTCATTACTCAGTTTTCTACTAAAACTATGAAAATAAAAACATGGTTTTCAAAAAAGAGGTATTATCTATGTACCTACATACACAGTTGTCCACTTATGGTAAGTGACATCAGGCAATGTAATAAACTAGAAGTTCTGACATGCGACTGATGAGCACTGTGACAGGACAAAGTGCTTCACAGCACTGAGTCAAAGAGGTCCTAATGCAGAACTTGAAGTTGATAAGCTGAAAACGATTATACAATTTCCTAAAATGTTGCAGCTGTGTGTAAAACTTAAATAAAACAGAATGTCATCATTTCCAAGTCCTTTTTGACATGTACTCAATGTAAATAAATCATCAGCAAATAAATCATCACTCATCAACCTCTTTGATTTTTGTAAATATCTGCTTCTTCTGAATTTGATGCAGCAAGTTGGGACAGGAGCAACAGAAGACTGGGAAAGTTATGGAACGCTCCAAAAACACCTGTTTTGGTACATTCAACAGGTAAACAGGTTGAGTGGTGATAGCATCATGATTGGGTATGAAAGGCTCAGTCGTTTACAAGCAAGGATGGAGCGGGGTGAGGTGAACACATGACTGTATAAAGGAGATGACTACATGGGCTCGGGAACACTTAATAAAACTTGTATTCTGTTTTTATTAACATTTTATAAAGTCACAACTTTTTGGGAAGTTCATATGGGAAATTCTGACAGCTCTGCCTAATTAAGGCTTGTCATTTTTATTTATTTCATATATTTTTATTATCTATATATCTATTTATCATCCACGGATAAAAAATCTACTAACTGGTAAGACAGTACTTAATGACTGCTACCCAGGAGCAAATGTTCTGGACTTGCAGGGTGGAAGGCTATTATGATACATGCACCATAAAAATATATTATTGACAGTTTTTGGCTTTTTTTAAATACTCAAAGCATTTTTTAAAAAAACAATCAGTGTTGCATGGATATCACTGATGGTTTCCTGTACCTCCTGGGCTTTCCCTGCCGAGCTCACTCAAAGGTGGGTGGCCTTTGGATTACTGGATGCCGCCTGGATATAGAAACTCAATGAGAAACTGACTTAGCCTACATTTTGAGCGTTGGTACTTGACTGATCAATTTTAAAAAGCACAAATTTGCAGTTAGAGGATGGTTAGTTCACCACTGAGCACTTGTTCTTAAACACAGGGGTTCACTTATGGACCAATCAATAAATAACTGTTGGAATGACAAACAACAATAATTCTGATCAAAAATCATTCACTGTGTTTTTAGCAAAAAAACATTTGAGCAAGGAGAGTAAAATGTGCACAGGAAGATTTCACAATCAGTTTTCATGTTGATTCCGTTGTCATTAGTCGAGATCTTTGTTTTTCATCTTTTTGTTCCATCTTGATGTAAAATTTACATCCATATGGACTTGTCTGTGAAATGGTGTTATTATTCTTCACTTTGGCGCATGATACTATAAAAGGTAAAGGCAAGCCAACTGTGTATGCTGCACATGCCACACAGGTTCTCCAGCAGCTGCAACCTCTGTCTCAAAAAATCAAGGGAAAACCCTGGCCTCACAAGAGTAAACAACTAAATCAGTTCATTGTGATTATTCATTATCCAATAATTATAGACAGATGATGAAATATTAGGGACACCTTACAATAAAGTGCAATCCAATATAACCTCACCACATATAAAAGGTAAAAATAATTAAAATGAACAACTCTCAGACATAGTAACAGCGGCTCATTATCCCACAGGCTACTGCAAGGTCACTAGTGACTCATTTCAATTTATTGGAAAGATTTATTTCAATCTGTAGCCTGAACACAAACATCTGAAACTACAGGTGAAGAATCAGCCTTGTTAATATAGCAAGAGTAAATGAAGTTAAGCTAAATTTACATTAAATGAGGTAAAACACTGTGTAAGTTATTTACAGAGTGAGAGAAACACAATGTGCACACCTTTTTCAATGGCTGACAGACATTAGGTAGATTTTTCCTGTGATTTGCTGTTGTCCCATTTGAGAGTTCTGTCACTCCATCAGACAGGATTGTAAAAGTCTTGAACCCTTGAATCCTTCAAAGAAGCCTTGAACACTCGAGGCTTCTGCTTAGCAAGTCTAAGCAAACACACAGAGCCACAGTTGTGTGCTGTGGGGGAATCACATCAAAACTGGATTAGGGAATGCAATCAAGGTGGATTAATTATGGATGGAGGGCTGTTCAGTTCCACCTCATCTTTGCAGGCCTGTGCATTTACACTGGCTGCTTCCTGCACAGGCGGAGGAGAGGGCAAGCTGTCAACAGGCAGAAGAATCAAAGGATGCTGAGAGAGTGTGGTGATAGTGGAACATGCTGGACTTACAACAGCACCAGGCCTGCGCACCTGTTTCCATCAGCTGAGACTGAGACCTTCATTTGATACCTCCAACCCAATCTTACTGACACGTTTGAACACATCAACCTTCCAATCTGGGTGGCGGAGTGGTGAGACATAAAGGAGGACAGAAGAGCAGGGCATAATGATCTAAATGACAAACCATGAATGAACCATTAAAACAAACGACACGAATGAATACAATCCATCTACCCCTACACCATGAATTCTCAAACAGTGACCTCAACACCAGAAACAGGCCTTTATATGAAACAAGCTTTCATATCAGTGAATCTCAACGCTCCCTCGATAATGTTTCGCACATCAAAAGCTTTCCAGCAGCTCAAAGGGCATAATTCTTGCTATATAAAGTGGGCTTTCAGTATGAAACATCTGCAGCAAGAGTTTCATTGACGGTAGCTTAACTGTGGTTGAACCACCAACAAAGAAGAAAATGAAAACAGAATCACTAAGAGAGAAGCTTGAAATGAGTATGACATGACTCTGTGGTGATGGAATCAAAGCTGAGGAGTTGTACATTAAACTTCTCCTATGATGTGGTAACCAGGAGGTAGTATGATTTGCAAACAGAGCATCCCTTTGCAGCCACAGTCCAACCTTCTTCTAACGCTTCATCTCAAGCTGCTTCCACCAATACTACAAAGAGCTCAATGTACTTCAACAGCCACCACAGTCACAAATCTCAATCCATTGGTGCACCTTTGAGATTTGATGAAACGGGTAGAATAACGGCATAAATGTGATGAGCAGAATCTCTTAGGAATGTTTCCAGCACTTCTTGAATCCATGCCAAGAATTAGTGCTGGGGAAATGTACAATATGTAGAATTTTCCATGAGAGCCATTAAAGTACAAGAAATTCCATGCTCCCTTTGATGCATTTTTAATGAACAGCCATTATTGGTTCATGCCAGCCTTTATTAACCTCAACGTCAGCTGATTTTCCTTGTTTTGTAACTATATTTGATCTATTGATTTTTTATGTTTTCTGACCTACTGAACACTTGACAGTCTTTCTTTCACAATTTTTTTTTTTTTTTCATGTGGAACATCTGCAGGTGTTGGGTTGCAGTGACGGCACTTTAACACGAGCAAAGAATGAATTGAATGAAGAGAAGCAATTGATATTAGTTAGTGAGTGAAAACAATATTTCTCTTAGAAAGAGAAAATCAGGGCAGTAGTATGGTGAGTAAGACGTGACACTGTTGTTGTACTAATACAATCAATGCAGTGGAAATGTACATTATGCTGAATTTACCATGTAAACCATTATAGTACAAGTAATCTCACCTCTGTCAATGTGTTTGGTGTCCTTTATTTGTTCGTGCTGGTTTTCAGTTCAGACTATACTATTCTTTAAACATGTATAATGCTCTGTTTACTCTACGTACATTGACTGTATTTGACACTATAATTGTCTGAGTGAGCGATAAACAACACAGAGTAGAAATGTCTGTCTTGAAAATAAGACAGCTTTAAGTGTCAAGCAGCAGACGGATATACAGTACAAATTGGGAGGGAAAGGCATTCATTACTTATGCCTTTCAACACCCCCCCACGCCCACTATGGCTCTCTTGTAGCAGCTAAAGAGCAAAGTTTTCTACATTCCTCAGTCCTTCTCCCCATACAGGCTGTTTCTCTATGGTAATGTGTCATTTATCAGCATGTGTTAGCAGCTTGACTGGATTCCTATCAATTAGCAGTCCATACAAAGTGCAGTTGTGTGTGCTGTCAAGGCTTCTGTCTAGATTTGAGTTTCAGTGTCCGTTCTGCCAGTATTATGAGGCACATCAGCGATGTAGTAGTTGTAATGTATGTTTCTGCGCATGTTTGGTCATCAGTACTACTAAAGAGTGGCACTTGCTCTCACTCACAACACACTGAGTAACATATTTATTCGGATAAATTAAGAAGGCTTTTACCACAACGGCAAGTGCAGGACGCCTAGACCCTGATTCATTAGTTAAAAAGCACCCTAATAAATTCCCCACTTTTAATGTTTCACAGAGCTATTAAAGGCATGCCGAGGCTCACACAGCCCTGTTTCCCATTACAGCTTTCAATAAATGACAATCGGCACTCAGTGTAAACGGGAAGTGGAGGGGGGAGCGTCAGACTTTTCAGCGTGCCTTTCAAAGCCTTAATAGCACGTAAAGACTTATTAGGCATTGTGTGCCGGTGCTTTAGAGGAGTGAGGCACTTTGTTCCAGAGTTGCCCAGGCTTAAGTTAATGAATACAGCCGCAGCTTGACTGAGGCTAATTCACATCGCTCAGCAGAAGAGGTTCCCTATCAATATATATCAGTTACACAGGGACTTTCAAAGATGAAGGGAAAACTGCTAGTGAGCTAGGGAGAAACTGAGAGAAAAAAAGAGATAAGCCTTTTACAAAGTGAGAGAAGACAAAGATGGAGCCACAGAGGATTTTCTGCAGCTCCTATTTAAATTGTTTAGGTCTAAGTCTTTGCAGGAGAATAGGACAGAAATTCAGTAACGGGTGAATGTCTGATAGACAGCATAAAAAAAAACTGTCAACTGATAATAGCACAGCAGAATCAAACACATCTTCTTGCGATTCATTACTTGTTTTTTTTCTTCTCCAGGAAATACAGCTCCCTGGAGACAGCTGTCATCCTAAATGCTCCCAATTAATGGAGAACCAAACAATACCTAAACAGCAGAACTGGTCCTGAAACTGATTTATCTGTATATTTATCTCAAAGATTCTTTAGATTCTTCAACTGTCCTGTGAGCCTGCCAACACACCTCATTCTCATTTTTATACATAGAAACCATAACAAAACCAAAATGTGCAGACCCAATACACTGGATCTGAAGACATTACAACGTCATTGTAATCAGAGGTGGGCAACATGGCCAAGATCTTCTATCACTGTATATGGCATTTTACAGTATATCACAGTAACAGTATTTATAGTGCCATACTAAATATTTAGTAAATTTTATTCACTTATGAAATGGTTTAAAATAACCCTACTGTGCATACTTCTTCACATTTGATTATTTTCTTCTGTTATTTGGAACTTCCTGTTGCCTGGTATACATTGTTGTACCACCCAACCCTAGCTGTGATACAATATGGCACAGTTTGACAGCTCCTTTCTGCTCTACCTTGATTTTCTTTGGTTTGCAACTTTGATGAGGACTATTTAGGAATTTTGGCTGAACACAACACAATTTCTCTATGTTTTCATCAAGAACAAAACAGGCAAGTATTTGCACCTGAGTCTAAATCAAGGCAGAAGCCTTATGCTCATAAATACATGGAAGAAGACAATAACCTAACTTAATGTGCAAGATACATCAAAGCATGTAGAAACTAAGACTAAAAGGAACTAAACCACACTCATCTGCACTGGATGTTTCATTCCCACCATTGGAACACAAGGCTGGGGTTAAAGAACCCTTACTTCTTACACTAGATCACAAATGTGCCCATCAACACTGAGTCCAAAGACAAATATTGTAAAAATCTTGGAGTAGTTTTGACATTTTGTTGGAAAAATAAACTTTCTTCGTATACATTTTGTCTGACCACATATAAAAGCAGAATTAGCAAAAAAACAAGAAAACAGTTACTGCAATTATTGCCCTCAGTTCCATGCCTCTGCCAAACACTCAAGTTGTAGTTTACATCCATGTCATATACACTGTAGACTATCAAGGAATTTAATAAAAGTTAAGTGTATTTTTAGGCAAAACTGAAAGCTATGATTCCAGTGAAAAATCTCTAGTGAGAAATATGGTGTCTTCACTTTTACAGAGAGATACAGAGGACTGATAGAGAGCGTCACCACACAGAGCAACAACAATCACCTGAAGCTCAATATCAGCTGAACCAATGAGCTTGTGGTGGATGACCGCTTCAAATATGGATGTTGCTAAAAAGATGCAAACTGTGAAACCTGGATGTTTCACGCACATCTTCAACCCGCCATCTATACAGTCACCACAGTTTCAAGGTGGACGCCCAGGATTAGTGTCAACAATTCAGTATCTGAACAAATGTGAAATATGGTCACAATCTCTCCTTCTGTTCCTGAGTCGTGGAGTTTGCAGTTTATTCAACCTTGGCCACAGTAGTCTTGACTGAATGAATTGTTCAATGAGGACAACAGCACACATGTTGGACAGAATCTCCTTGAAGACATGCATGGTGCTGCACAAGGTTGAACACGCGAAAGGCTATGGAAATAGTTGTATAGAGAATTAAAGGAAAACTGCACTTATTCTATGCAGTAAAGGCTGTTTGCAGGTCTTTTGGAGTACTCCTGTATAAGTGAAAAAAGTTGTATAAATCCTTTAGTGTCTGCAGAGGGAGCTGATTGAAGTCTGATAATCTCAACTGAGCTCACTTGAGTCAGGGATGGCTGGGACTGAAGACTACAAGTTTGAAAATGTCTGCATGCTTGGAGTAACAAAGAAGTAACCTTACCAGACCTCTGTAGCCCCCTCCTCATCTGCACTGGAGGCTAAATGCTCTGGGCTACATCAGCCACTATTAGGACTATTATGCCATGAATACCTCTGTTTCATCTGGTTCACTTGGTACTGCATCAATGAGCATCTCTGGTTCCATGTAAGATATCCAGAAGATCTGTTAATAGCGTTCAGTTTGAATCAAACTGCATTAATGATGAACTGTTATGTTTTAACTAAGTCAGGTCTGTTTTCTATTACACTGAAACTGTAATAGTTCAATATGTGTAAACAGTAATGCTTCCCTGCATGCCTGCTTCCAGGAAGCTTCAGTAACTTTTCATATTTGCTATGTTTGTTATTTGCTATGACTGTAAGTTGTTGTGGTACAGCGTTGCCCATTGGCACCCCTTAATTTTTTTCACAGTCTTTGCAATTTCTCCATAAATAAATGGAAACTGACACAATTTGCAATACCAAGATTGTTTAAATGAAGGTCCAAAGCAACTGAAAAGTTGTTTTCCCTCAAAATAGGCATTGGAATTTCAAAGACAACAAAAAACAGAAATACAGCAGGTGCATGAGTATTGGCACCCCTCCTTAGTATTTGGTTGCACACCCTTTGGCAGCGATGACGGCCTCTAAACGTCATCAATGAGCTTCTTGCATTTGTCTTGTGGTATTTTCTCCCACTCCTCCTTCACTATGTGTTGTAGGTCCTGGATATTTGAAGGGTTCCTTCTGCCAATGGCAGATTTCAGCTCCCCCAAAGATTCTCAGATTGGGTTGAGATCAGGACTCATTGCTGGCCATTTCAAAACAGTCCATTTTTTGTTTTCTATCCATTTTTGTGTGCTTTTAGATGTGTGTTTGGGGTCTTTGTCTTGCTGGAGTACCTAAGATGTTCGCCTCAACCCAAGCTTTCTTACACTGGGCAGGACATTTTGTTCCAAAATCTGCTGATAATCTTCAGATTTCATAATCCCTGTGATACGGGCAAGGCCTCCAGTCCCAGACGCAGCAAAGCAGCCCCACAGCATAATGGATCCTCCACCATGCTTGACTGCTGGTATGGTGTTCTTTTCTTTGAATGCTTCATTGCGGCGCCTGTAAACATACTGCTTGTAAGAATTGCCAAAAAGTTCTACTTTTGTCTCATCTGTCCACAACACATTCTCCCAGAAGGACTGTGGCTGGTCCAGGTTCTCTTTCGCAAAATCCAGATGCTCCCTTTTGTGTCTTGTTTTCAACAATGGGGTCTTCCTTGGCCTTCGCCCAAATAGCCCTGCTGTGTTGAGTGTGCGCCTTATGGTGCTTCTTGAAACAGTTACCCCAGACTGTTCCAGGTGGACCTGCAGCTCTGTAGATGTTACCTGAGGTGATTCTGCCACCAATTGCAACAACCTCCGACGACTTCTCTCATTGATTTTTCTCTTAGCCTTACGCCCAGGGAGGTTCTTGACAGTTCCATGCTTCAAATATTTCTTAATAACATTACGCACTGTTGACACAGGGATGTCAAGCTCTTTGGAAATGGTTTTATATCCTTTGGAGCTCTTATGTTTGTCAACAACGGCATTTCTTGTTTCTTCAGACAGCTCTTTGTCTTCACCATTGTGAAAAAGGGACTGAGTGAAACAGTTGGCTTTTCTAAAAACAAATCTCATCATTCATTGGCCATTTCATGTCACATGGGAACAGACAAGCCTTCACAGGTGATTTTCATTTGTAATCTACCATTGCTGAGTCAAATTAGGTTAGGTTTTAGGACAAACAGCAAAGGGTGCCAATACTAGTGATACAGCAAGATTTACCTTTTTATTTTTTTTCACTCTACTTGTTTATTTTTTTTATTTTGTTGATACTTTCCACTTTAATATTAAACACAAGCTATCCGTAAAAAAATCTGCATCACTACATCACTTTTGTTCAGGAGATGTTTAACATTAAGTACTTAAACTTCATGGGTGCCAATACTAACAGGCGGCGCTGTAAGTGCTGTAACTAAGTCTCCTACTTTCAAAGGGATACAGTTGTCCAAATTTAACATTCTTGAATTTTGGGATGTAAGTGTCTAGAACAGTAAAACAGGTGAGATTTATCATTGTTCATTGCATGAAGTTGTGCATGTGTATGTTTGATAAATACAATAACTTATTTTATCCATGTTGATAAATTAGTTGACAGTTTTTCAAAGGCAGATATGAGTGGTCTCTTAAAAGCACAACTTCACACTGTGGCTTTTTCCTGCCAAAGTTATAAGATGCAAACAATCTAAACCACAAGAAAGGAAGCCATTGACAGAAACACTATTCATGTACACAAAATCCAACTGGACTGTGCAACACTCTGTGTCTCTGTGCGTCTCTGTGGACACATCCCTGTCTCTGATGAAAGGTTAATTGTCAAATCCTCAAAGATCACCTTGAGGATTGAAATTGACAACAATGAAGAGACCTCAGCACTCACAGTGCAAACACGCATACACACACAAACACACAAACACCTGAGCCACAACTGCAAACCGTTAAAAACAACAGCATAGATGTGATTAAACCATCCATCTATCAATTTGTCACACACACACACGCGCGCGCGCGCACACACAGCGCACACGCGCGCACACAGCGCACACACACACACACACACACTTCCATCCACAAACAGTCAACCACACACACACACACACACACTTCCATCCACAAACAGTCAACCACACACACACACACACACACACACACACACACACACACACACACACACACACACACACACACACACACACACACACACACTGGAGCTGGTTTATTAAGATGTCTATTAGCATGAGTGACAGGAAGGTTAAGAGAGGTGAGCAGTTACACTAGTCTCCTGAAGTGTGACAAAACGCTTCTGAGTTTTATGGTTATTGTACTTTAGGGCCTTCATCAACAAAAGGCCAGATTCAGAGAATAAGGAGTGACCTTTCGCACTGCTGCATCTTCACTACTGATGCAGTAATGATGGATTACAAAGCCCACTTTGGCGGACAGGGTGGAAGCAGAGCCTTTCAAAGACAATGATGTGTGTGGCACCTTCTCTGTCCTCCTGCCATACCTCTCCCCCAAGGGCCGGAGCAGACCCAACTCCTGCTTTTCCGGCCTGTTGCCCTCCAATACAGACCGGTGGTGGCCGGGTAAAGCCTGCCAGAGTCTAGGGGGAATGTATGTAACAGTATGAGTGGGGGTTTGTCAGTCAAGGTTTCAGTCAGACTGACGGGTCATTGTGTTGGCTGACAGCCGGCTGAGAGCTACATCACTTCCATTAAGAAGGAACATCACTCACTGGCCATTACAGCCACAGTCCTCTCCTGTTCACTGAGAGGGAGGATAACAGGGGCCATACAAACACCCAGGACATCGGCAAACTGTCCTAGCAGATGGACACACAGCAAGTTCAAAATTTTCAAAATTATTAGGATTGGAGTCCCATAATATTTTATCAAATCTAAAGCCTTAATCCCTTGTTGAATGCATTTGAGTTCAGATTTCAATATTTGTAAGTAATGAAAGCTCAAGTAACTAAAAGTATTAAGTTAAATGTGTTGACTGAAAGAGCAGAGACACCAAACAACACTAAAAAAACAAACGAAAAGGTTTCTGTATTAACACCTCCAGACCTTAGGTGATAAACAGCTTCTTCACTTTTTGAAGAACTTCACCTATTTAGGCAGCCTTAGCAGCAAGGAAAACAGAACACAGAAGGACATCAAGGCAAGACTGAGAAAAGCCCAGGATGTGCTTTTCAAACTCTGAAGACAAAGTAATAGGCAAAAAACAAAACAAAGATCTGTCTATATAGCAGCATGTAGTGTAAGATATTGTGGAATGTGAGACGTTCCACAATGGATGCCTAACAAGATCACTGTCTTGGTACTGTACAGAAAACCTAAAAGCAAGAACAATATCACTGAAATGAGGCAGAGAGGACTGCAATGGTGGCCACTCGCTTTGAAAGAAGACACACCATGTCCCAAAGACTGTACTGAGAACATCCATAAAAAAGAAAACCTGGAAGACCAAAGAAGACCAAGAAGAGATCTGCGACAGGCAAGCTAGCAGCAGTTAACATACCTCAGGGTGAGGCTAAACATTTTCCCACGAAAGGAACCACGGAACAATCATTGTGGCATTATAGAAAATTAAGGTTCTTCCATGAACAAATAATGTTTGATTAAGTACTAGTTTGTAGAAAATGTTTTGTTGTGGTGTCCCGGTATCACCAATGGTTGCATGGACACACGATTCCAGGATGTCTCTTCCTTTTTCCTTTACTTTCAGCTCGAGTGGTCATTTTTGGTTGCTGCAGCAATTATATCTCATTGGCTTCTGCACCGTATAACAGTTTGATAATGAAATAAAGCTTCCCAACAGGCACAGAAAGGGAAAGCTCACACTATGTTTGCATATGGCCACAGTTGTAATGATACGTTTGCTAAACACACTTTGTCAGCAGAGTCGGTAGGGATATGTTCACTGACTAACCCATACTGACTTGAGAAATGTCACTATTTGTCTTCAAAACAACACTGTAATCTGACCGTACCATACAAACACACATGCATATCCACACACACAAAAACACGAGAACACAATCGCTCCTACCTCATCTAATTCAGAGATGTAGACCGGCTTCTCTTCAAAGCCGACAGCCATGGGTTCGTTGGGTGGGATCTCCACCTCTTCATACATTTTATTGTTTTCTCTACGGATTCCCTCGGGTAGCAGCATCTGAGTGTCACAAACAAAAATGTGAAGAAAACTCAGACCTCACAAATGACCTAAAGGACTCAAAAATACACACCTGGATTTTAAAAGACACTATGAAACTTTGAAGGATATTCAAAGTCACAAAATATAGTTTTAGAATTCAGCTATGTTTTCACAAATATGTTTTGCAATTCCTGTATCCTTCATTCACCCTTGAAAATACAGATCTAAGGTCTGATCAGTTCTTCAGTACTGCATATAAAGGCTCAGTTAAATAGAATATAACGTAATAAGCAGCCATACTGCACTAAAAGTTTAATAATAAATCCGATCTATCCCATCTAACCACTACCTCCATGATTTCATGCATTGTCTTTAACGACAGCAATACTGTGGTGATTGTTGTGATTCATCATGTCGAGCTCCTACCCCTAAACAGCAGATTTCTAAACCTCAGCTATGTTGAGTTCAGTGTGTGATTGAAAAAGGGGAGGCGTCTGTAGGACAAAACTTTTCCTTTCCCATTCGCTGCTCATAACATGAGCTGTGACTGTAAGTAACTCTGAGTAGCTCATGAAGTCCACCCATCGGTGGTTACTGAGATGCACTCTGCTTCTTTGATGCTCGGTATCACTTCAGCTTTTGTCTCTTGGTACAGAGCTGCTATCACTGTGCGACGAAAGTCTGACCTTGATGGAATCATATACTTTGGCTCCATCGTTGTCGACCAGCGAAAACAGTCTAATATCTCTGGCTATATATTCACCAAGGCATTTTGTTATTTCTTCAGCTCTCAGACTGTTATCTACTGTTTAAAAGGCGATGGCGCATCCTCAGTCTCTTTTTTTTTATTATCGCCAAGTTCATCCTTAATTTTCTCGTTGGGTTTACTTTTAGCAGCGCTTAGCTTATACACAAAGGATGACGGGAGTCAGTCTACTTTACCACTATGATGGCGCCCTCTGCTGTTCAAACAAAAACAATACCATTTTCGACAAGGAAAGGCAGTAAATAATAATAAGTAAATAATAATAATAGTAATGTAACGTCACGCTACATAGCATCACAGTCAGTGACTGCACACACACATATACGCGGAAATGATAGCTAATCTTTAACATACAACTAAGACGAAGGAAACAGTGGTCCTGCATCTCATTGTGAGTAGTAGTAAATAAGTAAAGTCAACATTTGTGTTAAATATCCAAAGCAAAAGATGCATTACACAATGCAAGGAAAGTGAAAAAGTAGACAGTCAGAGCCTCACCCTGGCTCCTCCGACAAACGCAGGCGACTTTGTGGCCTCTGCATAGCTGTCGTAGACATTGGGATATCGAATACGTTCATAGACTCTTTCTCTGCTGAGTACAGGTTCACGGCGTGCAGTCAGCAGGGCCTGCTCCCTGAACAAGCAAACACAAGACATATGGAACATGAAAAACCCAGAAAAGAAAGCAAATGTAAACAAACAAGATGAGGAGAAAGAAAGAAGTCAATGCCAGAGTCTTCTGTTGAAGTAAAAGAAAGAAAGGAAGAATTATTCAATTTAAAATTACATTTAAATAAAAACTGAAACATCGGCACAATGTCACATCTGCAACCACTTGGGTCCAGACGTGAACCCTCATATCCATCCATATTTTTGCTTTAGAATGAATAGTGCAGTTGATGATTCAAATGAAGAGGCACAGATGTGAGGCATTATGTTCCTTCCTAAAGTGGCTTACCTCTCTGCTAATCTTTTCCTTCACACTGGGCTGGATTTGGCCATGCTAGGTTTTTAATTAAACAGATCACTGCTCTTTTTTTTTTATATCCTCTGAAATTAAACTTTCAGAAAAAATCCTCTACAAAAAAGACGTGACAAGCTGCATCCCTGTGTTTTTTTTTATTTTGCAAAGCTCCAGCCAACTTGTCAAGCAAAATGCAGAAGCTTGTCGGTTTTGGTGCCGATACCTCGGAGCACAGGGGGAGACGGACAGACAAAGACAGATGAAGGGAGGAAGCAGCAAGGAAAAGTTTGGGAGGGCTGACATACCGCTGGGCTCTCATCTCTCTGGGGTCAAAGGTCATGACAGCATCTGAGGAGTCGCTGTCATCTGTTCCTTTGCCTCTCTTCCTCTCTCTCTTCTCCTCCCTGCGGTACATCTTCATCATCTGTTTCTCCTGCTCTGAGTGGATGGTCACCTGGCACCCATAGGTGGGCTTGGTCACTTCGCCGCTGACTTTTCGGCCCATATCTGGAGGAAATACAAGCACATACATTTAGTATGAGGCAAAATGCTGTGACAACAAAGGCTTTCCTGGACTGAAGTAAATTATTCCATAGCTTTAAATGGAAGTCACCTGGAGATCAAGACACCTGACAGCAAAATACTGCACATATATTGGAAACAGCAATATAAATGTTATGCTATTGTAATTGAAATGAAGGTTCAAGCTTCTTTACAGTATTTGTCATTCAACACAGGATTGCACAACCATAGCAAGTTGTAGTCCCTTTATGTTGCATAAGAACAATAATTTATATGGTGGAATGTGGAGGATGAGTTGAGGAGTCCACAGACAAAATGAACACTACTGAGAAGTCGGAGGAGGCTTTGTCCTTGCTGAAGCCAGCGACTGATTTGGCCAGTGATTAGCCTGTGCTGGTACTGGGAAGCTGACAGTGGGAAATGAGAAGCTGACTATTTCTTCAACCAGCTAGTAGTTCGGCTGGCAACTAGCATGTATGTAGAGGCTGGCTAAATGAACTACTGTTTTGGCTGGCCAATTTCTTTTGCATTTTATTGGTGGATTGAAGGCAAATGCAGCACATTACCGCCACCTACTGAAGACAGGAAAGCATTTATCTACATTCAATTATTACATTTTGTGTTTTATTGTCATTCGTAGTAGTAGTAGTAGTAGTAGTAGTAGTAGTAGTTGTAGTAGTAGTAGTTGTAGTAGTAGTAGTATGTTGAATGTCATGATAACCTAGATGGTCATTATGTTGCAAATATTTTAATTGTTATCAATTGTAAATGTTACCAACTATTCAACTTTTGCATCAGCAATTATTGAATTATTCATATGAGTAATTATTCAACTGGAGCATCTAACGTGACCAATTTCCCAATGGAGTATTTCTGACTCTGATTCTGACATTTGAACGTACAGCCGTTAGTTTATCCATTCAAGCCCAGCTGTCAAGTTGCCCTTTACTTCTCTAGAGGTTATGAAGAATGTATAGTCCAACTGATTATGTCTGAGAAAGATCTGGTGCAGCAGGGTTTGCCTAGATCTGCACTGGACTACATGTGAGCTACAGTTTTATAGAACTACCAATAGTCACCAAAAACACAGTACGTCTATTGAGCCGGTCAACAACCAGCACAGCTGCCGGGGCATCTTAGATGAAACTTATCTCACTGACAGAATGTCCTACTCAAGTACAAGTGCTCAATAAAAGTGCAAAGTAACATGCAAAATGTGCACGGACTAACAGTTACTTTGTGAAAAAGAAAAGCCTGTTTTGTAATATGACCTCTAATGACCTCATACAGTTGCTGTCGTGCATTTTTAGAGTTTGCAGTTGAGTTTGAGTTTGTCTGGAGGAATGGAAACACCAGCAAGACAGGTGACTTATCTGGGGAGATAATATGGCCAGCATTTTAACACTGAATAGTCGACATCTGGGACTCTCTGACCAACTCTGGCTACATTTGCTCACCAGGCATCATTGACATAAACACAGTCTGCCCTCCCTCGTTCTGCCACAGTTATGCTGTCGGCATGGAACATGGTCCACCCATCAAGTGCAATCGCTTGATCTGGGATGTTATAACAGAGCCAGGTATGCGTAAAGATGTGGGCACGACAGTCTGATTTCTCTTTAGTTTAGTTTCATCCATTTTATTTTCCTGCCACCGGACATTAGCCAGTAGTAGGCTGGGTAGTGAAACAGGTCCAAGCTGGTTTAGCTCAGCCTGGCTCTCTTCTCTCTCTTGGTGAAGCAGTCACACCACATGCGGGGAAATTGTATCGGGTCGGTCTGGCTGGGTGGTCAGAAGATGTTGTGGGTAGTGATAAGTGTATTCCTGAGCTTCAGTAATAAGGAAAAAAGGGAGTGCGGGGTACATGTGGTGTTTCTAGCTAGGTTAAGGTGTAACCACAGTAGAGAGTCAATGTGGAGACAAACCTTGGACTCAGTCTCCAAATAAAGTCAACAAATTAATTCACCAAGACTAACGTGACCCTAGTGGAAACAAGATTTCCAAACTGAAGCAGCTGTTGATCAAAAAATGGGTACGAGTCAGCAGTCAATGGTCGTACTAAACAGAACAGCTGATAAAATAGGTTTCTGAGCATATAATCATAAATGTGTACAAAACATTAGATTGATGGGTACAGTAGCAGCGACATTAGTTGCAGTCAGATACGTAGGCAGACACACGGACACGTGAACAAACACGACCATACGCATGGAGAAAATTATAAACTTGATACAGATTTCTTACATTTGTTTTTTTCAGAATTATGACCATGATGATGAAAATCACCTTGTCAGTGCTCTGTGGAGGACATGTTTTGTAATGGAGACACTGTTTCCAGGTTAACTCTCGTGATCATTTTGCTAACGAAAACGATGTCAAAATATGTTCGTTAATGACCTTTTTTTAAGATGAGACAGCACATTGAACGCTGTGACTATATGACTCAGTATGCAATATTGTTAATGAAAATGACGAGACTAAAACAGAGTTTAATCAAAATTACCAAAAGTTTCTTTGTATTCATTGACAAATAATACTGACTGTATCATGCCCTGTGCTGCACATGCCGTGGACTAGGCTGCAACGGCAGCACACAATGAGCACAGACTCAGTGAGTGTGTGCGTGTGTGTGTGTGTGTGTGTGTGTGTGTGTGTGTGTGTGTGTGTGAGTGAGTGTGAGAGAGAGCGATAGAGAGTGAGAGAGAGATAGCATGTGTGTGTTGGTATATGGAAGGGTCTGTTATACACTGGAGTGTGTGCATGTGTGCTCTTCGGTTGGTATCGGCTATATGCGGGGAGATGCCAACATGAAACTGTATGGAACACACTGATGTCTCAGCTAGATTGCACGTTTATTTAAAGCAGCAGTAGGAGCTTCAGTGTAAAACTGGTGAGGTAACTACCTCACAAACAACAGCCTAGTATGCACCGAACAGAGCAGCTAACTCACTAACTGCTGAATGTAGGAATGTATTTGGTGAGATATGGTTAAGCATACATAACATAATTTCCAAAGTTTTAAGAGTTTTCAGACCCTGACACAAACAGCCTGAAAGAGTATTTATCCCTGGATGAGCACAAAACAGTTTGTTCTCATTGGGAAAACATCAGGTCAGCCTGTGTCAGTAAAAACTGATTCATATTTCAGCAGTCATCATGACAGCCCGTTGATGTCAGATGCAGGTGCATGTGGCATTGCAAGGGTTAATGTTCCCCATTGCAGCCTCCCTGTTTGAGGCACAACAGCTCAATAAAAGGCAGAATTGCTCTTGAAAACAGATGAGATCTGATGATTGCACCACGGCCCGGGCTGATTGACTGAATGATTTCTTCTTTATCTCGTCTAGCGGCTCTACCTGCTCCACAGCCTCCCGCTCATTCTAGCAGCTCCCCTTTTCCTGTCACTCTTCCCTCCCTCCCTCCCATTACCACTCAACTCCCAACCCCTTTAACTCTGTCACCTTCTATGCACCAATTCCTCTGTCTAAACCATTCTCCATCCTTTACTTTCCCTCTCTCTGGGAGCGATTGTGCCTTATTATGTGTCTCAAACAGTGATTGCCTCCAAATCTCCAGGATTCTCATTTCCACAAGCGATCATGGTGCCATAATCACTGAGAAGAGCATCGGCAAGATAGATTTTTTTGTTTACAAGATGGCTTCAAAGTGTTTTCACACATTTGAAACTGTAGTCTTTAAAATCAATATACAATTTCAAGAGCAGTCTTTTTAGACCCAACATATAGCAGTGGCTTTAAAGACTAAAAACGTAACACTTAACTGTATTATCACGATAGCTCTAAGAAAAGATGAAAGACTGAGAGAAATTATTTAATCTATTGAAGTGAATCATATGTATAAGCAAAGTTACACTGACCAAGATTTTAAAGGCAAAAGAGTTGTTTTTGCTCATGACATAAAATTAACAGTCTCTCCTTTGATGCACTCTACCAAATTTATTCTTTTTGATTTTACACAAAAATTGGTTTACAATATCTGTTTGTTATTTTTCCATATGATGCCTCAAAGTTTGACAGTGACCCCCCCCCCCCCCCCCTCAAGGGGATGCAACAGTACAGTATACAGACAGAAGCACTTCACATAAATGTGTCTATTCACACATCCAGCAGACATGGAGTAACATTCACACTCAACATCAATGTTTCTGGCCACCTGACAAATGTAAGTCCACTATTCACACTCCTTTTAGCTCAGTTTTGGTTTTAACACCCCGACTCCTGTGAAAGACGCATGGCTATTAAGCTGCTAAATGCTCTGTTATATTTCCCTGGTAGGTTGACGAGAGCAGAGTTTGTAGACAACTAAACCAAAACAATGAGTTAACAGAAGCAACACCAGAGGGGATGGAACTAAAAAATGTCGTAGTCATTTTTCATAGTCGAGAACGTCACAATCGGTGGTAATTCTCTGTGGGTCTCTCTCTACGATTGACACCTTTCACCTTACACATAGATCCATTGTTCCATATAAAGATACTGATGTGTGCAGCTTTAAATACAAGAACTGCATCTGCTACAATGTCAGATTATGATTTTGGGTTACACTTTCTGGGAGGACCACATCTACAGTGTGTTATAGGTGCATTCATAGTGAATTATAATGCATTAATAAGGCTTCATGACGACACTAACAAATACACATAATGCTTTCTGATGCACTAAATCATCAATCAATGAAACTGTAAAGATATGACTTATAATTCAGGGCAGGAATTACACCAAAGTGAAACCTCCACTGGCGTGGATGCTCTGTTGTGAGGTCGTAATGCCTGCTCTATCACACAGCCGTTCTGGCATGGCCTGCTTTTAACTGGACATTGCAAATAAACCAACTAATGTTTCATCTAATGTGTCATCTCGCTGGACATCAACAGTAGTGTAGAAGATTTCTCTTCTCTGTAAAAGTTTAACAGCTAGCCTGCTAGGAAGCTCCTGAGAGCACAGGGAAATTCTGGTTACTTTAAATCCAATTTTTTTTAACGTTCTGTCACCCCGACAGAAACACTACGTGAAGTAGCAGTGGTAGTAGTAAAGTATGATACGGTAGTCTGACATTCATTGGCAGTGGATATTTACCAGTTTGATTAATCGCTTACACTTAATGTGTGTTTATATTGATTATTGATGGTGGCTGATTTCTGGTGGCTGGTTTCCCTTTGTGTACATGTATTTAAAATATTTTTCTTAACATGGTGGTGTAATTAATGATGAAACTTGAAAGCTCAGCATTCTTGTTGTGCTTTTTTTAGCTTCTGATTTATAATGTAAAAGTAACATTTATTCACCCAGAAACAGCGAATATTTCTCTGTATACTATGGCCCCTCTTCCTGTCAGCTGCTCTGTGACTGCAGCGTATTTACAGATTTAGGATTTTAATTATTGAATTTTCAGATACGTTTTCAACAAGATTGTAAAACACAGTAAAGACTCTCACACTAAGCTGAAATGAAACAAGTGAATATAAATTAGGTAAATAATATCTTGGGGATTGGACCCCTGAAACTGGTTTGTTGGAAAATTGACCACTTCAGGTTAGAGAACACACAGAAATCTTGCTTTTCATATGTGCAGCGTGTCTTTGGCCTACATTCTGTCAATTAATAATTTACGTGACTTGTGTAAGGCTCCTGACTAGACAACACCTCAATAAACTGTATAAAACTGGGAGCGTATTGTAATATATCTGTGTTAAGTTTAAAAAGTTTTTAAAAATGGTGGCGGCGCACACATCTTGCTCCTGTGGTTGCAGTAACACATCAGTCTGGATCCCTGAATGTGATTGTACTTGTACTTGAAATATCACTTGATTTGCACAGCACCTGTTAAAAACTTTTCGATGCGTGGACATGTTGTCTTTCCTAATTGTTCATTCCTTCTACCACTGCCTCTATCAGCGATTAAAATGTGGAGAGAAGCCACCAAGAGAATCCGTTCTTTGATAAACATGCAAGTGCCAAGCTGCAAACTGCAATTTAAAAGCTAATCAGCAAGAGACAGGCATTCCCACTAAATCCCACTCTTCCTGATGGCATGCAAATAGTGGAAAATTTAATCAGCCTTTTTTAACCCTCAGTCGTCAAGGCAACACTAATCTCAAAAGCTGTCTGCCAAGTGATATTTTTAACGCTGATCAAAAGTTTTCACAATGGGACTAACATCAGCTGAGGCTTGAAGCAGCATATGGGTGTGACTAGAACCACAGTGTGTTGTCTCTGGCCTAAAATATATTAAAAACATTAACATTGCAGCGTTTTTGTACAAGTTAATGTAGTTGCACACTGCTCGATAAAAAGTGAGCCATAACTTCACAGTTAATATTTTGGACACAGATTTGTCTTATCCATCAACCTTCTCGTCCTGCCAGGTAAGAGGATTTTGACAATGAGGGAGAGTCTAATCTAATTCCAGTCCCTGTGTATTAAGAAACACATGATGGACTGCACTCAACCGCTGCAATTTAACTTCCAATATCCATGAAGCAAGAGCAAGCAGTCCACATGCATATCTCACAGCATGGATTTCACTGATAATTTCACCTGTTCTGGGATCATGCTCCTCTCTTCAAGACAGATGGGATTCATCCCAATAAGTGGGGTAGCCGAATGCTGTCAGCTAATATTCAGCAGGCGGTCCAGTCTTGTCCATGTGCATATATACATTTTAGTATATTGATACATTTCATTGGTTTATCTTATTGTTTACTGTTTATATACACTTGAGTATATTTCAACTGCTGTCGGTTCATTTCACTGGCATATTTTATTGTTTATTGTTTAGTATATTTTATTGCCTTAGTATATTTTCATTTCTGGCATATTTTTAATTGCATTTACGAATATTTTTATTGCATGTTGGTTTATTTTATTCTAGTATCTTAATTTTTTTATTATCTTTCTTATCTTTCTTATTCTCTTGTTTCTTACATGGGGTTTGCAATGCAAATTTCATTGACATGTCATGCTCAATGACAATAAAGAAATCCACTCTGCTGCCAACTTGGCCTCTGTCTTTTCAGACCTCAGTAAGGATTTAGCTCTCCCTGCTCAGATCAAAGACTAAGTCTGATTGATCATTTTATTTCCTCACGTGCTCTGCTGATGTGTGGTGTGCCCCAGGGTACCTTTAAGGAGACAAAGTTGTCATCAGTGTACAGTGTACAAGACAGATGCAAATTTTTCCAAAAAGAAAAACAATTCCAACACTCACAGCAAGCGAATGGATCTAAATGACTGAACATAAGCAACTGATTCAATTAAATGAAAGGTATTACATCATGACTGGGCTCTTTTACTGAGGCTGCAAATGTGTCAGTTACCTTTGTTTGAAAATGGGCTTAACACCACCAACTACACTTCATTTCACTGTCATCAATGATCTAACCTGCTATTTAACCTGCTACGTGAATGAACAGAGCAACTAGTCTACATTAATGAGCTTATGTACTGTTTCACACTCAGTTTTAAAATCTATATTTAGGACCTCTGAATTTCAAAATACTCAAAAACTCTAAAGGATGAGTGTGTGTGACTTTAAATAGTTGCAGGGATTATTCTGACAAAGCAGGAGCTCTCTCTTCTAATCTTCCGCCGCTCTTTGATGTCTACCTTGCATATGGATCAGAAGACAGCTCTGGCAATGAAACATTTTCCATCCTTATCTTTCCACCAATATCTTCAAGTACTGTACAGCTCCACTCTACACATTAAAGAAGGGGAAACAAGAAGAAGAGTCTGCCACCTTAGGACAGAGGAAACAGGGGGTCGAGCCACAACGCTGGCTAAGGGTGGAGGACACGTTTGAAGAGAAAAAAAAAACATGCAGGCATGGAGAAAGAGGTACATCAATAGGTGGGCTGCTTTAGTACAGCTCACTATCGAGCCCCTGAAATACTATCTCATACAAAATCAATGAACTCAGCTTTAAGCTGCCGGGAGAGCTAGATAAGTACGGCAGAAACCAGTGGAAGCCTATTCCGCACAAGAGCCCGTGCTTATTTGGGTCTTTGCAACACCGTGCATGTGTCAGCCTTTTTCTCTATTAGTATGGCATGATATTCTATTATTTCTCTTATTCATGAGAGACATTAAAGCAGGGACATGAATAGAGAGCCTGCCCGCAAGGGAGGCTTTAGTCTGGTCTTCATCACTCCTGGTAGATGACATAAAAGACGTGAAAGAAATAATGAAGAATTGGGCTGAAGTGAAAGGCCAATCTTTAGGTAATAGCCTTTCAGTGGATTGAGCCATTTCACTACAATGTAGAAAATAGGAGCACTACGCAGCTCAAACATCATACTGATACACTGACTGTGATAGGAAATAGGCTTTCTGTAAATCTCACAAAAATATCTGTATTCCAATTTTAACCAGAAGTGGGCGAGGCCCACATCATAAGGTAATGCCAGTCATCTAGACAGAGCTATGTTTTCAACTGCTATGAGTACTTTCCACGTAAATATGAGTTTAGCAACTAACAAAATATAAAAAAAACAACAATATTTAAATGACAAATCAAATAAAAACAGTCAATCTAGGTCAGAGCCTACATAAAGCTGTGTGACCATGTCTGGTCCTGGTGTAACTGACGAATGGAAATAGAACAGAACAGAGAAAACTACAAGCAAAAATCTGAAAATTTCGCTTGGTAATAATGTTTAGACATCATTCCATCTACTGTCAAGTCTGAAACATGAGCAAAACGGGCAATCAGTTTGTTTTTAACAACTACTGTATATTTGTTTGCAATTAAATGAATCTGCACATTGTAAAGTCATGCTGCTTTAGCTACTAATAGTTCCCATCTGATCTGTCACCATGGATGTACAACAGTCAGCTGGATTAGTGAAGAAATAGTTGTCAGACATAGTCTATTATAAGATTTCTAAGCAGATTTGTAGCCATTTTTCCACAATGGACATGAGAGATGTGACCATCACTGAGCTCCTGCAGAGCTTAAAAGGATGCTCGTTTTGAGGTGAATTGATGTATATGGGGTGATAGGCCAGCTAAAAATATGAATTGATGTTCATCACTGCACAAACTCAGATTTCTTTTGTATCTATTCAGTGTGCATTATCTGTGCTTAACCAAATAATGTATTTGTATTTGGTTACATCACCAACACGCATTAAGAAATATACAAACTAAGAAAGGAGACATGGACAAAGAAATGACATGAAATTTCAGTGCGCAAGATGAAAATGTATGAAGAAAAGATGAACTTCTTGGTTTATCAAAAATATATGTTGTTCCTTTTTTCCCCCATAACATCAGGAAGAGAGGAACTGTCTCAACATTAACCCAAAAACCCATTCAAGCTGAAATTACCCCATTATACCAAAGACAAATATTTTTGGTTTTTACCTAACTATAGTTTTTGTGTCATTTATTACACATTTCATTTGCAAAAGCTAAAAATAACCAACCGTCATTACCATTATTACAAGTCACTGGATATTGTCAGTTGATATCAGTCCTGTTTGCATGGTCTTGACACATTTTTCCATAATAAATCTGACTTATCATAGATCATACATAGAATGATGTACAGTAGCCAGGGGAAAGTGTGATCTTCTATGTTCCTGATATGTGAAAGGTGAGTACTGATTACAAAGATTCAAACAATCAGAGAGATCTACAGAGATAATCTTGCCCAATAACTAATATGGATCAGCTGAGAAAAGGGTAATGCCAGGATCAGACAACACAATATTTTGGTCTTTGACGATGATCACCAGTGCCATAAACTCTTGCCGTGTCTGTATGACCCCGACTGATCATAGCACATCATATTTCACCAATAATAGTTTAGATGCAATCAGCGAGGCGGGTGAAGCAACTGTCAATCAAACTGACAGAAGTGTGGGTGCATTGTAACATTAAAAGCAAATTCAAGAGGTGGAGTAAACTTCAGCCCATTCAGTCATTATTTAAACATCTGCTGGGTAGCATCTGGATAACAATTAGGACCGGCACGAGTTTCACACACAGTCGTCTCATTTCCATACATACTCTACAAGGAGCAGGCTCGGCTGTGTTGGCCACATCAAACAGGCTACTGTAACCTTTGATCTGGAATTAGTAATGATAAACATATGGATCAGGGATAATGTCAGCCAGAGCACCTGATTGGTCAACGCTCAGGAACATGTGGTGGCAGATGTCACACTAAACATGTCAAGACAAAAGAATTCTGACATGCTAGACTTTTCGTTGAGGTGTCGTGGGGTTACCTGGGGGTACCTGGGGTTTCGCTAATCATCATAAAGAGCACTTCATTCAAACTTGACGGAAACAAAACAAAATTCCAAAAATTGACTTGATTAGTCTTTCCCAAACAATCACCAACTCTGGCTTGGTTGACATACAGCCTTAATTCACAGATGTGGAAATAATCTGGCTCTACACTATGTTTTTTAACATTTAGTAGCTAAAGTTTGATTGTTCAAATTGAATGTAAATGCCTTCAGCTGAATGTTTCAAACTGCTTTCTGCCATCTTGCAGCTGTGGCCTGGCCCACTTCACTCAGTGCACTGTATGATGGACAAGAGGCACGCAACCGGAATTTTTTGTTGTTTTGGTAATTATTGTTTTTTCTTCCTGGAAAATCTGTAAGGTTCGATACACTTACATCTATCTGGTAAATGTCCACTGAAATTAATTCCCAAATTATGTGTGAAAATATTCCAGCTCTACATGCTGTTTTTGCTGCTTCTCTGATGTCCAACCTCTCTCTTGCTCCTCTCCCAATTCTGTGAATTAAGAGTTTATTTCAGCCAAACCAGAGTTGGTTGATGATTGTTGGAACAGTTAAAAAAAACCACGAAGGATTTGATGAGTTCTGTTTTCTTTCTGTCGAGTCTGAATGAAGTGTGTTTTATGATGATAAAATAGCTGTTTCTGTAAATGTAGTGTAGGTGGCTTTGGCAAAACAGATCTTACTCTTTAACAAAAGGTATCTTTGTAGGGATCCTTTCCATAATGCTGTCAGACACATTATAACGACCTGAGCGTGTCACTTTTAGTGGACGTACATTGACCGTGTGCAAACACCAGCAGGGATTACATTGCAGTCCATTTTGTGGCTGTTGGCTGCAGGGCTCTTGCTCAATATTGGACTAATTTCAAAAATTGTTGTCTCCATTAGACATACACAAAAACATGGGAAACTAGGGTACATAATCACAGATTATATTTGACTGGAATTTGTCCTGTTTGTCCGGGACACTGAAATCTTCCAGGACACATCAACTGGTAACTCTGAACACAACGTCACTTTCAGTGACTGAAAATGAATTTTAGCTCTAGCTGATACGAGTGAATAATTCAACAACACAGTATAGGACATTATTTGTTTAATTTGTAATCTGCAGCTTTGTAGATCTTCTATGAGACATGTTTACGCTGAAATAAATGTACCTATACAAGTAGCATGGGTCTCGTTGTATTGGTTTGCCCTCTTATAGACATAATGGGCAACAGTAGATATTTGAATGGTCCTGAGCGTTTACCAATCAGGTGCTCTCTACAGAGTCAGGCAACCGTAGCAAAGAGGAGGAGGAGGGGGAGGAGGGATGTTGAGGTTGCTGCTGTCAGGTGGGACAACAAAAGAGAGGAAAAGTTCTTTGAGTTGTGGCAACAGTACCCCTGCCTGTTTGATGTTTCCTCGAGGGAGTACCATAACCGAGTCAAAATTGAGAAATGTTGACAAAAAATAGCAAAAGCCCTTCATCAACCAGGTGAGTAGCTGGCTGTGCAGAACATTATACCCGGTCTAAATTGTGGGAATATTCTTATCATTACTCCATTACTAATTTCAGATCTAGCGTCAAAGTAGTCTGTTTGACACAGCCAAGCCTGCTCCTTGTGGAATAAATAACTATAGAAATAAAATGATGATGACAGGAGAGATAATCAGTCACGATTAATATATGGCTATTACATATATTATTCATATAAATTACTGAGAAATATAAATAACTTCTCACTCTATCCTCTAGAGTGAAGGACCTTCAATCAGTGCGGTCCAGTTCTAAATAATCATTTTTTTTTCTTTTATTAACATGCAGTCATATCTGGTATTCATGACTGTTTCATATAGTCAATACACATGGTGTTTGTGTTACCACAAAGATGACCTGGTTGCCATGGGGCTGTCTCACCTGGTGGATAGCCAGTCCTGTCAGGTGCAATGGCGAGGAGGGAGTCGACAATGGCCGCCCTTTGCTGTAGGAGAGTGGAGATCATCTCCAGCCCCTCTGGGCCCAGCAGCTCGAACAGCTGGAGAGAGAGCAGAAGGGGGGCGGGGTTGAAAACCAGCTGTCACAAACCAAAACACTTTCACCAACAGCAGCAATAGGAACATACTACTGAGGGTGGGCGGTCACCAATGTCAATTTGACTTGATATGGATTTTGCTGCTGTGTGTAAATGCACTTGATAGACATGTCCCGTGCTACACTGACTATTGTTCTGTAATATACTTTTGGTTGAGATTCATAATCCTACCCCTTGTCTAACTATGAGAAAGACAGTACATTTACCAATTACCCCACATTAGGGGGCAGGATAGTCCTCCCAAACACATGTAGGCCTATACCTCATTTTCATTCCCATCTGGAGGCAATAAAGACATCCATTTTATTTTCTAGAAGCAACAAAATATGTCACCTTACATTGTTAATAGAGTGAAAAGAGGTGAAATAATGTTTATAGTGAGGTATCCCTCAAACTGTCCCTGTAGAAAACAAAAGAAAAAGTGATACAAATTTTAGGTCACATCGTCCATCTCTGCTGTGCACACAACTAAACATGTATATACATCCTATGGCTCACGAACATCCCCAAACATGCTGCTACTGCCAAAGCTGAACACCTGGTAATTACCATCCGCCTGGTACAGAATATGCTCTGCCGCTTAGCCTCCCAAACATAGCCACCTGGCACTTAGCAAGTGACAGAAAAACAACAAGAAATCCAGTGCACAGCAGCAGCAACACACAATTAAAAGCGTATTGGAGGTAGGGCTGCACAGACAGTCATCAATATTATTGTAAGACTAAAGTGGATGTGACAATAAAGTTTGCAATTTTTAATTGGAAAACAGTAGACCTGGGGGCCCGGGGTATGTAATTTGAACCTGTAAAACAATGCAGTACTTCTTTGTCTCTCCTGTCAGGGTTGGTATCAGGATGGAGGTATGGCTTGCTCTTTCAGTCGGCCCTCCCTTGGGAAGGCAATAGTTGGCACAGCAGGGAACTAAAACAACAGACGCACTTTGATGTCAGGTCAGCCATCATCTTTGTTGGGGTTATCTTTGTTTCCCTCTGTGGTCTCTTTTATATTTGCTCTAAATTTCTATTGGTCCTTGAGAATGTCTCTGTTTTATTAGAGTTGAGTGTACTGTATGGTGGTAGTAGGTGGGAGGTAGTGAGGTAGGGAGGGGTTTCACCTGCTCTAAAGGATTTTTTTTATGAACTCTTGTGAATTCTGTCCTTGGAGGTGACTGATTAGGTGTGGGTTCCGCTGGGACTGAGAGGCATTTTCTCCTTCAGATGGATTCTACCACAGTCCACCATCCTGCAGGAAAGACCAGTTTTGAAGTATTAATTGTGAAATAAGTCCACATCTGCAAGGCTACAGATCAGATTTGTGTCCTGTGTCCCCCTGTGACTAAATACTCTGCCTTCCCTTACTCAATTTTTCAGCTGGTAAGCAGAACAACTAAAGCATTGTTAGAAATGAGTCTTCACAAGGCAAGGTTTTATCTCTCTTCAAACCAATTCAACACAGAAAGTTTGAAAAACAAAGATGCAAATCCACATTTTAAGAAGTCACATATTCAAAGCAATGATGTGTAATACGCATGATGACTTTGGCCAATGTTTGTGAAAAGAAATGTTTCGGCATAAATATATTTAACAATGTCTAAATAACATGGCACACTAAATTGAAGACAATAAAAGCACCCTTTGTATACACCCAGTATACATACATTCACAACTCAGACAACTTTACTAGCGATCTACAAGTCCCCAGAGATCGCCAAGATGCTAGATTGCCAGACTACTAACCCAGCTCCACCATCTAGAAGTTCTTGCGGGCAGTATGAAGACCATATAAAGAGGCGGGGGGGGGGGGGGGGGGGGGGGCATAAAAAAGTTTATGGTCTGCAACATTATGATTTTTACGGAAACACGGCTCAGCAGCAGCATTACCAATAGCACCACTGAGCTAACGAAACGCTACATCCAGTAAGGCCAGAGGTGGGGGATTACACATTTATGCAACCAAAGTTTGGTGCATGAACACTACTACAATCATCAGACACTGCCCACTTATAATATTTCATGGTCAGGTGTAGCCATTTCTATCTGCCAAGAGAGTTTCCATCTATTGTTGAAAGCCTTGAGAGAAGACTGAAGAAAGTCTATCAGTCTCCTCACATTCAGGTCAACTTCAACTGCTGCACCATGGAGGGCATCCTTACTCCCTGCCTCACAGCATTGTGTTGCAGCTGCTATGTCTTGGACTGGAAAGCAGAAGGTGGTGAAAACTGCCCACGGCATCACTGGTACTGCTGTCCAGCACATTAAACTGTCTGCAGAGGGCATGCAGCATCGTCAGCGACACCCTCTCACCCTCGCCACAGTCTGTTTGCCATCCTCCCCTCTGGGACACTGAACGGAATTGTTGAGGAACAGCTTCTGCTCCTCACCTGTCACCTTGCTGAATTGTGACCTTGGTGATAACCAACTCAAGACTGGTCAGCTGGCCTGGAGCCATCTTTGTGTACTTTCGTTTTGCTACACCTATCTATACCTATAATGCACAGCTACGGTATATGTGCAAAAGCTGCTTGTGTGTACAGGATGGCATATCAGTTTTGATGTAGTGAACCTGTGCAAAGAAGTGCCAAAGAAATTCTGTTCCAAGAGCCTTCTAGTCCAAACAGCTCCATTCTGAACAAGTCGCTGTATGTTTCACTGTCAATAACATGAGGTGTCCTGAACATGCAACATGAAACTGCCTTCGCAGTCAGCTACCATGTATAACTCATGGTCTTTCCACTATACCATCCTTCTCCCCGAACTCTGTGGCTACCGACAAAATGTCAGCGGCCGAAGGGTCAGCAATGAGAAATAATAAGTAGCAGGTTCTGTCCATTGTCAGCTTTAATGGCACTAAGCGCAGAGCCTTTGAACTTTACTGCTGACTTTGGAGTCACACAGAGGTAGGTGCATGGAAAGTCTGCAGGTGCACTCGCTCTTTCTCTCTCTTTCTCTCACACACACACACACACACACACACACACACACACACACACACACACACACACACACACACACACAGGGCATTCCATGTCTAAAGATGTCAGTGGGAGAGTTTGTTTCCAAATGTCAACTACGTGAGAAACATTGGAACCAACTGTAGCCAGCTGAAGTTGTACAATTCTGCTTCTGTGGTGAAGAAACTGATAAAAAAAAAAGGGGAGGGCGAGGGATAGGAGGACGGGGGGGGGGGGGGAGCTATGTGGACAATGTAAAAGGAGCATGAGTGAGGCTGAGAATGGAAGAGGGAGAAAATGCAGGAGGACAGACTGATGGAGCACTTTCTTGATTGATAAGTAAATGTGAAGGACGGCAAATAACTGCTGGAGGTTTCAACAGGATGGGACACAGCAGAGGCCTTCAGTGAGCACCCTGATCCTGACCTGAGTTTTAAATTTCTTTTCTGTGAGTTGTCTTTGCTTCACACAGCAAAATGTGGAGGCAGATCAGTGTGTGTGTGTGTGTGTGTGCGTGTGTGCGTTTCACCTACCACCAGGTTGATCCTGTCTACATTAATTAAGCCCTTACTGGTTGTATTTGAGACCTTTTGGACAGGAATTGATCATTGTTACCAGGTGAAAAAACTATGACACATTTCCCAAGATTAATAAACTACCTTTTGGGAGTAGCTGATGTAGCAGTCTTGAATGTCCTACCAATATATAAAAAAAAGGCAAGTTTGGATGAAGATTTGGATGGTAGAGTAAGGCAGGCCTGCTTGGTTCTTTTGCTGGGATTTAGGCATTTTAATGGCAGAGTATTAACATGATCTCATCTCATTATTCTATCCTCTTAAGTAAAGGAATTTGGTTTTGGGCTCTGTTTATGTGTACTCTACATGTTGAGTTGCTAATATTTCCAAATGGATTTTATTACTAATGAAGGTCAAATCCAAGCATATGTTGTAAAATGTCTAAAAAGATGTGATGGTAAAGGCCAAGGAGGACTTGGCTAACAGCTAGGACATGAAAAATCCAGCATCTGGATCAAACCCAAAAGGCCGGCTGATGAAGGTCAAGGTTCCAGAATCAATAGCAGCTTCAAGACATTAAATGTACCATTAGGACAGGTCAACCTTTATGTACTTGAAATACCATGTTGAGACTAGACTCATTTCTGAGTTCAAATTTAAATTGAACTCGAAAGTATTCATGAGAAATAGGGCTGCCCCTTAAACACTGATGATTCTTATCATCAGTTGAGATCTCATTTTGTCGGTCAAATCACTGCTCTCTTGTTAACTGTACACAGAGCAACACAGAATAACAACAAGTAAAGAAACAGAGACGTCTGATGGAAACAGACGTCTCACTTCTGTTGGCTGCTCCGACGCTCTCAGCTCCAGTGTTAGCTGAGTAAGCTACAACACTTTGAACCAGATGCTGGAACAACTTCCTCAACTGCAGTCCAGAGTGAGTGACTCCCCGACTGACAGAGCTGTCAGCAGCCAAACAAGAGAGACTCCCCGGTGCTCCAGGATTTTATAGCTGTACTAATATTCAAGTTTTTTTGGGTTCAAATAGCTGAAAACCACAGAGGACGATTCAGAAATGTGTACCATCAGCTGGAGTTTCACTATCTACAACTGATTTTTTTTATTTGTGTTATGTGAAGTCATATCCACGAAAATACAGAACGATCTGCTAATAGGCGGAATTTACTCTATAAACATTTATTTTAATTTCTCCTAAAATTGTTACAAGATTTTACAATTGTAGGTAGTTTTGCCACAAAACTGTTCATGTGAAACAGGTTTAGCATATTTAGCATATTAGACCAGTACCTGTCAGTTTGCAGGCCACTTGACATTTGTAACTTCCCTCCTATTTGTTTGTGTAATTCTGTCCATAGACTGTATAAAACAGGGACACAGTGTCTGTGACTTCACTCATAGGTTTCTGAAGAGCCATTGTGAAGCTCACTGACAGTGGCTCCACTGACAGCCTGACTCAAAAAAGGTGAGGTGTAGCGTGGGTGGACTTGAGGCAGGCTGAACGAAGCCTGGTTGCTGAATGACTGGCTGTCACTCAAAGCGGTCCTGCCCATAATTTTGCATAACTTTAAGCTTTAACATAATATAAACGAGTGAGTCAAATAAAAATTCACTGCAAATTCCTGCACAGTTGTCATGAACAGGAGATAAGCTGTAGAGACCAAAACTGGTTTTGTACCAGGTTGTAAACATATTATATGGGAGTCTGTGGGGATTGACTCGGTTTTGGAGCATCAAGTGGCCTTTTGAGGAACTGCAATTTTTGGAAGTTCAGCGTTGGCTTCATTTTCCAGCCACACAGGTTGCCACAAAGGTGAGGTGCAGTTAGCAGCTACATTCAACCATGTGAGCTGAGAGAACTACGTTCTGTACTAGAAGTAGATTAAAACAAAAATCTTTCTAGCATCTGCATCCATACAACAGGAAACAGGGAGAAGGACGGGAGCCTGGCTTCAGGCAGGAGGTGAAAGACAAAGTGGAGCATCTTTATTTAACCTAACGGTTGTGATTCTGCATCAGGTTCATCACTGTTATCTCCAGGAGAGCGTGCTGTGCTGTGCTGTGCTTGTTTACTTACTGGCATTACCTACAGTCTGCCAACTTAGTGTGTGCCGTAGAAGTTGTGCACTGTAACAAGCTAGCTCATGTTTTGTTTTTTTTTAATGTGAGGCATGACTAGCAGCTATATTGGGGATGATGGAAACTCTAACCTTGCATGGCCAATGTTAATGTTAACTCAGCCAGCACCTGTGTGTTGTAGTGCTGTGTAAGGCTAAGACATTAAGTGTAAATGCATGGATGTGATCAGTGATGAAAGAAGTATTCAGAGCCTTTACTTAAGGAGACGCACTAATCCACACTGTGATCTAAATATTCTCAGCAAAGTGTTCTTGAAGTATTAGAAGTAAATCCAGCCAGAATTTTTTGCCAGGGGTATTTAAATACAACTTTAATCAAGTTGTATTTAAATACAAAACTACAAAAAACAACTCTTAAAATCAGGGCACTAATATGCAGTAGCTTTATAGTTGCACTTTAATGTATTCATTAAAAATTGTATTATTTGTTAATTCCAAAAAGTGTATTGGTGCAATACCTCTAAGCACACTTATATCATTTTGCATCAAAGCATGCTACAAGTACACCAAACTGCAGTGTTCTGAAGTGGGCTTTATTGAATACATGTGAAAATATACTTCAAGCTTTTTTGTAAATACCCTTGAAACAATACCAGTGTGTGCAATACAAATATCCATTTTACTAATTATAATGTAAAGAAATACAATAATAATGCACTTTGAATTAATTGTGCTACACTATTAACTACACTGTTTGAATAAGCTTAAAGTGAATTTGAATCCAGTAGTGTTTATTTGCTGCTGCCGCTGGCTTCCTACCGCTCCTCCATCACGAGTGTTCTTGCGTACTGTACCTCAGCGCGGTACGCCGGCTGCTCAGCAGCAGACAGGAGAGCTCCTCAGAGGATTATCAACAAGCACAGAGAATGATCGGCTGCCCTCTGCCCTCCCTGGAAGACATCTCCAGCTCTCGCTGCCTTTGCAGGGCCAAAAACATTCTTAAAGATTCTTCGTTTGACCTGTTGCCCTCTACTGGACCATCAAAACCACCACACTTCAGAACGGTTTCTTTCCCTGGGCCATAAGCACAATAACACCAGCAAGCATTGAATGAAAATTACATTCATACCTGGGCAATAACTACGTTTATGGTAGTGCAATAAATACAACTGCTCTAATGCAGAGTTGTAACTTTATCGACCTTTATTTTAGAACCTGTGTTGTCAGCTGTAGAAGCTGTTTTGTCTTTGTTCTGTTTCCTAATGTCTTTATTGCGCTGTTCAGGAGTAGAGCTGTGAATTGCGTTGTATTCTGTAGAATCACAATAAAGGCTGTTTGTTTTTATTTCTACTTATTTACACTTCAAAGTCATTCAATATGCAGTAGATTAGTATCTGAGTTGCAAATTAATGTATTCATTACAATAGTATTACATTTTAATACCAAAGGGTGAATAAGAAATGCTGATGTTTTAATAATGCTAATATGCTAATAATGCTAATAATACTCAAAGTGTTTGATAATAAAATGAAGTATTCCTGAGTGGGCTGTGTAGAATACATAACTATGATGCTTTTCACATACTTTTACAAAGATTTTTCCTCATTGATCAATTTGATTAGATTAGATTAGATTAGATTAGATTAGATTAGATTGCTGTAGATTTAACTACCTAACAGCATATAAACAAGTCAAAATAAGATCAACCTTAAACATCTACAGCAGTAAAACGAAACAAACACAGTAATGCAGCAGTAATGTAATCCAAGACATCATGTTTAATTGTAAAACACTGACAGGGACCATCTTACTGCTTATTGACCGCTGATGACTATTGACATTGAGCACATTTGGCCGATATACTTTTACTTGTAGTGGAGTAATTTCTCAGTTTGGTATTAGTGCTTTTACTTAAATAAAAGCTCTGAATACTTCTTTCACCACTGATCACATCCATGCTTTACACTTAATGTCTTAGCCTTACACAGCACTACAACACACAGGTGCTGGTTGAGTTAACATTAACATTGGCCATGCAAGGTTAGAGTTTCCATCATCCCCAATATAGCTGCTAGTCATGCCTCACATTAAAAAAAAACAAAACATTAGCTAGCTTGTTACAGTGCACAACTTCTACGGCACACACTAAGTTGGCAGACTGTAGGTAACGCCAGTAAGTAAACAAGCACAGCACAGCACACTCTCCTGGAGATAACAATGATGAACCTGATGCAGAATCACAACCGTTGGGTTAAATAAAGATGCTTTCACCTCCTGTTAAAGCCAGACTCCCTTCCTTCTCCTTGTCTTCTGTTGTATGGATGGTAGACTTTTGTTTTAATCTACTTCGAGTACAGAACGTGGCTTTCTACAAATGATAAAACCTGTTTTCACATGTACAAATCCAGAATTCCATAAATATCACTGTGCATGTATCATTGTGGTGAAACTTTACATTTGAAAACCTATATAATTTTAATGTGAAATTAAAAAACTTGCATATTGATTCTGTATTTTTGGCGATATGACTTTACGTAACACAAACAAAAAAATACATGTTTGTGAATAATGAAATGTTTGCAGATCATGGTGCACATTTCAGTACAATAAAAACTTAACTAACTTAACTAACTTAACTAAGACCAGGACAACAAACTCCCATCATTTTTTGCATGCAAGCCCAGCCCTGCTAAAAATAAACCCAACAAGACAATTAAGGATGAACGTGGCGATTATAAAAAAGAGATTGAGGATGTGTCATCAACTTTTAAAACTGATGCTTGGCAGCATTTTGGTTTTCCCATTTTAAGAACTGACAGTGGTGAAAAGCAAACTGACAAACACAAAACAACTTGCAAATACTGCCAGATGACGGTGAACTACACCACAGGAAACACATTAAACATGAGAAGCCATTTGGCACATGCTCAGCCAGAAAAGCTCAAATCACAACATCAACAAAGCTTCAGCCAGGCCAAAGGAGCCTGGAAGAAACATTTGGAGCACTGCTTCCCCACAACAGTCTCTGATCTGAGGATATAACAGGTTGCATCAGTGAATATATAGCCAAAGACTTATGGCCGTTTTCTGTGGTTGACAACGATGGATTTCAGAGGTCAGTAAACAAAATTCCATCAAGGCCACACTTCAGTCTGTACCAAGAGACAAAAGCCGAAGTGATACCGAGCCTCAAAGAAGCAGAGTGCATCCCAATAATTATAGATGGGTGGACTTCATGAGCTACTCAGAGTTATTTTACAGTCACAGCTCATGTAATGAGCAGCCAATGGGAAGGAAAAGTTTTGTCCTACAGACGCCTCCCCTTTTCAATCACACACTGAACTCAACATAGCTGAGGTTTAGAAATCTGCTGTTTTGGAGTGAGAGCTCGACATGATGAATCACAACAATCAACCTGGTGTTGCTGTTGTTACAGACAATGCACAAAATATGGATGTAGTGGTGAGATAGGCTGGACTGTCCCCACACATTAAGGGTTGTGCATATACTTTAAACCTTGCTTCAGCGGGTTTGAACGTAGGCTGCGCCAGCTGTCTGCTTGGTCGAGTGAGGCGTGTAGCAGCATTTTTTCACCACAGTTCAACTGCAACAGCTGTGCTGACCACCAAACACAGACTGTTAAACCTGCCAGTTCATAAACTGATCATGGATGTGGTCACCAACAGCTCTTTTAATTATTCTATATTACTGTATTGTTTTTGTTTTGAAATTGTACATGGTTCAATCATTCATTGCCAAAGACAATTCATGTCAATTTTTTGCAAATGCTTGGGCCATGGCTGGCTACTTTCATTTTTTTTTTTACGAAAGTAGAAGTACTTTGAGATAAAAACTAATTTTATATGAATAAAAAACGCTGTACACACTAATCTATTAATAAAGGCGATGTTTTCCAAGTCATTTGTCTTTCTTTCTATCTTTTTTTTTTTAAATATTGCAATAAATATCAAATTGTGGAGTTAATATTGAGGTATTATCGTACCCTGAGTTTTTGGTGCCATTACATCCCTATCAGTTATCATCTAACATATAAATACTGGATTTCCTAGTGACACAAACCTCATTCTGCAGCTCATCGTCGCTCTTGTGGGAGGCCAGCATTTCAAACAGGGAGGTGCACAGCTCCTCTGGGCTGGATGAGATCATGTTGCCTCCATTCAGATACTTCTCTACCTCTCTTCTAAGAATTGCTCCATCCCCAGCGCTCAGAGATCTTATTGAGCTGGACATCTCTTCCTCACCGGTGATCTTCCTCCCGCTCTGCTGGTTGTTAAGGAAGTTGACAAAGTCTAAGCTCACTTTCTCCTCATGGATGCCAGAGCACGGCAGGTCCTCGAGTGGGTCCAGAGTGTAGCAGTCATATGAGAAGGCAATGTTGCGTCCGAAAGTGGAGCCTCGTTGGGGGTTGTGACGAGAGCTCTGGGTCTGGATAAAGTCCTCTACATGGGAGTCTCCGAGTGAAGCCACCAGCTGAGCCACAGAGGCACAGGAGGCTTCGGCTCCAGATGAGGGAAAGGGGCCGAACATCTGTTTGATGGCCCGGGTCTCCTCTGTGCCCACATGGTCTTTGTTGTGGAAGGTCTCAAACAGAAAGACAGCAGCACTTTCAATGGCCTCCTGACCATGTTCAGTCCCCACTGTGAAACAAAACACAACAGATTTTTACTTTCATGTCACAATTGCAATGATCACCAGAGGCAGATGCAGATCTAGATATCTGATGCCCTCGGCAAACCCACATATGAGCCCTCCCTACAGGCTGTTTCACACTGTTGTCCAAGTAAAAAATGTTGGCATAAAGCAGAGGTGGGAGAAGAAATCACATCTTTTACTTAGTGGTGGAAATTCACTCAGTACATTTACTCAAACAGTACAGTACTTGAGTAAATGTACTGATTTAAACAAAATTTTCGGGTATGAGAAGTGTATTGCTATGTTATACTATACTTCTACTCCACTGCATTTCAGAGGAAAATATTGTGCTTAACACCACTGCTAATTTTTGTCGACAAAAACTGTGGCAAAAAATTTCTGTTGACAAGCTACTTTTTCTGACAATAAACTTCATCTACAATCCACCAAGAATTTATCACCATTACACCAACAGGAAACTGCACCAAACAAGTGAGACTAACTACCAAATGTATACTGATATTTTTTTTCTATTGATTATATCCAAACATCACAATAAATCTGTAGCTATTAGCTGCATTAGCTCATTGTTGAGGGCCCCAGTGAGTCAGTCGCCTAACTTGACTAATAGTAAGTCCAGCCCAGGCTATAGCAGAAATTCCAACTGAAGGGACAATTAAAGTTGGTGTACAAATCATCATTTTAATGATGAGGATTATCCAGATTGCTGCAACAATCACCTTCACCTTTTTGATTGTCATCAGTGGTATCAAGATAGCAGTTCTCTTTTGTAAGCCCATTAAATCTGAGCTTTGCACTATTCATAGCTCCAGAGAAGAATAAGCAGCTGTTCTTCTCGGCAGTAAGGACTACAGCACGAGCTCACTGTTTCAGGTCCCTGCACCTCATTTAAATAATATTCCAAACAATTCATGCTTAACCAGAACTGCACTTAACAAAAAAGAAAACAGAGTAATTGTCCAATTAGAGGAAAAATGTCACAGGGACAGAAGGAGAATAGAGTGAAGAAGGTTGGAGAGGCAGAGGAAAGCGAGAACAGATGAAAAGGATTTAAACCAATTAAAATCGTCTGGAAGCATCAGACTCGTTGCTGCACGTAGCAGAGCAGAATGGCTGCTTTCATCCCCTCCAGCATGTGCTTAAGAGCAACTTCTTTATTTGGATCCAGTCACACTGACTGAGGGCAAGTTCAAGACATAAAAGCATTGGAGAGCATCACAACAACAAATACTGTTACTCTTGACTGGTGAGTGAGGAGAAAAAATACTGCCATGAAGGGAGTGAAAAGCAAACTAAATTGAAATCATCACAGGCTTTCATGGGAGAGGTCCAGAATTGACTTGTGAAGTTCAGTTAACACTCAAAGTCACAGAGGGAGGGTTGCAGCGTGCCTACAGCTTGCTGTCAAGAACCTGTTTCCATCTCTAGAGTCTGGTATATTGTCATTTGTTGGTGAGCATTTTCATAGCTGACGCATCTAAAAAAATCTCTCTATGTTCCTGTATTTTAAATAAACCTTTATGAGCTCATTATATGTTCATCCAGTTGTCCATTAAAACTATAAACTAGCATTTGTAATGACTGAGAAATATGCATTCTCCTGCAAAAGACCAGCCTTTAATTCATTCCAGATTTTAGCCTAGGTTTGTTACCGTGTCCCATTAATGACACCAAGCACTTGAAAAATTGTTACTTTCGTGCATTTGAGAATGGGCAGGTGATATGAATGGATTGGAGATTAGGAGATGAACTGATTTCCAGAAGGTATACAGTTAAAGATGAAACATTTTAACATTTTAACTAGGATTAGTGTACCATTCTTGTTCTGTACAATTTCAGAGTGGAAAAAAGGTAAGCAGCACCATACAAAAGTTTAGGCACCCCAAGAGGTTTGAGCTCTCAAATAACTTTTACCAAGGTCTCAGACCTTGTTTAATTAGCTTGTTAGGGCTATGAGTGGTTCAAAATCAACAACAGGAAAGGCCAAGTGATGCAAATCTAAAAGCTTTCTAAATACTGCACACTGATACTGTTTGCGGACTTCGGCTTTGCGTTCATCATCCCAAAAATCCTTTACCCAAAACTCACACAGCTCACTGCCAGCCTTCATCTGTCAGAGGATAACAAACTTCCTGACAGACAGAAAGCAGAGGGAGGCTGGGGAAAATCACTTTCAGCACATGGACCATGAGCACTGGAGTGCCCCAGGGAGGTGTGCTCTCCCCACTGCTCCCCACTCCACTAATGACTGCACCTCAGGAGACCCGTCTGTTAAGCTCCTGAAGTTTGCAGGTGACACAACAGTCATCAGCCTCATCCCAGACGGTGGCGAGTCTGCATACAGACGGGAGGTCAAACAGCTGGTCCTCTGGTGCAGTCAGAACAACCTGGACCTGAACACACTCAAAACTGGGGAGATGACAGTGGACTTCAGGAGAAGCCTCTCAAGACTGGCCCCATCACCATCCTCAAAAACACTGGGAAACACTGTGTAAACCTTCAGGTTTCTGGGACCCACTTTCTCCCAGCACCTAATGTGGACTTTAAGCAGAGCCTCAATCATCAAGACAGGGTGTCAACTGAGGAAGTTCGACCTGCCTCAAGAGCTGATGATCCAACTCTAACAGGAATAATCCAGTCTGTTCCATGCAAATCCTTCATCATCTGGTTTGGGTCTGCCACCAAACAGGACAAGAACAGATAACAGACTATAAGGACTGATGAGGAAATCACTGGTGCCAACCTGCCCTCCATTCAAGAAACACCTCCAGACTGAGGAAACAGGCAGACCTGTTCCAACTTCTCCCCTCTGGTAGCCGCTACAGATCATTGAACTGCCTCATCAATCTTTGTATATATTGTTCATTGATTTTGTATTTTTGCACCACATACAAAAGAGTTACACAACTTATTGTTCAGTCTTTTGTATGTCTTTTTTCCTATGCAAGTACGTTGAGTGCAATGTTTAAACTGGAGTCAAATTCCTTGTACGTGCACACGTACTTGGCCAATAAAGGCAATTCTGATAAAGTAATTGGAGCAAGATCCAGTGATGTAAGAGTATTTGGGAGCCATGCACTATATTAAATTGAATGTCCTGTGTAAATTTGTGTATTGTTTTATTCATGTGCTACACATGGTGAAATATGTGTGGTAGTATTCATGCACTTTGGAGCAAAAGGAAAATACCTGATTCCACTAACCTCACTGACATTAATTTATGGTTCAGTCTACCAGTCATGCCAGCCTTTCACTTGTCAACTCAACTGCAGAGATTTGGGTAAACGGGACTGGTGCAAAACAAAGTACATTAGGGCAAGCTGTGCAAGTCTGCTACCGCTTTTTATAAATAAACATGGTTTTAATATAAATAATTTCAAGGATTTGTCTGAGTCTGGCCAAAAGTAAATCCCTGGAATAGGGAACCATTATGGATAACTGCAAAACAATGTATATCCAACATGGCTTGGCAATGTGCTTGAACTTTCACCTATGCTGACAAGTCATATAATAATAATAAGTCATCAAAATTATAATCTTAAAAAAAAACAACATTTCTATGGTGGAGTGCACAAGATGAGTTGAGTCTCACAGTCTGAGGAAAAAAACTGTTCTGTAGTTTAGCATGTTATTCATGCTTTCTTTGTTATGTGCCAAAAATGCTTTTTTTCTTGGCACATGTTGATTGTCACATTACATATATACATTCAACAAATGTTTAAGCATGAACTACCTCTCCTGATGGCAAGAGTGACTGCAGGTAAATGATTCTCCTTGTGAGCTTTAATGAGTCCTGCTCTTCTTATCATCACATGTTACTACTTCTCTGACAAGTGGGTCACTCAAAGGCAAGTATTTGTATATGGAGTGCCAGAATATATTTCTCAGCAGTTTGCAACATCAACATATTCACACATACAACCTTTTTTTCTTTTTTCCCCTTTTCCGATGTCCAATGTAGTGTATTTGGTTGTTTTCAATACCAATGCCAAATGCCGACCGAGTCCATCTCTCTAATATGATTTTCTAAGTTTAGTAGGGTTTTTGCGTAATATCATTGGCTCAGCACTTATCTAGTAAGTTACTGAAATGTCTGACTCACTCAAAACTAAGCACTCAGTGGAATTTCATGGCACTCCCATGGGTCAAAGGTTGAGGGCAGAGAGTGGGTCAGTGCCAGAAACGAATGAAGATCAGACAGGTTCTACCTTAATCACCTAAATCACATACCTGAAAGTGATAACAAAGGTGACTATATCAGTACTGTCCATTAATTCAGTAAGACAATGATGAAGGAGAAATAGCTTCGCACACCAAAAGACCATTTGGGTAATAGCTTTAACAAACATACATCTATGTTTTCAAAAAGTGGTTTAACTATTTGTAGGTTATTTTACAGAGTTTAGTCTAGTAGTGTTTGTCATGTAGATAATTATGGTTTGATTTATCCAGGCTATGAGGTGTCAGTCTGTTTCCCTAACCCTTCCTCCCAATGTAATGGAGGTAAATCTAGCATGTGTTGCTCGCAGCACTGAAATACAACTTTACAAAAAAAAAAAATCAACTTTGATGAAACAAAGGTCCATGTTATGCTGGCTTATCAACAGAGCTCCTTGACAACTTTTCATTTCTTTGGAAGAAAGTATTTGCTTCAGACATCTCAAAATCTAGGGAAATCAAATCAAAACCATCTTCATGAAAACATGCCACTCGAGGCAAGTCAGGATTTTTTTTTTTGCAATTTGGGTGAACTGTCCTTTTAACTGGACTGAAAGCCTGACAAAGGGCTCTTTCTTTAAACTCACAATAATTTCTAACTTTTGTCTATCAAAGGCACATAAACAATAGCATAATTTCACTGGCTGGTAAGTGTATCATAATCATTTTTAGACAAGCAGGCTAAAAACAGCATTGTGTTATTTTTAACTGTTTTCATCAGTTTAACACAAACACATGAAAATAGACTAAAAGAAATTGCAATGGATTGGAGGCCGAGGAGTTAATTACCAATCTGTTTGGCTGCCAGTAGGAGGCTCTTCAGTTCCCGACTGGCAGCTTGCTGCTTAGCTTTGTCCTGATGCTCAGTGCAGAAATGCACAATCTTCTGCCACGTCAGGCCCTCTCTGGCAAACAGCTCCCGTCTCTTCAGCCGTTTGGTCTAACAAGAGTCACAGAGAAAAATACACTTACATTTCAAGAAGGAGAACAGTAATACTAAAAGTTCCAATGATCACAGGTATTTCTAATTCCCCACATACCCTTGGATAAGACCAATGTACCTTGACAGTTTGCTGATGTAGCAGAACAGATACTAAAAACAAGATGCTGTGCTGTCACTGTGGTCAGTCACTGATATAGTTGCAGTTAATCTTGTATATTTGCCGTAAAATTAATCAGTGCCCTCTGTGTCATCAAGCAGAAATTATTCCAATCCATCATGATCAAACTAAAGAACCATACCAGAGGTCTTTTCCCTTTTATCCCACTTCTAAGAAATGACTTTTTTATATTTGTGTATCTATAAGAACAGGCACAGAAACATAAATAATGCTTCCAATTTCATTTCAAGTCTCAGGAAGAGGCTACGGATCTGAGAGACTTGTCGCTGACATAAAGTAAAAACATAGGAGTTTTGATTTGAAAAAGATGCCATAATGATTGACAAGGTTGTCAAATGGCAAAAGCCAAAAAAGAATATGAAACACAGGTACAAACATATGAAAGCAAACCAGTGAAAACGGAGGATCCAACCCAGCAGCATCCACTCAGATATTATCCCCTGGCAAGCAGTGGACATGGTGTTAAAAGTATAAAACACTGAAAACTAAACTGAGAGGAGAGCAGCAGCACTCATACCTCTCAGTATATGGCTGTTGTCCCCCATATACTCTTAAAACCATTCTACTGAATTTTGTGGGGATTTTTGGGGTAGGGATGTCCTACTGAGTATGTGCATTCCCCTAACTTTTCACTAATGCTTTCCAACAATGTTTAGTTTACACACATAGCGTGGTTGTATGAAATATGAGAAAATATGTGTCACACATCAAAAAAATATGTTAAGTTGAAAACTGTGCCAGAGGAAAGGACCAGCTCCCAAAAAATTTAACAGCACCAGTTTGATATTGGAGAGATCTCCCTTTAGGCTTTATCAACAGACAACATTCATGAAAATATAGCACTGGATTTAGACTGGAAAGTGTGCCTATACCTGCTACGTGAAGTACTTGCAAACCAGCCTGTAGCCTGAAGTGATTAATTGTTTAATGCACCTTTAATCAATCATCTTATATCAATAATGGACATACTGTACACTGTACAGTATGTGCTTTGTTAAACCCACTGTAAACAGCAGACATAGCTAGCAACTAGCTAGTGTGCATAGTGGAGCATTTAGCAGCAAAAGAGACACACAGTTAGACCCAGAAATATTTGGACAGTGACACAATCTCCATGATTTGGGCTCTGCATGCCACATTGGATTTGAAATTAAACAACTAAGATGCAATTGAAGTGCAGACTTTCATGTTGAATTCAAGGGGTTGAACAAAACTATCCTATGAATCATTCGGGAATTGTAGCCATTTTTACACAAAGCCTCCTCATTTCAGGGGGTCAAAAGTAATTAGACAAACCAACATTACCATTACCAAAATTTTCAGTTTTAATTCTTGGTTGAGAATCCTTTGCAGGCAATGACTGCCTGAAGTCTGGAACCCATGGACATTGCCAAACGCTGGGTTTCCTCCTTTGTGATGCAGCTGTCTTCAGTTGTTGCTTGTTTGTGGGTCTTTCTGCCTTGAGTTTTGTCTTGAGCAAGTGAAATCCATGCTCGATCGGGTTGAGATCTGGTGATTGACTCAGCCATCGCAGAATGTTCCACTTCTTTGCCTTAAAAAAAACTCCTGGGTTGCTTTCGGGTCATTTCGTTTTGGGTCATGGTCCATCTGTACTGTGAAGCGCCGTCCAGTCAACTTTGCTGCATTTGGCTGTATCTGAGCAGAAAGTTTATCCCAATGCTTCTGTCTTTTGTCACATCATCAATAAACACTAGTGACCCAGTGCCATTGGAAGCCATGTATGCCCATGCCATCACACTGCCTCCACCATGTTTTACAGAAGGTGTGGTGTGCTTTGGATCATGAGCTGTTCCAATTCTTCTTCATACTTTCTTCTTACCATTATTCTGGTATAACTTGATTTCAGTCTCATCTGTCCAAAGAATGTTGTTCCAGAACTGGGCTGGCTTCTTCAGATGTTTTTAGGCAAAGTCTAATCTGGCCTTTCTATTTCTGAGGCTGATTAATGGTTTGCACCTTGTGGTGAACCCTCTGTATTAACTCTCATGAAGTCTTCTCTTTATGGTAGACTTAGATACTGATACACCTACTTCCTGGAGAGTGTTCTTCACTTGAGTGGATGTTGTGAAGGGGTTTTTCTTCACCATGGAAAGGATTCTGCGATCATCCACCGCTGTTGTCTTCCGTGGATGTCCAGGCCTTTTTGAGTTCCCGAGCTCACTAGTGCGCCCTTTTTTTCTGAGAATGTCCCAAACTGTTGTTTTGGCCACTCCTGACATTTCTGCTATCTCTCTGATGGATTTCTTCTTTTTTTCAGCCTCAGGATGGTCTGTTTCACCTCCATTGAGAGCTGCTTAGATTGCATGTTGTGTGTTCACAGCAGCTTCCAAAGTGCAAATACCACACCTGGAATCAACTCCAGACCTTTTAATTGCTTGATTGATGTCAGGTTAACGAGGGAAGAGCCCATGCAGCCTTGTACTTGTTTTTTGGGTTTTTTTGCAGCCTTCTGAGTCAATTGTACAATTACTTTTGGTCCCTTGAAAAAGAGGTGGCTACATATTAAAGAGCTGTAATTCCTAAACCATTCTTCTTATTTGGATGCAAATTCTCTCTCCCAATTACAGCTAAGAGTCTGCACTTCAAGACCATATTGATTATATAACTATATCCTGAATATGTTTTTGTGAACAGCTAAAATAACAAAACTTGTGTCACTGTCCAGATATTTCTGGGCCTGTACTGTACTGTTCTGTATACTTCCCTCAGGAGTTGGTGGAGACCAAAACAGAGATAAAAAGAGGAAGCACTTTAGACATTCATCAATATAAAGTCAAACGGCTTCATGTCAGCATATCCGTGTTTGCCAAAATCAACTTTAAAGGTGCTGTCACTGTCAGAGATTTTCAAACTTTGTGTGCCCAAGGCACACCAAAGGGCAAGCCAACATCTCAAGGCACACCTGTATTCACATCTGTGCAAAATAGACTCTTTAACACATGCTGTCACAAACTTCTATTTTTTATTTATTAATGCCAAATAAAACTATATTACCCATTCAGTGTTCATTAACAATATAATTCAAGAATTCATTTCAAACTTTGCAAATGTACTCCAAAGCAGCAACACACCCATTTAAACCAGAACAAAAAATGAGGTAATGGAACTGAAAAGAGGTAGACAGAAAAGCGTGCATCTGAGCATGCATGAGTGTGCATGAGTGTGTATGTGAGAGAGAGAAAGACTCAACCAACAGTCCCAGAGTTCAATCAACTTCGTAAAGAGTCTGTGTTCTTTTCCCGACAACCACAAACCCCAGTTCCAGTTCAGAACCAGAAACTCAGACCTGGAAATACAGACATCCCACTGGATAACTCTCCTCCTGGCACAGACTCCAGAGACAAGACTTACTGAATGTTTTACTATGGGCTGCATATTGTAATAATAAAGTATGATTGTCACCAGTGCTGTGTATGACCGTGATAAAAGAGCACATTGGGGAACTGAGCATATCAGTTTGAGACTAACGAATGTTAATGTGTTCTACAGCATCCAGCAAGCTGGTATGGTTAGTGCAACTTGCAATTCAGATACAGCTATGAATATGAAGGAGTTTTATGAACAAATCAGTGCAGATTCCAATGGAACAAAATGTCAGGTTTTTATGCAAATTATGTCTTCGACCAATGGATAGGGTAAGGTAAGTTTAAGTTAAACAGCTGACTGTGTGATTGCATGTTTTTGACTGGTCTAATGATGAGCACAAAAGTTTGTCAGGCTTAATGAACTATTTTTTTATAGCAAGTGTTTACAGTTTCAGTGTGTTACTTGGCGACAGCTGACAGAGGTGGCAGCCTGTTGGCTTTGGATGGAAAATGCATCATATTGCTATGCCAATAATAATTTAGAGAAAAATAAAATCTCAAACAGGTGTGCAGTCTCTTTTTGTGATCCCCTGCGGCTGATAATAAATCTGGTAGTGACACAGTTTTCAGTGAGTCAAACTTCATATTCACTGCAGGTATCTAATATTAAGTTTTCGTACTCAACATTTGGCATATATCTACAATATGTAAAAGCTTTGAGCATGGTATATTTTTGATGGCCAACAACAGAATTACACATACACTAATAAGTGATTAATATGTAGCATGAGGGGTGCTCCCATGGTCTTTGCCTGTGCTGCCTGCTGGTGATCTTGGACACACTCCAGTAACTTTGTCTTTAGTGTTAATATGGTTAAGGATGCAAGGTCTTCTGACGTTGCCAACCTGATTTCCTCCAGTAAACGCAACCCTAAAGCCCTTTTTGACATCATTATCAGTAACACTGTCAATCCTGCACCTGCGGATGTACCCATCCTTTCAAATAGGGATTGCAATGACTTTGTTTCATTTTTTGTCAATAAGAGTCAGGGCTAGCATCATCCCATCTTCTACTCTATTTTACGCTTATATAACTCAGCCATCAATTTTAGACTGCTTCTCTTCTATTTCCTTGAAAGACCTCATTGACCTGGTAGGGAGTATGAACTTTGCTCAAGTCCTGCAGATATTTACCAATGTCCATGGTTAAAAATGTACTTGTCTCTACTGGTCCATGCCTGGTCTCTATTATAAATAGCTCCCTGAAATCTGGTGGTGTCCCAGTGTATTTTAAACATGCAGCAATTCACCCTCTTCTGAAAAAAACGAACAAACAAAAAACTAACCTTGATTCCAAAAATTATAGGCCGAAACAGCCTATTGGAGAAAGTTGTTGCCAAACAGCTCACATCTGTCTTGACTGAATACAACACTTGAGATAAATTCCAATCGGTTTTCATCAGAAGCATGAAACAGCTCTTCTCTGAGTTTCCAATGACATGATGATGTCTTCTGACGTGAGTGAATGTTTCAGCGGTGGTGCTGCTGGATGTTAGCACAGCTTTTGATATTATAGATCACAGCATCCTAACTGAAAGGCTAAGAAAGTGATGGTGTGCCTCAGTGTTCTGTCTTGGGTCCTATATTATTTGCCTTGTATTTGCTTCCCTTAGCTCATATTACTAGCAGATTTAAAAGATACCTCTTATCACTGTTACACTAACGATACTCCGCTGTATGTCTCTTAAGCCTGATGAGACTGACAAATTGACCATTTCGCACAATTGACTGCCCTTAAGGACTGAAAGGCTGATAATGTTTTAGAGTTAAATGCAGATAAAACAGCTAATAGTCTTTGCTTCAGATAGCATAGCTTTCAAGGTTGCTCAGTGTATTGTGTCCCTTTCTTCAGCTGAACATTTCAATAGCACAAATCTTGGTGTTATATTTAATCAGGCTATGCAGTACGATAAACATATAAAACAATCTCTGACTTGTACATGTTTCTTCCATTTAAGAAACAGAATGCCAAACTCAGGTCTGTTGTATCACAGCCTGAACTACAGATGATTATTCATGCTTTTATATTAACCTGGCTAGTCTACTGTAATTGCCTTTTCATCAGCCTCAGTTGTCTCTGAACCATCTACAAATGGTCCAGAATGCTGTTGCTAGGCTGTGAACCAGGTCCAGCAGGACGACTGGCATCTCTTTTCATCGTATCTTATTTAAGTTCAAGTTCAGGATTCATTTTAAGGTTCTTGTTGTCACATATAGAGTCCTGCATGGTCAGGCACCTGTGTAAATCTCTGACTTGCTCCATTCTTGTGTCAGCAGAAGGCCACTTACTGGTTGTCCCTCACTCTCGACAGAAAACAAAAGATGATCATGCTCTTGAAGCGGTGACTCCAACACTGTGGAATTCTCTTCCTATAGACTTGCATTTAGTGGTATCTGTTGATGCCTTTAAAAAGCAGCTTAAGACTCATTCATTCAAACTGGCCTTTGTTTGGCCTTTTGCTGCCTAGTGTTTGTAATATTGTGTGTTTTTAAGGTCTGTTCTTACTTATATGTTATTCTTTCCTTTTGGTGTTTTTGGTCTTTTTTTCTTGTGAAGGGCTTTGTGACCTTGCTGTGTAAAAGGTTATATACTAAATAAACTTTAATTAATTACTTTACTTAACTAGGTGCCATCAGCCACTCCAATTCCATGTGTCATGTCATTATCTATACAGCCAACACATATATTATCCATCAACCAGTGGCCAGTCGTAAAATCTTTGGGACATGCTCGAAAACTGTCAGTCCAAAAACAACGTAGTAGTACTTGTATGTGACACTTTCTTGCAAGTTATCGTACATAAAATATAATGACATTGCAGGATGTGTGCTCTGCTCTGAAGCTGCACATACTGAGCATCACTGTGATTGATGCCACACCAAATGCCACAGCCACTGTTTCTCATCAATAATTGGATGTTGAAATTTAATCTTAAATCTAAACAGTCTTGAGCAGTGGTCTTATTTGCGCTTTGGATATTCTATCCATGCAAAATGAAAACATTTGGATTTTTCCATGTGGAGGGTAAAGGGGAGCTGGATAAGAGCCCCACAGTATGCAAGCTGTGTCATCAAAGATAAAATTTACGTAATACAAGTAACATACAAAATCACATTACCTGCTTGCTCACAGAGTTGGAGGAAAAACAATCTGCTGTACGTGATGCCAAAGCAAGAACCCTCCAGTAAGTGTCAAAGCAGGACACATTTATTGCTCTCATATAGTATTTAGTGTGGGAAAATGTACTGACTTCATTAATTTGACTAACACTGCTGGTGATCAGTAACACTATTGAGCCTGTCAATTCACCTGCATAATGTGTTCTGTGGCTCTAAAGGAGCTTTGTCAAGTCTGAGAAAATAACCTGTCAGCTAGTTGACTACTGGACTACTACTAATATAATCCTACTAGTTGTGCACAGTATGATTTTAGCCAGCATCACGAGATACACAGTACTGTAGTTAGTGTGTGAATACATGTACATATCGACATCATTTGGGTGTGCAGCCAATGCAATGCCCCCTGTGCATAGTATTACCCTTTTTATTCTAAGTATTTGACAACACATTGTCATAGAAGAAGCCCAATTACTTCATATTTCGCTCTGTTCATTTGCCAATATGTCAACAACACTTCCTGCATGTGTTTCAAAATAAAAGTGCACATGTGAACACAACACTGGGCGTTTAAGGATAACAGCCTGTTGTCCAAAAACTACTAAAAACACATCAAAGAGCCACACTGTTGCACTATGTGACATGTTTTTATTACAATGAAAACACACACTGTAGTCTACTTCAATCCTCAATCCCACATACTGTACACCATCCTTGAACATACTTGACTTCTCACTAGGGGCCAACGCGGCCAGTGTACACTGTCAGACCTGCTTGTCAGATGGTTGAATAGCTTCAGAGTCTCCACTCAAAACATTAACCCAACTCTTTTCACTGTATTAACAATGTAAGGCAACACATCTTAGGAAAGAAAAAATATAAAAATGAATGTGTTTCTGGGCTCCAAATAGGAAAGAAAATAAGGTATAGTCCTACAAGTGTTGTGGAGAGAGTAACCTGCCCCATAATGTAGGTTAATTATTAAACATAATGTGCTAAAGCTACCAGTTACTTTACATTAAATGAAGCTTCATTACATCAAAGTTACCCTCAGACAAATGTAGCAAGCTAAACTACAGCAAATAGCCAAAAGTAGTTTGACACAGATCGGCATGCAAAAAATGCTACGTTTAGTTGTGAGTTAAACAATAAGATGTGCTCTCTGGTCTCACTGCTCCAAAATCAATATGGCAACAAAAAATAATAATAATAACAAAAAGCAGTTGTCCAGGGTGTGTGTATGTTCATCTATGTCTGTGTGTGTGTGTGTGTGGGTATGCTCAATTTAGACTGAAGTGCAGGACAAACTGTTAGCTCAAAATTTGATTCCACATTTGCGTATGATGGTGGCATCACTTACTGAACCTTGCAGTTTTATTTCAGACTGCTGCAGAAAGCTCCTCTGTGTTTGAGCTTCAGAAATGCTTCAGGAAATGTATCTTGCGTGGATGCTACTGCACTACTTGATCAATAAAAGAGCTGAGGTACTGAATAGCTAATTGATTTAAAACAACTACTACCATGCTAGTGAGAAATGTAGTTAAAGTAGTAACACTGCTACTTCTAGCGTTTCTACTGCCTTGGCAGAAAACCCAAAGTATAGTATATAAGTATGACTGTCTGTGTACATGGGGCATGTCTATTAAGTACATTTACATATGGCAGCAACAGACACACACACTGACGTGGCACTCAGCACAGGGGGCTTTCCTGTAACAACTAAACCAGCGGACCAGTACGATACTTGCAGTATGAAGTTTGGATATATATATATATATTGAAAAAGCACCTACCTACATCCAAGCTACTATTCTGGTTATTTATTTGGTTTCAAATGAGGCTTGACATTTACACACTCTCTCTTGACTGTCCCTCAATAATAAATATGCCAACATTGACGCACTTTGTGGGTCTACAATAGATGCTGCTAGCCACATAATATGATAAATCTTTTATCTCTGTAATGATAGTATTGCAAAATCAGGTTCATGGCGTCACACCGGTGACGGGGATAAAATTGGTATACCGTACACCCCTAATGGCCGGATAACATTTCTTACAAAATAATTCTAAAAAATCAGAACCTGACTCTTGAAAAGTTAAGAATTCTTGGCCTCTGCTGTTTTGACTTTGACCATCCTTTATTTAATCTGTCTCATCTGAGTCCTTCAACTTTATGTTAGTGCAATACTAAATTGATGGAGTGCTTTTTCTTATCTAATCCGCGCACTCAGATTTGAAACTGAATCAAATTTGATAGAGATTGATTAAGGTACTTAGACATTCTGACCTAAAATATTACACAACACAGAAACAATGGCTTTTTTGAAAGATCATCAAAAGTTTGCTTCTGCTAAGAGTTGGTAGATATGACAATGTATATTGTAAGACAAAAGAAATTTGAGATTTCGCCATACTATTTTATCCCTTTTAAGTTTTGATTTCATCATGCAAATTAAAATTCCATTTCAGCATGTCATGCAGTAGCTGTTCGATGGTGGAACAGGATATTTAAACATAAAGCAGAATTAAGAAACAAGTGCAGTCCTATGAAACGTCTTTTTATATACACAGACTGCGCTTACAAAATTCAACATTCTTTCAACATTCTATTATTGCAATACCAGTTTCTAACTATCCACTTGTTGGCCTCACCTTCAAATCATAGAGCTGCTCAGTGAAGTCGTCCTTCTTGCTGACATTGGAGAAGGAGCGCAGTGCACCCGTGAGCCGTGGAGGAGACATTGTTCTCTGATGCTTTAATCCACACACTGGTTTTCCAGCTTGTTTCTATGACTGACAGACAGATGCAAGAGGTAAACTCAAATGTGACTGCAGTGTGGTTTCACATAACATGGCAAAACCTATCAATGGGCACGTGTCTACATAAAAGTTGTCAGTTTAAAGTTGCTTTACGACACTTAAAAGGTAGGACAATATGAACACATCGTTATGGTGTTTTGGTGTATTAGGCAAAACAATGACAACATCTGTAAGGCAGGAACATTATGTTGGCTGGATGGAAACGGGGATACAAGTAAGAAACGTAAAATTATTAGACCATTTGCTGAAAAGTGTGCGCCTAATTGGAGATTGGACACTACTGACTTAAGTAACAGATTCCGAAATTATCTTCTAGGACGTAAAACGTTACCATCTTACTGTGATCTCAAGTCAGGTGTGTTAACGACCTGACGTTATCGTCTGCTGACAGGAGAACAGGGCTCGAGCCAGAGCCGATGTGCTGTATCTAATATTGGAAGTTGTCTTCCTCCACTTTTACGAACTTTACACATAGCATAGCGAAAGCAAAGCTTACTAACGCTGAGCAAGGGTTTTTTTTGTTGCTAGCTAGTGTTAGCTTATCAGGCTGGATGCGACTTCCCCATCCGTATTAGCTTTAGCACTGTGAAGCCCTCTCAATGTAAAACGCACTGAGACAAATTAAATATATTAGACATTGTTAAACATCATTTGGTACCTTTCGAAGCGCCCTGTAGAATGAAGTGTGGGGCGCGTGTGAATGGCCCACCGATGTCAACAGACCCTGCTTCCACAGTGGGAATTGTGGGTATTGTAGTTTTCCGGCAAACACTTGACTCACGGCAGTGCTAAAATGACTACATTACCCATTAACACAGAGAAGTGCACGTCACATACGGTTTGCTGTTACTTAAACCGACATACACTGCATCGATGTAGGCGGAGTCGGTCTCGAATTTAACGTGGGGCAGTGCCGTTGAATTAGGGAGTTGCAACACTACCATAGCCTTCTGTTGGAACTTGAGAGTCAATGAAACAATAACCAGAGAGGGTTTACTGAGACACCCCGCAGGAGAATCATTTCCTGTATATGTGTCACATGGATGTCGCCACTGGCACGCCCCTTTAGGAGCCTTGCGGCAGGTCCTGAATCAATTGATCCTAATGCGGAATAACAACAACAACAACAACAACAACAATAATAATAATAATAATATACTTTACTTAGATTGCACAATTCATGCATAAAATGCAACACAAAGTGCTTAACACAAAAGCAAATTATAACGTGTGATGAAACAAGAAAAACAAGGAAAATAAAATTCAGTAAAGTAGTATTAAACCAACGGGACAAGACTAGCTAAAACAGCGTTCAATTAAAAAGAAAATACACTTGAGGAGAAAGTGATGTTAAAAAGATGTTTCTTAAGATTTCGTTTGAAGGCGTCAACAGATTTACAGCCCTTCAGGGAGGCTGATCCAGAGTTTTGGACATAAATAACAAAGGCTGCCTCTCAGTGCCTTTTAGTTCCGGCCTTAGGAACTATCAAGAGGTTTGAGTCAGAGGATCTAAGAGAACTAGCAGGCACAAATGTCTTAACCATGTCAGACAGATAGGACGGGGCAAAGCCATTCAGTGATTTCAAAACCAGTAAGAGAATTCTGAAATGAATCTGGGACAGACCGGTGATCAGTGTAAAGATTTAAAGATTGGAGTAACGTGGACTCTCTGTCTGGTTTTCATTAGAACATGTGCTGCTGCGTTCTGTACGAGCTGTAACTGACCAATAGCTTTCTGAGACACACCAGACAGAAGAGCGTTACCGTCGTCCAGCCTGCTGGAGATAAAAGCTTGTATCAACTTTTCTGTGTTTGCCTGGGAGAGAAACGGTCTCACTCTGGCAATAATCCTTAAATGATAGAACAGCGCTTCAGTCGAGTTTCTAATGCCATGTTCAAAATTTAGGTCTGAGTCAATGATAACATAGAGATTTTGACCTGTTCCTTGATGTTTAGTGTAAGTACATTTAGGTGTTCACACAGTTTCGCTCTCTCAGCTTTTGCTCCAATAACAAGGATCTCAGTTTTGTCTTGATTTAGCTGTAAGAAGTTCTGAGTCATCCACAACCATATATCCAAGTGGTAACATAAAGAAACCAGACTGGACACACACTTGTCACGGAGGAACTCATTAGGTTGTTTAAAAATATTTTTTTCTAAAATCTTACTCAGAAAAGGCAGATTGGTCCATTGTTAGAGATGACAGCTCGATCTAAATTGTCTTTTTTAAGCAGTGGTTTAATTAGAGCAGTTTTAAAAGCTGTAGGAAATGTGCCTGTGAGAAGTGAGTGATTGATCATTGTTAAAACTTGTTAAAAGCCAATTTTCAAAAAGTGGTGGGAATGGGATCAAGAGCACAGAACAACATCTTTCTTGATAATTTCCAAGTCCACTGCTGTGGAAGAAAAAAAGGGAAAAAAATCTGGCAATTCAGATGAAAGATATGCCAACAGAAGTTCCCCGTGTCATGACGAGGTCTAAGGTATTACCACAGCTATGAGTTGGTTCATTGATATGTTGCATGAAGCTCAGATCTTCCAATAGATGTAAAAAGTCAGTAGCCTTCTTGTCTGTGGTATTGATTATTTATCATGTGTAAATTAAAGTCACCAATAATGATTATATTGTCATAAGGAGAGATGATATGAGATAAGAGCTCAGAGACATCAGGCAAGAAATTTGGATAATGTTTTGGTGGTCTAATTGAAAGAACTGGGTTCCTGACATTTCAGTATGAAAGCGTGATACACAAATGAACTAAACACATCAAAAGAAATATATATATATGGCTCAGAGCATCAGCACATATGGTGGCTGTCCCTCCACCTGTACTTGTCTAAAGGAGTAAGACAAATTCTAATTATTAATTAGTTAAAAAATAGGCAGTCGAGTTCAAAAATAAGGTAATTAAGTAAGAAAGTTTTATTGCTGAGGGACCTGATATTTAAAAGTGCCATTCACAGATTTAATTTCTTGCTTTGTGGTTGACAACAGTCATTGGAAGTAGGGATGTATACAAGGTTGTTAAAATTGAATCAGCTGTGAATTACGAGTCTTTGTTGTGTTGTAGCAGGACGAGTTCACAGGTCCAAAACTAATAGTTGGCGTATTATAAAATCAAATGTAGGCTGTAGGGGCATTAGAGATGTTAGGGGGTCCTGGCTCTACATGAGCAATGGAGAGACATGAGGAACCTATTTGACTGGCGCTTGGACCCTAGGAAAGCCAATAGTGGCGGGACTGGTCCGCAGGAGTAGCCACCAAGGAGATAGATTTGACTGTCTCAGTATGGAGTGCACAGGCGGGAGATGTTTGAGGAACGTAGCTTTCCTCCAGCCAGTTGGGATATATTCCATCACTTCTACATAACTGGCTGTGTTCCCAGAAGAGACGTGTTGATGTGGAAGACTCTGTGGGCAGTGTGGGGACTGTGATGAGACCCAGGTGTGCAGAGACAGTAGCCTCCTGAAATGCCCAACTCTGTGGCAGGACGGGATGGGGCCAGAAACATAAACATGCCCAAATGTGCACAAAGTCACTTTTCAAGCTTCAGACTGTTCCTTACGGACTGTTCCTTACGGACTGTTAATTACAGATGTCATTCATATCTATCTGTGCAGTTAGCACCATATCTAGCAGCTGACTAAGGTAAATGTTTCAATGCTCAGAGTTGCTCTGAGAATTTTCCTAAATCAAGCTAAGACTACTTCCTAGAAATCTTTAGGCTGAGTTCGGAACTTTCAGAGCGTTCTCTCAGATTGTTTATGAATACTGGGCCCTGGTCTCTTCAGTCTGTGTATGTGTGTGTGTGTGTGTGTGTGTGTGTGTGTGTGTTTATCCTTAACACTGTTTCATCACCTATGACATTGTCTGTTTCTGGCAGTAGAATGCCCTCGCCAAAAAAATGTAAGTAGTCATGGCATTACTTATGGTGCAGAGTTTGAATGTTTTTGCTATCAGTGTATGGAGAAGCAGTTAATTCTGTGATTCTTGTGCATGTCCCTGGAGATGTTTTGAGTAATGATCATCTAGTGAAGTTTACTAAGTGCTCACAGGTGTCCATCTCCTTTTCTTTGCATGGCTGCGGTGGAAGAATGTAATGGCTATTCTGAACACATGAGAGTGTGACAACCCTGTTTCATGTTAATGAAAAATGTGAAATTATGTTATATGTTTAGATTTCACTATTGAGTTACCATTCCATTCAGGATTTTGCATTATACTAACCAAAATCAATCATTTATAATCATCAGGGAGAAAGAGACTCAGTGCGTCCCCGCAACCACAGTCACTCATTGTTACTCCTGCCTGCGAGCACATGGTGTGAGAGAAGAGGGAGAGCCACTGGCAGAGATTACTTTGAGTAGCATGCATGGAAATAAATTAGAATATAATGCATATTTCTCACTTTCCCCCAATGGTCTGAATACCTTACAGCTGTACAATGCTGCTGTTGCACTGTGCTGCTCTGTGTTGTCTGCCCATGCGCTGGCAGTATCCTCTTTTCATGCATCAATGTTGAATTTGCTTTTAGCAGCGTGATAAAATCGATGTGTGTTGTGGCCTGAGAGTGTGTGAAAAGTGTCAGTTGCATGAGTCTCACAGTCAGTGCATGTGAGCTGGCAGCCCTGCCAATCAGGCATTTTTGTGTTCACATGCCCAAAACAAGCATTCTTTCTCTATTTGAGCATACTTGGTCTCAGCATCCTTGAGACTCCTGGATCACTAGGCCGCAGGTTTCCATTGCTAGCATCAGCCGACACCATGGTGGGCCTGACAGCATCACAGAAGGAGAGCACAGCTGCAGATACGAAGGTATACTTCAGACTCTGGTAGGTAGTCTGCTGTGGCTGGGCATTTGGTTTTAATCTGTGGACCCTAACGCAAAGTCATTTTTGAGGACGTTTTAATGCAAAAACTGGTTTATATTGAATAGTTCAATATTATGTAGGTTTACATGTTAAAATACTACCATACAGAAAATACCTGGAACTATAAAATGTAAAGTGGGTGTTCGACAGTGGTTCAAGTCATGTTGGAAATAAATCTCTGCAAACAGGCATCTTCCCAGATGTCTTCAAAACAGCTGTTGTAAACCAACTTACCAACTATATATATAACTTTCTACTTATCAGTAAGGCAGTACTCCTATGGTCTAGAGAGATTTGGGGTGCTTGTCAAAAGGAAAGGCGAGAGGGTGCAGATCGGCAAGTCTAGGCAGCAAAGAGAAATAGAGAAGTTAGTAAAGGAAAGGAGGCAGTTAAGAAAGCAGTGGAGGAAGGTGTCAGAAGAAGAAAGGGAGGGAATTAATGTATTGCAGGAGGAACTGAGTAGCAGGTTAGCAGTACTCACAAGGGCAGAACACCTCAGGGAGAAGAGAAAGAAGAAGGAATGTGCAAGGTCAGCATTTTTAGGAACCCCTTTTAATTTTGTGAAGGGCTTGTTTAATCAAGAAAAAGGAGGGCAACTTAAGGCAACGAAATCAGAGATTGAACAGTATTTGAAGTCGACGTATTCAGATTCAAAGAAGAATAGGAACATAGGTCTTCCACCTGACATGCCACCATTAGGGGAAGTGGAGCAGGAGATGATGTGAGCCCACCTAGGTGGAGAGAAGTTGTGGAGGTGGTTAGGCGTGCAAAGGCTTCTTCGGCCCCAGGGCCTAATGGAGTCCCCTTCCGTGTCTATAAGAGTGCACCTGGCATCTTAAGGACACTATGGAGATACCTGAGAATAGTTTGGGAGAAACAAAGTATTCCAAGAGCATGGCGCAGGGCAGGAGGTGTCTTCATCCCAAAGGAGAAGGAGTCATCGGACCTTAGCCAGTTTCGGATGATTTCTCTCCTAAATGTTGAGGGAAAGATTTTCTTTAGTATCGTAGCACAGAGGCTGGCTAATTACTTAGAAAGGAATGGTATGATAGATTTGACAGTGCAAAAAGCAGGGATACCAGGATTTGCGGGGTGCTTAGAGCATACTAGCATGATTTGGCATCAGATTCAGACAGCTAAGAGGGAGAAAAGAGACTTGAATGTTGTATTTTTAGATCCGGCTAATGCGTTTAGGTCAGTGCCGCATAGCCTTATTTGGAGTTCCTTTCAATACTTTAAAGTGCCAGAGATAGTTGTTAACTTGGTGAAAGCATATTTCCAAGACATCAGACTGTGTGCAAGTATCTCAGAGTGGCTATGGAGGTAATTATTAGGGCTTCCAAGTGGGTCGTAGGTGGGGAGAGATGGCTGAATGGAATGCGTCTTCCACCAATTAGGGCTTATATGGATGATATGACACTGCTAACTTCAACAGTGCCACGTACAAGGAGGTTGTTAGATAAAGTCAATCAGAATCTCAAGTGGGCTAGTATGACGGTTAAGCCTAGTAAGTCAAGGAGTATTTCAATATACAGAGGGAAAGTAAGTGATAAGTTTGCTATAGATGGTGAGGAAATCCCAACAATTATGGAGAAATCAGTCAAGAGTCTAGGACAGTGGTATAATGTAGACCTGAATGATGTTGAACAGGTTGTGCAATTTAGAAAGGATGTTGCAGAAGGGATGGAGAGAATAGATAAATCAGGGCTCCCAGGAAAACTGAGGTTGTGGTGCTTGCAGTTTGGCTTGTATCCTAGGTTAATGTGGCCAATGTCAGTATATGAAGTCCCATTATCTGTAGCAGAGAGAATGGAAAGGCTAGTTAGCGTTTATATTAGAAAATGGTTGGGTGCTCCCAGGTGCTTAAGCAATGTAGCTTTGTATGGGAAAGGAATGCTTCAGCTGCCAGTATCCAGTCTAACAGAGGAGTTTAAATGCACTAAGGTTAGGACAGAACTTTTGTTATCTGGGAGTACGGACATGTTAGTTAGCAATGTGGTTCTGAATCCTTCTGGGGGGAGGAAATGGAACCCAAAGGCAGCAGTTTAGGAGGCAGAGGCAGCTCTTAGGCATGCAGAAATAGTAGGAAATGTTCAATTTGGCCGGGGAGGCTTGGGACCTGGCCCAGGCAAACCAGTGTGGAACAAAGCAGGTCTAAAGGAGAAAAGAAAGCTTGTAGTGGAACAGGTGCATAGGCAGGAGGAGTTGTTAAGGGGGGCAAAAGCAGTTGGTCAAGCCAAACAGGGACAATGGTTGAATTGGGAAGGTGTTGAGAAGAGGAAACTTAGTTGGAGGGACCTGTGGAATATGGAGGAAGGCCGTATTAAATTTCTGATAGGGGCGACATACGATGTGTTGCCAACCCTGCAGAACCTAAGACTCTGCGTACAGGGCGACCAATCGTGCCCACTCAGCAAGTTTAAAGCACATTTTGTCTGGTTGTAGAATTAGCTTATCACAAGGCCGGTATACATGGCGGCATAATCAGGTGCTGAGCAGCTTAGCTGCAGGCATTGAAGAGAGAAGGAAGCAGGTGAATTCTGGAAGTTCTAGAAAGGAGAGGTTAGTTGTGCGGTTTGTTCGAGAGGGGGAGAAAAATAGAGTCAGGGAGAAGGCAGGTAGGTGGCTGCCTAGTAGGGGCTGATGATTGGCAAATGCAGGTCGATTTAGGAGGAAAGCTAGTTGTGCCCCAGGAAATAGTTTATAGTAATCTGAGGCCGGACATTGTTTTATGGTCCATGAGTAAATAGACTGTGTATTTTATTGAGTTAACAGTCCCTTGGGAAAATTCAGTGAAGGCAGCTTATGAAAGGAAGAAGACCAAGTATGCAGATTTAAAGACAGAATCTGAGCAGAGGGGATGGAAGACCAGGGTTTGTCCGGCTGAAGTGGCGTGTAGAGGTTTTGTTGCAGGGTCAGCTGTTTTACTGTTGAGGGAGCTGGGAGTGGGAGTGGGAGTCCTGGAGGATATATTTAGAACATAGCACAGCACTGAAACTTCTCTTACTAAAATAATTAGCGACCTCAGACTAACTTCTGTGGAAAATAAGGTCAGGATGGTGTCAGTCTTTTACATTAGCTAGGAGGTAAAGAGTGGGATGATGGACAATTTGAGATAACAAAGGAAACAAGTGAGGAAAGCTAACTCACAGCTAACCCTGGTTTTAAGTTTGGTAAAGTCTGTTAAATAACTGTTTATTAATTAAATTAGAGGCCCAAAGTTTTGTAAATTTCATAACGAAACAAAACGAGAAAATGAGCCTGGTTTATTTTGGTAATTTCACTTAATTGCCACAAATACAGGAACTACCCATGGACTGCTGCTAGTTAGCTGTTGCACTCACTACTGCTGCACACATAGACTGTTTCTTCACTGCACTGATTGAACATCAGTGATGTTCAACTTTCTGAGTTTCCAAGGAAGTGAAAAGCCCGTTTTCAGGGCTGTCAGGGCTTTCAGGACTCAAAAGCAGAACACAGGACAAGAACTGAGGGCGAGCGCAAAGGCTGGTTTTAATAACAAAAACTTTCTCAAAAGGTTGACAACAAAAATCACTTATCCAAAAGGCAATAAGGCAGAAGGGCAAAAACTTAGGACGCTGAGGATCACAGACAAAAACGAACGTGAGACAAGACTCTGGGAAGACTTTAGCTGTGGTAGCAAAGACAACACGGCACATAAGGCACAAGACGATCTGGCACAGGACAAAGGGAGACGCGGACTATATATACACGAGGTAACAATGAACAGGTGGAGACAATCAGGGCGGGGTAGACAATCAGACAGGCGGGAAACACACCGGGAAGTCAAGGGGCCTGAAACGAGAGAGTTAGGTTTCGCAATACAACAGGAAGTGTAAGACAAGATATGACACTCGTGAACAAAACACTTAACAGACCTGATGAGACATGACAGTACCCCCCCCTCTAGGGCCGGCACCGGACGGCCCAGGTACGTTTTGGTGCTTGTTGTGAAAGTCAGTGATTAAAGTCTTATCGACGATGAAGCTTGCTGGAACCCATGACCGTTCCTCGGGGCCGTACCCCTCCCAGTCCACAAGGTACTGGTAACCCCGACCACGTCTGCGCTCCGCTAGGAGCTTCTTGACGGCGTAGACAGGGCCTCCGTCGACCAGACACGGAGGAGGGGGTGGCTTAGTGGCTGGCATCAGCGGGCTTTCTTGGACCGGCTTGAGCTTGGAGACGTGGAATGTGGGGTGTACTCTCATGGACCTGGGGAGTCTCAGACGCACAGACACAGGATAAATAATTTTTGAGATCTCAAAAGGTCCCACAAACCTGGGTGCCAGCTTTCGAGAATGCACATGGAGGGGTAGATCCCGCGTAGATAGCCAGACCTTCTGGCCTGGGGTATACTGGGGTGCTGCTCTGCGGTGGCGGTTCGCCGCTGCTTTCATTTGTGTCTGGCTCTTCAGTAACACCCTTCGCGCAGCTGCCCAGATTCGCCGGCAGCGTCTCACCAGGGCATGCGAGCTCCTGGTTCATGCGCTCCGTCTGTCCGTTGGACTGCGGGTGGTATCCGGACGTCAGACTTACTGTGGCCCCGAGCATCCTGCAAAACTCCCTCCAGAACAAGGAAACAAACTGGGGTCCTCTATCCGACACAATATCCTTAGGCAACGCATGAATACGGAATACTTCTCTCATCAACACTTCGGCTGTGACTTTGGCTGAGGGCAACTTGGGCAATGGGATGAAGTGTGTCATTTTAGAAAAACGATCCACCACCGTGAGTACGGTGGTGTTACCTTTGGAGGCGGGCAGCCCAGTCACGAAGTCGATAGAGAGGTGTGTCCATGGTCGCTGGGGTACGTCCAGCGGGTGCAGGAGTCCGGCTGGGCTTTGTTTCGACGTCTTGTTTCTGCAACAGACTTCACAAGCTTGAACATAGTCGAGTATGTGTTTTCTAAGAGTGGGCCACCAAAACCTCTGTTTGACCATGAAGAGTGTGCGTTTGACCCCCGAGTGACATGTGAGTAGTGAGTTGTGTGCCCACTGAATTACCTGGGACCGCAGCTGCATCGGTACGAACAACCGATCGCTGGGGCACCCTGCCGGGGATGTCAATCCCTCAATGGCTTTTAGCACATCATTTTCTATTTGCCAAGTTACCTCTCCTACCACACAATTTAGTGGTCGGATCGTCTCGGGTTCCTTGGCAGCCGGTTCTGGTTCAAACAAACGAGACAAGGCATCAGGCTTAATATTTTGGGACCCAGGTCTGAAAGAGAGGGTAAACCGGAACCGACTAAAAAACAGAGCCCACCGTGCTTGTCTAGAGTTCAGTCTTTTTGCTTTCTTGATATATTCTAAATTCTTATGATCCGTCAGAACTAGGAAAGGGTGCTCCGTTCCCTCTAGCCTGTGTCGCCACTCTTCTAATGCCGTTTTAACGGCTAACAGTTCTTGGTTACCTACGTCATATTTCCTCTCTGCCGGGGACAACTTACGCGACAGGTAGGCGCAAGGATGGATCCTGTTGTCCTTGTCGCTCCGCTGGGACAGGACGGCTCCGACGCCGTCATTAGATGCGTCCACCTCTACCACAAACTGGCATTGGGGATCAGGAACCGTGAGAACCGGTGCTGTGGTGAATGCCTCTTTCAGCTTCCGGAAAGCGGCCTCAGCCTCTGCAGACCACTGGAAACTGAACTTGGAAGATGTGAGGTTATGAAGGGGGGCCGCGACTGTGCTGAAATTGCGTATGAATTTCCGATAGAAGTTGGCAAATCCCAAAAACTGTTGTAACTTTTTGCGGTTACTGGGATTAGGCCAATCAGCTACAGCCCTCACTTTCTCTGGATCCATCTGCACATGATTTTCGGAAATTGCATAGCCCAGGAAAACCACTTGCTTGGCGTGAAATTCACATTTCTCAGCTTTGACATAGAGATGGTGAGATAATAGACGAGACAGGACTTGGCGAACGTGACTTTGGTGAGTGTCCAAATCCGGGGAGAAGATCAGGATATCATCAAGAAGTTATTGAGAAACTCTCTCAGAACGTCATTTACATACCCCTGGAACACAGCTGGTGCGTTAGTGAGTCCGAAGGGCATGACCAGATACTCATAGTGCCCGCTGGGGGTGTTGAAACCTGTCTTCCACTCGTCTCCCTCCCGGATGCGGATCAGGTGATATGCATTACGGAGATCGAGTTTAGTAAACCAGCGGGCTTGCTGTAAAAGTTCGAAAACAGAGTTCATTAGTGGCAAAGGGTAACGGTTTTTAACAGTGATATCATTCAAGGGGCTATAGTCAATGCAAGGTCTTAAGGAACCGTCTTTCTTTTCTACAAAGAAAAACCCTGCCCCGGCAGGCGAGGAAGAGGGGCGAATAATGCCCGCTTTCAGGGAAGTTTGGATGTAGTCATCCATTGCCTTACGTTCTGGGCATGAGAGCGAGTATAACCTGCCCTTGGGGATGGGAGCCCCCGGGAGGAGATCGATGGGGCAGTCCGAGGGCCGATGAGGAGGTAATGAGGTTGCTTTGACTTTGTTGAACACCTCCTTCAGATCCCAGTAGCAGCTTGGCACTTTAGCCAAGTTAGGATAGCGTTCTTGCTCTCCCTCTGGTGGTAGGACAGGTTCAGGATTCTTGGTGTGCAGACTGTGAACAGACTCAGAAGGAGAGACATTAGACTAATCATTCCTTCCCCATCCCTGAATTTTCCCTGTAACTCAGTCTATCTGTGGATTGTTTTTGTGGAGCCAGGGATACCCCAGAATAAGACAGTGTTGAGCTGAATTGAACAGATGAAACGGCAAAAGTTCGGTGTGAGCATCCCCGACTGCTATTTCACATGGTTCAGTTACATGAGTCACTTGAAAAATAGCACAGCCATTAAGGGCATTGGCTCTGAGTGGGGTCTCGAGTTTTTTCACTCCAATCAGGTTTCTTCGAGCAAAGCCCCAGTCCATGAAATTTTCATCTGCCCCAGAGTCTATGAGCACCTCTAGCTCTACCAACTGATTGTTGTTCTTTAATATGGCTTTGGTTAATGTGCGTGGAGGTTTCAGAGTTAACTAGACTGGGCTCACCATCTCCCTCCTTTCCAATGGTGAGCCTGATCTTTTACCTGACACTGAGCCACTTGGTGTCCCCGCTCTCCGCAATAGAAGCATGCGTTTTCCTTGACGCGTCGCAACCTCTCCTCTGGATCCACTTTGGTGCGACCGATCTGCATCGGTTCTCCAGATCCAACAGGTGGCAGTGTGGGTGCAGGTAAACGAGGCAGTGACGGTGGAGCGTACTGTTGTGTGGTATGCTTTTTCCAGCTTTCCGTGCTGAAGCGGGATTCCCTCCGTCGATCTCGCTCCCTCTCGCATAGCCGGGAGTCGATGTGGATGGCTGTAGAGATGATGAATTCAAGGTCAGGAGGCAATTCCAGCGGAGCCAGCTGATCCTTGATGGAGTCGGAGAGGCCGTTGACGAAGGCATCATTCAGCGCTGGTCCGTTCCACCCACTGTCCGCTGCCAACCTGCGGAAGTCGATCGCATAGTCCACCACCCGGCGTCGTCCTTGTGTCAGGCGGAGCAGGGCTCGTGAGGCTTCTCGAGCTGGGGACTCATGATCAAAAATGTTCGTTATGGTCTTGGAAAAGAGTTTGGCATCCTGACAAACTACTGATTCTCTGGCCCATTCTGCCGTTGCCCAAGCAGCTGCCCTCCCTGTCAGATGCGATATCATGAACGCCACCTTGGCTTGCTCGGAAGCATACGCACCGGAATAATGCTTGAAATGGAGGTCACATTGAACCAGGAAGGAGCGGCAGCACCCAGAGTCTCCCGAGAATTTCTCGGGTGGAGCGAGGCGTGGAAGTACCAGGGCAACGAACGTGAGACAAGACTCTGGGAAGACTTTAGCTGTGGTAGCAAAGACAACACGGCACATAACGCGCAAGACGATCTGGCACAGGACAAAGGGAGACGCGGACTATATATACACGAGGTAACGAGACTGATGAGACATGACAGGAAGTGTGAGTACTGAGAGAACTAACTTTTCTTGTGGATTCAAAGGAGTTATAACATGCACACCAACACTGTGGTACCAGACTATGGTCCAAAAAATTCCAAACCTTTGAACCAATAACATTGTTTTGTAATTAATATTTTCTTCTGTTACTAGATTTACAGTTTGTGGTTTTGCATTTCCTCATGTTGATCATATTGTGATATGTAAAGTAATTAATGGGCAATAGCTACTGCTAAGGTGATGCATGAGAGTTTTAAGATCACATTGACAATATCTGCATCATATTTAATATCATTGTAAATTTAATATTATAGTATACCCCTCACCTAGTCACCTCCCATGTAAAGTGTTATTACAGTAGATGTTATGAGGCATGCTATAACATACTATATTATAGAAATGAATACGCGGACTACTATTCACGGCTCTCAAAATATTGTAGTGATCAATGTGTGGACAAACCTGTTATTGTAACTGTAGTTTATAATGTGCATTTTTTGCATCCTACCTTTGGAAGTACAATTTCTTTTTGAGGTCTTCGAAAATAAAGCATGTAAGCTTTCATAAATGTTATATATGGTTGTTAGGTCTATTTTGCTTTTAAATCTAAAGTAATTGATTAATGCCCTTTCATAAGCCTGTGCCTCATTTGGCCCACCCTAGTCAAAAATGGCTGGATGCGCCACTGAATGTGCTCTGTGCTATGCACCAAAATATCACACAGACGAGCAATTTCAAGGTCAGGGTAATACTGAACTGTCAGAGCGCTGCTTGCACTGGTCATTGCACCACCAAAGCAATCACATACCTTACCAGATTTCTCAAGCGGGCAGATTGTCATGCATTTTTCTGAACTCCATACACATCCAAAATGTGATAATCAAAGCTCTTTTGATGATAATGACCCTATGACCTTTCTTCTAGTACCACAGTCAGGACAAACCATACCTTTTTAGCCCCACTGCTGATATGGGTCTAAGACTAGTAAAATAGCATGTTTGTTTTAGTTATGTCCAATACCTTCATAGTGTGGGATGTAATGTACACATCAGGAATCAGGAATCAGAAATCATTTATTGTCATTACACAAGTTTCCAAGTGCAACGAAATTATGGTCAGTTACAACCGTCCCAGAGGACACAATGGCACAAAAGACAGGACACATAATTGACATGGGAAGACAGGGACAGGAGAACCACGATGCAGCCAACAGGGCGGCGCTTCGCTTACTTAGATGAAAAACAGATGAAAACAGGAGGGGAGGGAGAGGAGAAAAAAGCTAATCTCAGACTGTGCACCATGGGGGGGACAGTGTGGAATTGGTAAAAAAAAAACAAGACTCTAACACCTGCATATGTGGGTGGGGGAAGGAAGTTGGGGGGGGGGTCACAGAGCAGTCGCCCGCGGGAGGGCTGCAGCTCCTACAGGGCGCTGCCCTCAACCCTTGGCCTACTACGCCACACGGGGGAAGGATGGGGTTAGGGGCCAAAGAAGGCGTTGAGTTAAGGGTAAGCGTGAATGTCCCAGAACGAGGCAGGGGTCGGAACATTGTAGGGGCCATGAGCACAGCTCTAGCCCCTCAATCTTGTTTTCATCAGATAACTTCATTGTAATTCATAAATCACCTACTGTAACTTCAGCCTGTGAAGAAGGTGTCTCATTTGCTCTCTCTTTGCTTTATTCCTCTGTGCGGTTTGTCCTTTTGGCCAGCCCCAAATCTCCCCAACCACACACACACACACATACGAATGCACGCATCACTTCGTGCACTGTACGCATGAGTGGTGTCCACTGAACTCTGGCTATGCCGCAAGAGAGCTCTGCTTCAGAGAATAGTGAGAGTGAGAGAATGATTCACTCTCATGTTGTGTGTCTCTCTCTCCCTCTCTCTTTCTATCTACACACACACACACACACACACACACAACACAACACACAATAACAACAACACACCTACACATGTCCCTGAGACCACACTAAAGGGCACGGCTTGTAAAATACAATGCATCAGTTTGAGATTTATTTATGTGAATTTCTCATGTTTGACTTGTCATCCCTGATATTGTTGGATCCAGCATAAACCGCATTCCAAGTGAACATTTGTGGATGACATTACCACTGGCAAAGACAAAGTAATATGAACCAAACTGCAAAGAAAACCACTGGATGTATGAGGCAAACAGATTTCATATGTACAACATTACTGAACATACAAATGCAACAGTTGATAGGCTTAGCAATTAGTTGTCACATTTAAAATAAACCGACATAACTCTGTCTTAATTTTGCCTGTTTTAATTCTGTAACACTTTAGATTACAGCCCACAAGATATAGTGTAATTTCTCTAGAGTTATGGTACACTCTTTCAGTAATGGAGGACCAGTACACTACATACCAATACATATACGTAGGAACTGGGGAGCAAGATGGTAAGTTGTGGAATAAAGGGGTAACAATTTGGGGTCTTACAAAGAACTTATACTGTATAATTTAAGTACTGGGTACCTATTCTATTATTTCACAGTATATACTACCAACTGAGAAAATTTACACTGTAGTTATTATTTTTTGAGTACTGTATACCCTGTCTAAAAGGGTCTAGAGGCTGGAGAAGCGGCTTGTGATCGGAAGGTTCAATTCCCCCACAGGACTGGCAGAAAAAAATTTGGGTGTGGTGGAGTATTCCCTCCCCCTCCATTAGCTGGCTGATGTGGCTTTGAGCAAGGCACTTAACCCCCCAATATGCTCCCCGGGCGCTTGATTGCAGCCCACTGCTCCTGTTTGTGGTTTTACTGCATGTTGCATGTGTGTGTGTTTCTTCAACAGTGATGGGTTAAACGCAGACAGTAATTTCCCCACTCGTGGGATTAATAAAGTAAATCTGGACATTTCAGGGAAGATGCAGTAATGACTTCTACATCACTTAATAAACCTGATGTGATTTTATTACAAAATGATCTTGCTACCAACAAACAGGCAAACTACATTGTACCTTCAAGTGACCAAGATGCAACCAAGAGAATCCGGTCATTTTTTGAAATAAAAGATTTTTCAAAGTAAAAGATAGTTCAGACTCAGATAATAAATAAAGCAGAAATAAGTAATTTATAATTAGTGATTATTATTTATTCTCTTGTGCAGCCCTTTACTAAGTGAACCCGGGGGTTGGGGACCACTGCTTTACATTACAGTGCTTTCCCTGTGACTAAATGTAACAAGGGGAGAACTAACTGTGCCTTAGATTGCAGCCTACATCCCCAGTAACAAGGGGAGAACTAACAGTGCTTTAAATTACAACCTGCACATCCTGTAGTTACCCTGTAACTAAATGTAACAAGGGGAGAACTAGCACCACATATACAGTATATCTAACTTACACTGTAACTACACAGAACAATATCAGAACTGTTTCCATTTTGCTAGCCTCAAAACATAGAACAAAAAATGTAGAGGCTGTGCACAGTGCTGATAAAAGATAGGTGTGCAGCTTGAAGACCTCTAACACTTGTCTCACACAATTTCCAGGTAGACATTCAACATTTTAATGACTTCAGAGTTGTCAATGTAACCACTTTGAAATGACCCAAGCTTCCAATCTTCAGCTCCACCCCCTGTCTCAATGTATAAGCAGACAAATATCAAGGGAAGCATGATAGAACGAGAATGCGTATCTCAGTCAACAGGACAGAAGTGGTTCACTCTGAACAAAAACTAAGTGAAGAAAAAGGTATTGGGGATCATAACAAAGAGTGCCCCATCCACAAAAAAACCCATGCACTCAGAAAATGCAGGGAATTCCGAGAGAAAACCCTGGAAAAATGCAAGGCATATATGAAGCAAAATCAGATATGTTTCCGATGCTGCGCTTCTTCCAGCCATATGGCTAAGAACTGTAGGGTGGAGACCCACTCTGGTCACTCTGACAAGAGTCTCAAGCTTATGCTGTTATGGATGATAAAAGCAATAAATCTCTGGCTAGATCTTCCTTCTTTGACATCTTCGGCATTGACAAAAACTCTACCCCATACAATCTCAAGACTTGTGCACGGGTGTGTGAGGTGACTGGGAGAAGAGCAAGCAATTTCATCTTGGAGTCAGCGGATTACCAATCCAGTCTGTCCTTGCCCACGCTTATGGAATGTGACATGCTCCCTGACAATCAAGATGAAATCCCAACCCGTGACCCCCACGCAGATGCCCACAAGGCGCAAGGTGTAATTTTAGAGTTATTAGCAACCTCTGCATCACGAGTTATTTGTTGTTCATCACTCTGCCGTACATAATGAGTCAGGTGTTTTTCCCATTTCTCAGTGCTGCAGCCTTGTAGGTCGGGATTTGCTCCCATTTGACCCTGTACTGATTTAGGCATGCCATCCAATATTGCTTTTCTAAACAGTATGAGTTGCAGTTTATCATTACAGGGGTGTGTTCCCACTGTTTCAGTCCAAATGGTTTTACATCACAGAAAAAACTCTGGCATACTCTCCTTGTCCTGTCTACAGAATGCCAAAGAGTGTAATGCTCCTTCTGACACAGGATATATGTCACGCATTGCTTGTCCAATTTGTGTGGCATATTGGAGAAATGGTGTACTATCGGACACCTCAGTTGTTCTGGCTGAATCTTCAATTATTTGTTGCTCATGAGCAGGGAGTTGGCGGCCAATTAATGCTCTCCTTTATTCATCCAGGTATGGCCCCTCCTCAGTGGGAGCAGGCATTTTCTCTGATATACAGTTCATGTCAGTGAATGAGAATGGTTGATATACAGCAGTTTCATTACTTTTAGTTATAAGAGGCAAATTGAATTTTACTCCTTTTGAACCTAAACTGACCTGATGAAAGTCTTCCTGCTCTCTAGTGCATGCATGTGTGCGTAGTGCTGGTGGGGGTGTGAGATGGAATGCAGCTGCTGCTGTGTCTTCCTCTATCTCTCTCTCAGGGTCATGCCTTCACCCACAACTGGCCCCCATATCACAACAGTCACCAGGAAGAGGGGGAAACACTTTCAACATTCCTGTTATCTCAGCTGCATAGGCCGTCTTTCCCTCTAACTCTGTCTCCTCATACTCTCCCTCCTCAAGTACAAAATGCCTGAATAGTACTAGAGGTTTCTCCAATATACCGGGGAGGGGCAGTTACTGTGTGTGTCGCAGGCAGAGTGTGTAACATGGGGATGTCAGGGTATAGTCTGGGGTTTTGTGGCTCCGGAGATGGAGCACTCTTGTTTACTGTCTCGTCTGTCTGTTAGTCTGCGTTGTCTGTGTGGTTGTGTTTCTGTCAAGTGCTGCACAGGTCAGAGTCATAACATGGATTGAGGCTCTTCTATTCTCTTTTTCGTCTAACGCCTCGTTTCCGCTTTCTCCTCTCCATCCACTTTCCTTTCCCTTCTGTTGCTTTATGCTCCTTTAAGTCTTGCACAATTTCTCAGCTCTTACTAAGTGCGTCAACAGTTAAATTTTTTCATGATTCTTTGGTACGTGTCCTTGGTCCTGCAGCCAAGTCCACGTTTGGTCAATTGTTTTCAGCATCTTCTGCTGTTGGTTTGGGGGGAACCTGTCAGCCAATTGCAATCTGATTAGGTTCCACTGCCCGCCTACTCCTCACACCTTCTAGCGGACTCTCCTTCCATAATAAATACAACCTGTAAACGTGCTACAACACACAGAGTCTAACAATCATAAACACATACAGGTCCAGTGTGAATGACTCAATGGTCAGTTTTTTGCCACCTAGAGAGACAAGCTTCTATTATTGTAGGTTATTCTGGTCCGGTCTCACTCCGGGGGTTAATTCCCAGGCTTGCAAAAAACCTTTTAGACACACTTTCTCTGTATCCAAACCACCCGTGTCCCCACAGAACAGATACTGGTCGAAATGAGAGAGGATCTCCACGGATCATCCAGCACTGGAAACCACCCACACTTATATCCCCTTATCTTTTAGTACTTTTAGCAACATGAAAATATCCTTGACTCTCAGTGCTATTGATCAGTGACACTTACACCGTAATTAAACCGATCTCGTACTCGCTGTACCTCTGGCACTGACTTCTAGTACAGCGTGTTTTATGACTCGGACAAAGGTGTTTCAAACCCTGGGTTGGGCTGGCATTTCCCTTTTACCTCAGCGCTCCCCCTTCCGGTACATCCAGGAACCGGTGGCCTGGGGTGCCACTCTGGACACGCTTTAACCCCGTTTTCTTATTTTTATTTTCTTTTTAACTTTTTTTTTTTTTTTTTTTTTTCACCCGTACAGGTTACCACCCCTCGGGTTTACCTGCTCTGCGCCTTAAACAGCGAGGCCCCTTATGGCTCTTCCCTTAAGGGGAATCGCCCTATGTTTGCACACTCTACTGATTTCAACTATTCTAGGACGGGAGAAATTCAAGTGACTTCAAAATAAATTTCGAGATTGCCAATCGCAGAACTTTATTTATAATAGGTAAATAAACTTTGCATCTGGAAAGTGACAAAGCTTACCTTTTTCCTGTGTCCACAAAATTTTGGAGTCACTCGTTCCTGCCCGTCCGGTGTGAAGCTCAAGATTCACTCTCACTTCTCCGTCTTCATCCGGGTCACGGCACTAAATTGTCGCAGGACAGTCTCAAAAATCTCTGGTCCTCTGGGTTCTTTTAATGAAGCAATAGGAGAAGCTGTTGAGTCCCAAAAATCAGTTTTATTTTAACATCAATAGAATGTGCAAGGTTACAGAGCTCTGGGTCTTGACTTAACCTTTCCCTTATCAACAACAGTTAGTCATCCATTCCCTGTCATAATAGAATAGGTACCCAGTAGTTAGAAAATAACCACAGAGAGTATAAGTAGGTATAACTTATTTTTAAGATCAAAGAGAACAAAGCAGAGGTGGTCACCTAAAATCATCCTCTGAATCTTAAAACCAAGCATCATGTCAGTAGTTATGCAGTACAAGTTAAGGTCTTCTCACTTCAAGACCTTAAATGTAATAATTATGTGAACAAGTAAATATAAAATTTGTCACTTTCCAGATGCAAAATATACAATGGTATGTGTTATTTACGGTCCTATCTGCTGTACAAGGTGTGCAGCGTATGTGAGCACATTAAAGGAGACTTGGTGCAACAGACTTTAACTTAGTAGCACTTTTGGCTCTCAACAGACACAATAAAAGAGTTCCTTGGTATCTCTCGTGGCATATGGGGGCCATTTGTTTTTGTCAGAAGGCTTCTCAACACCCTGCTAATGTGCTTCCAGGTTGCTGCTACCAGCTTTTCCCTCAAGACGGAAATCCATCCTAATTATTCACATTCTGAGTTGAGCTCCATGGTGAAGACCCGCTCCCATGGTGCAGCCAGTGTCTCATACATCTTCCTAACTCACCACCCTGAAAATTGCAGCCAATCTGCCACACACTCCAAATAACTCTTTATATAGCCCATATATGTGTACTGTCTATTTATGGATGTGTGTGCATACATAGGTCCATGGCAAATTGAACCTCTTGTGTATTTCAGTTCATGACAAGAGCGACTGGGTAAGTGTGTGTAGGATTGTGTGGCCACAGGTACGATGGGTTGTGAAAGCCATAATTCATTCTGGGCCTCTCACATACATATATTTTGCTTTTGTATACATATCTTTCACTTAAATGTGTTTATGCTTTATATACTGTATGTAGACTTTACTTTGCATGTTTTTTCATTTTTCATACACTCTTCTCTAATATAGGCAACGTTCATCCCCTCATATATGTGTGTGTACATATGTATGTATATTTATATTTGTGTGTGTGTGTATATATAGAATATCATGTATGTAGGTATACACAAACATGCACACACATATATATATATACTAATTCTCTAATTCTTGTATGTGTTGTGGCCTGGGTTTTGTCTTTGGTTTGTTTTGGCTTTTCTGGTTCTCTCTGTTCTATTTTTTCTTTTCTCTCCAGGGTGTGTGTGTGGCAGGAGGCGTGGCTGGTTGTGGCACTCCCTCTCTCGCTGAAATTTCGGCAGCCTCTCCATGTAAACCCGGTCATGACTTCCGTCCTGTTCGGTAGAGTCAAACGTTCTCTTGTTGTATCTGATGAGTTTTTTCCTCCTGAGATATCACCAGTGTCTTCCTGCGTTTTTTTCCAGTGTGCCCCTTGCTGCGGTTGCTCCAGTGTTTTTCCCTGCAATTCAGCTGTTCCAGCTCCCAAGCCAGCCAGCCTTGAACTCAGTACTGGTGTTGCAAAACAAATTTGTCCAAAAACAAATTCATATGCACAACAGTACCCATACATTTTAACTCTTATATTCTAACCACTCTACTCACATACAGTAGATACACCCACTTTCCAGTTTGCTAGCTCCACCTTGCTAAAACTAATGCAGCCTAATACAACAGCCCTGTAGTAGTTCCTCCCATCATGATGGTTCTAAATCTGTTTTTTTTTTCAGCTATGTTGAATTGTATTATCATTATACTGAAACTGAAAAGACTGTGTTTCTGTTATTTAGCCTTCCTTCACTGATATAAATGTGGGACAAAATAACAGAAGCACCTGTTACACAAAGAAAGATCACAGTCAACAATAGGAGAAATAGAAAAAACCACTCCTACTATTTGATAACAGGAAAGTCCCATGAACAAGGATATAGTGCCTCTATATTCTCCGTACATTAAATGTACTAGTCTGGAATATTTGGATTTAACAAGCTGACTTTGCGAATGAGAGCTTCGTGATTGCCTTCTCTTTTCATATTTGTATGAAACAATTATTCAAATGGTAAAAAAGTCACGTTTTTTAATGAAAATAGGTATTGTTGTACCGGAGAAAAAGAGAGAGACAGCAGGAGTGAGTTAGAATTAAAAACATTATTGTCACACTCATTATACATGAAAGCATCGTTTTTGAATCGGGATGTATCACAGGGATCCAGTGAGCTGAGAGAGAGGATTTAAAATGTGAATGCAAGGGCTGGTGAGAGAGTAACCAAGTGGAAGGAAGAGGGTAAGAAAAAGTGAGAGACAGCAAGAGAAACAGAGTGAGACAGAGACAGTGTCTGTGTAGAAGGAGAGGGAGAAAGAGTGTTTGTGTGTGTGTGTGTGTGTGTCTGTGTGTGTGTGCGTGTGCGTGTGTGTTTGAGGAATGCTGTGTCACCTGCCGTCTTCATTTGTTTCTGTCCTCTCTGCTGCCTCATCTTGCACACGATTATAGTCAGCAGCATACTGTTAGGACAAGGGAACTAACCTGGCAAAATAAAAATATACACATGGATCAGTCATCGCAGCTGAACTATAAAGTAAAGACTACAATGCTGAAAACGAACTTTTTTTTGTGATGTACGATGTGGTTGGTAGGGTTTTACCTGCTTAACTACATGCCTCCTCACAATAGATCTCTTTCATGAACCCTTACTCAGCTTACTCATACCTTTCACCTAAGCAAATAACTCCTCAAACAAATTAGATATTACTCCACCGGAAGAATACACACGTAAAGATGTTCATCCCTGCTCTGCTAGTGTTGTACATCAGCTGATACAGCTGCAGCCAGTGTGACCTGAGGCAGCTCAACAGCCATGCTAACTGACAATATTTAAAGTTGGGTGGCAAACGACAAACTAAATGTCCCCCCAAACATGTTTGACAGTACTTTTGTGAAACAGGCAGCTATAAAAGTATCTTTCCTTACATGAAGAAATGTCAAAATGCCAAGTGGAGATACATGTTTTTCATTCATTTCACAGACGATATATATTCAATATTTGCATATGAGAATGTACTTATGTCAGAGGCTGAGAGTAAATTGTGGCTTGAGTGGCTCTTTGTACACATGGTTATGTTTGTGTTGAAGTGCATGGAATAAAAGTGTGTGTGTGTGTGTGTGTGTGTGTGTGACTGCAGGTTGGTGTTGTTAATTCTCTCTGACTCTGGACTCCTGGTAATTTGTTGGCAGCTTGTTCAAAAGAATGGGCTCTGAATTATTCACTTTTTCTCTCTGAAGAAGGATGTGTTTTTTTTTTCCACTTCTGGCTTTTAGTTTCCAAATTGAATTCTCTGTGGGCGCTCTTGATTCAACTGGAGCATATTTTAAAATATTGAAAAATCAATTTCAGATAGAGCTTAATATGACAATCAGTACAGTAAAATAAAAGGAAGGCAATGCAATATGAGTCAGTGTGCCAAGGCTTTGTGAGAAAGAGAAATGCAGTCAGACTCTTGGTGCTCAGTCCTCATCAAAGACACTCAGGATGATAAAGGCATTCTTAATTTAGCTCCGTCTCAAATGACGAGAGATAAGAGAAATTATATCTTTGGTCTTTCAAAATGGAAGATGAATTATACAAAGCATCATATACTGAGTACTGAAAGCTAAGATCGGGAATTATTATACAAACTTAACCTGGAGTGAAAAATTACATTCAGGTTAAGTTGCAGGGTTTTGCCACTGGCCTACAGACTGCTGAAGGTTTGTTGATGTGAAAGATGTTTTTCAATCCAGGTGCAGTCCTGAGAAATGCATTGGTTTAAACTTAAGTGCACCAGCTATACAAATTTATTTTTATATGGATTTTGCAAACTAGTTGAAACTAGTTAGCTTGACACTAAAGCGTTATGAATAGGTGATAACGATGCAACCTTAATCTCCAGATAATGCAAAATAACAATCGTGACATTGAGTGGTGGAACCATCAACTACAACATAGGGTAATATAACGGTGCCCTATTATTGGACAGATGGAATTGTAGTGTTCTAACAAACATGTAAAGATAGCTCACACTGGCTAACTATTGTAAATGAGTAGCTGTTATTTAGAAGTATAATGCTATGTTGGTGTTAGTTTGTGTACTGTTACAGTGATTTGTGTACTAGTCAGTAATATTGGTTCATACTCCTTCTCCAGGTTCTCGCACCTTTTCAAACCATGCTCTATGCGGGGCTCTATTTTACAGAGGACTTTACATCTACTAAGGCCTAGGTGTAAAACTGAAGTTGTAACTCATGCCTATGTTTGAACTATTTCAGCTGGTGCAGCCCTTACAATTTTAGTCGCATGTTAACACATGAAACGTTTCAGGGACAAATCCATCTCAGTCTGTTCATCTTGTAGATTCAGTCACTGTGTTCATAGCTGGAGATTCTTGTAACCCTTGGTGTGCACCCTCGTCCTGCTGCACTGCCCTCTCTCTACACTCCTCCTCGCTGATAACTTATTAGTTTAAGCTTAAGTGTCCAGCCTGCACAGAACCCTGACCTCAAACCCATCCAACACCTCTGGGATAAACTGGGACATGAGCTGTGAGCCAGACCTTATCGGCCCGCATCTGTGTTGGACCTAACTAACGCTCTTGTGTATGAATGGAAGCAAATCCCTGCAGCCAGGTTCAACATCTGGTGGCAAAACTGACACCAGAAGAGTGGAGGCTGTTAGAGCAGCACATTAAAGGTGCCCTGAGGAGTTTTCCTGTAAACAAACACTCAGCGTTACTCACCAAAACTCATTGTGTGTATCCTTCACATCTAACAAATGTGTCAAATTAAAGTCTGTCGTCATAAAACACTTGCAAAACTTTTAGTACTTTAGATTTAGCATTGTTTATTTGCCAACAGTCTGATGTCTTTGTTTGGTGCATTGCAGCATTTTTTGGCATGTTACTGTCCCCTGTAGATCAGTGGAATAATCACAAACCACTGGCTGGCCTGTGTATCGCATCTCAGACCCATCGCAGTCACACTCATAGAAAAACTTTGCCGTAACACAGCCGTCAAAAATTCCACAGGGAATCTTTTAATGCCAAGATTTGGGAAAAAATCCTACCACCTTTGTATCACTGCCTCTAAGCAGAACTTCATCCTCCATTTTCTTATTTTACCTCCAGGAGTATTTTCCTATCCTTGTGAGGGTCCAATCTAATTACTTCATTCCAACACTGCTGGAGATTATGAGTCTTTAGATGTTCAATATGGAAAGAGATGCACCTCACAGCATGAAACATTTGATAAGATGTGGCTAGATTTTTCCAGTCTTCAACTTCTTTCTGGTTTTTATTATTCAATTATTGTCTCAGCTTAGTTGCTCAGTTAAATAATTCAGGATGATGACAGCAAAGACTGATGATATGAAAATTAATTACACCTCTCTTTTCAGCAGTTAGAAAATATACCAGACTGAGTTGACAAATATAGCCAATAGAAAACAATATTCAAGTACTGAATGGTGCTGATTTTAACTGCCTTGTCAGATTGTTCCTAATTTATTTGAGGTACCACTGTGGAAAGGAAAAAAGAAGGTGGCAAGCTTCAAAGAGGCAACGAGGTTGAGTTGTACTGAGCACAGTGGATTAGACTAACTTTCAGCAGCACCAGTTCAGTGGAAGCACATGCCTGACTGACTAAACATCAAACCTTATGCAGTAAAATGTTTCAAATCAGTCATTCCTCGGAAAGCCTTGATGTCTGGATCAGCCTTGCATACGCACTCGATCATGTGCAATCACCACAGTTCAAGGCAGGAACCTTAATTTACTCATACCAGGTGTTTCTGTCCATCTGACACCCTCTGTGCATTTGTCCTCATACCAAGATGTCCTGTGCTGCTGCTCTCGAGGCCATCATAGCTGCAGCGTGGCTCTATGTTAACCTGTTTGGTTAACTTTGCCGTAGGTAAGGTCCAGCATGGTCCTGCTGCAGTCAGCTGTCTCCTCACTGAAGATGAAGAATGTTGAGACCCCTCATGCTGACCTTTGGTCACCATGACAATGGATGGTGCCCATCTGCCGTTCAACTGCTAAACCATTTACTCTCCTTTTAGCTATTCCTTCATCTCCACTTACTCCTGAGAAAGAAATCTGGCTGTTTAGCTACTAAATGCTCTGCTATTTTCACGAGCCAGTCGCCAACTGTGGCAATCTGCTCAATCAAGACCATGAACTAAAAGAGGCTAAAAAGCTCTGTAGAGCTCAGGGGAACTGCAGAGCATCAGGAATGTGTTTTGACCAGCCCATTTTCAATCTTTCTGACAGAGGAAAAAAATGTAATCACAATAATAATCACAAAATGGGAATAATTTCAATCCTGACTACCCCCAAACCGTGATGATGTGAATGTAGAGAGACTGGGCCCGGTACAATCTCAGCCCGTCCATTTGCAGCCTTTTTTGGCATGGATGCACGGTATGCAATGCTGCTTCTGCTCGGCTGTCAGACTCACTCAGTGCAACCATCTCTCCCAGAAATGACATTTGTATATTACTAAATTGTTTTTACAATAATGTTTTGGAGACAGAATAATTGCTTCCCGGATTATGTGAAGAGAGAGCGTTCCTTTGAGTGAATGAAACAGTGCTGTGCTGAAATCACGAGGTAGTGGGCGAGGTGGATGGTTGACATACAAAGTGCAGGGCTGTAACACCCTAATCCAGACTCCAGCCTGTGGCTAGGTTACGTCAACAAAAGCACTTTGGTTAAGGTCAGGAGAGGATCTTAAATCATATGTCTCATGCCATTGCTGACTTTTTCAGTATTAAAGCAGAGCATGATCTTTCCCTAACCTTAACCAAAGTGCTTTGCTAGCGTGCTTAAACAGAACCATAAAAAAGTTGAACAATGCTGTTGTCATTACGGGTTGGTAGTATATTGCAAGATAACCAATTTTAGCAGAAAACAAATGAAATACGTTGATTAGACTGTGCTTTACTGAAACCTGGCTCAGTGAGCACACACACTGGACCCAGTGTTACCTCTGCCCAGTTTTTACCTTTTCTGAGTTGACTGCATAACGGAGCTCAAGGGGAAAACCAGGGGAGGTGGAATCTGCTTCTACATTAACAAAGGTTGGCGTATAGATGACAGAAACCATGCAGCCCAGATTCATAAAGAGTAAACCCTTGTCTCCTTGTTTGTTCTGGTCAGTGGTTACAGGCCTGTGTTAGTGAGACTTTACAAAACCTAGCTGGCCAGATTACTAACATGGAGCAGAAACATCCAGACTCCATGCTCATTGTTCTTGGGGACTTCAGAGAAAATCTCAGCCATGAAATGGCAAAATCAAACAGCACATTAAGTGTCCTACAAGGGACAGTAATACATATCTGTCAGGAATGGGGTTACAGGGGAACTAAGGCTGAACCCAAAAGCAGACACGAGGGGGCGCTTGGTTTAAATTAACATTTATTTAACTTAAGGAAACTAAACCAAACCTCAGGGAACTAAGGAAAAACCATCACAGGTAAATGGGGTTAACACAGAAAATGATGACAACATAGGGAAACACTGAACAAACACAACGAACGAGGCATGGCTTATGGACGGAGACAAAAAACTAGAGTAACATGAACAAGAAACATGGCTAGACTAAGACAACACTAAAAGATGCTTACATGGTACGTAGCATGGGTTAAGACAAAGAAAACACTAGAACTCACATGGAACATGGCCTGGACATGAATAAGACAGCACATGGAAAAACATTCACTAAAGGCATGGGGCAAAGGCTACGATTCTCTGACAAAGACAAGACTAGGAAACACTTACATGGACAGGAACAAAGACAACGTCAAGAAATGTGCTCACACAGAATCTCAAAACTCAAAACTCACCTCTACCTGTCAGTTGATAGCAAACTTCCAGACAGGCAGGAAGCAGCAGGTGAGAGGAGACAAAACTAATGTAATAAAGACAAAAACAGACCGAAACTAACCGAACCAACACAAGAACAGAGCTGCACACAAAGGGGAACATATAAACTGGCTGATTAGACAATTGTGAGAAGGGGATAAAAAAAGCAAACATTAAAAACTAGACTACAAATAAAACAAAACAGGACAACTAGTCTGTCAGTAGGAATATTTTGATAACTAACCTAAACAAAAACACCAAAACCTCTACTACAATTAGAAGAAATAAACAAAATCCTGAACTAAACATTCTAAATCACACCCTGATGCTGCAGACACTTGGTACAGTCCAATTTGCCACTACCTGTATTTAGCAGCTCTGCTCCAGCAGTTGCACCTTCTGCTCAGGTCTGGCCCGATGTCCCTCGAGCCACAGCCAGACCCTCAACACTGGTAGCTCAAAAAACATACCATCAGAACTTAAGACAAACTAAAACGACAAGGTGCCATGTGACTGTACAGAAGCTAGCTAAATCTGCGCGCTACAAATAGAAACTCATGTACTGTCAGCTTATGCTAAATAAATATTTATGTGTTATATGAAAACAAAAAGATATGTGTCATCCTCAAAGTGTTTGCTGTCTGCATGTGCAATGTGGATATCATGAGGTCAAAAAGGTTAAATGAATAATTAAATGTAAAGAAAACTAAAGTGAATGTAGGGGGGTTACCCACATTCACACAAGCTGTGTGGCAGCAGTTGCGGGCATCACACTGGCCAGTATAGCTGATTCTGATGTAACTGATTTAACATTTGAACCGCAGTATATGATGTTTACACAGTGCTTTTAATGTCATGATCTTGCCATCTAGAAAGCTGGATGTCATGCTATGTTTTTGGCCACACCTGCACTGTAGCATGGCATGGCATTGTTTGTTAGTCCACCACTTTGCAGCATCATGAGGTTGACCAATTTGGTTTTAATTGAATATCTATATAACTATTGAATGGATTGCCATGATAAGATATCCATGAATTCAAAAAATTTGGGTGATCCCCTCAATTCTCAGTTTGCACCAGCATCAGACTGGAGTTTCACTTCAGACGTTCAATACCTGCCTCTTTGGTTCATCACCAAGTACACTGACACTTTTGACTGGATAGGTAAGGGGGTCACAAAATCATTGGGAATCATCCTCTGAGGACCATGGATATCCATGGATAAAGATTACCTTTATGAGCTTTTGTACATACTAAAGCCATTACTTTTTAAAAACTATTTTATCCATTTTACTTTTATATTCTAGGGAAGGCTGAAATGTCCCAGAGGAGATGATGACCTTGGTGTCCTGCGTCTGTGGTCTGTTTGTGTTGCTGCCCATTTTACACAGATCTTGATGGATGGCCGAAGGAAAAAACATTGCAAAACCACCTTAAATGTAATTGATTTACAGCTATGACAAAAAGCCTGACATCAGATGTTTTCTCTGTGCTTATCTTTTTGACACTTTATCTAACATATTTACCCAGAATTCCTCTGAAAGCAGAGGTAGCACTTAGATGTCGCTGTGCTTGTGATTTGTGATTTAATAGCAATATACTGCTCAGGAGAAATCTGTTTGCATTTTCAGATAATCAATTTGACAGAGACAAAATGAACAGATTGATTTAAGCTAGTGAGCAGCCAGACACCACTGCACTGAGAAACTTCATCCATCAACAGGCAAAATTGCTTTCTTTGGCGTGTCGCAGGTAAGACATACTCCATCACCTTCCACAGAAAGTGTAGTCACACTACCATTTTCAGGCTGGCGCTCCAACACCACACTGCCTGGTTCTGGCTAGGAGTGCACAACCAAAGCACTATTTGAGTCATTAATTAAATTGGACACAGGATGAAGATACCACGTTCTACATGGAAATGCAGCCATTCCAAATATAAATGTTTTGTATGGTGAAAACAATACATTGGGCTGGTGGTCCACAAATTTCAATTATCTCAGGATCTGTTCTTCAGATTTGGGTTTGGATTATACAGATATTCATCCTCATGGACTTTGGTGATCCCTTAACTTTTAATCTACCACATACCTGCAAAACTAATGACATTCCCATCAGCCTTCACAGTACTTTGTGTTTAGTGTGAATTAGCAAGTGTTAGCATGCTCACGGTTGAAAAGTCCAGTGCATAGGATTTAGGAGGATCTATTGGCAGAAATGGAATATAATATTCATGTTGTATTTTCCTGTATGACGCTTGCAAAAGCTCAAGGTTCTGGACTCAAATGCACGACTCAGACACTTCTCTCAAAACAAAAGGCTCCAGGCCGATTTATTAACAAACAAATGGTGATCTCACAAAAGTAGAAACTAAGGAAGTTCAAAACTGCAAAGTACAACAAAAATACAAAAGTACAACCAAAAGCACTAAGGATATTCTCTGTGATAATCAAACACAAGACTCTTTACTAAATGCAGGGATCACAAGGACAAAACGCTGGACTGACGTGTAACACAGGGTTGGCACAAGACAAGGGAAACGCAGACATTATATACACGAGGTAACAAGGAACAGGTGGAGACAATCAGGGCGGGGCAGACAATCAGAGACACGGGAAACACATCAGCAAGTCAAGGGCCTGAAACGAGAGGAGAATTAGTTTTCACAATAAGACAGGAAGTGCGAGACACAGACCAGACAGCAGTGAACAACACCTCAACAGACCCAACGAGACATAACATCCAGAGCGTGAAATCATCAGAACATAAGAATCATTATGTTTTTGTTGCCTTTATCTACAGAGGGAGCGGGTCCTCTTCCATGGAGTTCAGCATGTTGCACCACCTGTTTCTACAATAGCTGTGGACAGTATATTCCATAAAGTGGGTAAGTGATAGTGTATTGGATACTTATTTTATCAGTCGCTAATTGGATCAAACTAGTAAATCAGGCCAGCTATGTATCCATGTGAAGGACAGTCTCTGAAAACTGACCGGATTGACTCTCTGGTCTATCAAAATTGGCATCAAAATTTGTAAAAGTTCTTTGTCAAGACAACACACACACACACACACGCACACACACACACATTTGTTTCCATCATTTGTGGGGACATTACATACATAGACTAAGATTCATTTCCTGGAGACATACCCTAATCATAACCCTGACTACAACCCACATATTTACGCTAAGATTTAGTGATTTACTGTACATATAGGGTCCAGCATTTTGGTTCCCACAAAGTTGTCGGACCCCCCACCATGAGTGGGCTGTGCTGGGACACCACAAACTTAGAAAAACAGGCACAGACAGACAGATACACACACACACACACACACCCTGAAGATTAGTTTTTATTGAGATAAGGACTCATTCATTGGTAGTTGAATTGTGGGTTTTGTAATGGGGAAAAAAAGGAATTAATAGTTCACCCATTCTACAGACACGGATACTCATGGACAATCACATGATTGTCCAAAAGACACAAGAGTCGTCACTTGAATTATTTTCACTGGCCAACTGTAGGACTGAGTCCCTCTCTCCCGACATTCACACAGTATGTTAAGTGTCATACAAGGGACAATAAGACACTGGACCTGCTGTATGCGAATGTGAAGGATGCTCACAACTCCACCCCCCTCTCCCACCTTGGGCGGTCTGATCACAACCTTGTTCATCTGCTCCCCCAATACACACCCAGGGTTTGAAAGGAACCTGCACAGAAGAGGACTGTGAAAGTGTGGATTGAGGAGGCTAATGAGAGACTGAGGGACTGTTTCCAGACCACAGACTGGAGCATGCTCTGCAGCTCTTATGGAGAGGACATCAACTGCCTCATGCACTGCATCACGGATTACATCAACTTCTGTGTGGACAGCACTGTGCCAACTTGGAGGGTACGGTGCTTCTCCAACAACCACCCCTGGGACACCCCTGAGCTCAACGTCCTTCTGAACCAGAAGAAGAGGGCTTTTAACTGAGGGGACAGAGAGGAACAGAAGAGAGTCCAGCATGAGCTACAATGGAGGATCAGGTGGGCCAAGAAGGATTCTGGGAAGAAGCTGGAGGACACAGAGCGGGACAGGAAGAGACTGAACAAGCTGGTCAGGAGGGCCAGCTCTGTCCTGGGCTGCCCATTGGACTCTGTGGAGGAGGTGGGTGAGAGGAGGCTGTTGGCCAAGCTCACAGCCATCATGGACAACAGTTCTCACCCACTGCACCGGACTGTAGAGGAGCTGAGCAGCTCCTTCACCCTCAGGCACCCTCAGTGCAGGAAGGAGTGCTACCGCAGGTCACTCATTCCCACCTCTGTCAGACTGCACAACTCTACTGTATAGTTATTATGTGCTATAACTTCTGAATCTGCTAATACCTGGAATCAATGTCACTTCATCAACCACATATACCTCCTCTGTGATTGCACTAGAAGATATTTTTATTTTTATTTGCCATAGCTATATTATATTATTGCACTGTTCTTATTTGCACCTTCAGTACTGTTTGCACTGGTCAGTTTCAGAACCCCTGGCCTACACTGAAAACCAACACCCAACTATAGGCAGATGATAAAGTACAGGGAAAACCTGAATAAATGAAACAAGTGCAAATGCTTCAATGCAAGACACAAGTGCTCACAAGTGAAGAAATACTTTTTGGAGTAATGCTCTTCTGTGCTCCAGTAGGTTTCCAAACAGTTTCCACACTTGACTCTTTATGTTGCTTTTTCTTTTAATTTGCCACCTATCCTTATATAAGACATAAAAAAATCACAAACAAATCCAGTTTTTAGACAGTTTGGCAAAAATATTGCAGACTTTCATATTCTTGTTATTGAACCGAAGGAGGGGACATGTTATTAATGTTGAGCCCATTCTGATTAAGATTTGGGTCTGTTCCAGTCTGGGTCAGTTGGTGACAGTAGGCAGGTAAAATGATACGGTGTGTGATATGTAGAGATTCTAATCTTTAATCTTAAATCAGATTCAGATGCCAATCATTTTCACAAAGGTTTTTGGAGATATTTTATTGATATCGGTCAGCAGGGACATGACTTGTGTGTTGGTACAAACAAACAAACAAACAAAAAAACCCAGGATGCACACAAATCCAAAGCAAAGAGTAAAACTGAGGAATTCTCTGACGTTTGCTATTAAAAGTATCATTAGATTGCCCAGGGGAGACACAGCAGTAAAGAAACAAACAAAAAAAAAGAGAATAAGCTGTATTTCAACAATGCAAGCTGCTGGAAGCCATCCATGTTTATTTTGGTACAAGAACATGGAAGGTGGATTTGTGGGATTGTGTATATGGTCAGAATTCCAGTACCAGTGGTTCAAAGTACAGCCTAGTGTATTTACTCAGTCGTAAGGTTTATACTCCTGCCTGCCTGTCAAAGGCTAAAAAATCTTAGCAAGATAGTGGAAACAATTTTTATGTGTTTGTCCAGTCTATAGATTCAGCTCATCTTCATCTTTTATCATCTTTTATGTGTGCATATGCATTTCCTACCAGCTGTAGCTGTAGCAGCATTGAAAATGATTGAGTGTTGAGTTCAAGCATGGACTGCTAGGGGACAGACTGACACTACCCCACTCACATCTATTGCCTTCTGTTCATCATGAATGTAGCTGGGTGGGAAAATTTGACTGTAATTATTAATGCCATCAGATGGCACTGTCTAAATTCCTGTGAGCCGAAGGATGCTGTGGAATGGCTTAGAGAGAACTGGAGTGGGGAAGCCATCTTATATTAGTGCTTGGACATGCACTGTCTTTCTGGGTATTATGGACTGACAGAACAGATGCACAAGTTAGTAGGCTATCTATTAAAATTCTACACATTCATTGTAACATTACAAGGCCTATAAATAAAAGATTGTGAATTTGAGGGCTCTTTGTGTTATAGGGATGGCACATTATAATGGCATTATAGCAGTCTTTTGCAGTGGGTGTTGTAGCATTAGTACATGGTCAATGATTCAGTTCCTGTATGGAATACAATAAAGGGCCTAGGTCTTACTCCTTAAGCAGACTAGATGGGTGTTACAGTGTATGGAGGAGAGTCCTCAGCTGGTAAAGATTTTGTTTATCTACAAGGACTGCATATACAACAGAGAACCTGCATCTTTTTTTCAAGCTTTTATAAGTTAGCTCAACTGAGCACCAAATTTTCTTGATTTCCTGTTCAGAATAACTGTTTAACTTTTGATTTAATACAATTTTAAGAAAATGAACCCTGTGAGTAGATAATAAAACATTTATTTAAGGTCTTGCAATTAGATTTTGTCGCAAGTCCCCTACAGAGCAGGACCAGGAGATTAAGCAATGATTTAGGACGTGCCTTCATTGATAGGCAGGTGGGACATAATGTTAGGAGGAATTTGATTTCAACATCACAAAATAATGTGTGAATTACAGTACAGCTTCTATTCTGTAGAAGACTACTCATTTCCTTCAACACCTTCATCAGCGGGGCAGGCAGTCGTCCTTCAGTGGTAGTGTTCCGTGGGAAAAGGTTTGCAAGTCCCCCTTGATGGCAAACACCTGAAGACACACTGACATACCGTGCAGTTGCTAGCTAGCAAACTAATGAATTTTAGCTCTGTGCCGCTAAAAGTTCAAGATTGATTGATGGATGGATGTCTTGATATTATTGGCTGAAACTGGTTGGTTCAAGCCAACAAAAGGGCACACACTTTGTCTTACAGGGAAAATAAACCTGATTGATTTGATTTTGAAAACAAAGAATTAGATTTTTTTTAGCATATCATTAATGATGTGCAGAATATAACCAGTGATGTAATCTAAAAGGTTTAAAAAGCCATCTGTTTAGGAAAGCTATGGCACAGCCCTTCGTCTGGTGTGGAGTCTTCTACGACTCCAGTCGTATTTTGTGCACACATGAGTTTTATACTGTCTACAAGTGGTATAGATTTGATGTCTTTATATTTAATCAAAGTGCCTTGTTGTACAACTGAGCAGAATATACCGTAGCTGTCAATCACAAAAATATCAATTTCAGCATATTTGGCCCACAGATATGCACACTCCTTCAACGAATGTGTAGATTATGAGTGACTGAACACAAGACAAAATTTATTTTAGATTAATAATGTTTCATGTAGCAACTGTCATGCATCAGTTGTCACAGCCAGTCTCCATCTGCATAAACAAAAACCTCTGCCAATTAGATAAGACAACTGGCATGTCTCCCTGCAGCTATCACTGTGAGACCACACGCTTTCCAAAACCAGAAAATATTTGAATTCCTCCACAATATGAATACTGTTTCTCTTCTATCACAGGCCTATGAAATCTAAAATATTATGAAATGGGATTAAACCTGAAAGAAATCCTTTCCACGACACTGCTCTTGTTACTACCATTCAGATTTTACATAGAAAGAGGCAATATTACAAAAGTTTTGAACTGTATTTCTTTCATAGATACACTGGCACATATTTTCCTTCTGGACTGTCAGAATCATTAGTGATGCTATCAGATGTAATACATTTTTTTCTTAGCTCTGACTTCTATGAAGATGAATGGCAAAGGGCTGTATTTAGTGAAATTAATTCCCACCCCAAACATCGCAATGTACACTCATGAGGCTGCAAGTATAACTCACTTTGAGAACAATTGCACCAAGTCCAAGTCCAGCATCATAAATGTTTCAGGAGGGTGGAAAATGAACCAATTTACACCTCTGTTGCCCGTACAAAGCTTAATGTGTAGGTAGGTGATTTGCCAGGGTGGCAGACAGGGAAGAGATGTGGTTGGAATTTTAAGTGACACACATTATACTGTCTACAGGGTCACACTGGCCTCTTACAATCACATGTTGCTGTCAATCATTGAAAAGTAGTCACTGGACTAAAAATGATATGGACCTTTGGAGGTCGATATCGGTGTCCGAGCATTGATAGAGGATGTTCCATATCAGCACATACACAGGAAGCAATTTAGTGGGACTGGATGAGGCTGTAGCCCCATCAAAATCACAATAACAATAAAAATAAACTGTAGACCAACACAGAAATGACCTCCTGTTCTCCTACAGAGCAGGTGCTTTTCTTACTTGCTCCCTGCTTTGCTTACATTCATGTACGTATATATATGTCAAATAAATTCATAAGTATAAATTCAAGTATATCTGGGTCTCATGGATCTTAAAATGCGGCAGCCATATTGAAACCAACATATCACCTACGTCCACATGGTAACTGGAGTTATAATGAAGAAAACATGGAAGATTAGCATGTCTGTCAGCTAATTTAGATTATTACAGCATTTTGAACTGGATCATCTGAATATTTGGTAATGAAACAAGACTCTTTTTGTTGTCGTTGTTGATCATTGGATTACAATGAAACTTTAGTGGTTAGTTGCCTCCTAGTGTGTTAAGAGGATAGCAGATGAAAAGCTAGTTCAGGTCTTTAGTTCACAATATGGCTCATATTTGTAACCTTCCTTTGTTCATGCATTTTTAATCACCTCATCACAGACAAGTCTGATATAATAAATAATTTGTATAAGGTAAGAGTTCTTGATTTGATTCTTCTTATGCCCCGTCAGTTTGAGTATGTAACCAAACTGATCATGATGCATATCAAGCTGATACTTTGTCTTACTTAGGAACTTGGCTTTGTGTGCTGAAAGCCTGTACTGATGGAGACCTGCCTCTAATAAACAGTTCAAGTTGTGTGTGGAGGTCCTCATTCCGAGCAAAGCTTTCATACTAGCCATGTACAGAGACAGAGAAGGGATGACAGCTTCAGACATTTTTTTCTGCTAAATAGGGTGGGTTTTTTATATAGAAAATAGTTTTTTGATTTCTCCTCTACATTTCAATAAGATCAGGACATCTCCATTGGAGGTAAATACAATGGCAAGATCACAATGCCTACTGTAACTGTAAAAGAACCAAAGTGATCTGATCTTCATCAGAGCCCATAATTATCAAAAATGACCATTGTTCTCATCTACAAACATGCACAACGGCAATAACCTTCAAGGTATGTTTTTCAATACATTTTTCACTTGATGTTGCCGAAATGAAGCCATTTTATGAAACCATCTTCTCTTCATCCTTGATTAAGTATTCTTATTAATATGTCGACAAATAAGTTTGAACAAAGAGGACACATGAGGCAGGAAAGCCATGTCGCAAGCCTGTTTTGTTTGTTATTTAGGTGAATCCTAGAATACTGTTGTGATACTGTACACTGATGACAGAACGGCCACTACAGCCCACACTTTTAAAAACTGAAGTATTTTACCTATTGACACATAAAAATCAAAAGAATTCTGTGCTTTACAAATGCTGTCTCTCTGGGATAGGTACACCCCATACTTTTCATCCTGAGCAATTGATTGATCACAAAACTGCTCTGTATACATTTGAAATTCTGTCTCAGACGGCCTTTTTTGATCTGAAGTGTGGTTAAATTTCTCTTTCCAGTCATTGGCCTTTTACATCATTGCAGCCCATAATACCTTGCCATTGAGGTGGGAGCGTTTCAGTCAGAGGGCAATTCAGTGCTTGAGGCAGAAATTGGGACTAATTGCTTTGCGACTGTACAATCCTACATGATGTAGGAGCAAAATGTTCTGCAATAGCATCAAACTTTTTACACTAAAAACATAGCAAGTCTGCAGGTAATGTGTAGCCTCTGTAGATACAGTTTATTTCTCTCGCCAAAAAAATCATATGAGATCAAAAATCCCGTGCTAGATGTAGTTTTGCAGTTTCCTCAGGTAGTGAAACAACATCAACCAACATGGGATGATGATCAGGAGAGATTGTATGAGCACAGGTGTGCTTAATCATTCAATCCAGAACAGCTGACCACACAGGATATCAACCCCAGAGATCCAACCAGTATTCGTCGAATTGTCTGCCTACCAGTGTTGTAACAACTAGACCTCTGCTTGTGCTCCGTTTGTCTGTCTCTCGTGCTTAGCGTTGGCCTGAATCTGTACTTCTGTGCTCAGGTGAATCCAGTCATCTACCCTTGTCTGTGCCCTGCCTGTCTTCTCTCCCAGCGAGACCTTGTGTGGATATTCAACCAAACCTACACCTCTGGACCCCGTCTGTCTGCCTCCCCAGCTTCGGACCTGGAACCCATTGGATTAAGCTTCTTTGAACTCTCTGAACTGTCTGTTTTGTCAGAACTCTGACTGGTTTGATCTGGAACTTTCATTAAAACTGTTTATTAGTCACACTCCTGTCTGCTCAGTTTGAACTTGGCATTAGAGTCCTACAAAAAACTCGTACAAAACATTACAGTACAATATGACAACATGGACTCTGCCAGATCAGACTCTGAGATAGTGAGGATTTATCACATCCTCTAACATCAGGAACAGTTACAACAACAAGCTGTTTGGAACCACCTTAATTCTCCCACTAATGTGTCTCTCTGTGTTTCAGGCACTCCACAAATGAACCTGAAGCCCGCAGTACAGGCCAGTATCACTGCAACACCAACAGTTTTTCATGAGTCTCATGCCACTGACCCCAAGCCATTCTTGGGGGATCTCTGTTTAAACAGAAACCCCTAACTTTCCTCTTGGATATTTCTAACATCCGATATATGATTAGATTTTTGGGGAAAATCAGGAGGAACACACACGACAGGTACGACAGGTGCTTCAGAGGTCGCTGGAGAATAAACTGACTGGTTTGATCTAGAACTTTTGTTAAAACTGTTTATTACTCACACTCCTGTCTGCTCAGTCTGAACTTGGCATTAGAGTCTCATTTCTAAGCTTTGTGATAGCTTGTCGTAAAAGCAGACCCAGAGAAAATCAAAGCTGTGGAGGAATGGCCTACCCCCACAAACTGCGAGCAGCTGCAACATTTTCTGGGTTTCGCAAACTTCTACTGATGATTCATCAGAGACTATAGTATGGTGGTATCCCCATTAACCCTCTATGGTACGCACTATGATCCCAGTTGGTAAAAAAATGTTTGGGTTGTTTTTTTTGTCTTAAAATAGACCAAGTAAACATAATGAAGAGACATTTTCAAAAAATATCATTTTTTTTAGTAGTTTTCAGGGTTCGTTGCCATATGGCAACTCCGTACCATAATGGAAAGTAATAAAAACAAGAGAGTTTTGTTTAAAATTGTATGTAACATTTATTTTAAATCTCATGTTATAGAATAAACAATCCAGAGTGGCCTGAACAGTTAATAATATATCTCATGTGAAAGTAAAAGCTTTTAAAAAGACATTTTTCAACATTTAATTCGAATACATGTACAGTACTTTTTGAGTTACTGATTTGACTTGTTGATGGCCATCTTTGCCTTACTGCTTGTGAAAACTGATGAAGCAGTTCTCAGTCGTGAGGCACAGGTAGACGTCACATTTTGTGCACTGGGTATTTGCACCGGCCCTTTTTCGGCATGACGACAGGCCATTGATCTGTGTTGTCCTGACGCACAGCTGCTGGTGGCACTGGTGCAATGGGACCTCTGTTCCCTTTCCTGGCCTCAATATGCTAGGATGGTCTTCCCCCTCTTCTTTAGGGCTCTCCATGCAAAGGCAGCTTGCAACCTCACTTTTGAACTGGAATAGGCTGTGGACCTCTCTTTGTGGGATGCTGCAGTCTCTGCAGTCCCTACGGTTCAAGAGCCAGGCATTGACGAAGGTGAAATCCATCATGTGGAACACAATCCTGTGGTACCATTTCCTTGACCTCAGCTTTGTTTAGTAAAGAGCAATGAGTGAATCTAGGAGATCCACTCCTCCCATGCTTTTATTGTGGATCTGGACAACACTTCGGCACGTAACCTCCACCGCTTCATTTTGTTTCCTGTCCCATCTTCCCACAGACACTGTGGGGTTAGCTGAGGCATAGGTTGAGAGGAGTGTGACAGCACGGTTGTCATACCATTGCACTGCCTTGAGCTGGACTCCATCGTGCTTGGTTTCTTTCTCTTCGAAGGCCCCCCTGCATTTATTTTTCATTGCCAGATCTTCAGAGAAGTTGCACCCTGCCAACCGACTTTGGCGCACTGTTCCAACACAGTGGATCTTTTTCTTCTGGAGAGTGACTTGGAGATCTACACTGGTGAACCAGTTATCGAAAAACAGCTTGTAGGACTGGTTGTCTGGGGTTATGCTCGCAAGTCCTAACAAGATGTTGCCACTTGCCCCGATGTCTGGCATTCCATTCTTTGGCAAGACTCTTAGGCCAGACCATTGTTGTCTGTCAAGACAAACATTTTGTAACCCCAGCGCTTCGTTTTTTTGGGGGGTGTACTGCTTGATGCCGCTTTTCCCCTAGAATGGCACGATTTGTTCGTCGACACAAAGCTTCTCATCCTTTGGGATTGCTTGGAAGCGTTCCAGGAGTGATGAGAGTAGAGGACGCACTTTGTACAGCTTGTCATATCCAGGCTGTCCTTGGTGGCTTTGCTTCATGTTGTCTGCAAAATGCAGGTTGCATTTGATCGCCTCCCAACAATGCATGGTCATGGTGTTTGCTACACAGTCAACTCTTGTGGAATATGTTAAGCCCATATCTCTGCACACTTGGATAACATTCCTTTTATTCCTTTTTTCTTGTTTAATCAACAGGTCTGTAAAGCATTTTGTGATCACATTTAACCAGCTCGTTAATCTTGTTGCCACACATAATATTTAAATCTCCTTCCACCACATAGCCATAAGTACAATCATGCGTCTTAGCCTGAATTTCTGCACATGCTGCAGAAAAATTCTGGTTTGTAAAACAGGGTAAGCTTGATGCCTAAAACAACCTGACCTGTTACTTAACTTATGTGTCTTTGAAGTTACTTCCTAGTAGATTCCATTTTTGATTTGAACTGCCAGTCCTTTTTTTGTGCAAAAATATGCAACATCTTGTTAACAATGTCTGGTCAGACTTTCAAAAATAAAGCTTGCTGAGAACAATTAGAATATTGTCATATTGAATATCATGAAACAGTCAGAGTTTGGTTAGGTTTGGGAAAAGTTCATGGTTAGGCTTAAAGAAGTATGTGAGTTATGTACATTAAGTTATGGTACTTTGGTTACATTCGCTACATTACTTCATTTCCAAAAAAGCCAATGTTCACCTTTGTTTTCACATGGGACCCAATCTCCTGGGTGAGTGTCATATGCTTGGCCCATCCAACCACCCTAACCTCTGTCCATATAGGCTTGTGTCACTCTTTATACTTTTTCTTGCTCTTCGTACAGTGTCATTGGATGTGTTGGGAGTGAGAACAGGTCTATAAAAGTCTATTGGGCAGCCCTGCATGTTGAAAAATGACTCTAAAGGGGTACCCAGTGCCTTAGAAAGTGACGCCAAGAGACAAGTCGTGAGTAAGAATGTGTTGCTAAATTTAATGAGAGTGAGATTGAAGCACTTTGTGCTGTACACTTGAATTTGCTGTGAGATTGATGGGAATGGAGCCTTATCTGGCGAAATCTAGATTTTTCCAAGTCCCTGTCAAGCTCTGACAGTGGTTCTACTGTTGGAGAATTACATTGTATTTCAATAAACTCTAACTACATGTCCTCCTGTTTTCTTTCCACACCAACAAACAAAGAGCTGAGAACTGGTTCATGTCCTTCTCAAGAGCAGCAAAATCTATTGTGTGGTCAAAGAGTGCTGGTCAAATTCTGTGATCAGTGATGTGAACACAGTCGCTTATTTCTTCATTAAATTTCTCTGTCTACCCTACTAATATTTGAATAAGCTTGTATTAAATGTTTGGTCTATCCTTTTCTTTTGCAAGCATCTATTTGTCTCTAAGCACCAGCATTTCACTTTAGCTGGGGAGCTCGAGTCAATTTTCGAGAATGCTGTAATGCATCTAACCTTCATTTGACTGGAGGATTTGCTGCCTGCCAACAGCCTCATGAAAGGGTATTGTCAGTGACTGATACTCTGCGCTGTGTACAACTGAGTCCATTGTCACATCAATACAAGGGTATCTGCGAAGGACTGATCTGTGCTCCCACTCCTTCATCAAAACAACATGTTCTATGCCTTGAGGTGAATGTTATTACACAAGAAATATCTCGAACGAAAAACAGAATATGTATGTACCAATAGACCAATCATGGTTAGCGTTACTCTGCTCAGCTTCTTTGAGCCAAAGATATTTGTGGAAATTTCAAGTAGTGGCTATTCCTAGAGAAACATTAAGCCCTGGTTGCCATAATCATGAAAGGATAATCATAGGGTGACATGTTTCTCTAGGAATAGCCACTATTCCTAGAGAAACATTAAGCCGTGGTTGCCATAATCATGAAAGGATAATCACGGGGTGACATGCTGCGCTCTTGTCAGAGGGATTTCCGGAGCAGTATGTGGCTAATTCAAACTTTCAGAGGGGCCCTCTATCCATCCATCGAGCCAAAATCTTAGAAATTCTTATACTTTGCAGGGTAGCTGGACAATCCCAGCTGAAACTGGACAGGTTGGCAGTTCATCACAGGGCTGATACATAGAGTCAATTAACCATGCACTCTACAGGCAATTTAGAGTCCCCAATTAACCTCTATGTCCGAGGAGAGGAAGATGAGCACAAGGAGGAAACCCAAGCAGACATAGGGAGAACATACAAAAGCCACAGAAGGCCGCAGTTTGCTAGTGGATTCGAACTCAGAACCCTTCTTCTTCTTTGGATCAGATGTGTAACGGTTTGGGTCCATACTGCCTGGTTAATGATGTGTTTGAGAGCGTTGGAGTCAGTGAAGACGACAAAAAGCGCACAATCACACTCGTCTGAGGTTTCCACAATGCTCGTCGCTTATTACAATAATCACACATCAACCTTACAAAGCCCGGTTGTACGGCTACTATCTCATCATACATGAAATAAAATAGTCTCCACACGAACCCTAACGGTACTGTTGAGTTGAGAGGCGAAAAGTAAAGCCAGAGCTCAGTCGCTGGTATCCGTCCTTGTTGAGAGCACAGCTCAACTAACTCATGGATAAAACAAGGCGCCGCCTAGTGGTGTCATTCCTCTAGTAACGTAGCTATATGTCTTAAAGGTACATTTCACAATTTCAACTGTTACAGATGTTACACTATTATAAACCATTTTCTTTGCTCTTTGGCGCTGAAAAGGACAAAAATAAAGTTAGCATTGATTTGTTTGCAACCACTTTCCATGTGTCTTTTCCCCTAGCATTTGCCAGCATGATTCTAGATTAGCACTGTTTCTGTCACAGTCTCCTCTGATCCCTTGTTCTAACACTCACATCCCCAGCCCTCTAAACCAGGGGTGTCAAACTCATTTCAAATCACGGGCCACATATGGCCTTGGTGGATGTCAAGTGGGCCGGACCATTAGAATTATACCATACATGCTATAAATAACCAAAATATCATGTCTTTCATTTGTTTTGGTGTAAAGAAGCACAAGAACATTAGGAAAATTATGAAATTTAATGAACATTCCTTTTACAAAACATTTCATATTTCCTTAGACAAATGTGCAATTTACTTTTATCATTCACATATATGCATTGCAACTGATCCCACTGTTTCTACAAAGGCACAAAACCTTAACAATAAAAAAAATATATAGTAATGCATTTTAAGATTAAATTAGATTTATAAAGAAAGGAATTTTTAAACCATTTGCACATGTGCCTATAAAATCTATATTTAATCCCTGCCTACACCTTACAAACTAAGGAGAGTGCTGTTAAATGTGTAAAGAAGAAAGTATTCACATCTCCTGAATGTGTAAACTTCATACATGAAACGTACATACACATACAATACATACTGAAAATGTATGGAGTTGCATGAACAGTAGATTTCCACCATACTTTTATGTAGTGAAGCTGCTGACTAACATTAAATTGCCCATTTTTTAAATCACCACAGTAAGGATTCATATTCACAATGCTGTATTCTTCATTCTAAGGCAGCATTTTAAAGGCGTTAGTCTAGTCTGGACTTGTTTTTGTTCCTGATATTTGGCATCTTTTGGCCTGTACAAGTGCATCAATACCAGGTGTCATGTCCTGACTAGCTGACACTTTCAGAATGTCATTTAAGTGCTTGTTTGTGAGCCTTGAACGCATTTTTGTTTTATTGATATTCATTACTGAGAAGATTTGTTCACAAAGGTAGGTTGTTCCAAACATGCACAAAATTTTAGCAGCCAGGGCTGTTAATTTGGGGTACCCTGGTAGTAGATACTGGTAAAATTTGTCCAGACCTACGGAGGCAAATTTGCCCTTCAAATCTCCATCACATTGCAAATCAATTATTTCTAGCTGGATTTCGACCGGCAGATCAGAAGCTTTAACTGTGAAAGGTGAGCGAAAAACTGAAAATTCTGTCTCAAGTTCACCAAATACCTGAAAACGTTTCTCAAACTCCCACAGTAATCCTGCAATCCTGTCTTTGTACCGCTTCACGTCCGCACCAGGTCTGGTCACACACACATCTCTCAGACAGGGAAAATGAGCAGGGTTGCCACTTGCCAGTTGCGTCTCCCACAAAGTCAGCTTCAACTTAAATGCATGTATGTTGTCAGAAAACTGTGTGACAATTTTTTTGCGGCCTTGCAACATTTTGTTCAGATTGTTCAAGTGTTCAGTAATATCCACCAAAAATGCAAGGTCCTGTAGCCATTCCTGAGATTGTAATTCCAACACCGGCTTTCCTTTGGTTTTCATGAACTGTCCGATTTCCTCTCGTAGATCAAAGAAATGCCTAAGCACAGCGCCTCTGCATCTCACCTCAGTGTGGTATGGCAGGCTGTGGGTAATGTTGCTGTCACTGAGAAGTTTGTCAAACTGACGATGGTTCAGACCTCTGGATCGAATGAAATTTACAGTGCGAACAACCACCTCCATGACGTGGTCCATTTTCAAGGATTTGCAACACAATGCCTCCTGGTGCAAAATACAGTGAAACGTCCAGAATCGATCTCCTCCATTAAGGGCTTGTACTTTCTCTCTGAACTTTGTCGCGACACCTGCTTTCTTTCCTACCATGGATGGCGCGCCGTCTGTAGCCAGGCTGACAGCACGGGACCAGTCCACTCCAACTCTGTCCAGCGCAGCAACGACAGAGCCGAAAATGTCCTCAGCTGTTGTGGTGTCCATCATTGGCACCAACTCAAGAAACTCCTCAGTAACAGTCAATGTCTCATCAACTCCACGAATAAATAAGGCCAGTTGTGCCACGTCTGTGATGTCAGTGCTCTCGTCAATTGCAACGGAAAATGCAATAAATGACTTGACTCTCTGTTTCAATTGGCTGTCTAAATCTGCTGATAGGTCAGAAATCCTCTCTGCTATAGTATTCCTCGTCAGGCTAATATTTGCAAAAGCTTGTCGCTTCTCGGGACATACAAGTTCAGCTGCTTTCAACATGCATCGTTTAACAAAGTCACCATCAGAATACGGCTTTGATGCTAATGCTATTTCGCTAGCAATTAGATAGCTGGCTTTTACCGCTGCTTCACTGACTTCTCGGTTCTGAGTGAAAGTTGACTGCTGTTTCCTCAGACCCGCCAGCAATTCGTCTACCTTGTCTCTTCTCAGTTGTCCTTGCAAGCCGTCATATTTTTCGCTGTGATGAGTCTCGTAGTGGCGTCAAATATTATATTCCTTCAATACCGAAACTTGTTGAAAACACACCAAGCACAAGGGTTTCCCACGCATCTCTGTAAAAAAATATGACGTGGTCCATTTTTCATTGAAAATTCTACACTCCTTATCTACTTTTCTCCGTTTGGATAGTGACATTTTGGCTAATGAGGGTGTTGGTAAAGACCGGAGACCGCTGTTGAAAAAAAAACCTGCGGTTGTCTTCTACGCTGATCAAAACAGCACCACTCTGCACCAATCTGCCCCTAGTGGACAATCCGTGAATTGCATCTTATTAAAAATATGAATTCCATGTCGTTTGTGCATTTTTTCCACTTTTAAATTATCCTGCGGGCCTGATCAAACCTCCTTGGGGGCCGGTTCCGGCCCGCGGGCCGTATGTTTGACACCCCTGCTCTAAACTGTTCTCAATGGAACGGCATCAACATTGTATGTGGGGGATACGTGGTGTTGTGGACCACCTCCTCTGCTGAGGGATGGTTTCTCTATTTTTACATAATAGTTTCCTTCACTCCTCTTTCAAACCATCTGTTCTCCCTTTCCAAAAAATTTACGTTTTTTTTTTTACGTGTAATCCTCCGGTGTTTGTGGTCCTTCTCTTTGTTCAGGGCATTATCCCACCCATCCACACACCTCTTCCCACTTCTCATCTACCAATCTACCAATTTCCTTTGTTCCTTGCCACATCATTAAGTTTAGTTCCCATGTCTTTTTTTCTAGCCTTGTGTCTGTTGTCTGTATTCTGTTTATGTGACGACGTGAAACCATCCTGTTTATTGGCCTTTTTGCCTGATCAGCAGACTGGTTAAGAAAGCCAGCTCTGTCCTGGGATGCCCCCTCGATCGAGTGGAGGTGGTGGGAGAAAGAACTATGATAGCTAAGCATCATCCCTGATGGAGACATGTCCCATCCCATGCAGGACACTCTGACAGCACTGGGCAGCTCCTTCAGTGACAGCTTGCTTCATCTGTGGTGTGTGAAGGAGAGATAGTGCAGGTCCTTTCTTCCTGCTGCTGTCAGACTTTACAATCAGCACGGCTCCCACCAGACCACACACATCGAAACTCGCTAAAAAAACTAGGCACTAACACTATTCTCTATGTCCAATAATGTGTTACTGAACCATTGCTTTGTTTTACTTATTAAATTGTTTACTTATGTATTATAGCTTGCTTTTTTCTGACTGATGCTTCTTATTAATACACAACCGACTTTGCTGCTGCAACACTGCAAGTTTCCCCACTGTGGGATTAATAAAACATCCTGTCTTATTATTGGATTTTTGATTCTTGTCAGCTCCTTTTGGATTTGTTTACCTGTGTTAGACTGCTGCCTTCTGACCTTTGCCTGCCTCGCAATCTTGTAAGCTTTTGTTACTCCACCTTTTGTATATTACATCACTGCACTATCTGCTTCTGTCGTTGGCATTTGGGTCTTTCCTCTGTTTTCCTGTTACCCTGCTTGCACCACCTGGGACAATTTCAGCCAGAAATGATTTCATTGGTAATTATATAGTTGAAGGCTGCATGTTATTTTTGCTAGAAGAGAACATGAAAACCTAATGTTTAAAGTAAACATTTAAAAAAAAAAATCATAAACATTGCTGTGATATCATCAAGAAAATGATCAGATGTAAGACTGAACAGTTGGATAGTATGGAAGCCCCAACGTCCTAAAAGGTATTTTGTGTGTGTTTTGTGTCATCTTGCAACACTTCTGGGCCAGGGCTGAGGACACAGAGATGATGTCCTCAGTGGTCCTGGTAGTTTAAAGACATTATGAGCTAATGTTTTATAATCACACAGAAACTGCACTTAACGGGTTTGAAAGCCTGACTCTGTCATTGATGTATATTACATCTGATGTATATTACATCTGAACAAATATCAGAATCCCAGCTGACTGTTACTGGTAAGTTAAAAATCATGTGACAATAACTTGTAAAGATAAATAAAATGACCAGGTGGCTAATCACAAATTCCTTTAGAGTGGGTTTTCACTATAGTAATTTGGACACATGACCTGTTTTTACAATCCTGGCAACAGCCCTGAGAGGGACAGAGCTCTGTGTAACTTAATACATCTGTTTTATTTCTAACTTTTAGCAAAGAACTTTTTCACTCCTAGATCGGTTTTTAGTAAACTCCTGAGTACATTGTTTGACAAACACAAGCCCTGGATGTATGTGAGGCACCAGCTTCTTGTTGTGATTGGCGATCCACCAAACTGATTGACCACAACAATCCTGTCATTTTGGCCTTTCTTCTCTCTCCTTCATCCTCCTCTTCTTGTCCTCCTCTGGCTATATCTCATCTCTGCCTGTTCACAGCATAGGCCTGAATTAAACATGGCTTCATATAATGTAAGAGGCGATTGCACAGGCCGGTCGATAGGCTTTTAATCCCTTTCCCACTCTCCTCTCATCCCCATTCTGCAGTTTTAGTCTTCCATCTAAATACACTGTGGCTCTCATCTCAGTGTCCTTCCAGTCCACTCTCTTTGGCCAGCCTAACACTTTCTTTCTCTCATTCTGTGCTGGCCTCGGCCCCTCTCTCTGCCACTGCTCGGTGTCATCCTGTTCTGCTGAGGCAGCTGCTTTGTAGTTGCTGTTAGTCTGCCTGTGTGTCTGCATCATGTGAGCTCCACATAGCATGTAGTTAAAAAGACACATCAGACTGAGAGTATTATTGTGCTCTCTCTCAACCTGCAGTCTGCATGCTTCCTAAACTCTCGTACAGAGTCACTACCTGACTCACTGCTTCAGCTAACCAAACCCCTTGGCCTTTCTTTTTATATCAAAGTTAGAATAAATCAACATCATGACCCTAGTGCATGTTGGGAAATGGTTGAAGGAGATGCTACACATTCCCAGTGTAGCAGAAGCTAATGACTTCCTGCTTACCCAGTAGGTCACTGAAAAGGTCTCCGTCAACCTTTTCACTTACTTAAAATACTCCGTAAAGCTGTTCACACTGTGAACACATACACATGTGGTAGTGTGTATAACTGGCATTGGCATATTACTGATGCATGCTATATGCAGATATAAAGTAACTGAAGGGGAAAGTACTTAAAACCTTAAAACCAATCCTGAAAACTGGGTTTAGAACTTATTATTTTAGTATTTGTCTATCCCATCAAATATAAAACAAAACAAAACATTTATAGTTATTATTCAGAGTTTGACCATGGATGTATTCAAAGAATTAAATACTGGACTCAAGTGTCCTCCTGAATGAAATTTGCTCATTGAGTGCAAAAGCATACTGAGTTTGTGTCTTTGTTGTGCAGCACACTGCACATGGCCAGTAGTGCTTAGTACTAGTTGACTTTACATAGGGATGATGTCATGCACTTTAAAATCACTTATCAAATATAAAACCTTCATGGATTAAAAATCAATCATAGTACTGTATAAAAAGCAATAATTTACCCAGTTTGCAGTGAAGGTGTCCTGTTAAAATGCCTTCTGAGGGGACTTGTTTGTTGCAGTACTGTGAGTGGCAGCGCTGTATCCAGCTCTCTCAATACGCCATGGGTTTGACACTCAATCTAATAACTAATGTGATTCATCAGGACTGTGTGGGTGTGGTGTGTTCATTATACTGGTAACATAACCTAACAACCCCGACAAAGTCAACTGTCACATTGAGATTCATGTTTCACTTAAGTAGAGAAAAGAAATACAGAAATATGTGATGTGATATAATCAAAGATGTTCTTACTTTACAAGAAGGCTGTATGTTCATAGAGAACCAAATCACTCAAAGTAGAAGAAACATAGGAATACATAGGTTTTCAGGATCTTCAATACCTTTTTTTGAATGCTTTAAATGATACCCCACAGAAAATGGATTAGACGAACAGTTAAATGTGCTGTTATGTTGCGAAGCAACAGGTATTTTTTTGCACATGTTTTGTGTGACTATTGTGACATTTTGTTTGCGCATACATCATGAAATGTCGCGAAATCCACTTTGGTTATGTTATGTAGTCCCCGTTATCATGATGAAAAAGGTTAATCTTGAGAGTCATTAGAACCTGAAACATGCAACAGGAAGTGTCTGTGTGATTTGGCCTTCATGGTGGACATGTGAAATCATTTGAAGCTAAATTAAAGCTGTGGCAAGTGACACTGGAAAGAGGAAACACTGTGCACTTGCCTGCTATGATCTGTGAATATGCTGCTGAGTGTGAAAACTCCTTCAGGCGTTTGGTGAGAGGTTTCAGGACATGAAAAGGAAAAAAAGGACCTGGACATATTTGTATCACCAAACAACCAACATGAAATCATTGAGCTGCAAAGACTCGGTTCTGCTAACTGACTGACTCAAACCTGGAAAATCAGCTGTGAGCAGCATCATCATCATCATCACTACCATCCGACATCAGACTAAGAGAAGCTTTCCAGCCATCGCAGAAGTGTGATATGTGTTCAGTCATGAAGAGTGCCACCAAGGGGGCGTCAGGGCAGCCAAGGCTACCCTAATGCGATAGCTGCCCCCCCAAAATCCCCCATTGCATATGCATAACAAGCTTCTCAGGTGCAGCACCACTGAGTGTGGCCCTCAAAGGATGTTTTTCCTTGCCCCTATGTTCTATGATATATGCATATTAAAGACAGAAAAAGTAGAAGAAACATCTTAAATCAGGTTTAACCCTGACACAACATCTTTTGTTGAATTTGTCATAATTATCAGTTATGATAAATAATAACTTCCAAGTCTACCTGTCCAAATTTGCTGTCAGCATTTGTTTACTGTTAAACAAGCACAAAACATCATACAGACCCACAGATCATCCTTTAATGTTGGTTGTGGATGTCATTTGTATGCTCAACAGTATCTGGACCTCTATGTTTGACTGTCCGGGCATTAAATTACGTAGATGTCTTTTCAATACCGACTGTAAGCTCATGACATGATCACTATTAGACGTCCAACCACCTGTCTTTGGACATTCGCACAGAATTTAAATGTCTTTATAAGATCGCTTTTGACTGTCAGTGCTTTAGTGATTATATATGATCAATGATGTTTAAAATAGACTTTCCTAAAACAATTGTTACACGCAGCACCAAACCGCAGACAGACAAAGTCCTCCAAAATATCCAACAACAGGCACTGTCTGTGTCTGGTAAAAATGGTACAAATCACTGTTAAAAAATTAAATCTGCTTTAGGATGTGACACTGTCATGGTTAAGATTTAGGAAAAAAAAAAATAGTTCTGGTTAAAATGACTACTTCGTTTGTTGCTTGTAAATAAGAAACTGTTTGAAAGCCTGTTCATCATAACAATTTTATAAGATGATATCTTTTAAGCCTTTTTGAAATTCGTGTTGTGAGTTTATTGAAATTCAATTATAACTTAATCATTGAAAGGCAGAACTTTGCATGGGTTGCCTGTACTGTGAAACTTTTTAATAAACAAATGTAATTATGAACAAACATTTGCATTAATATAGGCTTTGACAGTGGTCCAAGCCAACATTCTGACATCTTGTATTTGATGTCACAATGTTTTCATAGTGTTTCCACCGTCAGAGCAGATCAACAGTTTTCCTTGTCCTTGTCCTTTGCAGAATATTTCACTTGATAAGCTTACAGCCCTGCTTTTTAACGAAGTCTTGCCCCACTTAGTGGCATGATGACTGCATTAAGGGAAATATTCAGTTCACGCTAATCTGAAGTGGCAATGCACGGAGCATTTATAATTAGTGTCAGGGTCATCTAATTATCAGCAAAAACCTTTGATTCCTTGCAAATGAGAGGGAAGAACAGGGGGCAAATTAAGATGAAGGTAACACTGGTAGAGCATTTTTCCTTTTATTCCTTCTGTCTCCCTCCATTCAACCTTTTCCCACCTCCTTTATAATTCTCCCTCTTTATTCCCTGTCTCTGTTGCATCTCATCTCATCGTTGCTTGGTATTGTTAGTTGGGGACAAAGCGCGGGTTGTGTGCTTGGTCTGCTCTGGTATTTAAAAAGCTGATGTCAGATGCATAGCAGTGGCCCTCTGTCTCATTAAAATGGAGCCTGCTGCTCGGCTTGAACCTCCACAGGAGAGCACAGCAGTAATTGGTAATCAGAGAGGGATGGGGCAAGGCATCCCTTGCTGGCTGCATGACCTCTCCAGTCTCCTAGATGGCAACGTATGTAGACTGCTACACCTTTGAAACATAAATGAACGTTGTACTCGACAAGTGCCTGGCAGTGCAACCAAAGCTACTGTAGTCTGGACAAAGCTTCAGCAGTATGGGCTTTTGATGGTCTATATCAGTGCTTCTCAACTGGTTGAGCCTCAGGACCCACATTTTTTTGAGTCATTAAGTCGCAACCCAAATTTCTTTAACTTCGAAAGACCCAAATTTATTAAATAAAAAAAATAGTGCAGTAATAGACAATGCTTTCATACACTGTTAAACACATGAAATAAACAAAAAAGTGCAACCAGGGCTACAAACCCAATGAAATGAATTACAGGCATATAGGCCTATGATTTTTAAACGAGATGAAACTATTGATGCATGCTCATCAAGATGCAAAACCCTAAATTTAACTGTATGAAATTGAAAAAGGCTTTTTCTTGAATTAAAAAAAAAGCAGGCTTGTCTTGAATAACAGGTTTGTGATTTTAAAACAAATAGGTATTGCGGCTCGAGCAATGAGAACCAGGACCCAAATGCAGAGAGGAAAACAAAAGTATTTATTTAACAATGACGAAGCACAACGCCTTACGGGAAAAGATATAGAAAAAAAAAAAAATCAAACTAGCAACTTAAAGGGCTTGAGAAAACACAATACACCCAAAAGGGGAAACAGTACTTACAAAGTAGCAACCAAAAACCAGGACAGGGTGGGAAAAACCAGGACAGGGTGGAAAAATTGTGAGGAAAAACTCAGGAAAAGACTCAAAATAACAAATGGCTGGAAGCATGGCTAGATTCTCCTCAGAAGCAAGACAATGTGGAGACATGAGGGAATAATCTGGCACTGATTGTTGTTTGGTTCAGGTTTTAGAAACCAGTGCTGATGAGTCAATCAGTGTCAGGTGTGTGGAATGAGTTTTACTCCTGAGGAGATCGGCCCCGCCCCTACTCATGTAGATCTGCAGGTAGAGAGAGACAGGCGTGAGCATGAAGCAACAGCGATGCGGATCGAGGATGAGGGAGCGCCCTATCCACGAGCGCTCCTCTGGACAGTACCCCTTCCAGTCGACGAGGTACTGGAAACCTCGGCCTCGCCTGCGGATGTCCTGGATCCGGTTGATGGTTAAACAGGTAAACCAGGTGATGCACATCAAGTCTCAAGAAACTTCCCTCAGATTATCCTCAATATCAATGGATACATCCTGAACAGCTGTAGGCTATTATGAAGATTATTCAGTAGCACTTTACTTGAAACATGTCAAGCCGACTGTTCAAACACATCAGCGAGATAAGCAACTTGTGCAAGCCACACATCATTGCTGAACAAGTCGGCGAGTTGCTTTCTGAAAGAAAGGCTGCAATTTCTTCTCATGATGCAACACTTGAACATGCTCACTGCCAAGGTCTTTGCACAGCTGCTTAAAGCGTCGGGTGTTCTTGGAGCTCTGTTTAATGTGGCCATCACTTTTATGACATCTTTCAAAGTTTCATGCAGCACTGGCACCATATCCTTGGCTGCTTAGGCCTCTTGATGCAGAAAACAATGGTTTCAAGTCGCATTCCGTGCCTTTTCCATTATTCTCTTCACCACCCCTGAATGTTTACTGGTCATGGAGGCAGCACCATCAGTTGTTTCCGGCACACATATCCCAGCTTAGGCCTTCCGTACAAATCCACACCACTAAAAATGTCCTGTGCAGTTGTAGAGGTGGGAAGATCTCTAGCACAGAGAAATTGCTCCTGTGTGTCCCCCTTCCCCTCACTACATAGGCATGTAATGTCTAGTCAGTGGATGCAATTGCACTGACACGTAATGTCTCAGATTCAAAAGCATCCCAGAAGGATGACGAAGGACAACTCATCAATCTGCACAGAGCAGATCGAGCCAGACAGGAATGGTGTAGAGAATCCAAATAATGCAAATAAAACACCCTGCACAGACTATTAGCAATAAATGTAATTAAACAAACAAAAAAAGAAACCATTTAACTATGAAGCCTATTTACCCATGCTAACAGTACAAATTCAAGGGAAAATGACCAAACAAACGTGATCTGAGCAAGTCAACAAAGCTTGTTTTTGTTTTGTTTTTGTTTTGTTTTTTTTACAAACACTAACCGTGTTCCTTGCTTGTGAATATATGTGTAATTTTGCAGCCTTTAGCTGCACTTTCCTAATGTGCTTCCTCTCAGCTCCACTTTTTCTCTTTCTTTCATTCTTCCTTCATCCTGTGCTGCATTTTTTCCCCACATTGCTCAGCCACAACAACTCTGTGCACGGACTGAGTGTTGTGTTGACAAATACATGCTTGCAACCAACCACCTACCTATCTCGGTCAAGAGGAACAGGTCGTTATCATGGACAGCTATGCAGAGTATAAAAAAATGATTACAGCAAAAAGCGACACCAACTGAATGCATGTAGGATCCTGTAGCAAAACCCCACAACACAATGCAGACAGTTTGTAGTGCTGATATTACAGGGCTCCTTTTGGTGACATTACTAGTTTGCATAGGTAACGTATTCCCTCAGCTGAGAATCTATATCACTCAGAGAGAATATTGTCAAGAAAACAATCAGTGGCTATTTTTATAACTGATATAAATTAAATTAAATTCTGACCATTACCTCCTGGAGTAGCAAAAGCTACCATGGTGAAATAGCCAGGCTGAAAGAGAGGCACCTCCATGGCTTTGAAAATTGTGGATTTACTCTCAACATTCCTCGCTAACCCATTAATTGCTCCTCTCGGCTCTCTGTATTGACTGATTAATTAATATGTTTTTATTTGTATAGCTATCAGGGCAAACTTCCATCATATCTCTTCAAACGTGTAGCCTAGTCATTTTCTCAGATCATATACAGCATACAGCATGTCCAGCCTTCCATTTTTCAGCTCTAAAGCCACTTGCCTCTGGCATTGGACTGTTTCTGGTTTTGATGCTTGCTTGCCTCACTTTGTAAGCCAATGTACCTCTGTTTTTATCATTAAATAACTGACCTTTCTCTGTCTTTCTCTCATCTTGTTTGTGCACGGGTCGTGACAAACGTATGTACTACTTGAAAACAATCAAGTAGTTGGCTCTGGAGGAGCTTTTTAAAATCTGAGAAAATAACCTTAACCCTCTATGGTATCTGGGCCTCACACCTTAGCCGTAATTTATTTAAATGAAAAAAACATAGTATCAGATTTTAACTTCATGCATGAGTATGTAAAGAAGTATGTATCATTGTTTGGCTCATTTGGTTTTTATTTACAAGCTAGAAAGTTGTTTGTTTGTTTGTTGCCTCAGGGCAACATTGCACAATTAGACCACTATTGCTCAGGTAACATCATGCCAAGTGTGCAGATGTGCTCCAATGTATAATTATGACCACAGTCACTGTTTTTCTTTTACTATCTACTGATAGTTAACAGGAAATGGACATAAGAGCATTTTATGGGCAGAAGAAGCTTGATGGAGCAGTTGAATGGAGGCTCATTCCCTCTGACAGTGAGGACAGTGAGCTTAAGGAGAACCAGACAGAGTGCATATCAGGTTTGAGAGATAGCTCGGAGGTCAGAGGTCAGTCAGCAGAGTAATGTGTGTGTGTGTGTGTGTGTGTGTCAGTGGATGAAGAAGGGTATATGACCCCTCACTGACATCAACCTTCGTTTCTCTTCCACCAGCAACGGCTTCCTCAGGTTGTGCTTTGTCAAAAAGAGAAACCCTGATTCAAATGATAACACAGTCATTTGTGGGTTGTTTTTTATGAAATGTGAGAAACATTTAAACATTTAAGTGGTAGTTTGTTTATTGACGTATCAGTTCATCAGTTAATTTATATATTAATCTGACTGTCCGGCTCTACATATTATCTACAGTATAGTCTTGCATATGTAAACATAAAATCCCTGCAACATTCTCAGACAGAGCCAGAGCCATTAAGTTTACCAGACACACACCTTTCAAGTGCAGGTCTGTGTTTGATTTCAAACAGAACAAAAGATTTGACACAGGAGGAGGCTGTTTATATCCTCAGTGGCAGTGACTCATCAGGTGAAATTCAAATCCCAAAGCCCCCTCTATTTGTCTGTCTTACCTTGCTGATTTGCCTTTAATGAGAGTGTTGTGTGCCTGAAATGACATGAACCAATCCTCCATCCTGGAAACATTTGTCGTCTGCAATCAACAACAAAAAAGTGTATTTCCACAACCTGCAATTTCACATAATTATTTTGGCTAAAGGGGCCGGGTGCTGTGTGTTGTAAAAGTGGTCGGGGGCAGACAAAACCGTTTCAGCCTGGTTTTCTCTCAAGCAGTCTTTTCTCTGGTTTCTCTGGTGTCCAGGTCCTTCTGTAATCCAACACTGTGCTCCAGGCCTCATTACCCACTGAGATAAGAGAGGAGAGACCACCAGATTGACCAGAGAAAGAAGAGCAAAATCAGTTTTTATGTGAAGGGCCAATTTGCTTGAAATCCACAAAAAAAAAAACCCCAAAAAACTTGGAGTTATAAATTCAACTTGTAAAAAAGGTAAAGTGAAACAACACATCTGGAAAACTATGTTCTCTCATTAAGAATGAATGTGAGCATACATGGACATCAGTTGTGTTTGGCAGTCAGTGTCAGTGTTATCCTTCTGTTGATTAGCATGGAGAGCAAAGATCAAAGAGAAATGGTTAGCAATTGTATTTGGAGGCGACCTAAAACAAGGCAGTGGCTTTAAAATGAGACTAAAAATGTACAGCAGTGCTAGTGGACCTGTGAGGCTCTACTTAGGCACAGCAGTGCTTTGAGCCATAAAATAACGCAGCTTAATTTAGCTTGTTAGTATGCTAACATTTGCTAATTAGTACCAAACACAAACTGTGGCTGAGGCTGTTGGGAATGTCACTAGTTTTACAGGTATTTGGTCATGAACCAAGGTATTGCATAAATTCTAACTTTGTTCTGATGATGGTGCTCGAGGAAAAGTCAGAGGATCATCAAAGTGATTACAACTCATCAAGACTGTCGTAAAAAAAGACTTTCATGTAAGATTTTACATTTTCCATGTCAGAAATTTTATTTTCACTTTCCATTATTAAATTTCAAAACAATATGTTTGACATTCCAATTTCCAATTTCCTTTTTATTTCTAACATTCATCCATGACTGAACTGACATTTTGTATTTTAACTTTCAATTTTCCCATCTAATATTAATTGTATGATAATAATAGTAATAATAATAATCATAAAATGTATTTGTATAGCACCTTTCATACAGGAATTGTAGCTCAAAGTGCTTTACAAGAAAGAAAACACATCAAGTTAGTCCTTCACAGAGATACAGACTGGATCACAGAATGGACAGAAAAACATCTAATATATATGTAGCAGGATGAAAATAAAAATAAAAACAATGCATAGATCACAGAATAAAATAAGAAAATATAGGTAAAAATAGATTACATAAAATAATCAAGTAATCAAGTAAATCAAGTAAAATACAACAGTGCAGCAGTACATGAACACGAGGCAAAGCACAAAAGTTTGAGACTTTCATCAGGAAGTCGTGGCTGGTTCAAGTGAAGAGATAAGTTTGAGCTTTCTTTTGAAAATATTCAGTGAGCTGATATCTGTTGATAGTGTATTCCTAAGATTTTGGGCATAATGGACAAAAGATGCATCCCCACCTTCCTTTGACTGTTGCTGAAAACCTCCCATAGACCAGCAGCTGAATTTTGGGCAAAATAGTCCTCCATACACCACAGCTGAAACACCATTTTAATTTAATTCATCATCATGGTGCTTGCTCTGGTCAAATACTTTGGTACTGTGGGTTGTAACAAATACGGTACTCAGTAGGGGACACTACTGACACACAGACCACAGACAACTGACACCTCTCAGTCTGGATTACAGTAAGGCTGTAGAATATCCAAACTATCTGGGAGGCTCTGAACAGATGACTTGGCAGTGAATTTGTAGTGACATTGAGAATCCCTCCAGACAAGAAAGACACAGTTGTTTATCACAGTATTGGGGATGATTTGTATGGTCACTGAGTGTTTGTTTCTTCACTGATGGGCTATAAAAGCTCAGTGTTGGGGACAGCACGGTGTCACCGCAAGCACAGACGTGATCCGAAGTTTACTGTTGGTTTTTGGAGCAGTCACCGGGGACAGGCCTGACTCCAAGGACATGAGAGGATGTTTGTTTTGATGTGTGGAACGCACCAGATGTACAGCCTTCACATGAAATGAACAGAAACATTCATTAATGTCATCATTTTAGTAAAGTGGACTTTAATGTTGAATGAAAACTGGCAACAGAATCACAGAATTGTTACTGGATTCACTGATGTGAGAAGGAAAACGCAAGCATGACAGAAAGAGAGCACTGAATATGTCCTTAATTTTATGCTACTGTATAATGCACCAGCAAAACCATGACCCTTATGAGTTCAAATTTACTTAGATTGCAGTTATTGATAGTGGCTCGTTGTACTAAAATTGGACTGTGTTATTGCTTCACATATCCACTTATCACATTTCATTGACATGTGTTTAGTGTTTACAGTGGTTCTGTACTGATGTGTTGATGTGATATTTTGTACACTACAAATTGTAGTGTTAAAGTTGTGTTTGATGAACATGTATCTGACAGCTTAAGAGTTAAAAACCTAAATCTGTAAGTACACTGCAGACACACAGCAGCTGACAGAAAGAAGAGAAATATTAGCTGTTTCTGGGTAAAAGTTACTATTATGTATAAAAGAGAAGCTAAAAAAGAGCAACAAGAATGCTAAGCTTTTAAGTTTAATCAGGAGTCATTAACACCATCAAGCACATGGTGTTTAAGACAGCAGTTTAAAAACATGCCCACAAATGGGAACCACTGACTGCCTATTGTCGAAACTGAGTACAATTAGCTGATGATAAGTCTGATCATCCATCATCAGTAATCAATACCAATATGCATTATTGGACTGTAAACCACTAACCACTAACTGGAGTCAATGAATGTAAGACCTAATATACTTCAGCAGCCACCTACTGTTTCTGTGGTGGTGAAAAAATGGCAAACATATATGTACAGTATTTGAGTTCAAGATTTTGAGTTTGGAATTTGTTGCCTCAGCTCCCAACCAGCCTCTGTTGGTTAGCTGTGTTATTTTAGTGGGAATGAGAGTTTGCAAATTGTAACACTCTTATTTCCCTGTGGAGCATTAGGGATGTTTGTCCCAGTTGCTGCACAAATGGTCATTTACATGTCAAACTACACGGGTACTACTCACAATAACTAATAACTAAAACAATAAATAGATTAACATATGAATGTGAACATTAATAAGATATATGCTACCATGAATGAATACAATGAAAACAGCACTGAACAATTGTGCTGTGATCAATTTTCATGTCATTATTAAATAATTAAATGGTCAGGCACCAGCCTCTTAAAGAGATAGTACCCTATTATCCCAGTAGAACATTGTGATCCCAGAATGCAGGATTACTGGTGGTTCCTAAAGTCTCTAAAACCAGAATGGCAGCCAGAGCCTTTAGTTATCAAGCTCCTCTCATGCGGAACTATCTTCCAGTCATTGTCCGGGAGGCAGACACCCTCTCTACATTTAAGAGCAGCCTTAAAACTTTCCTTTTTGACAAAGCTTACACTTAGGGCTGGCTCAGGCTTGCCTTGGACGAGCCCGTGGCTATGCTGCTAAAATTCCTCTGTTCTTTTCTCCCTCTCCGTCTGTATGCATTCCTCTTCCTCATCTTGCCGGTCCGAATGGAGACTGGCTGAACCTGCACGATTGATTACAGCTGCATCTCCTGCCGTGGCCCTGCTGGACATCTACTGCCATCTAGATTAGTGCTGTACTACTGTATGTAGTACCCCCCCCGGGACTAATTATTTTATCAATATAAGATACCAAATGTTAATCAGTATGCATGTGGATTCATGCTACATATCCCCCCTCTGGTGGCCCAATACAGCAGATGCTGTGTATGGACAACACCAAGGCATGATGATCAACAAAAGCAACATGACAGGTAAAAACAATCCCTTTCCCTGTGCAGGCATGATGCTTCCCCCATTCAACCTTCAGAACAGAAAAAAAGGAGCTATCATCTGATGTCACATGGTGGTGAGGATGATGATGATACTCACGGCTTGATTTCCAAATTTGAGTCAACCAATCAGCAGTGAAACTGAAACTTTGCAGAGTCACTTTTGAAAAGAACTGCTCAGAGTAGCAGGTTTTTACTTTGCAGGTCAGTGATTTTGTGTTGTAGGCACATCAGCTGGTTCCACATTAAACAGTCGAACAAATATGTTCAGTTCCATTTTACTTTTCATGTCTGGAGTTTTCACACTCAGCTTATTCAGATGTCAGAGAGCTTTTGTTCTTGCGGAATAGGAAAATGCATGGTGTTAAGATATCACTTCATTGATCCTGTCAGGAAGTGGGGACTTAGGGAAACTAAAGGAGAACTTAAGGGTTGAACCCAGATGCAGACACAACAGGGAACATGGATTAACAATAACACGCAACACAACGAAGCTAGAGACAAGACTAAGGCAACACAAGAAACTCACTAAACACACAACAAGGCAAGACTATGGACAATACAATAAAAGGAAAACTCAATCAGGACATGAACACAGACAAACCAAGGGATACGCTAGATTCAAATTAAATAAACTTAATCACAACAAAAGACACAACTATGGGAACTATGGTTTGCACACACACTCTATGGACAAGGGCTAAACACACAAAGGCAACACAGGGAAACAATGAATACACACAGATCACGCAAACTTCGAAACAGGGGAAAGATTAAGACAACATAAGCAACTGGCTAACACAAAATGGGACAGGACTGAAGCCAAAAACAAGACTATGAACAAATTATCAATGAGTAGAATGATGAACAGAAAACGCTCCCGTAGGAGGAAGAAAGAAAAGAAAGAAAGAAAGAACTTGGACTTAACAAAACAGAAACAAAATTCACTCCTGAAAACGAGGAGGGAAATAACACTACTATTAAATAAAACACAACCAAGGAACAAATAAAGAACTGAAAATCAGCTATATCTAGTGAAAACAAAACCACAAAACTAGACCACAGATATAACAACTAAACGAATACTAACCGGGAACAATGCACAGACAATCTAAGGGGAAAACACAAACGCAAAGACCAGAACAAGACAAACAAACTTACAGGAACTGTAAGATAACACAAAGAAACACTTACGTGAAACTCGACTCAGACATGACAAAGAAATCATACGACAATCACTCACAATGGGCGCTATGGCTAGGACAATAAGGAATCATGGGCAACAAGGATACATGGACTTGGCAATGAGACACAGACAACGACCCGACAAGGACGAAGGGGAAGACACGGACTTAAATACACTAGGGAGGAACACTAATGACGCACAGGTGAAACACATCAGACAATCACACAGGAGGGAAAACACAGGAAGTAAAACAACTCAAAGACACATAGCATGAACCTTCAAAATAAAACAGGAAGTAACCAAAACCAGGCAAAGACAAGACACAATGGGAAACTTAACCAATATACAAACAAGACAAGGCAAGGGTTGAGACTAAGACAGTACAAAAACTCTCTTACATAAAATGTGGCATGACTATAGACTAAGACATTAGGAATACACAGACTTGAACAGAGAAACGAACATGAACTAAGAAAACACTACAATGAACACTTACAAACTGAGTAAGGCAAAAGATCAAGAGGAAAACTAAACAAAACCGGCGTGCATTGCACGGGTCATGACAGATCCCACGCCAGGAAATTAAGATGCTACAGGCAACAATAATAGCAAGAATAAAAAGGTGATGTAGAAAAAGAACAAATAGTAAATAAAAATAAAATCAACTATATATGTGTACATTATATACAAAAAGAGTATAAAAATAATTTTGCTAATGGAAAATTTTTGAATTGAACATGGTAAGATGTGGATAATAAAACACAGTGTTTTGCACAATTGCATGGTAGACAATATGTAGCACAGCAGAAAAATATATACGTCCGGTAAAAAAAAATGTAATCTTGCACAGAAGATATTTGCACGGATGTAATGGACTTAAGCAAATGTTTACACAATAACACAGTAGTGCAAACAGTAGGTTTGTGATGTTGTGATGTTAAATGTCAAATGACTTCAGGTTTGACAGCAACATCTTTATAATTTTTTAGCTTTCTTGCAAGTGAGGGCCTATACTCAAACACTTTTATCTCGGGATATTTTTACAGCATCATCTGACACTAACTTCCTACCCTGAGGACATTTTTGAGACTGAAGCCTGCTTTGACAGCCAGACTCTGGCCTGCCACATAATGGTAATTGTTCTGTCAGTCATTATTGTACCTTGGCAAAGGTAAAAAAGGTTGCAACTACCTTAATCAATCCCTGATTTAATGCATCACTTGGTAAGCACACTAAGTGACACAAATCAAATGCACCAAAGATGCTGTGTGATCAACAGGTACATGCTGGGTCATTCTTGAGCCTTGTGCCCCGTGAAGTCCTCGCTTGGTTCAACTTCTTTGCTTGACCATTCCAGTTCATTTTATTATCAGTCTTCTCAGTCTCTCAGTGGGACATACTGCACTCCTCCAAGTTTCCATACATTTTGTACAGAATGAAGCTCTGCAGTCTTAACTGTGACAGAAAGTCCTCACTGAAGTCACCGCTACAGGGTCCACCGTTGGCATTTTAGCATTTAGCCAAACCAGCATGCACCTGTTGCTCACTCAAGATCATGGTTACATCACAGTTTTTAACTACGCAGAGGTATAATAATGACTGACAGAATGACTAGCATTATGTTCAACATAAAGTGTTTTAAATAATAGTCTTCATAAATTATTTAGGTTTAATAATAATTTAATTAATTATTATTAGAAGAGCATACTTCTATATAAAATTGACCTATCCTATATATTTCTGTCTCTCCCACTCCCTTTGACTTTTTTTGCTTTACCATCCCAGTCACGTGATGAACAGTGAAACTGGCTCCCATCCACAGGTGACCCTGTTATGTTTTGTCAGATCTAACAATCACAGTACCATAAATTCTTGGTGTTCGTGTCTTGGTGAGGTGACTGGCAGCACGTCTTACTTCATGATCACGCACAAGTTCAGATGTCATTGTGGAGGTGGGTAAAGAAACTGTCAAACTGACAGAAGTGTTGTGTGTGATGCTGACAGTCTTACGTATTAAAAAAAAGACAAAAGAAAAAAAACGGCTCTGGATGCGCTATAATGTTAAAGCAAATGCAAAAGAGGTGGTGTTAACTTCGGGCCATTTGGTCATTATGTATGTACCTACTGGGTAGCATCCGTATAACAATTAGGACAGGTACAAAAAGTTTCCAATGTAGTAACTTTATTTCCATAGTTATTTATTGTCCAGGGAGCAGGCTTGGCTGTGTTGGGTGCATCAAACAGGCTACTTTAACGTTAGATCTGGAATTAGTAATAAGCATATTCCTGCAGTTAGGACTGGGGAAAGTGTTGTGACAGCACAGCCAGCTACTGCTTCTTGCTCAGCGTAGCGACTATCTTTAAAATCAGTGACTTTAATTTGACAGGCAAAGACATTTTAAGAGGTCAAACATGGAGAAACGCGGTGTGTTTCAGACGAAAGAAAGCACTGACACACACAGACATAGGCTGTGGCCTACTTAGCCAGTTCCTGTGTCTTACTACAAGTGTGGACCTTGAAGGAGACCTGAGGACTGAAAAGTCACCTGAATAAAGGAAATGCATATGGAGCCAGATTGTGTGTGTTATGAGTAAGGGGTTTTAAAGGACTCTAATGCCAAACTCAGACAGAGGAGACAGGAGACAGGAGTAAGTAAAACAGTATTTAATGAATGTCCAGAAGCAACCCAGGAACGAGTTCCAAAGATGAACAGAGTTCAATGGTGCAAAGTCCAAGTAGCTCCAGATCCGAGTCCATGGGAGAGAACAGACTGAGTCCAAGCGAGGTCCACAGGTGGGGGTTCAGGCGATCTGAGGTTTCCACTGAAGGTGCAGACAGATTGGGTCCAGACGTGGGTTGGAGTGGCAGGATTTCCACACGAAGTCTCACAGTGACAGCAGACAGGTGGGGCACAGATGACAGCAGGTGACTGGAATCACCTGAGCACAAAACACAAGAACAGGTCAGGTAACTAAGCACAAAACGACATGAGACAGACTGATAGGGTGCATCTCAATTCTCTTAGTTGTCGCTTCTTTGCTCCTTGATCCTTGCTCGAACCACTAGTACTTGTGGTCTGCTATTTTGCCGGCCGTCTCAAAGCTCTTATTTATACTCTGAGGATCGAGGAGTAATCTCGGAGGAGCCATGAGCGAGGACACATGAGTGCATCCTTCCCAGAAGTCTTTCAAGTGAACAGTATAAAGACTCCGCCCCCACAGCTGTCATGTTTGAACGAGGTGAAGGAGAGATTGCGCAAGTATAAGTTTCCTGCAATGAATGGCTGTAATTCAGATGAGCCTAACTGAATGTTACGTTCTCCAAAGAGCAATAACAACATGAGGACATGAGGATCTGTCATGTTTTAATCAAATTTATTTCTTCTACAACCTGTTCAGTTATGTTATAAATCTAACTAACAGCAGCCTCCGAGCATGTTTGGAACATATTTGATAGCATAGACAACACTGTGTTATTTTTACCAAACTTCACGTGTCAGAAACTTTGACTTTATGATCACGAGCCTTCATGTTATGTTATGCTTCCAGAACTGTCACTGACATATATACCAAACGCATCGGCCTCTCATCACTTGTTCTGCGTGTTATCTGAGTGAAATAATGTGTTTCATGGCTTGTAGGTTTCCCTTTACTGAAAGCTCTGAAATCTTTATCATTGAACAGGAAAAGAAGGCACAGAGAGGCTGATAAAGATCAGGTCAGACCATCTGTTTACAGGGATGCTTACATACTTTTTACTTGAGTAACATTCCCAATGCAAGAATTCTGCTGGTATCACGGTTGCTCCTCCAATGTGATCTTAGTTGTCTTACTAAAGTAAAGGTTCTAAATACTTCCTCCCCATCGGTGATACCAAAGGTTTGAAGGTGGTTCAGGCTTGTCATGGTACCTAAGACAATCTCAGCCGTTGACCAGTTGCAGGCCAGACATGGATTGTTGCCTTGAGTTGCTTCAAACTGGTCACAATCATCTTTTCATGTGAATAACAACTCCGTTTTTGTCAATTGTAAGTTTTCCTCTTGTTCAATTTCCATTTGCTTGGCATCTGGTCACGTTCATTTTTGATTTATTTTTATTTTCACTCAAAAGAAGGACTATGCATTCCAGGGCTTTAGCCAGGGGCTTGTCCTTTAGGATTTTACTTTGGGCTTTGTTTATATACTCCTGAGTATTCTAGATGTTTCCCAGAAAAATGTGTTTTCTGCACTGTCCATTTGACCCTTGCCTGGAACATTTAGTGAAATGGACCAATAAACTGCAGAGGAAAAGTGGCCAATTAAAAGAAATTCTGTTTTGTCAGGGTTTAGGTGGAGGAAATAAATGACATTTTTTTGGTGGCAGCCGAGTGACCATGCAGGGAGGCCAGTTGATTCAGATTAGTGGGTGTAACAGAGAAATAGATCTGTGCATCATCGGCATAACAGTGATATGACACATAGTGAAAGGGGCAAAACAAATGACCCAGAGGAAGCATGAACCATGAGGACTGATCCAAGGACTAACCCCTGAGGGACACCTCACCACAGGGGAGCTGAGGAAGACATGATTGTTGATACAGACATTAAAATATGCATTTGTTAAATGTAGAGTAAAATGGCATGACTGATGGTGTCAAAGGCAGCAGTTAAATCTAGCAGGATGAGCATGTAGTATTCACCTTTGACCGCATGCATAACAATATCATTGGTTCCTCTCAGTAAAGCGGTCTTAGTACTACACTTTTGATGAAGATTTTATGACCTTCAACTAACTTCAGGGGTTGCTCTGTGACACAATTTGGATAGAAAGGGTAGCTTGGAGATTGGTCTGTATTTCTCTAAGTGGGCTGGGTCCAGAGACAGTTTTGTAAGAAGTGGCTGAGCACAACTAGCAACAACCAGCCATGCCGCCATGAACATGAGTTAATTAATGTCTGTGTAGAGTAATGCATTACTAATTACATTACTCTCCAGTGGTGATGTGTGCTGTTTTGAGAACGGTCATATATGTCATTTTGGGAGTCAATGGTTTTTTAACCTGTTCAGCTGTTTAGGTATTAGGATGTGTTGTGTAGTTGCCATACATTGTAAAAAAAAAAAGAATATCAAAAATGTCAGAAATGTAAAAAATCAAATAATTGAATGTGGACTTTTGAGAATGATCCAACACCTATGTTCATGTCTGGAGATAGGGTAGGTAGCAAATCAGCCTCCCTCCTACCAGACCTTTACTGAGTCTTCCTCTGAGTCAGGTTGCACTAAGCTTTAGAAGCTCATCATTTCACCTGTAAATGCTTGCTGTACCTCACCAAGAATCCTTTTAAATGTCTTTGGAAAAAAGTGAACTTCAATCCCAATCCCATTCAGTAAAGGAGTGCAAAGATCCCGCCTCCATTAGTGGTCTGCTTTCTTCATTAGTTTCTTGATTTGTTTTTTGAAACAGTAAATCGTCCTAAACTACATTCTTTGGCAGAATGAAGTCTGGACAGGCTCGAAAGAGAATGATCTCTGTAGACCTTCCACTTGTGAGAAATTTTAAAGCACTTATAAAAGTACTTTGACAAGGCTGTGCAGCAGCATATATTCAAAATGAGCCTGACACTTGACGGTTTTTACATGCTATGGTGTCAGCCGGAACAAACAGCACTGGTGACTATAGCACTGACATGGCTGAATCAAGGATGTGCTGAAAATGCATGCAGTAGGAGGCCTTCACTGTCTAATTCCTCTGTGCAAATACACATACAACCAGCAGCATTCCATTACCACGACAGCAAACCTCCAACACACTGAGGCATAGAAGAAAAATACCATTTTAATTGAATCACAATATAGCAACATTTTAACTGTTTGATGTGTGTAGTTAAAAACAATGAATAGATGTGTGTAAATGTGTTTGTCTTTCTTGTGTGATAAATTGGTGACCTGTACAGCCCATGGATATGCACTGACAACTGATTACAGTGTCCCATGCTGGTGGCCCGTTCATTCAAATGTTGCTCATTCAGAGCAGCAAAATCTGATATAGATAATGAATTGATGGATGTAAAGAGAATATGGAATATAGGCTAGGCTCGGTGGTTAGCAGCGTTGCCTCACAGCTAGAAGATCCCCGGTTCGATCCCACCTGGGATCTTTCTGTGTGGAGTTTGCATGTTCTCCCTGTGCAGCGTGGGTTTTCACCGGGTTCTCCGGCTTCCTCCCACAATCCAAAAACATGCTGAGGTTAATTGTGACTCTAAATTGTCCATAGGTGTGAATGAGTGGTGTGCATGGTTGTCTGTCTCTATGTGTAGCCCTGTGGTAGGCTGGCGACCTGCCCAGGGTGTCCCCTGCCTTCGCCCGAGAGACGGCTGGGATAGGCTCCAGCCCCTCTGTGACCCTGCAAAGGATTCAGCGGTGTATAGATAATGGATGGATGGATTTCTTTTTTTTTTAACTTTTCTTTTTTGGCAATTTTACCATGTTTGACAGTTGAAAGTGTGAAAGAGAAATAGGACACGTGGGAAGAGAGACAGGCCACAAAGGTACCTGAGAATAATCAAGCCAACTTGTAAACTCCAAAAAGTCAGTATGCTGCCTGAAAACACACTTTTGAGTGAATGTGCTGGTACATATGCAGAATGCAGCACTTGAACTGCCTCTGTGTATGAAATGTGCTATGTAAATAAAGCTACCTTGCCTTGCCTTTACACAGTTCACATTTTGTATGCTAATTTTTATATCCCACTTATATAACCCTCGTTTTTCTTTTCTTTTCTTCTCTTTTCTTTTGTCCTCTTTTCTCACATATTTGAAAGAAAAAGTTACACCATTGGTTGGCAGAGTGTTGGAATTTTGCTGTTGGCCGTTGTTCGTTACTGAGTGCTGCGTATAGCTTATCCATGGCATGTGATGTGCTTCTTCAGAACACTTTAATAACAAATGTTACTGGAACCATGGCAGAAAATTGCTGATTTTACTTCATAGACCACTGACCATACACAGCCCAGCCTTACCGGTTTCGACAGAGTCATTTTAAAACTACAACCCGTGAGTCCTCCTAAAATCATTGAATTCACAGTGTCGATGTTCCCAGGAGAACACTCTGCAATGAGTTGAATGGTTCCTGGCCCTGCCACAATGAAGCCTTAATAATTCATTTTCATCACAGGCTTATCAGAGCTGTCAGTCCTCAGTGCTGAACTAAATAAGCTACTTTAGAGATGGCTCCTAAAGCTGTCCCTCCATCCTCCACTCAGTGCCACTGATCCTGACGAGCACCTCGTATTTTTGTGTGTAGAACCGTGATGACCCACTGGGTTCACTTCCTGTTTTATGTTTACAGGTTTAATTTTATCAGTTAAACACACATGAAATAAAATGTAGATTCATTGTAGTTTGGCTGGATAGTGAGGAGTAGCTGGACTACAATTAAGAAGTAAAGATCGATTAGAAAGTGTCCCATTTATAGTCATGTTTGCAGTCACATTATGTTTTTCAATGTTTTCTCAATGAGGTTCTTATTATAAATGATGGGGTCACTTCTTAATCCTTTCATGTGAGAGTTCTTGCGTTCTTGTATATTCTTTTGTTTTTGTTGCATAAAGGTGATCTACTCTAATAGTAGTTTGGGCAGGTTCCTTGTGAGCATCGAGACTAGACCCACAACACTCTCCTAAGGGTCTGGGTGCAAAGGTTGGGGTGATTTGATGAGACAGTCAGTCTCACCTGGCTGTACCAGCCAAATGTGTTCTGCCTCTGTTAACCTGTAGTGGTCTAGTTTGTAATAAGTGTGCAAAGTAAACATTCATTATCTAAATCAGCATGGCGGTGCAACTGACCTTTACACCTCTCTCAGGCTTTTGAAAGATTCCTGTTTTGGATGATGATGTCATTTTTTGTTAGTTTAACTGAGGTGAGGACTCTATTCCATCACACCAACTTCCCGAGTCCTGAGTTTACTATTTATTTATTATTTTAAATAATGTGCAAATAAACATAACACGTGTTCCCTACAGATATTCACTTCAGTTGAAGTCCAAATGGTCCATTTATTCATGTATTTCCTGTTATGGTATGATCTCCTGGCCAGCTCTGGCTGACTTGCAGGTCAGAATACGTCATGCAGATGTGCTCAAGATTCTGTCGTTTCTCACAGTGGAACCATGACATCACATCCTTTTTCGATCCTATGCATGGGGCAGTTTTAGTTGGAAGGATGTTCAATGTGACCACACTGTAAGGGAAAGTCTAACATTAAAGGTGCAATATGTGAGAATTGGTCACCTGTTGAATCCATAGTCCAAACACATAGGAGGCAGTATATAACTGCCTCTATCTACTATCAGATTATCACCTCTTGAGGTGCTAAGTGGTATTATAACACAGGGCGGGCACACAATACGTGGACGTCTTTGACATAATACCAAAACTATTATTTTTCACATTCTGCTGAGTTTTTGTCTCTGATTTATGATTTTAGTCTTTGATATGCTAGCATGTGACTGTTGTGGCAGGATTCTAATATTTCCTCTAATTTTTCCTCAACAATTTCTGATTTCTGAATTATGGCTTTCTATGATTGTTTCTTTACCATTTAACCACATGGTCCAAATTACTATAAAAACAGAACTGGTGACATCTGCATTAAGGAAGCCTTTTTTCTTGAAAAACTGGCTATTCTCCAAAACCATCACCAATTCAAGTTTACGCCCCTCTCATCCAGGCTGAATAATTAATCTCTAAAAGTAATGTGCACAGGGGTGTCAGCCTCTTTTATGTCCCATGGGTGAGAGTAGTAGAGGTTGTTGGATCACAGAACTGTCATTGACTATTTATTTGTAGCCCCCACAATTCAACTTTTCATGCTGCACACTGTGGGGTGGGCAGGAGGGGAGTGGGGGTGATCAAAGCTCCCTTTCATTTCAGCTCCAGACTGTGGCCTCAGATCAGGCCTCCATCACTGCAGGGATGTGCTCCTTCACCACTAAACTGTATATCTTTCCGCAGTTATTTCTGTCTGATGGCCTCCCTTTGTTCCCCTTCATTCTGATCCTGCCTTTTGATTGGACTGATATGCCAAAACAAAACAAAATGAGGGGAGTGTTCATGTTGAGTGATGAAAAAATAAAGACTTTCTATCTTAAACAAGTCAATTATTCAGGAATTGAGCCTGAAGAAGAGTGATTTTACGAAGCAAAGAGATCATTTCAGTGGTTTCAAATATATCAAGATTTTTCAAAATTGAAAGACATTATCTCACCTAATGCCAAGATATTGTCACTTGCTTCTCTAAACACAAATTGAAACAGAGAAAAGCTTCTCACCAGAGAGGCAGAGTTTTCCACTGGTTTGAAGGAAAAAAGTAGTTACATGTCATGACAGTCATTGTTACATGTTGCATGGTTAGACGATGCATTGATATTAGGGTTTTATGGTATTCAATCAGTGTTATCCGCCTCTGACGTGACTCTGCTCCACCACACAGAAATTAAATCAGTATGGAAAAGCTGGCATGATGTGATTTTCTTCTGCACATTTTTCAATGATTATTTTTTTCAATTCCACATATTTCTTCTGAATAAATGCTTTTTTTCTATTTATATCATCTCGATTTTGTCAGGTTGGAAACCAGTTGAGGCTGGAAATCTCTTTTTCCTCAGCTTCAGTACACTAACACGCACAACAATGTATTGATATTTATTTTGCATTTGATTTCAAACTGCTTGTGTAATGCACAAACAATAAATAGTTATATTTTCACAACGCTTATTGTTGTAACCGAAACATTCTTCAAATGTTTTTAAAATACTGAACGTGAGAGATGGGAATATTATAGCATGAGCATAGCTCATGGATCTGAAAAGGTTTCCCATCAAATTAACCCTAAGCAGAGGGGTATAGTCAAACCTCAAACCTCTGCTTTCAGTTTTTAGAACTGATAGGAGGCCTGCAAGCTTTATAGCTGCTCTTTGCTTCTAATATTTTGACGAAAAATAAATGACCTGATAAACAAGTGACACCCATTTCACTCCTTAAACTGTGATTGAATTTATGTTGTCACAAACGCAAGATAACCTGCATCCTGCATACAGTAATTCAGTCCTGGGAGGACAGACGGGTGAGTGAGCAGATATTTGATAAAGATCATTGAATAACTATCTTCATCTGCAACACAGATCATTTACTGAGCTTTAATCTTTGCTTCCTGTGAATGTTTCCATCTGCTAACAAGGTAGGAATCAGTGAACTCCATCGAACGTTCTGCAGAGGTTGTATTATTTTATTTTTACAAAAATGTTTTGGGGGTGTTTTAATGTTAAACATGAGTGAAGGGAATGTTTATATGTTCTTGAAAACAGAATATTTGGGTTTACCAAGAACTTCAAACTTAAAAGGATCAAGACAAGGTAAGTAAGTAAAAAAAAAGTGAACTACATACCGAACCACAAGTGATGGAATCTGTTGTCATCTGTGCTCTCTTTTAAACCACCAAGATAACTGAAAGCTTCTCTTTGCTTCTATTCTTTTGACAAAATACAATTGGTCTGGTGAACCACCCTGTTGTTCAAACAACTTTCAAACACACTCCATACACTGTGTTGGACAGTCTATAGAGCATGTCACAAATGCAAACTAAACGGTGTCCTAAGCACAGTGACTGAGTCTGAGGAACCAAAATAGCTGCGCTAACCAAGCTCTGGGTTCATCTACTAAACCCCAAACAGTGAGATCTACTGTAATCTGCACTCTAAATATCATATACCGCTGAGACTTCAGTTACATCCCATTACCTCTTTAATCTTTTTTTAAAAGCTTATTTTACATGTCACAAATTCAGATGAAACTGCCTCCTGCTTACATTATATTTGTTCAGTTAAATCAGTGGCGGATTGATGGCTGACCGAGTATAAGCCTGTTTAATAAAGGTCATCTTCCCACAGTTTCAGATGGAACATTGAACTTATATAAGGTACCTTTATTCACATTCCTGACATTTCTACCACCCTACAAGATCAGATTGGAGCGCACCCAGTCCGTGGCATGGACAGGACCACACCTTCAGACCCATTTAGCGCCTCTCATTCCCAGAAAGCAATGTTCTACATTGCATTGGTATTCTAGTGCAAATGTCCACAGGGGTGTCGGGGCTGCTGATCCATCCGGCGGATAAAGCCTTATAATGCGCTTCTGTCCGACCTGACACCCGGTCTCCTCCGTCGGGGGAAGCTGCAGGCTCGGTGTCGGTGAGTCCCCTGGTCCGGTGTGTGCCCCCCTGTTGCTTTAAGCAGTGCGTCCTGCCGTCCGACAGGAGGCGTGTCTCCCCTACGGCCGGAGCACAGCGCTACCAGATGCAAGTGCGGGGAAGCGACTCGGCTCCTCCATAGAAACAAATCAACTTCTTTGTGCTGCTCTGGCGACTTCTCCCGGCTCCAGCTCTACCTAGGGTAAGCCCAGTCTTTCAAACTTTACATATATTTACATGTTTGTGCGGCGCGTCTCGCTGCCTTTTTCCGGTCCTTCCATCTTTTCAGGAACAGGTTGTATCTTTGGAAACAGATGAGACCGAAGTAGGAGCCTTTTGACATCGTTTCCAACCGGCAAAACGCGCAGAAAACACCGTCACGCAGCTCACAGGTCAGGTTTGAAGTTCATCTGTGAGTTTATGTGGGTAAATTCGTCTTTAAGCTGCGCCCTCGGAACGAAAAGAACATTGAAATGTTTAAAAGATAGACTCCGATGAGCTTTTACAAACCCCGGAGAGGTGTGACCTCCCGTGTCTTTGCCCGACCTCTATTTGGAGAAGCTTGTCACCTTTTCGGGTTCCTCCTCCTCCTCCTCCTCGGGCTGATCCCTTCGCTGTTGTGGGGTTGAAAGACATTATGGGGGTCGTTAAATGCTTACCGTGATCCGCTTTATGGATGATCCATAGATAACGGCTCTAGTTCACAGGGCTGGATGGCAACTCGCGGAGACAAGCCGCGCAATTAAATCCCACAGTTGATGCGCACATTAGCTTTAAATCAACTTTATCATTGCGCAGCGCTGTCCGCTGGAGGGGCTCCGCTCAGCCTACTTTAAAGCCCCTTTCTCACGTACAAACATTTGTTGAGCTGTAGCTCCATCTGTACAAAAAAACGGAATATAAACAAATCCAGATGAGTGTATGCGCTGGTGTCAGCTGTGCCTTTTCACCTGCCGACCCCGCAGCACCGTTGTGCGCGTTGCGCACGGCTGTCAGAGAGCTGCGGCTTTGTGGACTTCATATTAGTTCAGGGCTGCTCCTCCTGCGCCGATCCATTCATTGCACGGCGAGAGACAAATCTCAGACGTGTTTTTTAGCTCCGCTCATTCGTCACACACTGGCTCAGGAAACCTACTCACAGCCTCTATCAGGTGCCGCTAAATTATGAGAGATAAAAAATGAACAAGCATATTCTAAAAACGGAGAAATCAACTTGCAAGTGGGGACTGTACCCCAAAACAAATTCTGTCCCAACTACTTGACTATGATTACGAGGTTGGGACCTTGTGCGTAAAACTTAAATTAAAATTAAGTTCATTTGAGCTTCTCAAAAATGTTGTGCCACCAGGCGCGTGCTGGCCGCAGTAAATAAATGGTTATGTGAATGCAGGCGGAGTGAAACAATATTTAACCTTTAGCCATAAACTGTGTCCTCACATGGATTCGGTCCAAGCAGAAGACAAACGAGCGGGGGAAGCTGGCAACATGAACAGAAACAGAAGACACGAGCACGAAGTCGCTGTCCATGATGCTGAAACCTCATCCAGGCAAATTTCATTCAATCATTTCAAACAAGTCCTCCTCAGCTGTGGCCTCATCCGCTGACTCCTCTACAGGCGCTATTCAATCTCAGGGAGATAGTTTATATCACATAAGAGATGATATTACAGAAGGAAATTGTTTTTTTGTGATACCTTAATGTTTTCCTGCAAACACAGACAGTCTCCATTTATCAGACATTGCTGATAGCTTGCATCACAGGCCAGCGCGCCGTCACTTCATTAACTCCATGTTTAAATCATCCTGACCTCCATAATGCGATGATCGTGATCCTGACTGACTGATGAGGTTTGGAGAAGGCATCTATGAGATTTAGAAATTGTGCATCAAATTAACCAAACAGAATTAGCCTGAAAACTCTCCGTTCAGCATCCACAGGCCTCGGAGATAATGCAGCAGTAGTGTGTGTTTCTCTGCGTAGACATCCGGTAAATCTGACCCACACGCGTGTGAAATCGTCGTGGACTTCTCTGATTTGTGTGTAAATAGCAGGTTAGAGGCGACAGTCCGACCTGACGGAAAATACTGAAAGTGGCACTTCAATGATTTCGCCTCTCAGACAATGTCAGCACGATCAGTAATTCAATAGTGAAGTGAAGGAGCCGATGTGGCGCTTCAGGAGTTCACAAGTCAGACGACACACATGAGACTGACATTTGGTGGTGAGGGCTGGCGTTTATCAAACAGGCTGCACAGTCTCAGTCTGAGGAAAAGTGCAAAGTAAAATAAAAAAAGTAATGATTTCAGAGACAGAACATGAGCGCAGAAACCCGCCGCGGCCGTGAGCGCAGGCTATTCATCATGCTGAGTGTACAGTGACAGGCTGGCTTCACGGAGCCATTGTATGAGTCCAAGCTTGAGTGACTCCGATCAAGCACAGGCGATGTTTTCAAATTCATAGATTGGCTTTTATTCGGCGGTGCACGGCGGCGCTCCGCTGCCAGCAGCGGCCATTGAACCGAACCGAGGAAAAAGCAGGGAGAAACCCGGAGATCGGCGGCTGGCTGGCTGGCCGGGGACACGGGGGAGGAGGGGGGGGGAGCGCGATCATTTCGGCAGGCGATAGAGATCAAGGGGCGAAGTGTGGTCAGCGGTGTGCCCGATCCAGCCTGCGCGCTCTCCCACTCCTAGCGCTGGCTCGACGTCAGATGCTGTGCGGCAGTGCAGCAGGAGGAGCTCGGGCTGGCGAGCCTGCTGAGACCGCCGCTCCACTCGCTCACTCGCTCGCTCACACGCTCACTTGGTCACGCTGGATCTCCACAAACCTCCGCTCTCCCCCTCTCACCCCCCCCTCCAATCTCTGCCTGTGTCTTTCAGTAGATGGATTTCTTCAAGCTCTGCCCTGCCTGACATGGATGCCCAGCCACCTCCACCACCACCTCCACCGTCATCTTCCCTAACTGAGGGCTGTTTCTTCTTGGCGCAGTAAGCTGGACACGCAGTGTTTTTTTTTTTTTTCTCGCCAAATGGATGTGGGGAAACCGTTGCCCAGTCCGCCGGTGGTGATCATGCCGTGATATTGCAGCCGCCTTGCTTCACATTAAAGGGGTAAAAGAGAATAAATCTGGGAATATACCAATTCAGGGAATAAAAATCCTGTGGACCACACAAGCACCATGAAGATTACCTCCCTGCTGATATTTAATGCGAGAGTCAGGTGCACCGTGAGGCTTCTACTGCTGCTATTACACTGTGTGGGATATTCTCATGGGATGCCACACGTCCTGAGATTTGGTGAGCTACTTCTTCTTTTTCCTCTCATGTAGCTCTAAAAGTTTGATCTGTGTGTTTTCATCCCCATAAAGCTTGTTGCTCTCATCAGGACCTGTTGGAAACTCACTTTTCTTCCCTTCCCTCACTTGTGGGAAATAGTTAAAGTTGCTGTTCTGACTGGTAGTGTCATTTGCAAGGCTTTTTAAGATGCAATAGTATGAGAATAGTGCATCCAAAGAGTTGGCACAGACCTGCACTACTACAGTGCCAACCTGCCAAAAAGAGAAGTGAAGATGTGAATGATCTTTAAGTCCACAGTCCGACAGTGGGCAGCCTGTAACTTGTTGCTATTTAGAAAGTTTCACATTTAAAAGGTTTTGATATTTGCAGATATGAGTTCCCCTCACGCCACACTGAATTCATGTCAGCCACTTTTGTGTATGTGTGTGTGTGTGGCAGATCTGATGCTGTGTTGTTTGTGTGTGTGTTGTGTACATGCATTCATCGTGTCATATTTCACAGTACATTTACATGTGGCAGTGGTGTGTGTGCATGTATGCAAGACAAACAGTGCGTGCAAGAGAGTTAAATATTATTCATTATATATTCCCTAGGTGTATTTTGAAGAACAAGGTGTGTTATCTTTCAGAATATGCTTCATCCATATTTCAGAAACATGATGAATATTTTATTTTTGCTGTAACATAAATTTGTGGGTGAACTTTTGACCCATGATTTCCCCTGTAAACTGTAGGAAAAATAACTGTATTTCATCATATACAGGACGACTGTATGTCTGTTCAACACGCTGTAGCTATGTGACACATACACAGTAATATTCCACCCCAAACCCACTTGTTTTCATAGCTGCATCTCATCAAATGGAAATATTCTAGATGTCGTGTGTATTATTTTACACACCACAAAATGCCCAGTGCATTTGAATAACTCTGTTTTTAATGCTGGGGCCAGCGGTTGGCAGGTGGTTAAGGCCACTGCGTTTAACCATACAGTGCGGCTGCAACCGGAGAATAAAACAGCTAGAAGAAGGACAAACACTGCTGGAACGACATTATTAAAATAATAAACCTGATTTAATTACAGTTTTGCCAGTCATCTATTAGTTTCAAGAAAACAACCAATAAGGTGGGCACAAACACACACCGCAACCGAGAAGAACACACACAAACAGAAATATGCTGATTGCTGCTGCTCTGAACAGCACACAGAAACATGGATATTAATATTGACAAACATACTTGTAGTTGATTAATCCAGCCGTCTTTGTTCTGTATCGATTGGAAGAAACAGGACTAACAGAATAGCATAGAGAAAAAATCCTCGGTAATTAAATACACAATGAACATAGCTTTAATTCATGAATGCAAATTGATGAGGTGCAGATTGATTTTTCTGCTGATGGAGCTATACGGTCTGAATGAAAGCGTGGGTGGAGAGATGGGTGAAATCCTGTGAACCTCTGGCCTGCTGGTTGTCAGTAAAGTCGGTGACTGGGTCCCAGCTTACAGTCATTCAGTGTGCAGAGGGGAATACAGCGTGCCGAGGGAAACATCCTGTGCCCCTTTATGTCCTGTTATATGATCAAGGTCTTTACCGCCTCTATTTGATGACAGAATGCTGAAACTGAGCACTTAGAACCCGAATCTGTCTTATGGGCATGATTTCTTGCGATTACATTTATTCTTCGCCTCTTCTTTTTGCCAGTGGAGCCTTTATAGCCACATGTGTATCGACAAATCTGTTCAGCAGGCGTCTGTGGGCCTTTGTTTGTGTGTGTTCTTAAGATTTCATCACAGTTCAGTTTGAATTGTGGAAACATTCACCAGGAGCGAAACAGTGGCTCGAGAGACAGCTGTATTGGCTGAGCTAAACCTCTGTACATTTTTAGATAGCTGTGAAGAGAGATGCTGAGCATAACGTAAGTAAATAAATATTAATGGGGCACTCCAATCACACTTCACCTATGGTGGGGAAAGTTTAGAGAGAAAGGTTCAACAATGATTGGTTAAAATCGAAGCAGCAGAGGCTGAGATTTCAAATTCAGTCCCCAGAATGGGTCAAGCTCTGAAAGCGCTATCCTACACTTCCCATGATGCAGTTCAACAATGTCTTTTTCCAGTTTTTCCAGTGCTGCAGAGGACACAAGCATGAGCAGTGCCCTTTGTGATGAGCAAACTGACATTGACGTTGTAATTGTGGCATTCTTGGTTGTGGAGGGTCAGGAATGTAGATGTACTAGCTGCTTTGTATGAAATGTCTACTCCCTGATTTTGTGATAGCACTCAGTAATATCTTTAATTTTCCAAATTTCATCCAAGCAAGAGCACACTTGAAGGAAATTTAGGAATGTTAGGGTGCTGTCGAGTGCTATAATAAGATCAAGGAGTGTATCTTTAAATAGGCAAGGCCTCTCAATAATAGCTACAGTACGTCTTCCACCTTAACTCATTCGCTGTCACCGCTGAGCTACTTTAACTCCCCCAATTGAATTTTGACTCTGCAAATGGGATTTCATCTGCTTCTGGAGCAGCTTTGACTCTGAGAAATGACATGAAAAGAGCTTGCTATTAATGCAATAATCCCAACATTAAATTTCCGCATGTATTTTGACCATTCATTTGTCGTAGCTATTCTTCAATATGGGCGCTTGCAAATGGTTCGACTCATTCGGTCGTTTTGAGAATTATGGTGCGAGAGTGATGTATCACTAAATTGGATTTCCATTTTGAAATTCAAGCACAAGAAAAAAGAGCAAGAGCAAGAATGCCACAGCTGTTTTTAATCAATCTGACCAGCTTCTGTGATTAAAAAAAGCTCTTTAGAGATTCCCAGAGTTAGCTCTGAAAAGATGTTTGGAGCAGAGATACAGTATATATGGTTAAGATTATTTTTTAAAACAGCTGTGCAAGGAATAAGAAATTTGAAGCAGGGTTCAGCTGGTGTGATTGTCGAGCAGTTGTTTCTCTTCAAAGCAGAGGCTCGCATGCTGACAAATACTGATGATAGAAGCCACATGACTGAATTTTCTGTGCTCAATTTAAGATAAAGCTTGATACAGATCCGCTGTAAGCAGGGACAGACTGAACCACAGCATCATGTGACCTGCCAGCTCTGGAACTACAGCTCTGGCCTGCTGGGTCTGCTGCAAAGTCCTGGAGTTTTCTATGAGTTGAATTGCAGACAGGTGAGGTCAGGAAATTGGATTACTTGTGTGGAGGAGAAGCCATATTCAGGGTCACTTCACAGGAATACAGCAGAATGTATTTCACACATTCACAGCATGAGCTGCTGGTGGAAAGCAGACGGTTCACTCCTTTAGAAAAGTAGCATTGACAAAAAAGTTTTGGTCAAGGAAGTGGTCCAGGTAAGGACAGTATGGAAAGCCATGGATTAAATACAATGTTTTTCATCAGAGCCACAGAGTCATGGACATCCATGAGGTTCCTCACATCCAAAAGAAGCAATTTAAGCAGTGTTTGTGTATCTATAAATGCATCAATTTATGCTTGCACTTCATGTCTCTGTGATCTCTGTCGAGCGGAGATTGAATCAGGTGCGTTGGCGCTGGCTGCCGTGGTCGGCATTAGTATGAAGGTCACCGTCTAATGGGGCAGACAAGCTAAATGTTGCAGGTCGAGGCTAGAAAAACTCCCTCTTTAGAAAATAACTCACTCTCCTGGAAGGCTGCCTGTCAATAACCAAACAGAAAAGTTCACATTATCCTCCAGGCTCCAGCCCCTGCTTCACTGATGACTTGTAAATAAGGACATTTGCAAAAAAAAAAAAAAAAAAACACAAGCTGCTTGGAAACAACGTGTGGCTAAGTGGATCATCGCGGAATGGAAAGCATTAGGTATGAAATGAGAAGTGATAATCATGCCGTCCTTCAATGAAGAAGCTAATTTCCCTATTTGTTTTCCAGTTTATCAGTCAATCTGTGGGTGGAGTTTTCTAAAGACACAGCTTGGAGACTTCACTGATTATAATAAACATAAAGGTCTTTCAAAGCTGTAAATCCCAAAACCGACAAAGTGTATTAATCCACAACATAGATGAATAGTTCCAAACAAATGCACTTTTCCCTCCTGTTTGAGTCATGTGTGCTAAAAGCTACAGTTGCCAGCTATTTTAGGAAATTACTGATCCTTTCTTAAAAAGTGAAACTATAAACCCATATTTAAACATTTATGTCTTCAGTAAGGACCAAATGGTTTGGGACATACAGGACCCTAACACAATGTGTTTCTCTGTCTCATATTCTGTGGACAACAAGTTATCAAAGGTTAACGATAAAATTGATAGTTGGTTAGTTGGTTGAAAGTTTAACTGGATGTTGCTAACCCAGTGTTGAGCATTTATTATTTATTATTGCTAGCTTGACCATGGAGCCCTGCATATTGAAAAATGAAGCTAAAGGGGTACCCAGTGCAGCATCCATATGTGACGAGTTGCATTAGAATGTAAGTCAGAATGTGGTGGATTTGGAGGGAAATTTGCTGGTTTACTTTATAGCCCAAAACAGTAAGAGGGTGCTGTTCTGCCAGTGCAAATAAAGCTAAAGCTGTCAGAGTCTGGTGGTGACAGATGGTAGAAGGAGAGACTGTCTGATGGAAAAACTACTTTCATTGTGTCTACCCACTTCAGTCCAGACAAAGAGGCTGAGGAGGGAAGGGAGAGGGGTTTGAAACAGCCTGTTGTACAGACTCAGCACCTTTATGTACCGTGCAGGAACCCACTGACAAGCCTTTAATAAAACAGTCTTTATTTAAAGCATGTATGACCAGAAATAGCACTGCAATCATAATTGACAAAGTAGCAGACTACCCAGATGTCTGATACTGCTCCTGAGGGTGGAGTTGGATGACCGGTCAAAAATAGAATTTTTTTTTCAGTCCCAACAGTCTATTCACCATGGACCCAACTGTACATTTATCAAAAGCCTGACTTCTGACCTTCTGCTCAGAGCCAAACAAAACTCAGTGCAAGACCAAGCAGTCCTTCTTTTCAGAGATACAGATTAGAGTATGTGACTGGGTGACGTGTCCCTTTTTTCCCACTCTGTGTGGCTGTGTGAAGTGGATTATCTCCAGGACCGAGTGTATGGTGCATCTGCATGTGTATGCGGCGCAGCTCTATGCTGCAGTTTGTTGATGCTTTCATGGCCTTGATACAAGGGTTGAATGTTTGGTTTTAAAATTCGTGGGACAATTTTCTTGACCATCAGTGTTTGTGTGCGTGTCACTACAAATGTTACACTGTGTCACTGCGACACAAGGTCTAACTTGCAGCTCCACCTGCCTGCACATCAGCTGCGTCTATTTATTGGCCAATATAAGTCTATCAAAGATGTGTTTACATCAGCAAGTATGCTGATAGTTAAAAAGGATGTGTAGTGTAAAAACAGTGACACGATTACAGAATTTGTTCAGCAGACAGCCCTGACCTTCAGTTTTATGCTGTTAATGTTCTGGTAGGTACATATTTTGATCACAATGATTAAAAAACAGAACAAAAGTGAGCCTTATCCACAATATCCCATCATCATGTTCATTCACAAAATAACAAAAATATTTATTTGATCCGTTGTTATAGTGTTTTTCATTTATCTCACACATGTTACTGACACTGAGTAATACAGCATACATCGGGTTACATACATCATCAGGTCAGGCACCTCCCTGCTCTTTACCTCGCCATCAAAACAACCCACTTTTTACAGAGAGACACAAACCTGCCAACTCTGCCACTACCGTACCGTTTAACTCCACGGGGTTAAATGATCATTTGAGATTGTTCAAAATATTGTAGGGACAGTTCAGTTGCACCTTAACGTGGTTGAGACTGAAAGCAAACCTCTGTTTATAGAGCATAGAAAAGCTCAGAAAAATTGAATGAAAACCACCAAAATTCTAAATGTAATCGAGCACATTTTATTGCCTTGTGGTGGTGGTGGTTCTTTCTTTCAAGTCGTCTTGTTTGAATTCCATCAATAATTTGTCTTTTTAGCTCCAGTTTGTCAGGAGTGCTGCAGTACAGTAGACTGTGCACACACAGGGAGAACAACAAGAGAATGTGACAATAAAAGTGACCGTAATAATTTCAGTGTTGAACATCTGGACTGCCACACTTGCCTGACTGCCAATTATATTAACTGCCTGTGTTGTCACACTTCCTAAATTTGTGACGCAACATGGGAGGTAACACTGCCTGCAAAACGCTGCAACATATCCTCCTTGTGTTTTTCCACGAGGATGATGATGCGAACGGCTTGTCCCAGTTGGCCAATATTGTTCACAGAAAATCCAACATGACATGACTGCGGTGTCACTCGAACGATGAACAACCCACAGTGTTTATCTCATCCTGAAAACACACACTTTTCAGGTAATGTGTAAATGAAAACAAGATGTGAGCGCGCAGGATCACTGCAGTGTGTGTGCGATCTGCTGAGTTTAAAATGCTTTTTGTACTCAGCTGTTGGAGACTGTGTTTCCCCTGTGGGTGTGTATTGAAGAGCACTGCTTTCAGTCAATTGAAGCTGCATCACACTTGCTAGTGAAGTAAGTAAAAGATGAAATCTTGAAGACAATCAATAGTCATGATGGAAGAAAAGGTTGAAAGTTTGGAGAATGAAACAGGTTACGGTTTATGAATTGCAATCCTGTCAGAAGGAGATTGGATCATTTCTATACAGTGTTTGGCAGAAAAGGATCTGTGTTTGAGCATGATTATAATTTGAATATAAACGACATGTTAAACATTCAGTATAAAATGAGAACCGAGCAGAGACACCGGCGTGAAAAACACACAATGCACAAGGAAGAAAACACAGTTGCAAGTCTGAACTGAGAATGACTTAAAAGTTTTGGGAAGATGCTTATTTGTTTTCTTTTGGAAAGTGAAATGAGAAGAAGAATCTCATGTCTGTGCTGACAAGAATGGAGCTGTAGTCAGAGCAAAGTTAGCTTATCTTAGCATAAACACTGGTTTGTTTAACCCGATGATGCTAATTCTTGATAAGACACAGTGTCCTCAGTCTCTTACCTGCTACCATTCTCTTCATCTGTTCACCTGCCCAGCCAGTACTTTAACACTCTCACTCCCCTCGCCAGCCACACCCACCTGTCCACTCACCTGAACCTCACCTGATCTTCATTTCAGCCCAGCACTTAAGGTGCACTCCCACACTCACTCAGTGCCAGATTGTTCTTCGCCTCCATGCAACACTCACCAGCATTACTATTTGTACTGGTCTCCTGTTGCTGAACCTGCTTGCTTCTGACCACTTCTGCTCTCCTGCTCCCTGTAAATACCTCAGCCCTCTGTCTCTGACTAAGAGTTTCGCCTTGCACTCCCTGGATTTTGGTCTGCCTGCCATTGTTTGGTGTTTGATTCACAAACATTTCAAAAGACTCTGGAATCAGTTGAAGATACTGAACTGTGTGAGTGTCCTCGAAGGTACAGAGACTTTTTCCTGAACATTGAACTGGGAGGCTGCTTCTCTGTGTTTGCCAAATCAGGGAATAAAGCTGGTAAAGACTCTCTGTGTTCTGGTGAGACTGCATTCAGGTCCTAAACCAACCCGTTACAACACTATATGGATTAAGGCAGATTTTAAGCCCAAATTGGTCACCCCCAATTAATTTTAAGAATTGGGCTAAATTTCTTGCAACACCTGATTAATTGCCTTATCGATGAACAATCTGGCTGGATGGATGTCTGATCAGGAATTCTGCTTGGTTATCTGCAGTTTGAGCAGTTCCACCTTCAGATTTTGCACATGGCTGCTGTCCAAAGATCTGTAGTGATCTTTTAAATAATGAAGTATTCTAAATATTGTAGCTAACTGTAGTATTGACTGAGACCGTGCTGTAATAGAAATAAAACTGGCCATACCAGACCATACTGTCTCCAGCTTTCAGCCATCTGTGGCTCCACATTCTCTCTTCTTGCTGCCTATTCAAAGTAGAATCGTATAAAATTATGCTGACTTTTTCTTTTTTTGTTAACAGTCAGCCTGTTTGAAAAGTAATTGGAATTGACAAAACTGTTCACATTCAGTGTGAGCTAGGGCTGTCAGAATTGGCTAAAAATTCCATTTGATTATTCCTTCTGAAAAACACACACAGGTTTGAACTGTTTGAATATCTGTTTCCATAAGAGGCCAAACCAATACGAGAGACATCCTGCTTGTATATATTTCAACATAAAGAGATCTTTTAAAAGATCTGCATATCTACACATTACAAAGTAAACAAAGAAACGTCCATTCCTGTGTTGTTGAATTATTCTCTCGTTTCAGCTTGACTTGGATTTCATTTTTCAATTTTTTTTACAGCTGCCGGTTGTCCATGTGTCCTGAAAGACTCCAATGTCCTGGACAAACACAAGAAATTCTGGTCAAATATTATCTGATTATAGACCGTATTTCCCCTTGTTTTTGTGTCCAAGTGACTAACGGAGGCAACCATTCTTGAAAGTAGTCCAGTTTTGAGTGAGAGCCCCGAAGCCACAAAACAAACTGCAATGTAATCCCAGCCGACATTTGCGCACCGTCAGTGCGCGTCCACTAAGTGTTTGTTTTTGCCACTGACGGGTTCAGGTTGTTGTCTTTATGGAAAGGATCCCGGCAGAGAGACCTTTTTGCGTAATAGTAAGATCAGTAGATCTTGATTTAACCAGACCAAAGCGACCAGACTCCATTTATAGAAACAGTCATTTTACCATAAAACACACTTCAGTCAAGTGCAATAGAAACAAAATAAAGCTCACCAAAAACATCTTAGTTCATCACCACCAACGCAGAGAGATTAATAAAGTACAAGTCCAAAGTTTTGAACCCAGCAGGAATACTCAAACTGCTAACCACTATGTGGACACATTAAGAGTTTGCAGAGTATCTGGGTCATTAAGTACAGGTTTTGTTCTCTGTCCATGCAACACTAACGTAGAACAAATGGAAGCTGGGGTTGTGGATGGAAAAATCAGCAGCAGCAGGAATGATCTCTACAGTAAGATTGTAAGCTAGCTGTCACATTTGAAAAATTGTCTTTGTTCATGAAATCTGTAATTATATTCAGACTAGCCCAGTGCTTTGCCCGAACATGATGCTGCATTCAGCACGCACTCGATGCAGCGGAGACAGTCAAATCTTCACGCTGAAATGGCTGATCTTCTGGTAATTTGTGTACAGGCTCTACATCTTCCCTACTTGAATTAGCAAGCTGAATTAGAAGAAGTGTTAGAAGTCAAGGTTACTGGGAGCTAGCAGTGAAGCCATCATTTCAATTAGAGGCATGCTGGTTGAACTACATTTGACCTCAATCAGAGGAAACTAATCTGATTTGACAGAACTGAGGAGGAGGATATACTTTCAAAGGAACATACCTTTACAAGAGGAAATCAGTGTAGACTTTCTGTTTTGAATGCTTGTGACAGTGTAAGACAAGGACACAACACATTATTTTTAACAGCTGACAGCTTACATTTGCAAATATTGTTATTGTAGTTCTTGTCAATTTCTTGAAAAAACTGAAAAGTTTTATGTTTATTGTAATAACCTCAAGAAACAAAGCCATGGAGTGTTGCACAGAAGATGAGACGTTTCACCTTTTACTCTCAAATGTTGTTTTTCCTCCTTTATTTATCAGCTTCAGAGTTTAAACGGCACCTGCAAATCATCCATGAGTACTCATCTCATTTTTGCATTCTCTTCTCATTGTTACATGAGCGATATGGAGATCAGACAAAAATCTGCTCTCACTTTCCAGCACGTGAGAGACTGTGCACCTATACAAAACCAATAATGCTGAGTCCAGGGGGTTTTTATATTTAGAATGGAATTCACAGCTGCTCTCCTTCAAGTGCCTTTGCGTTCATTATGCCTCTCTGCAGTGCAAATGTAGTTTATATACTCTCTCGCCATCAGCACTTCTTCCATGAGTAAGTGCTCTGCAAGAGTGGTCTTTCACTGGTGGTATGGTAAAAAAAAAAAAGGTAAATAAGGATTTATTGCAAAACATGTATATGCACTGCTCTGTTACCCAATTAGCAGCAGGCAGCATTGGACAAAGGCTGCTTTATGACATTGAGATGAGGACATCAGTGCAACCTCTATCTATTGCCAAAGCATTTCACCAACATCTCTGGATGTCATGCTGCAGTGATAGCAGAGTGATAAACCTGCTGTAAACCCAGGCCCAGCCACAATGACTCCAGTAATTCATCTGAATAAACAAAATTTGCAAAGGACAGCTTGGGTCATAGTCTTAGCATTTGCCTTCATTTTCTCTTCCCAGTAAATGTAGTTAACCCGGGGTCTTTCTAACCTGTCAGTCAAATTGCTTGTGTATCTTTACCCACTGAACCTAATTTAAGCAATGCCGGCATGCTCCCAAATCTCTGCATCTGAATATATAACCTAATATACTAATAAACCATAGTTTTATTTTTTAATAGTTTTACCTCCTTGGCAGCCAAAATGTATTTCGCACATTTCTTTGTAACCTGAGATGTCTTGAATGCAATGTTGACAATTTCTGCCAGCTGCAGGAGACAAGTAAATCAAGACCTGATAATTTCCTGCAAATGTTGGCCAAGTAGAAGTGTTGGCCTGATTGTGACACCAGATAAAACGTGAGAGGTCGTCACAATCATTGGGAATCATTCTGTGGGGACCACAAACATCTACGTTATATTTCCTGTCAGTCTTGCCGGCAGCTGCAAGACATTTATATTGATATTTGCCCATTCGATTGTCCATTTTATGGACATCTCTATACCAACAGTTGAAGCCGTTCACTCAGGGGAACACATTGTAGGCAGAAATTAAATCCTTTGAAAGAAGACAGCACAAATGGAACGGGACCTGTCTTCGGCCAGTAGGCATGTTTGCTGAAACGGAAAGAAGTTCAGCAGTTTCACAGAATGGCAACGCTCATTGTATCATCCTTCATTGGGGGTAACTCAAGCATGTGATGTGTCAGTGACTCTTTTTATGCCCTTGGCAGCAGAGCACGCGTTCTACCATGGCAGCACTTCCCCTTCACTTGTTCTTCCAGTTTATGATGATCTCCTATGAAGAAGTGTGGCTTTGCTGGCCTTATTTAAACAGATGTGGGGTGCAGTGCTCATGTTTTACAAGGCTGAGGGTCCTCATTGCTTTTTTTTTTCTCCTGAGCCATATGTAATCGATAAAATAAAGAGAATGCGGCTGTCTTGTTACCAATAATGAGGATTCAACGTTGTTTTAAACCCCTAGTTTTACAATATCATAAACAGACAGTTGTTTGGAAAAATTCTCTGGCATCAGAAAGTGATGCATGTTGTGCTTGCGGCTCCGGCCAGCCTGGATCAAAAGAGATTTTTCAAAACCAAAGGGCTAATTTATGCATTGTGATCTCCAGTGATGACAGTCAAACCTAACTAAATTTAGTTAAGTGTTGATGTTGTTTAGTCTCAATGGCTTTGGAACGAAAGCTAATGCTGTTGTCTAATCTACACAGGATGGATGTTAAAGTTTACGGCAATTAAGCCTGAGCTGGCATTACTGTTTTTTTCATCATTCAGTCATTCATCCATGACTTCCTGCCCTATACGGTAAAAAATATCTAATTCTTATTAAATCATTACAAACATCAGTTGATTTACTCACTTTAATTTTTGGTTTTTCCTTTTGCTTTTTTCCTCTGGACACGTTTTGTGCAAGATGCTTCCTCACACTACAGCGTAATGCACAGGTTTCCAAAACTGTGTCTGCCTACAACAAGGATTAGTTTGTGCTTCATGACATTGCATGTAGCTCTGTCAATGTGAATGCTTGTAAGAACTATTTACAATATTACTATAATAGAAGTTAAAGGTATTTCTATAGTCATGTCACTGTGCACATGCAAACGGAGCCATTGGTTGTGTGTCATATTCAAAATGTCGTCTGTAAAGGGACACATACTGAAGAATAACACTCCACACTGGTCTGGCAGTTGTTCTGGTTTCCTAATTTCCTCTGTGCATGTTCATGTCTGCTCATATCTGTGTTATTCTCCTTGCTGTTTTCACAAAGCCTGAGAAAATGAAATATTTTACTGAAATTACTTTATTTGCCTTAGTGCTGCCGGTCTGAATTATCAGCTTTCTTAAATTGAGTTTAGCAGTGGTGGCTTTGTGAGCATTACACTGTGTCTTGGCCCACAGCCAACACACTGCTGGTAAATATATTTAAATCAGTGCTAAGCTGCTTAAAATATTCATATTTCACTCATAGCTAGTTTATAGAAATTTGAAACTATCTCAGGCTGGTAAAATCAGTTACATGGATAATATATATACGTATATATCATTTCACATTTTGGGGGAACAAAGAGAGCGGGAGCTGGTGAGCGGCAGCGAGGCGTTAAGCCCCCGTGCACAGTGTGTGTTTTTCTGATATGGCTGGCTTTAGATGCTCTGTCTCTCCCGGCTGAGAGAGGCAGGAGGACGCATGCCATGTTCCTCTCAGGCTCATGATACCGCTTCGTGTGAAGACGGTTAATGCGCCGCGTCAAATGATTATTCTAAAGCTGCTTCCCTGCACCCTTCCCTCAGCTTGAAACAGAAAGTCTCTGCCTGCTGTTGGTTTTGCCAAACACGGCATGTATGTGGATGTAATTAGCTGAGTCTTAGATGCTGACTGGGGCTGAGCTGGAGGTGACTTACCATGGGCTAGCAGTGATGGAGACGCTCTGTTCCTGCTGTACTGGAACACACTGAGGACATAAGTGACCAGATCTATTTCCTGTATCACTGTAAAGGTAATACGAACCAGAACCTCCCATGACAAACTGTCCTCTGCTCTGACTATCGTATCCTTGTTGTTTGTCCTTCACTTGAGTCACTGTGGACTAAGAGCTGCATCCTGGTGCTATAAAAGTTTTGAGCCCATGACTGAAATAAATTACATTTTCCCAATACATGTTTGGCACCTCTGCAGATTTTGAGTGTGATTCTTAAAACTGCTCTTAATTTATACAAGAGATTTTTCCCATATAGAGTATAGTTCAGTAGGACTTATTTTGTGATCTCCGCTCAGCAACTGACTGAATGTACCAACATTCAGTCAGTTGCTGACGTGGATGTCATGGCAACAACAAATGACGAAATGTGTCGTTAGCTGGTGCTTCTCAGGTCAGAACATATACAGTATAACAGAGACTGAACTTGTTGATTCTCAGTTGGTTCTGCACTATTATTAGCAAATCTTTTCACAATTCACTGACTCAATATGAACAAGTTTATTGATCTTCCAATAAAGAATATCCGTTCAATTACATCCTTCATTCGTTTTCAGTTCTGCTCTCAGTTATACCCTCATTCACGAGGGGGTGGCTTCCCTCCCTGACAATTCAACTGTCAAAGCCACATGGGTGAACGACAAAACGTCCTCAGTTACCATCAAGCAGTTAGTAACAGTTTGATTTGACTTTGAACGCCTCATGAACTTGAATGTATTTTGCAGAAACAGTTCTCTTCTAATAGTAATGAAATGTTGTATTTTTATATCTACAAAATGTCAGTTTTATGTACAAATGAAATTTTAAGGTAAATAACACTTCCTGTGAAGCTAAATGAAGGTAAGCGACTTAAAGCAACGCTATCCAGTGTTTTGTCTTACCCACGCTAGCTGTGAGGCTATAGGGCAGGCCTTATCACTTGAGTACAGCCTCAATTGACTCTTCATTTTGTTTGAAAAACAGATCTAAAAAGTTTGTAATTTGTGTTGTCATGTGGGTGACAACTGTAGTCATGCAGTTCTGTCTAAGTGGGCATATGAGTGCACTGCCCAGGATGTTTGACTTTTCCTTTATCCTACACAAACAGCTGGTTGAGAACTGCTGATCCTATGCTCAACATAAAACATATTTTCAGGTGAAAACATGTTAAACATGCCTACAGACCGATGCGTGACAGCTGTGCATAAAGAAAAACCTATGCATCTGCAGCTTGGCTGTCAGAGCAACCTATTCCCATTCCCAGAGCGTCGAATATGTTTGAGCCCGTGGCTGAAATAAATTACGCTTTGTCCCGCTGTGACAAATGTGCCTCATACAAATGCACAAAGTACCCTTTAAGCGTGTGTATCAGGTTTTCAGCTAACTTCACTGGAAACCATTCTGGCAGTATTGGAGAGCAGCTGGTCTTACCATCCAACACTTTCTCATCCCAACGACGCACGAAGCCTTCCTGCCAGAAAGCCATTAAAACACAGCATTAATGTTGTGAACGTTCAGGCAACAAAACTACTTGGTTAGATTCACTTTTTGATTCTCATGGGACCTTAGAGAAAATGTTTGTTTGTTCGACCCATCCCACCTTCCTCCATTTGTGGACTTTCTTGCTCTTCACACTACTTCATCTTGCTCTGAGTCTAATATTACAGCAGGTGGGTTCACAGTTGAGTTACCTGAAAACCCGAGGGGTATGACAAAGCGTCGGTATTTGATGCTCTGTGAATGAGACCCGGCTCATCAGAGTGGCCATTCCATCGCCTGAAAGCCCTCTATTTTCACCTGAGCCTTCCAGACGTCTCTATCTTCCCTCCTGCTGCCTGGGAGACAGGTGTTTGGAGACCAGAGCTGTGTATATTGTAAGTAAAAGCCTCTGATTGAGAATGGCAGAGAAGCCTCTCCAAGTCAATAACTCATTTGGAAGGGGTTATGAATTAGAATGATCTTGCTGAGGGGAAGGTAGACTCCAGCCCATATCCTGCCTCAAGTCACTGAAGAAACTGGAATAATAATCCTCCAGGAAGATCGATGGGAGAATGCAGCGCCACAGGGACAAATACAAGCAACAGCCCCTTTCTGCACCACACAGCTCTTATCTGTCAATCGGCTGAATTTTTGCTGATATGCCATAAATCCAATTCCCTAAAATGTCGTATTAAAATTTCAGGCCATTTAGATTGGCTTGTGGATGGAGAATGATGGCTTCCCTCTCCCAGGGGCTGGGATTATATGTCAATAATGTCCTCAGTGCCAGCGAGGTTCTTTCATTAGCTTGTATTTAGATTGAAGTGTCATCCATATTATGAGAGCCTGCTGCTGTGACTCTACGTGTCTCGACAGTGTGTGTGTGTGTGTGTGTGTGTGTGTGTGTTTGCCTGTTGTCGAGCTCCTTCTCAGCTCTCAACCTTAATAGAGTCGTCAGTCTGATAAGTCAGCAGCGTGATGTGTTGGGCGATACACAGCATATAGAGTGCTACAGTGGAGTGGAGGTTACAGAGAGCATCCCAAAACTAAGATGTTCCAGGTTTTAGGTCCACCAGTGTAGCTACAGTACCTTTAACTCCAAACATGTCTTATTTACACATCTTTAGTGACAATTCAAAATATTCATAAGCACATGATCCTTAATGGTTACTGTGCAAAAGTATATGGATTTACTGTACGCCCCCTTTGGCTCGCCTTAATTTGTGCAAAACTGTAAATGTCTAAATATGCAATACAAGTTATCTTATAGTATTGATTACATATCAAGCAAGATGAGTGGGCCGACGCCATTGTCCAAAATGACCAATCCTGTTTTTGGCCATGGCAGTAGCAGGTCTGCTGTGATCATATAATGAAGGCTCGTGCTGAAGATCGCGTGATCACTTTGCAGTAGCTGCACGTTTCTTGTCCATTCATTTTAGTCACGTTCTCACATTTCAAGATCTCAGCAGTTGCTTCGTTGAGCAAGACACATTTTAACCAATAGAAGCAGAGCTGTGAAAGTAAATGTGTTGATGTAGTTTTTCTTCCAGTGCAGCAGGGTGAAGCAGGGTGGATTCAGCGCTGCTGTTTAAATGCATTAATATCGTTAGAAAGCTAATGACTCTCTGGTTGCCCTTGCCCTCCAGCTGAAATACTCCACAACACGTCATGTTTCCTGGGTCAGCGGAGTGTTAGGTGGCTTGCTCTCCCTATTTGTGTCATCTGGGTTACAGGTCAAATCATCTGGTGACCTATTTGTCTGCCGTGAGGTGCTTGAACTCCCAGAACCTCTGTGACCATGATTAGATTTCTTTTCCCTCATTAGTGGAACGTTAGCCAGGACACCACTGTTCAGATATTTTAGTTTTCAAAATGTCCGTAAATGACTTTGTCTATACTTATGCTGTTAGATATTGTTAGAACTTGTGCTATTTGATGCTCTGACTTTTGATTTCCCTAATCTAAACTTTGTGAAGTGGTTGTCAATCATATGGCGTCATGACTCAACAGTTTCTTTCTTGTTTTTTTTTTTAAATTTCATCTATTATCAGACTGTCAAACACAGACTGGCTAACAGATCAGAAATGAGCTTTTGGAGTGATAAATGATAACACTGCACAGTACAGTGAGCGCTGTGGCTTCAAAGGACGACAATGATTTAGCCGGTTTTAGCACACTGGCGGTAAGAATGCACCATGAGACATAGCAATGAGCCTAGAAAGGAAGGAAAGAAGCAGACGACAAGCCAGTAAACACACACAGATGCAATCAATGCAGCATTGAACATTCTTTGCGAAAGCTTCATGAGGCAGCCATTTTGTAAAGCTCACCAAGCACCAGGTTGCAGACGTTTCCTGCCATCCACTGAGCCGTTGCTTCAGTTCATTTCAGGGTGCTCCAAAAAGAGACTTGAAACCTGGAGCTTGCTGTAGATAGCTAATTCTTCCCAGGGAACGTTTAGTCACCTTTAAACTCTCAATTTGTGCATTCAAGAATGATCCGTACCTGCGCCTGGGCTTGGCTGCTGTACAGCTCTCTCAGAGTGGCTGAAACAGGCTCAGTGCCAGTCGAGTCTTGGAGCACACCCAGTTGACACGGAAGCTGCGGTAACTGGAGCAGTTCACTTCAAGTTTTTCATAGCGATTGAACATGCATAACGTACACCAACGTAAATCTCACCGGAGCACCAAATGTGTTGTAATCTGCAGCTGAAGATGGTCCCCAACAAATGCACCGTTTCCTCCTGTTTGAGTAACTGCAGTGGCCGGCTGAAGTTAATATCTGTCGATATCAGAATTGATTTTGGCAAATTGGATGCGTTTCAGTAAGCGAAGCGCCGGCCGCTATAATCCCGCACTGTGTTTTTAGGTTTAGAAGAAGCCTGGCCGGTTAATGTCCGGCTTTAACTAATCAATACGCGGTTTCCGATGCTTTATGAAATCATGTGATTATTCAGTGCAGTTTGGTCCCGATGCTCAGCGATTGTACACACAGCAGATAACATTCAGAGACATGCGTAGAGAAAGTTGCTCAGAGGAAGCGTCTCACACTCTGCTGACTGGAGCAAAAAGAAACACTTCAGGCATTTCTTGGAAGTGCTGCAACATCACAACCAACAGGATCACTGGTTTGTGGGTGGGCATTTTATTTGTGTGTACTTGTGTCTGTGCATGTGTGTGTTTAGGTGTGTGCGTGTGTGTGTGTGTTGCTTCCTGCTGTTATCTTCGCTCTTTGAAAGTTTGCATGTAAGGTTTTTCCTGTGTGTTTTGTGTCTTTCCCCCCTCTTTTCCCAGGCTTTTGTCAGGTTTCCCTGCTTGAACTGTGATTCCCCTGATCTGTCCTTTGTAACTCTGAGGGGAAATCTGTGCATCTCAAACACCACACTCAGCTCACTGTAACTCATGACTGCCTGTTATGGTTTTCAGCTTTCATAAAGTGTGTGTGTTTGCGCGTGTGTTTTCACGCGGGCTCGCATTGGTACGGTGGGAGGGGAGCCACTCTGATTTCCCAAGACATCTCGGTCAGGCCTCATCGCTTTCAGACAGCAATCTCTACTTAAAGAGGAGGGAAAATGTTAGCAGGAGGGAAAGGGCAGAGAAAAGAGTGTGCACACCCTTGTGTTGGTGCTAGTGAGATGGAGCGAGCGAGGGAGAAGATAGGATGAAGGTCAGTCGGGGAAAATTTGTAGAAAATCTGTAGACATTTCAGAGAGGAGAGAGCAAATAAATAAAGGATGTTTCCTTTGAATTAAACATGTCTGTAAACGGTGGTGGGGATAGGGACCTTACACTGAGTTCATCTAGGATGGTCAACATAACACCGTGGCTCATGAGCCTGCTGGTACACTGAACAGTTAGGCTGCTTTATTCTAAGCCTTTAAATGATGTCTTCATACTGTGTCTTATATCTGCTGTTTGTTGTGCAAATGTGCTGCATAGTCATGAAAAGGTTCTTTCGGTTTGTCACAACCAGACTGCTGTTTTTGCTCTTTTTGCCATCGTTCCTATTGGTAATAATAATGTACTAACAGAGTTAATTGTTGAGATCTGGGACCATGGGAACATCACAATGAAGTAAGAATCATGAACAGTCAGGGGATGAACTCCATGTCACCAGGTTTCAGCATCCAAAGTGACTCTAAATGATGCATTTCTCATTCACTTTTGATTGATTTTGATTGGATTTGACCTTTCACAATGTCAGTAACAGCATCACAGGGTCATCTTTTACCATCTGTGGTGTATCTGTCTATAATGAACTTACTGTTCACTGACATCCTGTTTACTTTTTTATTCCAAAATATCAGATCTCAAAGTAGAAATGTTATGAAATGTTTCTGTGCTTATGTTTAGACAGTCGCCACAGCCGCCCACTATGTGATCACAGGGTTGGCAGTTTATATAAGTGTAATATAAATGCAGCTGTATAGTGTTTGTCACTGGCATCACATGGTTAAAGTTTGGGACCAATCAAGATCTCCATTTACTGTTGAGGTGACATGATGATGTAAAAGCGTTGCCATTTTAAAAAAAAAATATTTCGTTGTGTTGTGTTGATATTCCGCAATATGATGTTTTCATGTCCTGTCTCTTGTGTGGACCCCAGAAAGAATAGTTGATAATGCAGTACTAACCAATACGGATCTTAAATCGATGAATAAATAAATCATCTTGATGTAACACAGAAGTCCGCAGTGACTAGAAACTCAAACATGCTCTCGATTTACAATCCCAGCAGACCTTTCAGATCACAAGGCGCCACATGTCTTCACACTCAGAGAGCTCACTCCAAATCTGATGAGATGTTCCTACATCAAAAGTATGGAACAGTTTACCATATGATCTGAGACTTGCACCCACACTGTGATCACTGACACCACCCTCAAGACCATTTCACTTAGTTTAGCTCCTAACTATATCTGTATTCTTTCTTTTCTGTTCTGTTACTGCATGCCGTGTTTTTTCCACATAAAGCACTGGGCAATACAAATAAACTTAAACTCGTCAGTACAGTGTTTGGAAGACAGCTCAGTTGCCAGAATAAAATGTTGGCATTGTACATTCCTGCAAACATTCCTATTGATACTTTCATATGTACCATATCAACAGTTCTACAATAAGCATCAAGGTGATGTAGTTCAGATTTCTGTTACATGTATATGAGCTGAGTTTTTCCCAACAGGAGGTGGGTGTCGTGACAGCTAACGAGTCGTCTGCCAAGCAGCAGCGTGTTTGTGGCAAAAAAACCCCCAGAAATGGGTATTTTTAAGAATACGTCAGGACATTTTCCATCGTGTTTGTGGCGACTGCACTGGGTGTTTTTAATGAGACTAAACTGGCTCTTTTTAACGATACGTCGGGACGTTATCTGACGGGACAAGACATCAGGACATTTCCAGCTGCGTGCGTGCCAATCAGCAGACTGTGTGTTTTTAATGAGACCTTGGGACATTTTCCAGCCGGGTTTGTGGCCTCTAAACCAGGTGTTTTTAACAAGAGGTCAGGACATTTTCCAGCCATGCTTGCGGCCACTAAACCGGGTATTCTAAGCTAAAACATGATCTTTTCCTAGCCCTAAACAAGTGGTTTTTGTGCCTAAACCTAACCTGACCTTAATCACAGCGTTGTCGCGACATGAAATTGAAAAGCGAAACATTTAGAAAGGAATAGGTTGTGTAAGTGACACGCATTTCAGAGGTTACCGGTGTACAGGCACAAACATGCATCTTATTAGCTTTATTCGCATCAATAAGCATCTTCCTGTGCTGAATGCTGCACTCTGTGTCAACTGTACATTCATCCTGTGCTACTCTGTAGGGGAAGTCAGCTCAGCTCCTCCGCCAGCATCACTTCAAAGGCTTCCCAACTCTCTTCTCATAACTTTTAAGGGCTAGAGAGGAAGTGCTTGTGGAAGTGCATTACAATATCCTGAGCTGCAGATCTGCTCACCATTTTTCAGTGTCAGTCAGGCTCTAGTTCCACATTTTCCTGACTGATTGTTGGATGCATGTACTAAGATACCAATGTCACGGTCAACTGAGCCTGCTGGATTTGCTGAATGTCAGAGGTATTTGTTAACTTCTAAATATAAATAGTATTAATTGGCAAATTTAAGCACGTATCCAATGATTTGAATCAGGGAGGGTTGTTCAGCAGTAAAGTATATGGAAAAGGTCTAATTTAACAAGCAAGTGGGCCTTTTCCCTGTGAGGGTTACAATTACCCTAATTGAAAAAGCTGGACATGGATTGAAACTGGCAGTCTAATTAATGGACTCTTTTACAAGCTTCCATAGAAACCTCTGTTCAGTACAATACTTACACACATGGGTGGGTCTGCAGTTAGTCTGTGCATGTTTTCCATATTTAGCTGCCGTTTGTTGGTGCTTGTAGTATGTGTGTTTTTTCAAGGATACAAAAATTACATTTCATTTCTCTGTATGTATGGAGCCCCAGTGCAGGACAGTGCTGATGTGATGATATTATAAGATACAGACTTTTGAAAAAAAGGGTATTTTGAAATACGAAAAGGATAAGGAAATAAATCTCAATAAAAATAAAAGTCAATCAGTCAATATGAAAACCAGAATGATAGAAAGAACATTTGATTATGATGATGTTGAGGTTTTATTATTTTTGAGATGATGGTGCATATTCATGCATGTTCAATTATCTATTATTGTTATTTACAATGTCTTTTTGTATTTAATGGGAACACTTTGGGGCTTATATGTTTGGGGTTAAACATTAGGATCAAGCTTAGATTCTAGTTTTTATTCTGTCCCCGTGTTAAATCTGTTGTTAAAGCCACATGAAACTCAAAATTGTAAGTTTGTATTTGAACAGGTGTTAATAGGTTTGGTGGCCTCGTCGTCCTCTCCTAGAGGCATCAGTGTCATCAATATCTGTTAACAGCTTTGTTTTTCATTTTAATGCTATTATCTTTATTCGCTGGCTCCAGTGCTCAGGTCTGAATTATTATATAATTGACAGTAAAAAGTCCAACTTTGAAATGCTGCCCTTCCCTCAGCATTGCTTTTAATGTGTAATAGACATTAATATACCAGATAGAGTTGGGACTGATACAAGCACTATCACAATAAAAAACTGTTCACTGGCTGGATGTTTCACCATAGTAATAACAGTAATAGTAATGATCATAAAAAGACATTCTCCAGTGAAGAAGAGAAATGATTTATATGCAGTGTGCATAAAATCAGTTGACCCTAAGATTTGCTGCAGGATGCAGAGTCGACACTGTTACCACTACCGAAGCAGGTACGTTTGTCCAAATGAACTGGTGATACTTATACACTACTACTACTACTACTGTGTTTGTTACCTACATGTATTTTACTGTTAGAGCTGTAACTTTGAGTGGACAGGTTAAACAATTTGTTGGCGTCGCTAAATGAACTCGTCCTGCTCCCTCTCAGATACACACAGTAAGACCTTAATTACTCCTTCCTGGAGCGGTGGAATCAATTCGGTGCATATATGAAGCATGAGTTTGCTTTATTCCTCGGATCAACTGATATTCTATCAGCATTCAAAGAAAAAAAAGCTTTTCCATTTGGCTTCTTGTTAGGGTGAATGTGGTAAATTTGCTCTGCAGTATTTTCAGTCATTAGAAGCTCGTCTTGCTCAAACATACAGTTTATGGCTGAGAGATTCCTTTCTGGCTTTCATGGTTTCTGCCATGTAACAACCTCAGCCACATGGATTATTGTTATATGATGTCTTGAGGTGGTTTGAGTTATTTTCATGATCATTACGCCATGGTTTTAAAGGGTGGTAATTCTGCCAGCTCTCAGATTAAACTGATTTTAAACTGTAAACTTTGTTTCTCTAGCACATCACAATTATACCTAATTGATATATATATATGCATTTGTAGGAAAAAAATCTAAATCAAGTTCCTTGTAACTTTAATTTAGCAGAGCACCAAAGTCACTGAAGCACTAGCTGACTGGCTGCAGGCAATGCTGTTTGCTGCCTCAGCTCTCTCCACCACCCTGACCTCCTCCTTATGTTCTAGGCTTTTGGTATTGTTGATGTTGATGTATGTATGAATCATTTTCAGCTGGTTCATCTTCAAAATGTGATAATTAACATGAGTAATAAATATCACTATAAGAAAAAAAAAACACTATTAGGACCTTGTCAAACAGAAAAAAAATGCCTCTTAGTGTACTGACAAGCATAGCAGTGTAGAAGTGTGTGTGTGTGTGTGTGTGTGTGTGTGTGTCTGTGCGTGTCTCACATATCTGTTTCAGTGTTTAAGCGTCTTGCACATACGTCTGTTTTTCCTGCTGAACAGTGAGAGTGTGAGCACGGGTGAGTGAGCATTTACATATGTCTGTGACTAAGCCCATTGGCACAGTACAGTATGATGCAGTGCTCCTTGCCTCACTGTGCCTGTCTGCTGTGAGTGTAGTTTTCTGTGTCCTGGTTGTAATCCTCAGCACTGTCCCTGGGGGAAAGCTGGGGATGCTAACAGCAGCCAAACTGCAGGTTGCTGCTGGAGAGAACAACAGGTCAGTCTGTCCTTGCTTTCCCACTGGCTGGGACATTACACACTACAGCAGTATCAAAGCATTCTTGGTGATGCAAAGTACTTGGAATTTATAGGGGAAAAATGACCAGTTTAAGAGTTCAGCTGATTGGTTAGATTTATACACCTATCCATGCCTAGAGGCTTTAATTGAGTAGTGGATGAAATGTTTGCTGTGGTGGGAGAAACGAGTGAGTGTTCACAGCTTTGTTGGCAGGGTTAAGAAAGAAAATTTCAACTTTCTGCCGCACAGACAGTAGCTAGCTAGCTGCAGCCTTAAAAACAGCGACAGAATAAGGGCCAGAAAAATGCATGGATGAGATCAATGCGGCTAAAATGGCATGTTTCTTTGAACGTTGTGAAAAATGTTAAGTGAGCTAGTCTTTGAAACTGGTGCCACAGCTTCACTGTTGACTGGCCAGGGCAAAACAAAACACATATAGTGCAAATGCCCACTCTTCAGCACTGCGTTTAAAAGCCCCTACCATTGAACTTTATCTCTGTCTTCCCTGTGGCAGCTCCGTTGCACAGACCTATTCCCTCTTTTCTATGTCTTCCAATGAATCGGACAGTGTAGCACTACACAGGTCACTACACGTGGGATCTTATCTTATTCATTAGGAACATGGATAACAGTTGGACACTAAATTTTTAATTCAAAGCTGAAAGTCGGAAAGTCAGAGAATCTCTGGCATCTTGCTCTTTTGCCCTTATTCACCCCCCAAGTCACTCCCGTTAAGGAAAGGCGATTAAAGCCAGTATGTGGTGATACACAGTGACTCAGGCTGCTTGTGCAAGCACAAGAAAGCAGAAAGCTGCCTAGGGGGAAATGTAGGAGAGATGCGCATGGGCTCCCTACCTCATTCAGAGGTGAAAATAAGCATTGTGGATTCGCTGAGAGACAGGAGTGTTGGCAGATGTCCCATACTGAGGAGTGTGAGACAACCCCATGCTGCACAGCAGAGTGAAAGAACGAACAACAACACTGTCTGGATGAGCGTCTGCATAGTTCGGGGACAAAAATGTGTCATAGGGGTCAGTTGGGAAGTCACTGGTTTCAATCCCAGAAAACTCTATGTGTAGAAAGCAATATATTAACACTCTCCATTCCTTCAGCACATTCCTTTCTTGAGGGAAGCACTGAAACCTCAACTGTTCAGTGGTCACCAGGAAGACTAGTCACACTAGGCAGGTCCTAGTGTGCTTGTGTTATTTTAATTTTAAAGTAAAAGGTAACTTTCCCCAGACAAATAAAGGTTGGAATATAGTAGCTGCAAGCAGCACTTCCTGGGGCAAAGCACAGCACATCAAGCACAGTACCCTGCACACAGGTACTATGAGGACGTGTCTACCCTCTGAGCAAATCTGATCATGATCGGAGAAAACGTCACAGAGATGTGGCCCACTTTCTGTTTCTTTCTGCCTTACTAACTTTGTCACAAGAGAAATGGTCTGCAACAATCAAGTGTTTCACTAGAAACATGGGAAGCTGTCTTCATCAACAGCTGTATATTTGCAAAACAGTCATGAAGGCAAAACCTTTAGAGCAAATGTGATATAAAAGTCCATTTCTGCACTCCTGAAATGTACAATTTATTTCATCTGCCTGAAGACAGATTTTCTCCTGCTTTACTGCTTTTCATTGTTCTTACTTTGTGCAGCACATTTAAGTTGGATCTTGTAATGGCAACAAACAATGTCACATATGGTAACAGCTCCATGGCCACGTAACAACAAAGAGGGATCACCTTATTGTTTATGTCTGCCAGATGCGTGCTCTCTTTGATCAAGTACAACACTGTTCTCCAATGCAGGGCTTACATCTCCAAGATGGATTCACTGTCATCTAGTCCTGTGAGTGAAACCTCATTGTAATAATAGGAGTGGGGGGAGACAGTGCCATCAGTGATATTTTAGCATTTTTGTGTCATATATTTGTGATGCTCTGTGAAGGTAAAAGGGCTGAACACTGGAGGGATCATGTCACTACAAGGATTCTGATCCTGATAATTGTGGGCAACAGCTCTGGGGGCGCAAACACACAGGAGCATGATGCATTGTCCTAATGTATGTTTATACAAATTGTCACGGGGGTCGGCAGGTTCCTGGATAATCCCCCTGCAGGGCCCTAACCGTGTTATCAATGGATCACTTTTCTCTGAAGAACTGGTCCTCTTCCATGAAAAGAAAAAAAGGAAGATCACCCCTTTAATGATAAAAAACAAATAATCTAGCTTTGGCTTTCTTGACATTTGACTTCTATTTCTGTCAACACATGGGGCAGAAATGAGTAAAAGTTCATTGTGGAAATCAAAGTAGTGCTTTTTCCTCTTTCTGTCTCCATCTTCTTTCTCTGCTTGCCTCTCTTGCTCTCTCTCCTTGCTTCTCGCTTTGTTAGCCGAACCTCTGGAGGGCAACGGGCTAAAAAAGGAAACAGACGGTTTGGCCCGCGGCTCTTTTTTCTTTTAATAGGCCTGGTATTCCTGGTGGAGCAGGCAGGAGTTCACCTTGATGTCACATATCAGCGGCAGGCTCAGGGCTCAGGGCCGGCCTTACCTCACTGGCTCACAGTTAAAAGGAGGTTTGGGGAGGGAGGGAGAAGGAGGAAAAAGTCAACAGATTCTTTGACCTCCTTTTGTCTGCCAGGTCTTCTGTGAAATGACAGCCAATGTGCTAGATTTTATTATTGTATACCACATGTGTGTTGCCAGCCTATTGCTAAGACACACTAACTGTTAATATCTTTTGTGGCATGTAAAAGTGGTCGTAAAGTAGATCCTCCTTTCGGTCTGTATTGTTTGGTACTGTTGGCTTTTTGCTGCAGGATGTTTTTGTGCTGTTCCTCTCAGAGATCATTCAGTCAGACCAGTTATTGGCTTTGAGTATCACTGCCACCTACTCAGTTCTCATTTTTTTTTCATTCCAAACAAGAAAAGGAAAGTTACATCATTTCATGGACCAGTACAGAGTTTTCCAAGTAAAGGACTGTTACTATTGTTTCGTAGCAATCTGTGATACACAGCTGTAAAAACTGCTCAAATGTACTCTGATGACGGAAAACACAAAAACTCAGAGTACAGTCAGCAGAATGCAATGTGACCAAATCACAGAGTAACGTGTGGAGTGCTGAAGTCAAACGGTGTGGCTCAGTTTACTAGAGTCACATAATATATTATATTCAACGTGCATTATTCAGTTACAATGTGCAGTATCCTTCGTTGCACTGTGCACCTATAATACACGCTCATGAGGCTGGGTGAGCAGGTGGATCCTGGCCAAAATAAAGCTTGGACTCTAATGTGAAGCACGCAAAACAGACTCTTTATCTGCCCAACCCTTCCACACAAACTCTCAAGGTGCCTCAGACTTTCAACGTTTTTGTTTTTTACTAATACTAGCAAGCTACAACACAGTATGTCAGTGCATATTGATGGACTGGCCACAGCTGGTTCCAGGTATGCAGGTACCCCAAAAATAGTCTATAAAGTTATATATTATTCTGTTTTACCTGCAGCCTGTTGGCAGATCTAAAATAGGGGTTGAGTCCAAGTAAGATTATTTTGTAGGTTACAACCACAATCCTTGTCTCCACACAGTTTAATTCCTTATTCTTCTTTGCAGTCACATCAGTCAGATTTGACACAGATAATTGTCTTTTTCTATTCCATTTTTGAACTGTTATACTGTTTAGGAGAGTGCAATAGCATTGGCATTCCTCTGCACGATGCTGTGTTTGCATTTTGTTCTGTGCGCAGCCTGTATATTATACAAGATAGTAAAATACATATCTAAAAGCCTAGTGTATCATATAACTCGTGGTTTGTATGACTAATAGTTCATGAATCAGCTTGCGTTGTGGTGGCAGATGTTCACTTGTGAATAGCAATTAGCAACAGCAATATCAAATAGTAGCATTAGCAATCAATGTGTGAAGCAGGTGTTTAAATAAGCCAGTCTGCTTTGCAAATGTGTGTGATGATCTCTGGATCTGGGAGGCACAAAAGCTTCTTGTTCTTATCTAACTTCCACTATAAGCTCCATTTTTCTTGTTAAAATGTAAATAAAAGAGAATTACTAACAGTACCCATACACTGTCAGTGGCAACCAGAAAACAAATTTATTCTGACTTGAATTTCCAACTTTACTTGTTACATTAAGTCAAGTGAAGGTGAACCCTTTAGTAGGCATGAGGTTTCCAAGGGGATTTTTATGGTGTCATAATATCACATACAGACCATTTTGCATTAATTTTCCTTGTGCTGAACTTGGCTGTCTCTTGAGATGGCTGTCAAATTTTTTAGAAGCATATGTCAGGGAGCATTGCTTTAGGTCCTTCTGTGGAGGAGTGCACATATGTCACTGAGTTAATCATGACTTTTCCACCATCATCATCTCTCTCTCTCTCTCTCTCTCCCTCTCTCTCTCTCTCTCTCTCTCTCTCTCTCTCTGTTATTCAGTCTCTTGCTGTTTGGACAAACACTTGACCGGAGCGTCCAGCAGCCCAGACAATCAATGGCAAATGCCCATGGCGAAATCAAATTACTTCTGCTCGATTTTGTAGCTGGGGACAAAAGAAAGAAGAAGAAAATATAAAACAGTGTTATTTCCAGGGTCAGTGGCTGTCTGAAGACATTTTTTTTTTTTTGTCTCTCTCTATCTGGACGGACGCACAGCTCCGAGTCAAACTCCAGCTGAGTAGAGCTGATCGCTGCTTTGAGTGCTGTGCTGTCTGGTGGTGCAACCGAGCTGATGAAAAATTCGTTGCATTGTGGACACTAACTATCTGCTGTAATTTCTCAAATTAAAACCAGTTAATGATGGTCAAGACTGAAATTATAATCAGTATATAACTGCTGAGGGGATTTGTTGGAATTTGTATTGTAATATTGCACATGGTACACTCTAATGTGCCCTTCCACAGCACTAATTCCATCAGTACACCGACAGAGTAACGTCAAATTTACCAAGATATCCTCTTTTAACATGTCATACACTAATTTATTCCAGCTGCTTGTACTACTGTTCTTTGTGTGGCTTGACTTTGCATTGATACCAAATAAAAAAAAATAAAGAAAATAAAAAAATATCAGAAAACAGGGACTCCTTTTACTAAAATCTGATAAAATATGCTTGTCTATAGGCCTGTCTAAAATATAAGTCTGTTGCTAATAAGAGTATTCATCTGAAGAATTCATGGAAGCTTGTCTGAGGCTAGCTGTGGTTCAGGAGGTGAAGCAGGTTGTCGGTGGGTTGATCCCCGGCTCCTCCCTGACGCTGTGCTTCCGATGCTGTGCCATCGATGTGTGAATGGGTGAATGTGGCATGCATTGCACTTTGAGTGGTTGGTAGACTAGAATATACTAGACTATATGTAAATGCTTTCCATTGACCATATATAAAACAGCAAGGTTATTATAAAATAATTATCTTGGAAGTATCCTGATAAGAACTATTTAATTTGGTACGAATTATAGGGTAATTGGAATATCTTTTTTTTCATTTGACCTGTCATAGTAAGAAAAGCACAGGTGTTGCTAACAGTGTGACAGTGAGCCAGCGTGTATAATACCAGGACCCCACAACTGAAGCTGCTAAATGTAATTAAGACATCGTGCATTTCATTATTTGCACTTTTCCTGCTGACATGTCAAAAGGTCCATTAGATTTATGATTTTGCATGTTCAACTGGTCTGCTGTTCACAAACTAAATAAAGTTTTAAGTTAGACCTATTACCTAGAAGATATACTGTATACTGCACTGATAGATGTTGCATTGATAAATTTCAGTTAATTAGCAGCGTAAATCTCCCCTCTCAAACCTTTCACTGATTCTTCATCCTTCTTTTCTTGCATTTTTGTCTGTTGTTAATGTTGTTTTGCTTAATATTATTCCTGTCCGTTCTGCCTGTTTGCCTTCCTCCCTAGTCCTTTCCTTCCTGTCTACGTCCCCCACCCTTGCCTCCAGGGTCACTTTGACAATACGTGATGCAGGTGTCAGGCTGCAGATACTAAGCTATCCATTTCTCTGTCTAATGGAGTTACGGCTGGCCTCTGTTGACCCTTTAACGGTTTGCTGTGGAGGAGGTGGCCACCGGCGGCAGCGTTCTTGTGACATTCTCTCCTTGCCGCCTGTTTGTTTTCTGCCGGCAGATCTCATTTCAGGGTGAAAAGCTGGGTTTGACAAAGAAGGACACTTAATGCAGGGGACTGATGGATTTGAGGGGGAATCTGGAGGTGAGGTTGTCAACACACATCCTCACACAGAGCTGAGGTTTCCATCCTGCAACCAAAAGTCTGTTGCTTTGAGTCAACAAACCAGCCGAGATTTTTTCTGAACCTTGTCAGAATTCAAGGCGAGACCAAGCCTTCCCAGAACATTCAGTGTAACACTATTGATCTCTTCAAACCAGAGGAAGAGCAAAACTTTCTATTCTATTCTATTCTGCAAAGGTCATGAGCAGCCTAATTCTTTCAGTGTGTGTGATAAAGTCAACAACATCCAATGGATTGTGAAGACGAGCAAAACACATGGGAGACAAGGAGTTGGTATCCTAAACATTAAACAGGGCTGAAAGTGAGCACACCTGAAATATCACCAGTCATCGCTCATCGCACAAGAAAAGGTGTGTACACAACAATAGTAAGTGTGGTTGGTCGTATAAGTTGGTCTGCTCACTGTGATGGATTTCACTTGAGGTAATCATTGTACTGTTACCTTTGTTTTCTCTTCTAAATAAGTTTCTAACCAGGGGTTTTGTTTCCAACCTGCTTGCCCCAGTCTCAGCTTTTAGCTTGATAAGTACAACATTATTATTACTGATGAGTAAGTAAATAAATAATGCAACATCGGTCATTAATTCAAACAATAAGCTTTGTTTATGGTTTAAAAGACGTCTGATGGCCACGTGAATAATGACTCATGACTGTCAGAAACAGCAATGTCACAATTATTATCGTTCCAGGATGAACGGATGGGTCAGCAACGCATGTGACTTTTACACGTAAGCCAGTTGTTTACAACGCCAACCCTTAAGTAGTTTGTTTTTCAAACCTAAACAAACGTTAACAATAGAGGTCAACAATAGAAATCAGATCTTTATATGTTAACTAAAATGTTCATGTCCATCATATAAAAAAAGGCCATCATTTTTTTCTTGAGAAGGCAATTAATGAATTAGCAATTTTGTCATTTGGATTGTAGGACTTGCTGAAATTGTTGAAAGCTTTTACCCATAACTGTCAAACATGGTTGAAAACTCTAGAAAAAGCAAAAAAAAGGACATTGGACCTTGAGTTCAGATTATTTTGTCAAAAGACTCAACTAAAAATAAATTATTCTCATCTTACATAATGTTATTGTCAAACCTAAATATCAGACATAACCAGCTTCATTTAACAACATTAATTTTACATTGCTATGGCTGACAAGTATAAATAGTGTTTATTTTGTTTGGCTGTGAATTCATTCAAAAAAGCCAGTCCCTTGACTCCTGGTGACGACGTGCTTCAACCTTCTTTGGAGGGCCAGGGAATAGGAGAAGGTCTTAGATGGTGAGAGATTCATTGACAAAGTGGTGCTTGGTGCAAAGTGCTTAAAAAATGACCAAGAAAAGGCCTGACATTTTAGACGGATTTCATGTTTGTCTCTTGCTCGCAGATTGGGCTTGAGCAGCGCTCAGAGGAGGAATGTGGGGCTGCAGAATGGCCTGCTGCTAATTGTGTTATTTCTGGACAGTTGAGGCTTTATCCTTGCAGGGCCGCAGCAGTTGCCATCTTCAGCACCTGTATATCTCTCTACAATTTCTCCCTCACCCACCTCTTCCATAATAACCATTACCTGTTCTGTTAAAATGCCTTCCCTCCTCCAGTCTAATTATCACCAACCTCTTTCCCTCTCTCTCCATAATGGATACCAGGAAACATTAAGAGCTCCAGTGCAGAAATTAGCGCTTGACCCGCAGCCTCCTAACTGAGATAATGTCTGTACACTTACACAGTAGAGGGAAAAAAACTCAGCGAGTGGGTGTGCTGGTGGGGAAGGGGGTTTGTGGTGGAAGACTGTGATCTCCTCCTTTGCCTTTTAACTGCTGTGGGAATTGAGAGATAAAGTCAAAAAGTTTGGTGACTATAATCCAGACAGAGCGAGAAATGCGACGCTGAGACGCTGAGAAAGAAAGGATCAAGAGGGTAGGTGAGAAGAAAAAGCTGCTCTCATCATCCCTCTCTCTTATATTTCAGCGACCGTCATTACTGCAAAATGCCTGTCTTATTATTCTTCTTCCACCCAGCATCGAAAAACACTGTTTCAGTGCTCAGATAACTACAGCTATGGGAATTGGGTTGTTTCACATGGAGGGGAGGCACACAGAGAAGAAGAGGAATAAAAAACGAATGCATTTACTGACTTTTAGCATGAGAGAAGGAAGAGAGAATGGGCCTCTTAGACCTCAGGCTTTTAAAGGTTGATGTCAATAATATTGAAAATTTTCCATGTTTGATAATTTGTGACAATTTTGATACTGAAACGCATCTGATGTTTAACGTTGTGAAAGTGGAAAAGCAGAAAAACAGTCTTTTGAACATGAAAACCAAGGCTCTCTCTAGGATATTTCCCTGGCCACTGCTGCTACTGTTGTGACTTCTGATTACAACACTTAAGCCCTATTAGTGGCCTGTAAGCTGCTTGATCCTCACAAAGTGTAGAATTGAAAGTATTAGCACTGCAACTTACCATTCTTTTTAAACAGGGTACCAATAATTATTGATAAATTAATCCTTTTCTCATGTAATTGATTTAATGTTCTAGAAAATCAAATTACATATCATTTTATTAACGATCGTAGATTTTCCGAAGATAGTGATGGTGCCTCGAAGACATCAGCACATATTCAGGGTATGGGATTTAACGTGTGGTTGTATCTCTGTGTTGACAATGTTTAGTGTGTTGCGCAGTTATTGAACGCTGCGGGAAAGTCCAGGTCTGCTCACCGTTTTGACAAGAAGTGATGACTATTTCGTTCCAAGACATAACATAATATATGAAAGGACATGCTTTTATCAAAGGAGCGATCAGAGATAAGGAGTTGTGTTAAAAGTTCCAGCTCACCATAGACTTGACGCAAGAACAGCTCATCCAGCAAGTACACCAGTCCATGGAGGTGACCAAACAAATTAGCCTCCAGTCCAACCCACCTTTGTTGCGGGTAACTGATGTTACTGCCGGGGGATGGGGAAGTGAGCAACGCAGCCTGAGAAGCAACAAGCTCCCCAGAGTAATGGATGGGCTGAAGGGGCTGTACAGGTAGCAAGATGGGTCAGAAAATTCAGACATCTTTACCCTCCCTATCTGAGAACTTAGATCCAAACTGGCACACCAAGGGAGAAATCAGGCAAGCAGATGAAGCTGCCAATAAGAGACAAGTATACCACTAAAACCTCAGCACCGGAGTGAGAACTCCGCACTCGCTGAGCCCAGGAGACAGCGTCCTCATGAAACTGGACAATCAGAAAAAATGGACAACAGCAGGTGTTGTCTGAGGAGCCGCTTCCACTCCCAGATCTTATGTGGTGGACACAGCACAAGGGGGGAAGCACACCTCCAGGCTTCTGAGGAAACAAACAATGGTCGCTCAAACACAGACACCTTGGCTGGAGCGGCTAGAAAACAAATTTTAGGGACAGCTACTGTCACTCATTCAGGTCAAGTGAGTCAACCAGCACCTCTGCTGGACCTGCAAAGACCTTTTCCTGCTAAAAGAAAAAAAAAAAAACTTTGTGTTTTCCTCAAAGGCCAGAAACTACCAGAAACACACATTTCCAAATTTCCATGAAGAAATGGTCAACACCACTTTGAAAATAAGGCAGAAGAAAGAACAACGGTCCGAGGAGGTTACGTGAAATTGTCATAATTCTATGTAGAGTAATAAAATCGTTTGTGTCCTGCTTCGCGCAAACAATTAACTACAGCAGGGGTTGGGGAGGGGGCTGGAGGTGGAAGTAGAAGAAAACATGAGGAGAAAAAGCATGGGTTCATTTATTTAATCTCTAATGGAGACATGAAAGCAGATAGAAACGGTGCCAGTCTGATTGGATTGCCAGTCAGCCTTCATTTTCCAAGGAGATTGTATCCGGTGGCAGACAAAATTGCAGAGTGAAAGTGAGGCTTACAGGGAACCAATCTAAACGCCCAGGGTGTCATTATTCTTTAGTCATTACATTGTGCAATCAACATTTACTTCATAATGATACGTTACAACACCAAACTTGTCGTTTGCCAGGAGAAAATGCCTTAAACAATCATTTCGGCAAATTGTTGCAATCAGCTTATCATTTCAGCTTTAGAAGGCTGAACAGAAAAAAAGACAACTGATGATTTAGCTAATCTTACCCTGTTTTCACACAAACACAACTGTGGCATTGGAGCAAGGCCATTATTTTTAATGGAGAGTGCTACTGTGCTACTGGTCAACTCACAACTTTGTGCTTTTCTGCAGGATAATAATGTCCCTTACTGTATTCACAGCAGCCAGGTTGTAGATATGGCCTTTACACATTAACTGCTGCGACTGCTGTTGTGGATGGTCGGTGTGTTAAATGTGCTGTTTACCATGGGTTGTGACGATTCTGCTTGCAGCTGGTTGTAAATTAATGTGGAGCTCAGACTGTAGTTGCAGATGGATTGATCATTAAGTCTACAAATGGTTGATAAAGTTGACCCACAAGGATCAACACTTGGTGCCCGGCTATATGTTCTATACATAAATATTTATTTTTCAATAAATTAAATTATTTATCATGCTGATGGTGCCATGTTGTATTCTCGGCTGGAAACCACACACAGAACCATGCTTCTCCTGTGCCTGCTACCTTTTGGTAAGAAAGATGGTTTAGAGCCTTGTCAGTAGGCTAAAGAACGACAGTTTTGTCCCTTATTATCAAAAAGCTTCATGCTGGGGGCCATGGATGTGCTCCATAAATGTCCTAGTTTAACTTTTAACGACTTGACATTTCTTGTGTGCAAGTGGAAATTCTGGACTTAAGGGGGCAGTAGAGGGAAGGTCAAAGGGTCACCATAAACGGTTAGTGGATCATCTGACTTGGCCTCTCTCTAGTAAGTTAACAGCATAAACACAGGGTTCAGTTGAGCACACAATGAGTTTACAGACTCAAACGTATGAAACGGGTTGGTGGGGGATAGGAGTGGTGACAGAGTTATAAAAAGAAAGTGCATATCCTTCCAGAGTTGGCTAAGGGGCACAAAGTACTTCCTCATCTTGGCATAATGATGTGAGGAGCCTGTGTGTCCATATGTTGGAGCTGGAGGCCTTGGATTCAGCAGGAAGTCTTATTAGCATTGCATTGGCTGCGAGACATTTGCCTCACACTCGTTTAAAGGTAATGAAGAATCATCTGAGAGAGTGCGCACCGCGATCAGGTTACCATCTGTTACCTGCTAACACCTCTCACCCTGACAATGAGGAAAAAGCTGGAAATGGTACACAGTCCCACCAAGCTGTGTGTTCATATGTGAGTGCTTGTTGTACAAATGATCTATTATCTGTTTTAAAATTGGCTGACATTCTGTTCACTCCCTGCCGTTAGCCTTTTATCTGCCTCCCTCTCTGCCTGTACGCCTCTTCCCCTCTCTCTGATAAACTATTTCCATTTTTGGTGGCAGATAGTGACTTTTAGACTGATGTCAAGATTACATTTAGGAATTCCACAAGACTGAAGAATTTCATTTAAACTGTGAAGACTTAGATAAATACATTAGACGACGATTTGCTAGATATCAGGTATCAGCGTTGATTGACACCTTTGACATGACTGATCCTCATTAGATACAACTTCTTTGAGCCATTATTATTTTATTCATTTATTTTCGCTCAGTTGTATTTCAGTTTTTGGTGATGGTACCCTCAGTTGAAGGATTCTGTATTTGGAGATAAAAGTTGGTTTGCTGCATCCCCAGCTAGAGGAAAGACAGCAACTAGCACCATACGTTGCTCTTTATAAGGACTATATCTCGAGAGCATGGATCTATTCCGAGGTAGTGTGTAATGTTGACATTGGTGTTGGTGGAAGTGCGAATTAATCCAGGGGTCACTGAAATGTTTATCATTCAAGGGGAATGATTCAGAACAAATGTAATATTCAGCTATTGGTTTTGAAATCATTTTGATTTCGATGATACAGTTTGGTCTGATGCTGACATTAGAGGAAAAGTCAAGGGGTAAGCCAAATACTGAGATCATGAATCTCATCATGAAAACAAATGTTACTTGGCAAACTGAACAGTAGTTCTGACATCACTAGGCCAGGTGAAAAAAAAGAGAAAAGAACGAAAACTCGCAAGTAGATAGTGCCAACAGAATTCTTCTTACAGAGCTGTATAACAGTCCTCATGGTGGACAGAATCAGCCTGAAGTTGGACAGCGCTGATCATCTCAGACTGATTTCCATTCTTGCCTCTTAGATGTTAGCTGATGAAAGAACAAAGACCAATTATTGTCTTTCTTTGCTGCTTCTTGATAATGCACCATGGACTGCAACTGTGTTTGCTGCTCAAGCTGTTCTCCAGATATTTATTCATTGCTTCGGCGGTGCTGCATACAAAGAGCTCATCTGGAGTAGTTACGGATGAAATTTTGTTTTTCTTGGAGACAGATGTGTCATACTGGAAACAGCAATACAGTAATCATTTTCTTCAAGGTTGCCAGTATTGCACTGAATATAATTTGTTATATTATCATAATAATTAAAGGAAGTGAAAGCTGAAGTATTATTACAATGAATCAACCTCTCTGGCTCTCACTGTGCTATGGCCAGTGGTCAGTTGTTGTTTTTATATTTCAGAGGAATCATCCAGTCTGTCATGGAATACGGTATGAGTGTGAGATGAAAAAAAAAAACATGAAAAGAGTTGTTTGGGACATGTTAATGACCACAAGATTTTGTGTGTGGTCCAGAAAAATCTATTCTGGCCACAACACAGAGGAAGAAATTAGTTTCCCAGTGTTTGACTCATTTGTGATCGACATACCCCAAAGACAATAGGGAAATCGAAGCATGGCAGTAATTTTTGTGGAGGAATAGTTTCTTGGTGGGTAGTTTTAGATTTTGTTGCTGTTTGCACTGTCTTCATTCTTGCCGTGTTATGGTAGATCCAATTAAACTTGCTGCAGACATGAGAAATGAGCAAAAATTAAATCAATACCATATTGAGTGTAAATTCTACCCTGCTCTATTTTGGTCTTCCTTTCAAACATAGCTGCACACACATACACACAGCGAGGCTGTTAGTTAACAGGAGGCTGGTATCGGGGCACTGAGGTGGTGAATATTGATGCCAGCTGTATTGATTGAAGACCTGTAGGGTTTGTCTTCTTTTATCCAGTGAGCCTTCTGCCTGTCCAGCAGACTTTATGGAGCATCCTGTCTATGCCTGGCTGCACATTATGAGACGTGTGGAGGAGGCCCATTAAATGAGCTGAAGAAACACACTTTGTCTACTTCTATACACAGCGCAGTTCAATCATGACAAGACACAGTGTAACACTGATGTTACAGTATATAATGAGCCACAGCTGGCCCACTCCTCATCATATCGACCCTCGCTGAGATGGATGCAATGTCAAGCTCTAGAAAATAATACAGCACAATACAGTCACCTAGAAACCACTAATATCTGCCATGCAAACACTGGCAAATTGCTTGTACCTACCAAGCAATTCAGTTTCTACGTAGTAACTACTAGAATGGATGCCAGTGTTGCTCTGTCAGTCACTTTGTTGGCCCACCTACTTGGTCCAATATCATTGTTCTTGTCTGGTGATAGGCTTGATAATCCAGTAATTTCTCCACCCATGGGGCTATGGGATTCCTTCTGTCCACTCAAGCATGTATTGGGCCTTGGGAGAGGTCAACTCTATACTGAAACACAATGATTGTTGGGAAGGCCAGGTGGTCCAAATTTCAAAGCTTTATAAATACTCTTAATCCTCAAGTCTTGTCCCAACAATCAGTGGCCATGAACTCCTCTAAGCAGCTGCCTAGCACTCTGACAATTAATATAACTGAGGTCCACAAAGCAGCAGAAGGCTGTAAGAAGTGTTTTCAGGTTGCCGTTGCTCCAGTGATATAATTAGAGAGAACAACTCTCAGGATTGCTAGAAGGAAGAATGGGTAAAAATCCCCCAGACTGGAATTGAAAGACTCATAGCTAGCTACATTAAGTGTTTACAAGCTGTGAGACTTCCTAAAGGGGTGTAACCTAGTCATGACCATGCAGGATGCCCAAACTTTTGCTTCAGGCCCTTGTTATTTTGGAACTATAAAAGATGGAAATGAAAATAAGTAATCTTGCCTAAAGCATTGTGCTATCTTTAACTCTGACTTTTGGAAACCGGGTCATCTTTATGCTTAAATATTTGCTGTCAGTTAATATTTCTATTTGTCGTTAACTTGCAGGAATGCTGTGTTATTTAAAGCTAACATACGGGTGCTGGATGCTTGGTACAAGAGCAAAATATTCATCAGACAAAATAAATCATGCACATGTTCATTTTAAAAGCAAAGATCAATAATCACAACTGTTAATGGAATGAGAACTGATGAAATACTTTTAATGCCCATCTATCAAAATTCATTGTAATTCAACACTAAAGTCAAGATGTTGTGGTCCCTGCTGGTGTTGGTGTAATTGCCTGACTATCCATCCATCCATTATCTATACACCGCTGAATCCTTTGCAGGGTCACGGGGGGGCTGGAGCCTATCCCAGCTGTCTCTCGGGCGAAGGCAGGGGACACCCAGGGCAGGTCGCCAGCCTACCACAGGGCGACTTATACAGACATACAAACAACCACGCACACCACTCATTCACACCTACGGACAATTTTAGAGTTATCAATTAACCTCAGCATGTTTTTGGACTGTGGGAGGAAGCCGGAGAACCCGGTGAAAACCCACGCTGCACAGGGAGAACATGCAAACTCCACACAGAAAGACCCCTGGCGGGATCGAACCGGGGACCTTCTAGCTGTGAGGCGCCTGACTATGCAGGAGAATAGTTATCCTAACGTTCATTTATGGCTGTAAACTGAAAGCTTAATTGTGAGAAGTTTTGTGTACAGCAGAAAGACACAAAAGATAGTGTTACTGCTAAATGTTATCATAGTTTCTGGCCAAGCTGTTGTAGTTTTGAGGATTTTCGAACTCCTCCTTTGTGAAGTGCTGTTTGTGGCCCTGTGGGTTGGAAGCCTCTGGATGTTTGAAGCCTTATATAACACAACCATTCAGCAATAAGTGGCACTTATTCAGATTAGTGCAGCGCTCAGCTGAATCACCTGTTTTCACAACACCGCTACCAACTGAGTGGAGAGCATCTGGGCTTTGCCAAACAGGCTTTATATGATCTACTGATTTGTGATTGAGATTAGCTGTGATTTTAATGGCCATGAAACACCTTTTCGTGTTTATATGTGTTGAGGAGGGAAGTGTGTGTGTGCTTATTAAGGGTGCAATGATTCATCCAAGTATTCACAAAAAGGCTAGTGGCAACTTTAAGACATCCATGCATATCCACACACTAATTCACATAAATATACACACATACAATCACAGAAACTGTACAAATACAATGCATTCATTGAGGTGGGGTGGGGGGTGGGGGTGGCCGAGTGGCTGTGGAGAAAAAACTGTTGAGGTGAGCTTTCTGAAGACATGGCGAGCCGGGTTGGATGGGTCTGCCGCTATCCTACTGGGCACTGTCTGGCTGTGGCGTCATACAGAGCGCTCACAGACACTTGTTCCTATCCTGTGAGGCTCCAGTCTGTGTTTGGTGGGGGCAGAGAATGCGGGGTACCACAGAGTGAGGGAGGAGGTGAGGATACTCTCGGTGGTGGCTGTGCAGAACTGGGCGTGAACTTACGAGTAGATGTTCATCTTCCCAAGCAGCCTGAGGAGGAGCATCCTGGTGAGCTCGCATGATGACATGAGACAGTTTGCCTCCCATTTGAGGCTGCTGGGGATTGTGGTACCCAGAAACTTCACAGACTCCACCAGCTTTACAGCTGTGTTCTTCATGGATCTGTAGTCATTCAGGCACGTAATTCTGTCCTTTGGAAGTCAACGAAGGTGGACGTTCTGAAACAAGACTGAAAATGAATAAGAACACCAGTGAGGACTGGGTGGCAGTGCCTTATTCAGTCTGGGGAGACACCAATCCACATGCCCGAGGGAGGGAATGGGGAGGGGAGGGACACTGGGCTATCAGTATGTGTGTGTGTGTGGGGGGGCACTGGGCCACCAGTGTGTGTGGGGGGGGACCTCTCAAACCTATAGTAAAACGTGTTGAGTTCATCAGTGAGTTCAGGAATTGGGGTGATAGCAAGACTTTTCTTGCTATCATTTGTGTTTGTCCTCAGTGTGTGCCAGACTGGGTTGTTGGTGCTTGAATCACACCCCAGCCTGGCTTTGTATTCCTCCTTAGCAAATTTGATGGCCTTCTCGAGGTTCTGTATAGTCAGCATGAATGTATCCATGTCACCCTCCCTGAATGGTAAAATGGTAAATGTATTCACCATTTTCTGTATTTATATAGCGCTCTTCTAGTCTTCTGACCACTCAACGAGCCTGCATTCGCTCATTCACACAGGGTGTCTAGGCCACCTGCTCATTATGAGCATTAACACATTGCATCCAGCACCTTGATCAAGGATACGACGACGCTTACTGATGTGGCCAGGGATCAAACCACCAACCTTCTGATAGGTGGACGACCCCTCTACCTCCTGAGCCACAGTCGCTACCAATAAATGCCTATTCATTGTGGTCCCAGAATCCTCTGAGCATTCTCTGAACATATAATTACATGAAGAACCAGGAGCGCTGAAACACTGTGCCTGCCAATACAGGAGTCAGGTTAAATCACTGACTGTACTACATTTACCCCATGCTCAGTGTATCTAAAGTGTGACTCATCACTGCTCTCTCCAAAAGCCCAAGGCCTAATTGTGCTGACCTGAAAATACTTTCATTTTTAATCGCTGGTCTGAACTTGTTTACAGCCCCACCATTTGGTTTGAGCTTCAGTCCTTATGGAAAGTCTGTACGGACTCTTTAGGCAGCCAAAGCACAAAAGGGACTTACGCTGAGTGGTATTTCTGCATCACTGTGAGTTGGTGACATGGTGAATAACTGTGTAATGCTAAAAGGCTCACAACTCACCTGTCTTCATTTGCAGTATTAATCTGTATAAAAAAGCTGACATTGCTAGCTGGCTGGTGCAAAATTCCCCCAGGAGTGATCCATCGTCTGTTTAATACTACCAATGAGGAAAGACAAATTGTGACTGATTTGGTGTTCCATAAATAAGAGCTCAAGTAAAAGTCTAGCACAGTAATGAGAAACAGCTGTTAGAGGTGGAGGCTGGAGGGAAAGCACAAGTTCCCTTGCTGACTTGGAGTCAGCTGGTGATGTGTTAGGTACCTGGATGTTGTTTTGTTTTGAAGGATTTAAAGAGTTAAACGGTGGTTTAAACCAACAAAGTAACACTTCATTTGTTGGACTTACTTTTTTGGGCATGAATTTTCGCCTTACGTAATTTTGTTATATGGCACAAAAGAATGGGAGCACGAGGACATTGCACTCATGTGTTATTCTTGAGTGCTGCATTCAAAAACATGGGTATTAATCTGCTGCTATATCCAAGAAGTCATCAATATTAAATGACAAAATATGTTGTTTCTTCATGCCCTCCAGAACATACATAGAAGCATTTTCTGAACCAATGTCCCGATCAGCAGGAAGACATCATTTGTTTGTGCCTTCTGAAACTGTAGCAGATCTGCTGACATGATGTGATAATGCTCTGCTTAAGGCTTAGTTCAGGCACAAAAACAACCTGGTTAGGCTCAGGAAAAAAATCATGGTTTGGGTTAGAATAAGTACTGGTAAGTGTTTCTAACCACACATACAATGCAGTTCAACAGCACCAAAAACACAGGCTCCATAATGAATAAGCTCAATTAACAGCTATGTCAAACAGTTTCAGTAAGTGTGAACATTAGAATCGTGATGAGGGTAGGATTTGTTGTGGGGCTGTTGTGCTGTTGTACTAATAAAATGGCAACTGACTGTGTGTGTTTTTTTTTTATTTTACTGCATTTTTTCTTTCTGCATTTATTTCCATTATGTATATTAAAAAATTAATGCCATTACCATGTGAGCATCTGAAAAATGAAATGCACACCTTCTGGCCAACTAGAATTGTGTGTCTGTTGCCTTGATGTAAGAAGAGCTAATTTCTTGCATACCCTGTATCCAAAGCAATACACACTATCCCTGTGCTGTGTGTGTGCTGTTCCTCTACAATCGAAAAGGCAATTTTCTGAACAATTGGGAGTCAAATAATCATACAGTGCAAGATGACAGTGGTCACTGGAGGTATTAGTTGTCAAATTTAGGCAAACGATTACAACTCTAACTTCAGTCACTGTTATTATTTGCACTTTCAGATTGACTAGGGACCATCAGATGGAATGCATATCGTTATCATTGCACTTTCCTGTGTTTGACAAATACAGTTGAACCACCAATGCAACTACTTTCCCCAAAGAGCCCGTGTCTGCGTGTGGCAGGGGAATAGGATGATGGGATGATGTAGTTGTTCCGGTGACAGATCTCTTGGTGGTCCCAGCCTAGTGTATGAGGTTGAGAGAAAGGAGTTAACAGGAGAGGATGTTCAGACCTTCATTAAGACCTCAGACCTCATTAACCTGCAGCCTGTGAGATGCAGGAGGTGGGCCGGAGGGATCGGTGGCTGGTGGAAGGAGAGGCTGTGACTGTCAGCTTAACATATAACAGACAGTACTGTGGAATTCTTTTGCTGTCAGACTTACGCACACAACACACATTTATTTATTGACCGGAGGTGAATGGACATGTGTTGCTAGTGTTCTAAGCATTGTGAAATTGCATAAACATAGCAGCACACACACACACACACACACACACACACACACACACACCCAACCCCAGAAGTGCAAACTTTATTTGCAGGCTTGCCTTGATCATGTTTTGTCTCCACTTATGCAGTTCCTCCTGCTGGTGAACAGGAAAGAAAGTGGAGGTAATGAAATGGTTGAGCCTGTAATTACTTCCTGAATTATTATAAATGCCTAATGTTGTTGATGTTGCTGCCTCCCTGCACGCCCTCAGGCTTACAGCAGAAACCACCGAAGCAAGGAAGGCACATGCAGGCTCTCCTCCCCATGTTAAATACATACAATGAATAGCTGCTCAAAATATTCATCACATGCAAATGTGGTCCCTTAACACAAGCTTTGGCTTTTGATTCTCAAAGAATCCATTATGCTTATTGATGTTCTTTGTTGGAAATTGTTAGACAAATTGACAATTATTTGTATTATTTTGGTGTTCCCTCTGGCCTGATGCAGTTGTGCAATCCTGTTCTCTTCTGCGAAAGAGAAGATTTCTAGAAAGTGCATCAACAAAGCCACAGTGTTTCTGTTTTTTTTTTTTTTCACTTTTCATAACTGAACCATGTCCAACTCTCTTCTGTTGCGTTCTTGCATGTTTCTGTGTGTATCCCACATATCTGATTTACAGACTAAAGACGTTGAAACCTCAGCGTTCCACAAACCCCCGCTGGTGAAAATCACTTAGGCAAGCACGTTTTCTTGGATATTAAGTATTGAAGACAATTACATTCTTCACTCAACCTTCATCACTGCCGTCCTCCCCCCTCCCCCCTCCCCACATGCGCTTTGTTTTCTCCCCTCCCCTCTGTTGTCAAAGAAGCACATGCCTGTTCCTCTGCTGAAGGGACTGTTTAACTCAACGAGAACAAAGAGCAGCAGTCGTGTCTGTGTTGTGTCACATAACTCTTCTGTCGATTATTTTTACCTCGTCTATTTATAATCTTTCCTCTGTCCTACATATGTCTTAGACAGCTCTCCTGGGAGGTCTTTGTCACGAAAAAGCCTGCTTGCTCTCTTTCTGTCTGCACCTTGTGATTAGGTCAAAGAACACAGCACCAAAAGGAATTCAGAAATCTTTGGCATTCTTTCATATGTTAAACAGAAAACCAACAAAGTCAGTTTGATTAATTAGTTTTGATGCACCGATTGATTAGTGACTAAGGACCACAATGGAAATAAGTCCTGCAACTCTTTTGTTAGGATGTTCTTTTAATGGTGCATCGACACTGGTCTTGCAGACATGTAACTGTCCTTTTAAAATGAATTGTCAACTAAACAAACGATAACGAACAAAAAATGTTAAACCAAAACACAGAGGATATTGGTCTGTGATGGAAACAAGGCTTTTTTTCATCTTTTGGTTTTATTATTATAATTTTTAATTATTTGATAATGGGGACATTTCAGTCAACATCAGGAGAGTCAGCCTGTAACTCCTTACCCTGTCTGATAGATGTGCAAGGAGGTTTGTTTAGCTTTTGTGAACATAAACTCTTAAATGCAGTTTTTGACAAACATACTCATCATTTTGCTTTCTTTCTTTTTTTTTTTTTTAAAGCATTACAGTAGTGAGAGTAGTTTTTTTTTCCTGAGATGCTACAGGAAACCTCATTCAGGCAAAACCCTTTGCTGTGGATCACTCATGCTTCCAAGAGGATGGTCATCTTCTTTTTCACAAACAAATGCAAAAAATGATATTGTTTTTTGTTCAATATTGCCATTTTCCACGAGGCTGTTGCAAAAGGAGAACTCATAGAAAGTGTTCATCCTGTGGGGAGCATTAATCTCAACAACAAATTTCCATCAAAAAATGACAAAATACATCAAAGCCTTCCAAAACAAGGCATATACACACATGTTGAATAAAGGATGCTGAAAACATGTCGTCACAGCGAAAAAAAAGTCATCAAAATGTTTGTAGAAACCTTCCTACTTTCAAACCCACTGCACAGTGGTTTGACTTTGTTAAGGTAATGGAACATTCGCTGCCATGGTTAAAAGATGAACCCTACTTGGCAAATGGGCAAGAGTGAAACAGAACAGGAAATGGGTACCAAACCTCTCTCACCTTTGCTCCCGACAGATAAGTATCACAATCTCATTATCTCACAACTGCTCGAGGTCTTTGTCAGTGGAACATAATGACTTTTCTTTTTCAGGCATTTGAACAAACAAGTGGTGTCCTCAGGGGACAGTCTGAAATGAATTGATGTAGATTTTAATAGAGAGTTTTTCTCCTCTGACACTCAACAATCAACACTTTGAAAATGCTCAGAAATAAACAATTAAACGGCACAAAGTGCTCTGACTTCTTACTCCAAAAATATCTAGACTGGGATCAGTCATCTAAATTAGCCTCAGTCATAGTCAGGAGCGGGTTAACTAGTTCACATCCTGCATGATGTGCGTGAGATGTGTTGGAAGCTCTGCTGTGCACTGTGAGTGGATTATAAAGGAGGGTACCTGGCTGCTGGCTGCTTTCTTTGTGTGGAGCTTCCGTTCAGCCGGTGGCCCTGTCCCTATGCTCCATATCTCTCCATTGTGGAACTGCCCCCTCCACCCTCAACCCACCTGGTAATCCCCCCTGCCTGTACCTGCTCCCACAAGGAGCTCCTGCGCTGTCTGCCTGCAGGCTTGGCTGGCTCTTATTACACTACCTGTGGATATTCACACCACATTCTCCCCACACTTGGCCATTTGAGGCATCTACATCTCACAGAGAAAGTGAGAAATATTCCCACCATATTCTCACCTCTAGCAATATAACGTTTACACCCTGCTATGTGTTGCTACAGCTTTGCACACGCTCTTTTTGGGACGGGTGTGCGCGTACAACACAAGTGTCGATTTGGGTATTAAGAAAAAAGAACTGTATGTTTCTGTACACACGGCTGCATGTGTGTGTGAATGAAAGCGGAGGCGGTTAGAGTGTGGTGGGTCCGTGCGGTGGTGTAATGGAAAGCAGTGGCGGTGTTGGTGTGGAGTGTGCGTGGGAATTGTGCGTCGGACCCCAGGAGGTGTTGTTGTTGGTGGCTCATGTGGGAGGCAGAGCTGGCCCTGGGTCTGTGCCACGCTCGGGCTCATTGCTGAACCGCACTGCGTGGGAGGATCATCATGTCATCAAGACTGCGTCCCAAGAGCTTCTTTGAGGGGTGAGTGCAGTTTCTGTGCTCACCTCCCATTAGCCAGGTGTAGCTAAATATTTTTATGCAAATTATTGATGCACTTAATGCAGAAAGCTAATTGGATATGGGATAGAATTTGAAATGAATAGACAGATGGCATCCACAGTGGCAGTATCAAGTGGAAGGAGATGTTTCGAGCCTGTAGACCTCTGTGACCTCATGCAGGTCCCAGGCTTATAGCTGCCACTGAAGTCATGTCCTCTGCACTCTCAGGGAATCTGGATGTTTTACAGGAGACAGACAGGAATGGGGCCCTGGGTGCATCTCTCCTGCTGTGTTGCTTGTAAATGTTGCTACCTTTGTCCTTAGTTACAACATATGTTTTGCTAATTTATCCACTACTTTGTCTATCAAAGTGAGCTATGTTCTTCAGAGGGTTAAAGAAGTCACAATCGTTTCTGTGTGCATATTTAACACTTTAGTCTATGTCTAATGGTGGCTCCTTACCCCCACTGTCATAGCAATACTGAATTCTGACTGGCTGTTGTACATGTTCATTCCAGTTGGAAGAGCAAAGGTAGTAATGTGATGGGCCAAAAAAGTGTTTAAACAAAAAATGTGGTTAAGATGGCCGACTATGATGAATCATTCATGAAAATGTGCTGCTCTCCATCCCCCTGGCTGCACCTTTGCCACATAGACACCATAAATGTTAAATTTCAAATCTTTAATTAAACAGTAGCCTTCAAACTAATCTGTTGTTTTTCGTCATCAGATATTAAAAGTAATTTTTTTTTTGGAAAAGTACAACAAGAACAGGTAAAGCAAGAACGTTAAATCATCTTGAATTGTCACTCACAGTCTGACCGTATTCACTGGTAATAAATAATTATCAAGAACAGGCACAATGCACTGCACAATAGCAGCAGTAACAATGCAGGACAATAAATAAAATGGGACTCATGAGTCTGTTGCCCATGAATGCAGGGAAGTTTCCTTACACAACGAGAGCGTGAGTGCATCCACCTGGCTTGATCTCAAGGAAAAACCTTGTCTTGTAGAAATAACATCATTTGTGTTTAGAGAGGAAGCATATTCACTACATGGATTATATTCTCATACAACACTTTTTGAAGTAAGGGAAGTGCTATATTTATGTACAGCATGAGCATAGGGAAGTGGTCATGGTGGGAGGTGGGTGTACACAGCTCTGCACTTTGACATGAGACATCCTGAGCCCCATGTGGGTTTAGATTTAGGCAACAAAAGCCATTTGTTCAGTCGTATCACAAGTCACTGTTAACTGTGACTGTTAACTTTCCCATTTTTAAATCAAAAGTGAAAGTTTTATCATGCTAGTTGCTATAGCGTACTGTGCGCAGGACTCCCTACTTGTCACAGGATATTGTTCACAGTGTGTGTAATAGACAGAATTGACCATTATGATCTCCCAAAAATGTAAAATCAATTCTAATCAGTCAGGTATATACACAGTATGATCTTTAATGGGTACATTAAAGCATTTGTTGTTTTAAAATTACTTCATTCTGTTTTAAAGCTAATTGGAATAGACCTAATTCATATTGACTGAATGTGAAAATACGATTAATTTAATTTGCCATTTTCTACAGTATTTGAATGGAAAACAGCTATTCACAAATACATTTCACATTATATACGCATATACGTATATGTATGCATGTGTTCAGTTATTGCCAAGTGAGAGCTTGTGTTTTATCATAATGGTTCAAAACGAATGTGGCAATGATTTATTCATGTGAAAATGTGACACACTGCACCTCTAAACAGCTGAAATCGCTGAAAGAATTGAATCAGTGTGACTCTCAAGAGAGAGTTAGTATTGCTAATTGTTTAAATGCTGTTTCATTTTAATTCTGGGGTAAATTTCAAATAAATACTGAGTACATGTCCACACACAGGGCTGAGTTGGTGTGATACTTGGTGTCAGCACGACTCTGTCCTGGTGAATTAGTACGATAATATGACTAGTAAATACTCCCTAAACCACCACCATCATCATTAACAACTCCCAGGAATAAACAGCTACAAACAGCAAAACATGTGCAACAAACCATAAAGACACACACACACACACACACACACACACACACACACACACACGTACACACACTGCACATATTCCCCAGTTGCATTGCAGCTGGCTTTGTATCCCAGCTAACTGCAGCTTGAGATACAAGTTCCCTCAAACAGGGAACAATTTCCTCCAAATGCATGGTAATGTTTGAAATAAATAAGCTACATTATGCATAAAAGGGAAAATGATTACCCGCTTTTAAAAGCCTTTATGAATATTTATAAAGTCTTTCTGTCGCCGCTTATTTCCCTGCCTTTTTGGATATTCAGTCAGGAGCAGCTAATAGAAAAGCCCATGTTCCCTCTCACTGTTTCAGCATGAGGCCGACGTGGACATTAACGCTTTTAATGCTTTGGCTTGACATAAAAAAAATTTACCTTTGATTGCTGATTGAATTTTCACTTCTCATGGCCTTTTCGGGGGCTTTTATGCCTTTTGTGGGCTTTTATATGCGAGCCTGACTGCGTGTCTGTGTGAGTGTCTTTTATGTTGTGGAGGAGCCTGCAGGCACAAGGCTGTGTATGACAGCTTTTCTCTCCCCGTAGCTGTGATTGTCAGGGTTAGTTAAAGGCACAGGGTCCAATGTTCCCGTGGCTTTAAGGACAACGTGATCCGGTGGCAGAGAGATGAAAAGAGAGAGGTAACTCATCCACCCATCTGAGGGGATTTTCCCTTCAAGGGCCTCATCACGATCTCTCCAAATGAAACCATTATCTCAACATTTCTGCCCCAGGCGCTCTCACTCTGACTATTTTACTCTTTCTTTTACACACACACATGCTTTCACACCATATCCTCTATGCTCCCCTGAACTTTTCCCTTTTTCCTCTCTTTTGGAACGGTATTTCGGAGATGTGAAGGGAAGATGAAAGATGGAAGGTGACAGCAGCAGAGAGGTGGTGAATGGTGGGAATGGAGACGGGGGAGTACAGGGGTGGAGGTGTCGGGGGAGGGCGAACCAGCAGGGAGGAAAGTGTCAGAGATGGAGGAGACAGTGGCGGAGTGTGTGCGTGTATGCGTGTGTGACTGGAGGTGACTCCTAATTCATCCAGGGAATGCTGAGATTTGGTTTGCTTGTCATAACAGATGCCTCAGTCTGCCCAGAGGGAGAGCTGTTCTCCACCTGCCGTGATTCAGTTTGAAATGTCTCTTAATGTATTAGTCGGCCATAATGGATCCCATGGCTCATACCTGCAGACATGCCTGCCTTTTATCTCCACACACACACACACACACACACACACACACACACACACTGCAGCCACCCACCAGCCCCACCAATGAAGGAAAGGGGTAAAGAAGAAGGAGAACCAGAAAAGAGACAGGACAGAGTGGGTGAGAGAGGGCAGTGATCATGGTGGTAATGGTGAATAATGGCATGGCTGCAGGACTGAAACAAATCACCTGTAGATGATTCTATTATATGCGGTCACAGAGGAGCTGTTCACGCTGCCTGCTGCTCTGGAACCTGCTGAGAAGCTGCTCGCTCAGGACACAACCAATGAAGTGAAAATTTAATTATGTTTATCACAAGAAATCAGGGCAGACAAAGATTTCTTTGGTGATTAGACCTCATTGAGAAATGATGTTGATGGTGAGGAAACTGTACTACAGTATGTATGTCTGAAGGTGGTCTGAAACTATTGGTTGTGATTTCAGAGGGGACTAGTTGCCTGGGATCCCTCACTGGTTGATGATGATTTCCTTTTAATTGTCTAAATTATTAAGCATTCTTTTATAATATGAATTAATTAATAATAGCTAAATGAATAAGTTAAGTTAAATTTTATTATTTAATATAGATATATAAAGGCACATTTGCCACCTCCCTACCCTGAGACCACAAAATACAACAATCTACAAGGAGATTGTTGTACACAAAAAGAAAATGAAACACAAAAAGAAAATGAAACAATACAAATAACAAATGATGGCAGTAACGCTTTAAACAGGTCACATTACAACAAGTTACATTTTATATCTTCTTCAAATGAGAAAAAGCATCTTATTGTGTCTTTAAAAGAAATATAGTAACTCCAATGTATATATCGCTTTTTCAAGTTAAAGTTAAAGAGCAGGAACAAAGGGTCAGAGGGTGGAGCTGGACGTTCTACTGCCATTTGTAGAGACAGTGTAGACTGATAAAGACTGAACAAATTATTATTATGCTATTTGGATCAAGTGGGGATTATAAACAAGAAGAACAAGAAAGGAGATTATAAAGATCATTAAGCAGTACAGTATATTCACTGAAAAACATCTTTACAATTTTAAGCAGCATTTTGTTTGTTTTCTGATATTATATACAAAATTATGTTGTTTTTCCCCCCAAAAACACAAAAAACTGAAAAAAATGGCAAGCAGTTCATCAAATTCAAAATGGAAATCTAGAAGGTACATTTGGATATGTTTATGTGCAGTATTACCTTGTGAGAGTATATCCTTGGAAAGTGATAAAAGAATAAAACAAGCATCAAATAGGCTTCAGATGGTAGGAGAAAGGACTCGCAGTGATAAATATCTTGTATTGTGCATTTTGTGATGGAATCAGGTTATTTGCTTTAAGGTTGAGGATGAACAGTGTGTTTAAACCTAAGTGTAGTTTAGGTTAGTTTTTATATTAGTCAATTAGTCAGAAAGTAAGAAAACACTCTGAGAGCCATTTGAAACCATTAATCATTTTCTTTACCAACCACATCGTATTTCAAATGCTGCCGAAATGTGTGGTACTTTGTGCCATACATTATGAATATTGTACATTATTCTGTGATTTAAATGTGCACATTAATAAAATAGTAAAGTGGAAACTGCTTAGTGATAACTGATCACTATAAATGGAAAACACTGTATAGAAACACTTTGTTTCTATATATTTAATTCGCGGTCTATCATTCTACTCCCCGAGTTGGCTGGATTCTGTATGAAAAACTGTTTTGCTCTGAATGCAAGAGCACAATACAAGTGAACTTTTAGTTGTCAGTTTTGTGATTTAGTAACAATTTTACTTTTATTATGGTCAGAAAGCACTGCCCTGGAGCTAGCTATGCTAAAGCTAATGTTGTTAGCTGCTATGCCAACATCCAAAAAGCAAAACCTACCATCTAGTGATTGTCTGTTGCATTTATTGCAATTTCTACAATGATGACTTCCTTTTTCTGCCATGACTTCAATGCACATGCAGCACCTGCCTGAGGTCGCCAGCTGGAAGGAGATGGGTTGCTACGAGACAAAAAAGAGAAAAAAATATAATTACTGTAGTTACATTTTTTTTGTTGTCATGTATGAAAAGAACAGTGGACTACTTTAATCAATTACTGAAACAGCTTCTGTGTAGGAATAATTCAGTCCCAAGCTTTTTCATCCATATATGCATTTGATGACTATAACCATGATCACTAGTAGTGGTTTCCACTGGAATAATAAATCATATACGTAACGGGGATGTGCGCGATAAGTCAATTAGTCGACTTATCGCACACATCCCCAGTATGGCATTAGGTCATATGTGTTCTTCAGAGTGAATTTAGAATTGTAGCCTTGGTGCTTCCAGATACTTCTGTCAGACTCCCTGCTGAGAGAAAAACCATGGCGTCAATCCACTGCAGCTGGCTTTGATGTCCTTTTTGAAGCAGCCTTGACTCCAACACAGAGTTGTGAATTACTGTTACCCATCCAAACATTTTAGTTTGGTATTTTGGTGAAAGGCAGGATCAGCAGGCCCAGTGCTGTTACCCCCAAATATCAATATCATATCATATCATATCATTATAATATAATTTATAATAGATATATTAATTAAATATTATGTAAAACCTATTGACGCTACTAATATGCAGATATCATAAGTCAAATATATGCTTTAACTACATAACAAATGGAAACAGAGAAGGTCTGTGAACTTTGTACTGATTTCACAAGACTGGACAGCAAATTACGTACAGGCATCTGCTTAGTTGGGGGAAATGAAATTCATTTTGATGACATTTCTAACAAGAAATGTGTGTTGTATTTTAATAATATTTATTCAGTGACAGTGTTTCCTATTGTTGCTATGGTGCTTGCTAGACTCTAATGAAACCACATAGTTGTTCGAATCATTTTTAGAGCTTCAAACTGGCTTCAAAGTCCGGCCACTTCCTGGAGTGTCCCAGTAATGACTTCTTCCGACTCACTTGGATCATTGCTGTCCTTGTTAAGGTTTCCTTTTAATGATATCCTCAACATTTCTCAAGTTAACTCAATGATTCAACAATACAATAGCTTCATCTTATGGCCATCAGATTTCATTATCTCTCCTTCGATTCTGAGGAATAACGTTTTCCTTGTCAGTTTTGGATAGCAGAAAAATGCCCATGATTACCCATGATCCTCAGATACCGCTGCTATGGAGACAAGGTCAGTAAGATGCTGCTGTATATTGTTCCAAGAGTCAGCTGGCTAAAATTGAAAGCAGTTTTCGCAATTTCAGACCTAAATCATGGAACATGACGGACGAGCCAGTCGGTAGAGGGTGATAAATCTGATAAATCCCATCTGAGTGATGAAGCAGTTCTGAAAGATAAAGTGGTAAACTTCCATTCGGAGCTTTATAGATAAAAAGAAACCAGTGAATATCACGTCTCTTCCTGAAGAAAAGACGCCCCCAACTTCACCATATAAAATACAAAGATGTGTACCATCAGCATCAACAGTAAAGAATCTGAAGGCAGAGTGAAAAACAGTCCAGAGGTTTAAGGGCTGAAGACGATGCGTGTCTACCAATCACATCACCTCAGTCCAGCACTGACATGAAAACTGCCCCAGCAACCCTATTCCTGCAAAACATGGGAATGATGTAGAAATAGCCGGGTGTGTCGGAAAAAAGTCATCACTGGGACCCTTCGGGGAGTGCTCTGACTTTAGTTTGTCACCCTAAAATCCTTGTTTTTATTTGAAAGAACATCGTCAAACATGCACATAACTTGTCACATGTAACATAACAGCTCGGATTACCACACATGCAAAGACAATGATTCAAACAATATGATAACTGCATGGTTTCAGTGATTGCATAGAGTCCCTGCAAGCACTTCGCAACAGAAAATGTTGCCAAGTGGTTGCTGGGATGTAGCAATTAAATTCTAGTGAGACCTTAAAAAAATATTGTAATAATTACAGTACTAAAGCTCAAACACATTCACTGAACTAAGGTTATGAAAACACAACATACATTTCAAAACACATGTCCTTGCAGAAACTCTCAGAATATTCTGCAATTTATTTATTTTTTTCACTGACAGAAACAGACAGTCATGTGACGTTGACACAAGACCATAGTAAAGAAAAGTAAAAAAAAAAAATGTAGGTATCTTACAATTTTAGAGCTGTTATTGTCAAACTAACACATTTTGCACTTTGGACCAACGCAGCTCCAAAATAGCTACTACACATTTTGATGTGAGACTGGGTCGCATGAATCCCGTCTCCTAGATTGATATAACAAGTCCACCATGTTAAATAACAACAACAATAATAATAATGATAAACTTTATTTGTATAGCACCTTTCATATAAGATTTGTAGCTCAAAGTGCTTTACAAAAAAGAAATTGTGCACCAAGTAAATGGAGTAATGGAGAATGAAACACACTTGATAATAATAATGTAACAAAAAGATAATAAGATAAGATTGGAAGTAGAAGCATCATAGGTCTCCACACTCTTCTTATTCCTTTACTGCTGTGGCAGTCAGCAATTTGAGACTTAATAGGTGAGAAATCAGAAAGTTTGTCACCTCAAGCTCTAAAGTAAACAAGCATAACAGAGTGTCCCAATTTCCAACAGACACAGATTCACCACCAGTTTTGATTAACTGAAATACACCTATTTCAGCCAACCCCAGAACATCTTCACACTGTGGGTATTATCTGTGTCAGGCACAGCGTGAAGCTGCCCCAGAGAAGAACACCCTGTGTTGTTGGTGCTGTGGGGGTTAAAAACACACACCTCAGTCTTTTATAAAGAGAATGCTTTATATGAGATTGAAACTAAAACCCACTGAACAGTACTAACCAAATAAAGTTCAAAATAAAGTACAGAAAATGCATAAACTCAAGCAAAATCCATTTAAAAGAAGCAGCAGTGCCTAAGTTCAAGGCAAAATGCAAACGTTTCAGGCCTGTATGAGAAAAGTCATAGCTAGCTAAAGGCTAAAGTGAAGAGATGCATTTTTAGCTTTCTATTTCTCATTGTATATTTAGTGAGCTGGCTTCTCAAATAGGAACTGTATAATAGACAGAGGCTGCATCCCTGATTTTCTTTTGGCTGTTGCAGGAAACCTCCAATAAACCAGCAGCAGATGATCCCAGTGTTCTTGAGGCGAATAGTGAACAAGGGATTAAGCGATGTAACGTATTCCTAGCCCATTAAGGGCTTGTATACAAGGAGAAGGACCTTAAGATCAAGACTAAATGTTAGAGGAGGCCGTGCAGAGCAGTTGAAACATGACTAATGTGCTTCTCCTCTTAGTTCTGGTTTATAGTGGAGCTGCAGAGTTTTGAAGGAGCTGAACTCTCTCAGTGTTTTTTTTTTTTTCAGTAGGTCAGTAAATAGTGTGTTGCAGTAATCGAGTCGGCTTCTAATAAATGCATGAATCAGTTTTTTCATTGTTGTTTTTATTTATAAATGGTTGTAGTCAGCATACTTTGAAACATACTAGCTGTTTTTTTTGAAGTGGAAAATTCAGTTTTCGTCACCTTGTTGATGTGGGACTTGAGGCTTGGATTTGAATATAGGATTTATTCAGGGAGTTAAATTCCCCAAATTATTAAACAGCATTTCTCTTTTTGTTTTAGGACAGACAAGTAGGATTTCAGTTTAGTCCTTGAAAATATTGCTCATCCTTTTTTTTTAATTGCCAAAAGACAGTTAGTAATGGAGTCTGTAGCTGCAGCATCCTTTGGTTCAGCAGAGATGTACTGCTGTTGTTGTTGTTGTAGGTCACTGCTTATTTTAGTAAGAGCAGTTTCAGCGCTGTGGTCTGTTCTAAAGCCTGAATAAAATTCCTTTAGTTAATTTGCCCTGAAACTCTTTTCCAGTATCTTGCTGATGAATGGAAGGATGGATATGAGCCTATAATTTGTTTGTGCAATATTTAAGTTTGATTTCTTTTGTAAGAGCAGCTGTTTTGAGGACATCTGGGAAGATGCCTGTTTGCAGAGTGCTAATCTTCAGGACAGGACTTGAAACACTGTCAAAGACTTGCTTTAAAAATGCTGTATGTTCAACACATGACGTGGACGAGTATTCTGTCAGTCAACCTCGTTTTAACATTTAGAGAAACAACAGTATTTAAAGCAGACATGGTATTGAAATGTTCAACCGTTTAAAAAGCAGTCATAGCTGCGTTTCTCAAATTTCTCATAATACAACAGAACTTTTATTTCGGCCTTGCCATCTAGGAATCTCTTTTGATCTCTTTTGAAACGAAAACATTGTCACTGTTTAACCCTGTTGTCACGACCAAGTCCAGTATGTTTCCATGCTGATGGGTGGCTTCATTTACATGTTGGGTAAGTTCAAAGCTGTCCAGTAAATTCTCAAACTCCAAAGCTTTGGAGCCCTTGTTCTTGTTGATATGAATATCCATGTCTCCATTCAGAATGACTTTGTCATATCGCACGCCAAGTGCGATCAGCTCTGAGTATAAACATTGATGAATATCTTGGTGGTCAATACAATGTAATGATGAGCACTGATAATTCTGCTCTGAGCTCAAGAAAAAGATAATTCAAATGATGTAAATTCAGCGAGGTCAGTGTCTTTACACACAAACTGTGTAGAAACATTGGCTGCAATCCCTCCTCCTCTCCTGTTGTGTCTGACCCACTGATCAAATGTGCAGTCAGTGTTGCCACACCAGTCGTGCTGTTTAGCCAGGTCTCAACTACAAACAATGACCATGCAATGTTTAAAGGTTGATTAGGTGTAGACAGAAAAATGACTTGGTTTGGTGTAGGGAAACATGGTTTGGGCTGAAATGACAAGGCAGGACTGGGTTACTGGGTCAGCATTAAATCCAGACTTGTCTCCCTAACCTTAAGCATAATGTTTTTGCAGACTAAACCTAATCACATATGAAATACAGAACATAAACCCCTGCGTCCTGTGTGTACGTCATGCCATCTGTCCAAGAACACCTTCCAAAGAATGTTACAGAACATTACACTTCTTGGTTTACAAAAACCCTGACAACATAAAGATGGTCCAAGTTTCATGATGTTGTTGGTACTGCAAAGCCTTGTAGGGAGGATGACTGTCGTGTATTGTTTTGCCAATAAAATAAAATAGTTTTTTTTAGCCTGTTTCCTGACCTAAACTGAGTAGGTCCTTTCATCTTTTACTCACAAACTCAACCTTAGCCATAGCAGAAGCAGATCAGAATATGGCAATTTGAAACAAATTGTTAAGGTCATATAAGAGGGCTTTTTAAGGCACTGAGAAACCATGCGGTCCTGCTAATAGGAGCGACAGATCAGAACACTCTTGTGTTATCTGAGAGGGAGATGAGAGACAGTGTTTTGTTTGGAGGGCATCTTGCTGGCAAGCCGTGGTGAAAAGAGGCAGAAGCCACTGGAAAAATCACCAATGTGTTCATCCTTTGAGGATGGAGGGCACAAGAGAGCTTCTAGAAAATGCTGTCATAGTTCTAAGAAATATGAACACTGAAAAAAGCATACGCCACATAAAATGCTTTAATAGCACTATATACCTCTTCATGTATTGATTCTCAGCTTGGACTTTGATCAGCTCACAGCTTACTTGGGTAGCGGTGAAGGGAGGGTTAACGCTTGCCCCTGCTCGGTTCCATGCAGCAGATCAAATGGAACAAGTTCATTACGGAGACGAGGCTGATCGTTCCGCTGCATCCATCATCCATCCATCAGCCATTAGTTCTGTCTCCCAGATTCCCTGAGAACCTGTTGGGATCCGGGAGACAAAGCAATCAGCCTTCCCTCTGCCTTTGATAGAGAATCGCAGGATTCCATGAAGCCGACCCGACTGCGACCTTGAGGCTGCAGTGTGATTTCATTACGGGGGAAGTTGAGACAATAGAGGCGAGGCATCGTTGGAGCACTGAGAGCCGCTTGCTAAATGGGAAGTGCACTGAAACATGATGATTTCATCGTGTTGGCACTTACCGAAGATGTGCACAGCAGTGGGAAACAGAAAGACACAATATGTGCACATGGCAGACACTCAGAGGTGTCAGGCTTTCGAAAGAACATCCGATAACTGATAAGATCTCCAGTTCAATAAACACAACAGTCTTGTCAATTCCTTCTTGAGAGACACTGACTTCCTGACTGAATAAAGCCTTTCAGACAAGGAGACATCGCTGGCTTAATCTGTCTGTTGAAGTGGTGGTTTTCAAGCAAAGATCTGTTCTTGAAATGTTCCATAACATAGTGTTTCATCAAGTAATAACTCTATACAAACATGTTAGGACTAAATAGATAGATTTTCATGTCACAGCTCTGTTTTATGGAAATAACTGTAATGCTCTCACTACGTTTTAAAGCTTATATTGTCATCATGAGACAGAGGGTTGTCCTCTCCAAACTCCTCACAGCTTGATCCTGTAAAAGATTTTGTCATCAATTACACGATGTATGACACAGAATTTTACTGCTTATTTTATACATGTATGATACATACATACTTTTATACATGAATGATGAGACGAAACCTTTTGCTGGATTTCCATTAGTTCTGATATAATTTCATTAGTTTTTATTAATTAGATTTTTTTTTCTCTTTGCTAATAGCAGAGCTGTAGACAGCAATGTCCCTCAGTCCACCACTTTAGATTGAAATATTTCAGTAACTACTGGATGGATGGCCTTTTTTTTTTTTTTTTTTACATAGTGTGGTCCCCAGGGGATGAATGTAGTGTCAGCTGCAGGTGAAAGTTTAATATTTTAACCAGTGAAATATCTTCGCACTCACAGATAGGTCAGTCATAAAGTGGCTCTCTGAATGAATTGCAGTAACTCTGACTTTTCTTCTAGTGCCATCATCTGGTCAAAATGTCAATAACTTGGTTTAGGATCAAATACCCAAAAAACTAGTCACATTTCCATCAGCCTCAGCTGTCCTTGTAAAAAGCCTTTACTCCTTGTTAGCTAATTTTAAACATGCTTACACACTAAACTACTGTAAGAGGTTTAACATTGTAAGCATTACCTGCTAAACGGCAGCATGACAGCATTGTCATTGTGAGCATGTGTTAGTATTCTGATGCACTGTACTCAATGCACCACTGTGCCTCAGTGCAGCCTCACAGAGCTGCTAGCAGGGTTCTAGACTTTTTGTCTAGTTTTCACTCAAAAAACACAGTTTTATAAACTGATCTGACATGAAAAGAATTTCACTGACAGCTTTAAACGGGCTCATTCACAGTATTTCATGGTTAATTAAACTGACTTCCTTTTTGTGTAAGAAATTACCATGTAATGACAAATGTATTTGAGAAGGTGAAATGGGCTGTGCACTAACTATCTCCTTGAGTATATAAACTTGTTCCTGCTGTAACCTTTATGTTAATGTGGCGGCATTGAGTTCCGACTTGAGCTGTGTTGGTAGTGTTATGGAAATGTTGCACGGTCTGAACCAGTAAGATTGCCGTTATGCCCTTGTGAAAGTTATTCAAACATGAAGCTGACACGTAAAATTGCTAGAACATTTACATCATAAAGCATGTGTCTGAAAGGGGCTTCAAAACACCAGCTAAACATCTCAGTTTTAGTTGTGCACATACACACATCCCACTCCTGCTCACACACACACACACAAACATATTCCCATTGAATACACTTGCAGTGTGACCCTGAGAGCAGCTCTAGATGAACGATGCAGCTGTGAGGAGATTTGTTTAAAAAGCCAGGCCTCCCGTTCCCTCTCTTATCAGCATGCTGTGCCGGGCTCTCCCACCATCTGAATTATCTTTTCTTGACATTATAATTCAGTGCACGCTTGACAGAGCTGTTTTTTTCCCCCTCAGAAAATATAATTTCTGTACATTTGATTTGCTCCCCTTTTTGTTTTCTCATTATCTGTAAAACATGTTGTGTACCTCTCCACCCATTTCTAACCTTCTACAATTTCATAGAGGAAGTAGAAAATGAAAAGCTATGCTGCGTATCTTCATATGAAAGTGCCCAGGTTCAATTTTCCTCCTTCCCACTTTTCAAAATATTTCTAATAATAAATAGGTCTTGGCTGCAATTCACTGGAAAATGAATCCAGAACATGATGATAAATGTGTGTAGAATAATTCCATGGATGATAAAAGGAGGGGACCTTTTTAGCGGTGTACAGAGTTGGCTTCTTCCGTATTTTTTAACCTCTGTGTATAACATTCTGTTCCAGTCCGACCATTGGGTTATTGGAGAGATTCTGAGATTTGCAGCATGCATACACGAGTGCAAGAGGTCACTTCTCCATTGTTCTTCTTTCAGATTATCTGTCAAAGCTGTAATGATACAGAATATTGTGATCACAGTGGGTTCATTGGGCTACATCAAAGGCAAACCTTCATTTCTTTGTGATGGATAAAGACCTGTCTCTAAAGCTAAAGCTGAATTTATGATGCAACTTAAAGCTGCTCTAATCAGTAGTTCTATATTAACAGTGAATCAAATGACTGTGAAAGGGGTCACTCATACTAAAAAACCTGCACAGATTCATCATAAACTGTTCGCATTGGTTTTACGGCCCACGACTTTCCTGTTTCAGCTCAGTGTCGCTGCTCTCATCAGCCAGCAGCAGGCAGCTGTTTTCAGTGAGAAAGCTCTAAAAACCCACTGCAGACTAGCTGCTCAGTGCAAACAGCACACAGGCACAGTTGGAGACTAGCTGGTGAACATAGTGTATTTAGCAGCTAAAGGGCCGGATATCTTTCTCAGGCTTTGGTGGAGGCCGAGCGGACAGAAACACAACTTCAGATGAATTTGAATGCTGACGTGTGTCTGTTGTGTAAATAGAACATAGAACATGCATGCAGTAAAAATATGCGTAAATGCAATAAAAATATAATAAAGTAAAATATACTAAGACAATAAAAATATACTAAAACAATAAAATAGCAACAACAGCTGAATCTATACTAAAATGTATATACTGAGGTGCAGCTGACAATTAGGTAAGTGTGTGTACTTAAATGTTAAGTACATAGAAGGTGCAGGTGAAGGTGGACAAAGTGCTGCAATAAGTTTGTGAAGTTAGTGTCCAGCTAGGTGATAATATATTATTTTATTCATGATTTTAATAAAGACAGATTAAGACATTAGATTATGTTCAGTGTGGTTCATCACTTGTATGATGTAGGTTTCCCATAGGACCAAAGCCACATTTTTTATTTTTTATTTATAATACATCCAACTAACTGTGCCTCTATTTCTGTGAATGTTTGCACGGACTGAGCATTGTCAAGCCATGACCCCCACATTTTTACACTCCTTAGTGGAGCAGAACCTCCATATTACCATTCAGCTCATGTAAATCTCCCATTGTCTTATGGGATACTGTTATAGTTGTGTCATCTCTATGTACAGCGATTGAAAGCCCTTAGCTTTATAAGGGCGATCTTGCGTCTGTAGAATAATGTCATCCATGGAATTATTCTACGCACATTCATCATCATGTTCAAGATTCATTTTCCAGTGAATTACTGAAACCTCTACAGGCATGTAGGGCTCCGGTTGGACGGAGTAATAAAATAAATTCACAACTAAAGACAGTACATTTTATTCCTGTATATTATTGGAGGCTACTGGCCAACTTTTTTGCCCATTGTATTTCTGATATTATTCAGGGAGGTGAAGATGGTTTTTCTGGTTGCTGTCTGTTTTGGCTCTTCAGGAGCTGTGCAGACAGGAGGACAGCTGGTTCTGAGGACAGTGATGGCTGTAATGAACGGCAGTTGAACTGAATGGATGGACGCTTCAGTCGTATTTTACATGCTGACGTTTCACTCGCACATGCTGTGTATTTTGGGAAGGATTGTGCTCAGCAGCTTATTGACAGTTTTCTGTGAACAATTCTTTGTTGGCCATGACAAGGGAATATTGGCACAAACAATTGGCCACTGGCAGCTTAACTTCAAAATCTTTTGGTCAAACCATCTGTAGATGGACATATGAGGGAGGAAAGAGGAGGCATGTACTGTAAGATCCAAGACTGCTGTGACCTGAGGAACCTGTGTTCGGGGCATTAAAGATCCACTATTGATCCCATCACAGCTGGGTGACTTTATAGACAGCTCTGTATCGGAGCCATCAGGAGCTGTATACCTTAATTAATCTGACTCAGGGACAGAGAAGGAGGGCTGTGTTTGTGTACTTGTTCGATCATTGGCTGATGTTTCCTCCTTTGCTAAATCAATGAGTCTGCCGACACTCCTTCATATCTCCTCAGGGCCCCGGCTGATCCCTTAAACGGACTGGGATTACATCACAATGGAGGGGTCAGAGGACATCATGCTGGTGCTCCTGGAGAAAATTGCCTCAGGAGGAATGTGCCTCTCACCCCTCATTTTTCCCCTTTACTCAAGATAATATCACACACTCGCCTGAGCAAAGAAAATCAATATGCCTTAGCTAAGTTCAAAAGCAAAGCTACTCATTAAAAAGAGAGGGAGCAAACACACTGTTTGGAGTATTGGTCCAACCCAGGCGAGTTAAGCTGCAGGGATTGTTATCATTGTTAAGCAAATAGATCCACAGAGGGAGAGATAGAAAGGAGAGAAATAATAAGATTTACTCCCTGTGCTATTAGCAAACTGTATCTTCCTGCAGACTGATGGGGGGAGCCGCCCCCTCGGAGCAACTGAATGCCCACCTCAGCACACAGGGAATTAGCTAACTGTTGATACAGAGGAGGTTGAATTATAAAGCGGAATAAAGCTGCACTCTCTGACCGTCCTCCAAACACCTGCCTCACGGTGCGACCGCATGTCGGCGAGCAACAAAGAAATCCTGCACCATCTTTGATTTGTCATGTGTTGTATTGATTTTAAGGCAAGAGACCTTTCACAGTTAAAGTAAAAAGGATGCTTTTATGTCATTTACACCCACCCAGCACATTTTTATCCACCTTAAAACTTGTTAAGGAGATTGTCAACTATTCATGCTGTCAGGAATCTTACCATAACACATTTTTTGAAGTAAATGAACTATAAATGATATCCAGATTCCATAGCCATGCATCAGGGCTAGAGGGGAGTACAATGTTAATTGGAAGACATGCTAGCAGGATGACTTGGAACTCACTGTTTTCTCAATAAAACCCTCACCTCTTGAGCAGAAATAGACATTATTTAAAATCTTATCTTAAGTATAAATTCAATAAAAATTTCCCCCTGACATAAACTCAGTAGCATACTAGCCAAGCAACATCTGTTTTGACACAAAAACAGCCATGCTCCAAAACAGGCAAACCTTGTCAGAAAATTTCACCAAACTGTCTAATTTCTGATTGGCTGGAAGTTATCCATTAAAATTGTACAATAAAACACCTCATTTATCTTAATACGAGCCTTCACTTTGCTCTGAAAGAATCACAAATCGGGCTCAGGCAGTGTGAAACATGCTGTCTTGAATCTTGATTCAAGGTAACGATAAGGTAATTCCTTGCTTTTGCAGCACGCTACCTTGTCCATTCCCTCAAACATGTGGCACAATTTATCATATAAATATGTATGACTTTTACCTCCTATGGCTGCTGGTATGGGTCACAGGTTTGTAGGAGCTCAGTGGTTGATTTTCTCTGTATTGGGTGACTTTACTGCTTTATCTACTTTACAGTAGATCTTTACAGTGTGCTGGAGTGTGCGGTGCTTTCTGCCTTCCAAGAATCTGCTCTCTCCCATTGTGGTTTGCTCATTGACATTTCCAGATGTGAGCAGTTCACAAAGGCTGTGACTGAGGAGAGAGGCTGACATTTTGTGTCTCTGCGAGTGCCTGACAATGGCTGAAAAGCACTGACATTTATGAAAGTGCCGAACTGAGCACTCCTAAGATTTTCTATTATAAGGCAGGAAAATTACACATTACACATTTATATCTGTAGGAGTAATCTGTGCTCATAGGATGTCAGATAAAAATGAAAGAGAAAAAGATGTGTGGTAGGAAAAGGGGAAAAACAAAGTGGGAAGACGGTAACAGAAATAGGAGAGAGAGGTGAATAAAAGACAGATGATATAATAAATACAACAACCTAGTTGCAATTCTCAAGTGGCTGACTGTGTGAAAGCATCCTCAGTCTTTTCCTTCTAAACCTCCCTCAACTGCTGCAGACAGCTCCCTGAAGTATAGAAAGCCTTCTGTTGTTGATCTTGTATGAAAAAGGTACAAACTGTTCTGCACAAACAGACCATTCAATAATAATGACGCTGCTCTGGGAAACAAATTCACCAGTGCCTGTACAAGATTTGCACAGGCTCGCAGAGCTAAAACATAGACTGAACAAGGGCAGCTGGAGTAGAAATCTGATTATTCCACGATTAAATTCCACAATTAAAAATTTAAAATATTCAGTAAAGTATGTAAAAAAAAAAAAAAAAAGGACGTTTACGCCTTGCTCCATTAGGGCCTCACACCTCAAACTCTGTGTCTCATCCACGTCCAGTGTTGGTTCAATTACACTCATTCAAGCCAAGCTTGCCATCATTAACTTGGTCATGGCCTCATACCAGTATCATACACAATGTAAAACTTATAATGTCCCTATCCAACAGACACGGGATGTCCGGAATAAAAGCGTCAGGGCATGAAAACTGTGTAATGTGTCATAATGGAAGGCTACTGATTCTGTGCCTAGATCGCCTCATTAGCAGGGCTGGATAATCCTTGAACTCCCAGTTCTTTTCGCAATGTGTGCAAGTTTCCCATGCCTGAATAGGCTACTGCTTGTCTCAACTTTGTTCTATGTCAGTTTGTGGTCATTTGATTAAACAGAAAGAACAAAGTGGGGCCCTTCCAAACATATTTTGTAGCCCCCAAAACCTGACGTGAAATGCATTCACTATATTTGAATCGTTTGCTGTTCCTTTTCAACACGTTCACTGACACTTGCCTACAATTCATCGACTACTCTGTTGGCATGTGACAATATATCGAATCTCACAATATTGTGATAAAAATATTACTTGGTGGGACTCTGACGCTATCTACCATGACATTATATGGTTATTTATATTTGAAACTTGTTCTTTTTGTTGAACAGCAGAGCATGGCATCATGGTAGTCAAGAGGACAGACTCCCATCATCCTTTGTGTGCAAGCCCAGCTCTGCTAAAAATAAACCCAACGAGAAAATTATGGATGAACGTGACGATTATAAAAAAAGAGATTGAGGATGCGTCATCACCTTTTAAAACTGATGCTTGGCAGCATTTTGGTTTTTCCCATTTCAAGAGCTGACAATGGCAAAAAGACAAACGCAAAACAACTTGCAAATACTGCCAGATGACGGTGAACTACACCACAGGAAACACATTAAACATGAGAAGCCATTTGGCACATGCTCAGCCAGAAAAGCTCAAATCACAACATCAACAAAGCTTCAGCCAGGCCAAAGGAGCCTGGAAGAAACATTTGGAGCACTGCTTCCCCACAACAGTCTCTGATCTGAGGATATAACAGGTTGCATCAGTGAATATATAGCCAAAGACTTATGGCCGTTTTCTGTGGTTGACAACGATGGATTTCAGAGGTCAGTAAACAAAATTCCATCAAGGCCACACTTCAGTCTGTACCAAGAGACAAAAGCCGAAGTGATACCGAGCCTCAAAGAAGCAGAGTGCATCCCAATAATTATAGATGGGTGGACTTCATGAGCTACTCAGAGTTATTTTACAGTCACAGCTCATGTAATGAGCAGCCAATGGGAAGGAAAAGTTTTGTCCTACAGACGCCTCCCCTTTTCAATCACACACTGAACTCAACATAGCTGAGGTTTAGAAATCTGCTGTTTTGGAGTGAGAGCTCGACATGATGAATCACAACAATCAACCTGGTGTTGCTGTTGTTACAGACAATGCACAAAATATGGATGTAGTGGTGAGATAGGCTGGACTGTCCCCACACATTAAGGGTTGTGCATATACTTTAAACCTTGCTTCAGCGGGTTTGAACGTAGGCTGCGCCAGCTGTCTGCTTGGTCGAGTGAGGCGTGTAGCAGCATTTTTTCACCACAGTTCAACTGCAACAGCTGTGCTGACCACCAAACACAGACTGTTAAACCTGCCAGTTCATAAACTGATCATGGATCAGGATGGATGTGGTCACCTGATGGAACAGCTCTTTTAATTATTCTAAAAAAGGACTGCTACTGACTACTGCATTGTTTTTGTTGTACATGGTTCAATCATTTATTGCCAAAGACAATTCATGCCAGTTTTTCCCACATGTTTAGGCCATGGCTGGCTACTTTCTTTAACAAGAAGGAAAGGAGAAGCACCTTAAGCTAAAAACAATTTGTATATCAATTCAAAATGCTGGATACATTAATCTATAAATAAAGCTCATTTTTTCAAGTAGTTTTTCTTTCTTTTACTCGTTTTTTTAATATATTGCAATAAATATCGTATTGTGGACTTTTTATCGAGGTACTGTGAGTGTTTGGTTTCGTCCCTACTACTCAGCTATGCATTAAACTGGGTCCCCCTGACAAGCATCAGGTACAAGCATAGGAACGAAAGCTACTAGTTGCATGGTGTCACATGAATTGCATTTTATCAGCAGTGGTCGTGCTGTTAGCTAAAGTTAATGACGAGTTTGTTTTCCTGTGCGACCCTCAACTGTATGCTGGCTCACTAAACTGACACTCAGTCATGAGAACTTTCAGAAACCCTGATCTAGAATACTTTATTAGCAGTTCTGAACACTTTCCTCACAGCATAAAAAGTTTACCCAATGATTTATGCTAACAACTTCCCCCCAGTGATATAATTTATTGCATATCTTTATCTGGTACATTTTCACTCAATGAAAAAAGTTAGTACAAGTGATCAACAAATTAATTCATTTTCTGGCTATGATAGAATTTGGTGTTAATCATGAATACTATTTTATGGAATGAACATCTCTGTTGAAGAATTTTCTTAGATTTTCATCACAAGGAGCAACTCTGGCAGCACAGTGCATTGTCCCACTTTGGGACTTTTTTGGCTTCCTCCAGTCTTACTGGAGTGGCATGTTTCATGATGCCATAGTTGATCATTCTTGATCCTGATCGTTGATCCAGAATTCATGAATTCTGTCACAGCCTCCTTCTACGCAATCACATTTGTCACATTTGTAAGAGACCACAACCAAACATTGGTCAATCACCTGCCCCCCTGTGGGGTTGTGAAGATTAATACAGCCTTAGAACACAAAGAGATCACATCAGAATATCTACATTATCAAACTTTATTATAGCCACTATACAGTAGGCCTATGTCACACAAGACCATTGTATGACAACAGTTATTATACTGCTGAGCGCTGTATACAAACAGTCTCTGATCTGATTTCACAGTCAGCTGACAACAGCACTACTAGCTGTGAGCGGCCAACAGGAAATGTATAGGTATAAATGACACACAGTGTCACAATAACAAATTAGCTATGAGATACAAACCCATGTTTCCTTGGTGATTACACAGTTTGCCTCCTACAACTCCACAATCCATCGTATTTAGAATCAATACATGACAGTTTACAGTTCTTCAACTGAACTGTAAAGTTTTTGCTTTTAACTGGCTCACTTGCTAATTGTGAGGTCACACAAATGTGTGTCCATGTGTCAATGTCTTTGAAAAGGCCATTCTAGTCCTGGAGATGTCAAGCATCCAATATAAACAGAAGGTCATGGTCAAGGTCAAATGAGGTCATGAAAGCAGCGCTCTTTTCAATGACCCATTTTTCTACTTTGGAGCTGCCAGTAGCAAGAAGCAGTTGTCTGTCTGAGCTGCTTCAGGAACCACCTTCTCCTCCAAGGTCTGTATTTCAAGAAGGAATGCATCGTAAATGATAAACAATTCAGTGAAAAATACTTGCCAAATGCAATCATCACATCAAATCACAAAATCATTGCGTGAAAGTCTGACATAGACCCACTGCAGTGATTCAGTATGCTTCAAATGAACGAGGTTGTCCAACCATGCCTAGAGGTCAAAGCGTTCATAGCTGTTCTGAATGGTGACACTTGGAGATGCCATCATAAAATCATATGGCTGCGTCCCACTGTCTGCATAATGACCTCTCCAGCAGTCCTCTGCATTTTGCTTGCCATTGCCATTGTGTGAAGAGCAAAAAATGGAGCTCACACCCTGCTTACTTTTTCACCACCATCACAAACATGGTGTTTCAAGCAAATGAATAATTAGGCTTGCATGTCGAATTATCTGTTTCCAAAATAACACAATCAGTTGGACACTCCCTGATTTCACTGTCAGAATAGTGGTTGTAGACGCTCATGGCACGGGGACTGTGTTTGAAGCACATGGAAGTGTCCCACCGAGTGGAACTTAACTGGTTGGCTGAAGGACTCAGTGTTCTTCATGAGTGAGTTATCTCTGCCCTCCTTTTCCTCATTCCCCACATTCTTCTGCTTGCATTCATACATCCCCTAATGCCTTTGCATGTTTTTTCTTTTTTTTTTTTTATTGCCTCCATCTGGCCTCTTCCTGTCCTCCATCAACCAACCCCCCAACCCTGTCTACTGCAGCAGAGCCTCAGCTGTGATAAAGATGGAACATGCTCTCAGAGCTCGTCATGCTATGCTTCCCGTTCTGCAGCACTGATATTCTGACACTGATCGCCATCAAACTGTCAACAACAGACAGGGACTGAGGGCTGAGGGTGGGTGGAGGTGGCGAGGGAAGCTTGTGCATTTTTCCTCATAAATAATTTTCACTCAACAGAAACGATGAGCTGAAACATGATTTACTATTAATTCCTCTCTCTCTCTCTTTTTTATTTTTTTTGGAGAGAGAAAATTGAGATGGATGATGCCCGGCGTTTGCCAGGGCCTGCCAGAGAGACGTGGGAAAGGCCGGTCTGTATTCATGCAGGGCCGTGAGTTAAGTCATGGCCCGGTGAGGAGGGATTAGATAGGGCCTTTATTCACTTCATGGAGAAGGATTAGGCTGACATATTGCTCATGAACTCACTGGAAGGGTTCAGAGGAGCACAGAAGTCGTCTTTGCATTTAACACTGTCCAGGCAGTAAACCAATCGCAGCAAAACATAAGGTGCTCATCTGTCTTTTGCTGTCTCTTTGAATTCAGACGGAGATTAGTTTGCAATTTACTGTGACATCCTAAGTATTGATCTGGTTGCCAGTAGTGATTCAGTTTTGGTTACTGAAGCATTCATGCGGGAACAAATTTCTTATCTTTCATAGGCAGATTTGTTAAGCAATGGAAGTCCATCATTGTTCTTGTGATAAAATCAATTTGAACCAGGAACTCTATGATATTTAGACCCACATTCAGTGTCAAACTGTCCACATCATTCTCACTCATTTCTGTAAATCCATGCTGATTCTGTATGTTTCAAACAAGTTGGGGCATTGGCAACAAAAGTCTGGGGAAGTTGTGGAATGATCCAAAAGCACCAGTGAACAGGTGATAGTATCATGATTGTGTTTGAAAGGAGCATCCTCGAAATACTCATTCATCATTCACAAGCAAGGATGGAGCGAGGTTCACCACTTTCTGAGCACATTATTGTATTAAGGATGTTACTACTTGGACTTTGTAAAATTGTTCTTGGTAAACACAGGTTGTTTGAAAATGATTTTGTTCCATTTTTTTATACTTTGTGCAGATGCCCCAGTGTTTTTGGAATCTGGCTGCAGGAAACTGGAGCACAGTGAATATTGTGCTAGCTACACAATATTTGCTTGAAAAATAAAAATCACAAGTTGTGTGTTGCCTTTTTTTTTTTTTGGCTTGTTTTAAAAAATATGGTTGCTTGTCAAGAAAATCTGAGATGTGTGCACACCATGCAGAGCAGCTAACGGACTAACAGACAAACACAAGAGTGAATGAGTGAAGTCAGGAGTTTGTGTAGTCACAAGCAATACTTCATAGGTTTTCAGTGTTATGTTCGGACACTGCTCTCAGAAATATGTAGCCTTTTTAACGAAGGGGTTTGGTAGGTTGTTCCTCATTTTAGAGTGAAGGCGTCATCCCAGCCCTGATCAATGGTGATCAATTTTCTACTCTCATCTTATAGATGAAAAAATAGGTTAATGGAGCATGTGATTCTTCTTTTCCTTTTTAAAATGAGTGTTGTGTCATACTTTTTATTTCTGCCTCGCTACACAGACTGGATGTAATCAGATTACATCACACTTTGTAAGTAGTCCAACAATCCCTCATTTACTGAGCCTCTTTGCTATATTAACATAGGGCTTTTTTTGGTCAAAATATCAGTTTGTCCAGTACTTTGGTTTATGACTGAATGCTTACACGAATAACAATGACATTTCCATCAGCCTCTGTTCTATTTTGGGCTTTGTCCCAGACGATTGACGTTCTTACCTTGGGGAGAAAAAATACAATGAGAGTATCTTAAAGCATCTTACTGAAGTAAGAAAGATTTAATTCAGTATGCTAAAGATACTCTTCAGCCATCTTGTACTTTCTTTACAGTCTTCCCTCTTGCTGGTTAAGAATGATAGATAGATGTCTAAATTTTAAATATTTCTTATTAACAAACAACAAAGGCCTGACTAGAGGCTTCGTATGTTTCATATATGTGCTACAGTCTTTGAATTAAGACAGATGTTGTACTTTTGTCTTGTGTTCTTCTCTCTTTATGTACATATGTTTCTCATAGTAATGGTTGACTGCAGGGGACTACTTCAACAGAGCTTTGTGATAACATATTTACATTCTATAGTATGTAGCCTGTGGCAGCCAGCGAGCATGAGTGACCTCGGGCTCAGGAGAAGTGTCACTTATTTAATGACTCAGAATTAAAATATTTCCTTTTGGTAAAAAAGTCTGCTTATTGGCAGAAAGATATTTCACTGAATGTGTTCATAAACAGTCCTGATGAACTTTCTTTTGCTGCCGTTTTTGTGTTTTCCACAGCACCTGTAGTGATTCTGTCTGCCTCTACTGCACCACATACTGTGTTGTACTTTCTTGTATAACAAGAAATGCTGCTGAAAAAGAAGTACAGATTTCTGCTAATGCCAATACCCCCCTGGAAAGCTCTGATGGTTCCTTAGGGTTATAATGATTACACTGACTTCAGTGCTACTACCAGTGTCATAATGAATCATTTATAACTTCTGAGGGGGTTCAATCGATTGGGGAGTATGGTGTGGGAGAGGGGTTTGATGCATGGCCTGATTAAGAAATGGCTCTGTGCTTACAGCACATACTGTATGTCCAAACAGACAGGACATGGACGTAATGGATTAGTCTCTACTGTGTTTTTTTGTGTCTTTGAGCCATGGTGTTCTCCTGGATAGCACAGCATTGTGTTCTGCAGACCATGATTTGTTACAAATGCTTATCAGGCAGCAGTGCTACAGCATCATTACTGATTTAATCAACTTTTTATAACAGTCTAGAAATAGATAATACTATGCTCTTCCCTGAAATTCTCATCTTATTTTAACAGACTAAGATAGACATCTGATTTCAAGTTGATGTAAATTCCTCAATCTAAGAATCAAGTCACAATTTGGAATAAAGTGAAACACAAATATGATGAAGGATAGCAAATGTGAGGGTATTTGCATGTGTCAGTGACAACAGAACAACGTCAATAACCAGCATACCCACATCAGAGAATATGTGCTCTAACCTCTGTTTTGGGAAATAAATATGAGATTTAGATATGAAACTAGAATAACACAGTTTTTAGATTCAAGTTGCACACACACATACGTTGTTGGTGGTACACTGTACTCAAGAAGGTGTGCTCATAATAATCATTTCAGAAAAACTTCACAATATGATACACAAACATGTGAGTAGTTACTAGGGAATGAATGAGGAATGAATCAGATATGACCTGATAATTAATGGGACATTAATAGGTAATTCCTGAATGTCTGTGATTGGAGGACTATACAGTAGACAATGATGAGTCCCTAGAGACCAGACTGGGAGACACTACATTCAGACAGTTATATGAATGATCAGTTCATAAACATCTCTGAATCAACATACTGACCACTTTCTGCATTGGAAGTTCCTTATTAACTCTGAACCAGCTGCAGAGTGACAAAAACAGCAAGTCCTAAATTACTAATTACTGAACACTAGTTACTGTCTTAGTGCTCAATCACATAAAGTGATACATACTAGGCAGTCCCTCGTTACATCGTGATTATGACAACTAACTATTGACTTTCAATTGATAGTTCACAGTTCCTAGAGACAGAGGGATTTTCAAAAACACATTTTTATCATTATATTCACAAAACGTATGTATTAATATTCATAATCCAAGTCATGTTCTGTGGCATGCTAACACCAGGGTTCCTCTGCTGCTGCTCTCCCTGGTTGCCTGCCTTCTGCCCTCATCAGCAGTGCTTGTTGTCCACACCTCTGTAGTCCAGCAGAGGCATGTGAAGGACATTATATTCATCATCACCATATTTAGTTTGTGGACAGTCTGCTGGACACCAGGAAGCATGTGTGTAGAGCTACAGTATATGTGTGGCAGCAGTCGCTTCAGGGTTATAGATCAGTTTAGATTGTTTATGTCAGATGGGGGTGCACAAAAAGGTGAGTGTGAAGTGTGATTTTCTGACAGTGAAAACATAAAAAAGGTGTTAAAATGCAGTGAAGGCTGTGTAGTAATGGAGAGTCTTGCATAGACAGCAAGGGGAACCTAAGCCCCGTCTCTGGTTTGTCACCAAGGAGCTAACTCAATTAACTCCCAGTTAAAATTCAGTGTCAACTTGTCACAATCATGAAGTAATGTGGGACTGCCTAGTTACTACTCACGATGATGTATCACTGCCTAGTCACCGCTAGTTTGTGTAACTTAGTGGCTGGTTCAGAGTTAATCAGGAACAACTCATGAAGGAAGTAATCAATGTGTTGACTCTTACATGTTTATGAACTCATCATTACTGAAGGCTTTATCAGTGTAGTGTCTCCCAGCCTGGTCTCTAGTAACTCATCATTATCTACTACATCGTCCTCCAATCACAGCCATTCAGGAGTTAACGATTCATTACACTTCAGGTCGTTACTCCTCACTTGTTCCTTCAAAACATTTTTGTGTTCTGTCTTGTAAAGTGTTACCAAAATCAGTACTATTTGCATGTTTTACAGACTATTATATTTATACATATACTATTTAATGGGACAAAACGTGACTAAAACACTATCATCTCCATGACAACTGAGCACTCTCCATCGGCTGATGAAGACCATCAGTCCATCATGTGGCTGGATGCCCTGAAAGAAATTAATAAATGGATCTTAAACTGGCAATAGATATGTTTTTTTTTTTTTTTTTTGGCTTTAAGGTATCATTCTAAAATAAATATTGATTGCACATTGTAATGGTTTTAGAATAATGACCATCGGTGTCTAGATCGCTTCCCTGTAAACCTCACTTTCACTCTGCGATTTTGTCTGCCGGCTTCGATCTATGAAAATGAAGGCTGACTGGCGATCCAGTCAGGCAGACACCGCGTCTATCTGCTTTCATGTCTCCATCCCAGATTAAAGAAGTGAATGTACTCATGCTCTTTCTTCGACTCCTCCCTCCACTCTGACACCAGCCCCTGCTGTAGTTACTTGTTTGTGGAAAGCAAAACTCAATCTGTTTTCTTATAAAAGGCTTTTCCTTTACCTCTTCAATGATCATGCTTCTTCCTTCTCTCTGGTTTAAAAAGTGGTGTTCACAGACATCTGGAAACAAATGCAGTATATCCTGTGTTTTTGGTAGTTGCTGGGCTCCCAGGAAAGCAGAAAGGAATGCACTTCTCTTTGTGGCAGCTGTGTCAGTACTGCACGTGAAACACTATAGGTAAAAAAGCAGTCTGTTTGCACTAGAATTAGATTAGGTTGTGTTGCAATTACACACATGTGTAATACTTGCCTCATAAACATACAGTAGGCTACATAGGTGTACAGTAGTGCAGGTATTTATCACAGGATAGTGGAGCTGCTATGAATACAGCTGCATATGTAAATTGATTTCAATAGTATCTAAAACATACCAGTAATCTGTTATCTTTGAAAGCAAATCCAACATTCTGTTCTGCTGCTTTTCATACTATTCTTGGCCATATAATAACAAAACTTCTTGAAATAACAAAAATGGCAGGTGAAACTTTTCAAAAACCTCAAATTGTCATTTTTTTCCACTTAAATAAATGTAGCAATAATGCAACTTAACAATGGTCATTTCCAAGCTACAGTCCTGCTTTCAAAATCTTGTGTAACCTTGTGTAAATCAGAGAAATATGAATAATTGTGAATAATCTGTTTTCAGCCATAAACTCCAGTCATTCATCATGATTTTTGAGCAGCTAAGAATGTTTTCCTCCACTTGGCTTCCTGCCCAACATCACCCCTTAGCATTTTTAAAATCACTGAGACACTCGGCCCTGAGTGCTTTATTGCCTAAGTACTCTCTCTGATCAATCATGGAGGCAACGTTTTGATCACATGTGGTTAATTTTCACTGAGTACTCTGTAGCCTGTTGAGATTGTTATGGTTAAACAAATCTGGGGGATTCAAAGACAGTAGCGATGGCTGGAAATGCTGTGGTCACTGTGAGTCCACTGTCATTTTATCAGACTGATGAAGTGCTGATTGATTTCTCTCTTGACTGATCACTGCTCTCTGGTTCTGGATCGGGCAGCATGCCTTGAATGGACTGTTTCCTCAAGAGGGTTATTCACACACACACACACAAACACACACACACACACACACACACACGAGTAACTGACTGTTAAGCTGATACTGATTGTATGTAGATAAACTCTTGAGTTTCTCTTGGTGGAGCTCTTTCCTTCCTGAGTTCAGCCATGTCAGCTGTTGGTGCTAACGAACTGTCATCTTTTCAACAAACGGGTTGTATGGTCACATGAAAGTTCAATCATCAAAAGGTTGAGTTTTGGATTTCCATCAGAAAATACTAATATAGTTAAACGGGAGGAAGCCTGGCTGGAACTGAGGTGCAACGAGCACGCAGCAACCACATGGCTGCTGTGACAAAACTGTCAGCCACAAAAAGACACTCCAAACATTTTTTTTTTAAGTCTTAAGAAATAGGAAATAAGAAAAATAAACATAATGAACAAAGACATGTTGTGGGTTTCATCAATGACTTCTTATTTGGAAATAGGTTTGCAGAAAAGAGCAACATTTATGAGTGATCTGAACACACACTGATTATTGTTTTGTTTGTGATGAGTTCTGGGTCATAACATAGCAAAACTGGCATTAGGAAAGTACCAGTGATCACATTTTCCTTGTACATATTTTTTTTTTTTTTGCATATAGTAGGCAGATGGCAAGAAAGGCAGGCCCCAAAGGTCTCCACTTGGATTTGAAGTGGGGATGTTGCTGTTTCTATGATAATAAAGAAACCATCTCTCAAGCTTGAGGTTACTGTTGACCTTACCAATATTTAACCAAATCTTTCCCAAAAATTAACCAAGTGCCTAAAGTGCCTACGGATGCTATAAAAATGTTAATTATGCTTTAGCTGCTATGAACAGGAAAGCAGATTAAATATGTTGACAGGAAGCATTTTGCAGTTGCACATTTTGTGACTTGACAAACAGGCTCATGAACAACGATTCTTCATTATGTGAATTCAAAATGTAGTCTGAGGGATGGGCTCACTCTTTTCTAGTGTATCCTTGTTGTGTGGTAACCACAGAGCAGACCTATTAACAGCTTTCTGCACATCTCTGTGCTAAAAGGCCTCCTGGGGGCTGCAGTAAATCCAGTATTTTGCTTTTATCTGACAATTTTTTGCATGATTATAATGATTAAGAATCTACAATGTTTCATGAATCAGAGGACTAGTTTTCTTATTTTGTCTTCTATTTTTCTCTTGCTTGACAGATTAAATAATTAAATAATCGATAAATCAGATATTAAACACTGAATGTTTCCTTATTCAAATGCATTAAATAGTAAAAATTTGTGAATGAGGCCCATTGATTGAAATAAGTCTCAGAGGTTGGAAGGTTTTCTAGAGAGGGGTTTGGAATAGAATAATTTATAATTTTAAAATGAATCCAAATCCTAACCTCAGAGTCACTCTCATTAAGATGAGAACAAGCTCAATGTCCTCACATTGGGTGGAGTTTCTTTCTCTTTCCTTCTATCCTCATCTCACTTATTCTGGTTCATTTCCATAACCCTGTGTCCATGCAGACAAGTGGGCAACTTTCTCATCAGACTCCTTGTGTGTTCATATTCTAACTTGCTGACTTAAACAGTCACCTTTCCAACACCAATTCACCTTTCTGTGTTGATTCATCCCCACATTTAAAGGCCAGATTCCTCTCAGTGGAACCAAAGAGTTTCTGAGCAGGAAAACGGCACTTGTCGTGTGTGAACAGACCCATTCCAAATGCTCAGCTTTCCAATTATAGTACATCCCGCTTAACTGATTCTTATTAATTCCTTCAAACTCATTATGGCATGCAAAATAGGGCTCTCCTATGAGATGAATACTAATGAAAGAAGAAACTTCTCGACAGTGCTGCTGCTGTCAGAGGTCTTTCTGTTAGGTTGTTTGCTTTAAGCTAGAACACACAGACCAATAAATGCCCGTGGAAAAAGAGCATTTCTAAAGAGTCCAATAGTGAAATCACAGTACGGGAGCATTGATCAGAACCTGTGATAATCGCTGTTGACAGGAGGGACCTGCAGTACTTGTGCAGTGGTGTGTATGGATTACGTCTAGACTTGAAGAGGGTCCAACACAAGAGTGCTTGTAGCTGGAGTAAATAAAGCTCCCCCTGACTGACACTGAGCCAGTAGGGCCAGGCCATAGGGCTAACCCAAACAAAACACTTCAATCTCTCACTGTTGCTCTCCACTGCTCCCCAAGGGCTTGATTGATTGATTCGCTGGCCAATCAGAGTGCATTGATCTCAGAACCTGACCCCCCACCCCCACCCCAACTCCCCAGGCCTCCTCTCTGTCCATTCATCTGCTGACTGTCAGAAGCATACACTGGAGGGCTGTAGCTGTGGAGCCCCTCAGTTTTAAACACACTTCCACAGCTTTGTGAAGAAAAGTGCTTTACAGTCCTTCATTTAGCTGTTGAATCCTCCCTGGACCCACTTTGTTTTGCTATCATGTGAGCCCCGTCTCATAGAGATTCAGTTTCTGTGCAACTAATTAGCAACAGCAAATACCATCTGAAGGAAATGTTATGCTGACTGAATTATGTGGTGACGACAGCGTTGTTTAACTTTTTTACAGTCATGTTTAGGCGCTGACAGCCCTTGGTTAATGTTAGGGAAAGATTGTGGTCTTTTTTAATAAGAAAACATCAGCAGCAACCTTAACCCGAGTGCTAAACTTGACCACGGTCACGAATCCTGGATTCTGGTGACACAGTCCTGCACTTTGTAGACCCAACCACCTCCAGCGTGGTGCATAAAATCTAGTGTTTCATTCACTCAGACGAACAACTACAAGTTCATGCAATGACAGTGTGTTGGTGTGTGGAGGTTTAGGAGTTGCTGGAGTCCATCTTTTGACAAAGTTTGTAATATGTAGCAATGTGAGTTAAGAGGAATGTAACTAATTACTTGTGGTGATGATGAATCAGTAAAATAATGTAATTACATTTTCAGTGAGTAATAAGTAACAAGTAAGTGATATATTCAGTAACTTTCTTAGTACTATCTCTATCCATATGTATGATGCTGTTTGATGTACTGTTTGATCCTAAAGAAGACCAGTGTGCACTTAATGCATCAAGCTCTTATTTTTAATCATGTAGCAACTATAAAAAAAGCTTTTAATGCTTTAATGAAGCATTATGCCTTGATTTTTTGGGGAGAATCCTTTTCTTTTTTTGTCAACAGCAATAAAAGAGAGTGGTTATTGGCAATTTTTTTCTTTCCTTTTCTGTGAAACTGATTATAAAAGGATTGGAGGTGTAAGACAATTTTCCTCTGAATAAGCCAATTTATTCCGATTGAGACCCTTCTACTGACTCTAATTATTAGGTAACAGAAGGCTCTATGTAATCATGACTCTGCCTGTTGTGAAAGCATCTTTTGCAATTATAATAATCAGCGCTCATAAATCACTAATAATAGTTGTGTCTCTTTCTTTGACAGGGGGGATATTTGAGTCCATTGAAAGCGGCCCATCAGGTGCTGAGGAACTAGCCTTTAAATTTGCTTTAAACACAATCAACAGGAACAGAACTCTACTGCCAAACACCACACTCACCTACGACATCCAAAGGATAAACATCTATGACAGCTTTGAAGCCTCGAGGAAAGGTATTTATGTGTTTGTCATTGGAAAATCCACCTCCGGTGTTGGCATGCTCTTGGCTGCTCTTTCTGCATGTATATATATATTTGTGTGAGTAGATGTGTGTGTGCACATATGCTATGGCATAACTGCTTTGCATTGTAAATGTATGCCCTGTTCAAGGCTTGTGAGCTGCAGTGGCTTAAATTGTGACAATTATAATCAGGCGAGGGAGAAATGGCTGAGCACTTCAATTGTAAACAGAGAGAATTGATTGGTTCCAGGTAATGACTCAGCAGCAGTAATTCAAAGATCTGTTTGGCCCCCAGAGACAGCCAATAAAGTGCTATAATCTATCAGTTTTGTGTGTGCATCAGGCTGACATTTCAAGTCTCTTATCAATTACCGGCCATTATATCCTGTCTCAGTGATTAAGCCAACTCCCTTATATCATATAAGGTGATTAAAGTGCACAGTCCGGCTAATACAAAGAGTTGTACAGTTTGTATGTATTACAAATGCAATTTTATGAAAGCCAGCTAAAACTGACTGCAGTCACACCGCTAGCTTCCGCTCTGACTTTGTGTTGTGGAGATGACACTGTGTAATAAATACCAGTAGAAAGACTTGGGCATCTCATTCCAAAACCATGGGCAAGAATGTACCCATGCTCAGAGTTTTGCCCTCATTCAGCCAAAAAAGCATTAGGTCAGCCACTGATGCTGGCTGATCATTCACATATATATATATATATATATATATATGAGAGAGAGAGAGAGAGAGAGAGAGAAGATGATCAGAGCAGCTACAAATACCTTGGGATACTACTGGCAAATGGGAAGAGAATGAGAAAGCTGCAAGGAAGTCAGTCACAGGCAAATACCTACAACAAGTAAGGCAGGTCCTGAAGAGTGAAAGCTGAATGGAAAGAACAAGGTCCAGGCAATCAACAAAAATCAAAAATCAGCTGGCCAAAGGAGGAGATAGAAGCCACTGATATAAAGACAAGGAAGCTCCTTACAATGCATGGAGGGTTTTTATCCCAAGTCCACCACCATTAGACTGCACGCTAAGCGGGCAGATGGAGGCTGAGGACTGGTGATTATCAGAGCCACTGTACACGATGAAACAACTGAGAATCAGGAATAGATCCTGGGGTTGCCCCCCAAAGATTAACTACTAAAAAAATACCTCAGGTAACAGAAACCTGATAATGTAGAAGAGGAGGACCGACCATCATGGAGGGACAAGCCCTTTCACAGCATGTACCACCACCAGATAGATGAAGCGACTGATATCGAGAAATCCCACTAGTGGCTGGAAAAGGCTGGACTGAAAGACAGCACAGAAGCAGTAATCATGGCTGCGCAAGAACAGGCCCTCAGTACATGATCAATAGAGGCAGGGATCTACCACACCAGGCAGGACCCCAGGTGCAGGCTGTGCAAAGGTGACAGTCCAGCACATAGTAGCCCATGTAAGATTCTGGCAGGAAAAGCATACATGGAATACCACAACAAAGTGGCAGGATAATGCACAGAAACATCTGAACTGAGTATGGACTGGAAGCCCCAAGGTCAAAATGGAAGACATCTTCTAAGGTAGTGGAGAATGACCGAGCCAAGATCCTGTGGGACTTCAAGATCCAGACTAGCAAAATGGTGATGGTGATAGACAACAACAGAAGAAGGCAGTAGTGATAGAGGTTCATTTTTAAATTGAACCTCTGTAATTAAATAAAACAGCTGGACTCTAGTTTTTGGCAAACATCACTCAATTAGGAGAAAATATTCTGTCTACTTTGTACAGGCTTTGCCCTTTCGCAAGTATTCACAGTCATGAAGATTTTCTTGCCTGCCACTGCACACTGTACAGGTGCAGATTCAGCCGCTCTGTAGCTATATGCGCACTGCCTGCATACCTTTACCTCCACTGTGAGGCTTGCTTTGGTGCTCACGATGCTAGACTAGTTCAAACTCCACAGGCTGCCTGTTCAAGCAGTCGTTGAACACAACAGTGTATAACACTTGCCCGAAGCTGGGATAAAAGCGGAGGATTAGACAGACAAAACAGACAGAAAAGCCAATCTCCAGTAGCAACCTCCCAGACATCCAACCATGGACCCAGATTGAGGGCATGAAGGGTCACATCTGGAGCTGTTGCCATCCCTGCCACGGTCAGGAGTTCAACTGCAGCGGTTCTCGACTTTCCATGTCAGTCTGCCAGCCATATGCCGGCTGCCAAAGGACCTTTCCAGATTTGGACTGCGGCAGATCTGAGGGGCCTCACAATGCCAGCAGACCAACCTGCACCTGCTTGTGACCTCTTAGACATGGACGTTTACAACCAGGAGCTGCCGGCCAAACAGCCCCTGCTGTGGCCTTGCTTCACAGACCTCCAGACCTTCATGTCCTAACCTGGAAAACTGAAAGTGCCAGTTTTCAAGTGCCTTTCACCAGAGTCCACAAAAACACAGAAAACAGATTGTCATCTGTTCCCCTGACAGAGCAGAGCCTAGCTAACATACTTCTTCCAAAAGCAACCTTCAGGCCATCTCCTCTGGATCAAGTTTACACCTACCTCTCTGACCATTTGCACCAATTGGCCACTCACTCACCAAAAAGAATTATCACCAACTCCCCACTTGTCAGGATGAGCTAATGGTGATATTTCGGCAAAAATGCTGATGCTGTCAGGTGTTTCCCACACCATGGCTTGTACTGGCCCTTTCAAGACGGCCTTGTCCCCTAGGCAGTGATGAACAAACAATCATTTCACACAGCGGCAGAGAAGACCATGAATTGGCTGCAAATGGTGAAAATGGTGTTGGAGCCATTACACAGGAATGGGATAAAGGTTGTGTTCTACTTAGACAACCTAATCCTTATGGCCCAATCCAAGGAGCTAGCTGCACTCCACACACTGGAAATCACTGGGTTATGCCATAAAATAGAAAAGCTCTCTGCTTCACACACAGTTGTTAATTTACCTGGGTGCGCGCATGAACTCCACCACTATGAGAGCAAAGCTGTCCCAGGATGGATGCACTAAACTCTGCGATCATGCATCATTCCACACAGAGACTGGTGACACTGTCACTGATGCATCTGCTGGATGTAGCTCCTACACGTGAGAAAAATCCAGAAGTGGTCTGGTCCGTCAATGCCTCGACCCACTTTGGTTGAGGCTCAGACGCCCACCGTGTTCTGTTGATAGGGCTTACCACTGGGAGAGCAACATCACACATTTGGGCGTACGTGGATGCATGGGGAAGGGATGCATGCACCAAGGAAAAGCCCACACTTTTATTTGGATGGAGGACCACAGCAAGACTGTAAAAGACTTTGATATCAACAGATGTTTGGATATGTATTAATATCACATGTTGACCCTTTGAAGAAAAAATGAAAGATGGAGGCTGTGTTCGTTCATTGGAGTATGCACAGCTGCATAAATATTTATGGAATAATTATTTTCATTAGCCACGTAAACAGCTTGGTAGGAGTATTGTCTTTTTCGGAATAAGTGCAAAATCTGGAATATTTTGTACATGTAAACCTTGTCAGTGCATATCAGGTAAGAACCATCTTCTGACTGGCAAGCAGTTACGGAGCAAATGACAATCTGTGACCGTGACAGTGCTCTAGTCAGTATTTCGGGCAGATTGACAATGTATGTAGGATTGAGTCAAAACAAACTAGGTTGTATGCGTTCATGGTAATGATGGAATTCCTTGTTGGCTTCACTCTGCTCATGGGATTTGTTGGCAATAAGAAAAATATTGAATATTATCAGATTTATAAGAAGTAGTATAAATATAAAAAGAAAGATTAAAATCAATTAAGCAATCAATCACAAATCTCATCACAGTATATCATTAATGCTGAATTGTTGCATGCTGACATAATTCACAGAACCCTCTTTACATAAGATAGTTTCTCCTATAGTTTCTGAGATCTGTAAGAGGCAAATGGACCACGGTCATCATGAATAGGAGGGAGCTCACTAGTCAAATATTTTCCTTTTCTAGCTTGTGACCAGCTTTCTCTGGGAGTGGCAGCCATCTTTGGTCCCTCTCACAGTTCCTCTGCCAATGCGGTCCAGTCCATTTGCAATGCCCTGGGGGTGCCACACATCCAGACCAAGTGGAAGCACCAGGTATCGGACAACAGAGATGTCTTCTATGTTAGCCTCTATCCAGACTTCTCTTCCCTCAGCCGGGCCATCCTGGACCTGGTCCACTTCTTCAAGTGGAAGACAGTCACTGTCGTTTATGATGACAGCACTGGTAAGACCTGTTTTTATAGTTCTCCTTCTTCTTTTGTTTAATTCCAGCTGTCCACTCTTAACTTGTCAAATTTTTTTGCTAGTGTTTTGCTGAGTTGAGTTTACACACAGAGTTATATCCTACATTTTCACATGCATTTATTTATTCATTCAGATCTCCTCTTTACCCATTCCATAAGGGTAACTTGTTTGCCACCACCTCTTGTGGCAACTTGTATAAGGAGGTGGAGCAACCCAGAAATAGCGGACTTGACGAAGGTCAAGTGGTTGAACCATTGCTTATTTGTGGCCTGTAGAGATTAAAGGTGGAATCCCAGCAGTAAGAGAACCTCATTCAAAATCACACTGATGTTTTTAATAATGCAAGTTGCTAAACCTCTAGCAAAGGAACAAAACCTTAATCAACAGTACCTCATATGGCCCACTCCATTTGTCTAGACATGGATGGTGCACTTTTGAAAAATTCTTAAATTTAAATTAAGTTCTTTAATGAACCCTCAACTGTTACAGGTAACATGCAACATACCTAAATCTTTATGCTTTGAGGTAAATGTTAATGTCAGCATGGTATTTTACCTTAGCATCTTTGCATCCTAAGTAATGTTAAACACAAAACACACCTGAGGTTCAATAGAATTCAGCTCCATATAGAGCTAGTATAGACCACAAGCACTGGGTGACAGTGGCAAAGAAAAACTTCCTTTTAACAGGCCCAAGCCTCATGCAGAAACAGGCTCTGGGTGTCAGCCAGCCAGGTTGTTGATTGGAATGTTTGGTTTTGCAGATATTTGGACATAACCCAAAGGATTGTAGTGATAGCAGTAGTTAAAAAGTCACACAGACTCCAAAGTTATTAGAATTTAATCTGTGCCGTGTTTCATGGCTATCCACTCTGCAGTTGTCGATACATTTAACTTAAAACCTTAAACGTCAACCTCATGGTGGCACTAGAGGTAAAGTCACGGGATCAGCTAAATCAGTAGTATTTATTATCAATGAACCATGAATGTTGATTCAAAATGCTTTGCCAATCCATCCAATAATTGATGAGATATTTAGTCTGAACCAAAGTGATGGACCAATGGTCAGACTGCAGCACTACTATTTGTCAGCTGTGTTTCCTACAATGACATGCACATCTTTTATTGATATAGCGCCTAATCACAACAAAAGTTGACTCAGGACACTGTTGTCATGAAGCAGGTCAAGACCATACTCTTTGATGATCTCTCATCAAAGAGTATGGTCTTTGAGACCCAACAGTTTCCCCATTAGCAAGCACTTGGTGACAGCAAGGAGAAAAAACTGTCTTTTAACAACCTCAAGCAGAACAAGAGTCAGGGTCAGTGGCCATCTGCCTCAACCAGTTGGGTTTAGAGAGGGAGAAAGACAGAGACAGACAGAGAGATATGCACAGCAATAACAACAATAACAAGAACAGCTCTAATAACAGAAATATGATTCATAACAGTATACATATACAGTATGTGTATGATAGTATATGTATATATTAATAAACGATAGTATATGCACATAATAACAATAATATGTATATAATAAAAATTCTAATAGAAATATTATGAGAAAGCACAAAGACTCTGGGGAAGAAGCCAAGTCAGATACATGCCTTGATAGGACAGGAACGCATACAGATGGAGAGGGAGAGAAGAACAGAGGTTTGGGTGTCATTGGAAGTCCCTCGGCAGCCTAATCCTATGGCAGCATAGCTAAGGGCTGGTCCAAGGCAAGCCTGAGACAGCCCTGAATGTAAGCTTTATCAAAAAGGAAAGTTTTGAGCCTGCTCTTAAATGTAGAAGGGGTGTCTGCCTCCCGGAAAATAGCTGGAAGATGGTTCCACAGGAGAGGAGCTTGATGACTAAAGGCTCTGGCTCTCAATCTGGTTTTAGAGACTTTAGGACCCACCAGTAAACCTGCGTTATGGGATTGCAATGTTCTACTGGGGTAATAGGGTACTATGAGTTCTTTAAGATAAGATGGTACCTGACCATTTAATGCTTTGTAGGTAAGGAGAAGGATTTTAAGTTCTATTTGAGATTTTACAGGCAGTCAGTGCAGAGCAGCTAATATCAGAGAAATATGATCTCTTTTCCTGGTTTTTGTCAGAACACGTGCCTCAGCATTCTCGATTACTTGGATAGTATTTAGCAACGAATTGAAACAGCCTGATAGCTGTAAGCCATGGGAACGTGCGAGGTGAGAAAGCACAAGGACTCAAGGGAAAATCCAGGTTAGTAACATGCATTAATGGGACATGAATGTGTACAGATAGCGAGGGAGAGGAGGAGAGAGAAGGACAGTGTATCATGTCCCCCAGCAGTCTGAGCCTATAAGCAGCATAAGTAGGTGCAGATCCAAGGCAAGCCGTAGCCAGCCCTAACTGCAAGCTTGATCAAAGAGTAAGTTTTAAGCCTAGTCTTAAATGTAAAGAGGGTGTCTGCCTGTGTCAACTACTGGAAGATGGTTCCACAGGAGAGGAGTTTTCATTGCTGAAGGTTCTAGCTCCCATTCTGCTTTCTGAGACATCAAGAACTACAAGCAAGCCTGCAAGCTGGGAGCACAGTGTTCTAGTGGAGTAATATGATGGAGAAATGATGGTGCCTGACTATTAAGAGATGTATGGGAAAGGATGACTTTAAATTCTGTTTTAGATTTTACAGGGAGAGTGTGCAGAGAAGTGAATTTGTAGAAATACGATGTCTTTCTCTCATTTTTGTCAGAACACATGCAGCAGCATTCTGGATCAGCTGGAGATTTTTTATCACCATATTTGGCCAGTATGATAATTATAATTTAATACAATAATCCAGCTTGGACATAACATATGTGTGGACTAGATTTTTTATTTTTTTTGCATTGTTTTGAGACTAGATGTGTCTGTTAAGTACGTAAAAAAAAGGCAGCTGTTGAAATTTGTTTCATGTGGGAGTTAAAGGACATATCCTGATCAAAGATGACTCCCAGATTCAATGCCATCCAGGAAGCGTATAGAATCAGTCCACACACAGGACACTGTGGGACTCCATAAATAGCTTTGGTGTACGTGGAGGAATCATCTTTAAAATGTACAACCAGGATCAATTGGATTAGTAGGATTTAATCCAATTTATTGTGATTCCTTTAATGCCATTTAAGTGTTCCAGTCGCTGTAATAGGATATGATGGTCAATGGTGTTGAATGCAGCACTAACTTCTTTGACCAGTGCTGTCTCAAAACCCTGACTGAAAATTCTCAAAATAAACTATTTGTTGAAAGTTACTCAACTTATTGGCGACTGCTTTCTCAAGAACTGAGAAAGGGGAGGTTTGATATAGGTATACAGGATATAGCATAAGAGAAGGCTTAACCCAGGGGTTTAATTACAGCTACTTTAAAGGACCGTGTCACATAGCCTGTTGATAAAAAAAAGGTTGATCACATCAAGTGTCAATTAAGGGTGAAACTTCTTTAAGCAGCCTAGTTGAAATGGGCTCTAAGAGACAGGTTGATGGTTTAGATGAAGAAATCATTGAAGTTAGTTGGTGAAGGTCGATTAGAGAAAAGCAGTTTAACAGCTGCTTCTAAGGATCCAACGTTTGAAGATAAAGTGGTGCCAGTTGAGGGAAGGAGGTGATGAACTTTGCCTGTCATATTTAAAATTGTATCATTAAAGTTGTTGCTTATAGGAATACATGGCTCAATGGAGTTATGACTCTGTCAGCCTGTCTGCAGTGCTGAAAAGAAATCTGGGATTGTTCTTGCTTCCCTCTATTACCAATAAGTAATAGGCTGCCCTGGTTTTTCTATACATCCATCAATATCACATTGCTAAACATTGTATGTTTCTTCCATGTGCTTGTGTCCTCTTAGGATTTAGCAATTTCTCAAGCTGAAAAATAGATTAAATGAAAATAAAAATATTATGTACAACCAAAACTGCTGAGTAATAGCAGACTGAGGTTTTCGCCCAGGTACAGCTGAACATTGTTATCATTTGTAGATGTTCAATAATTCATGGAAGTCAGAGAGTTTGTGAGACTGCAGAAGACATGCCTTCCTTGTTACTCAGGCAAGCAGCCTTTGTTCAAACCTTGCTATTATTGCAGTCCAGGTCACCAGGCGAAAAATAAACCAGCAGGCTGGGTACATGTACCATATGCCAGGGGTCACGGTGTGCCAGCCTGAAGACAGGCTGCCAGGCTTCCCAGAGCTCCATCCAACAAACACAGTGGGACTAGTTTGGCCTGGATCATAGTAATGCAGTGTGTGTTCACTGTGTTTAGCATACAGGCCAGCTAAATTCTGCTTTTTGGAGTCATATGCAAATTGCATGTGCAAATTGTCAAAACAATCTGCAAATAACAACGCAAAATATTGTAGTTCATGAACTCATTCATTTTCTTTATGCAGTTTTTTCAGTTGTGGGTTGTCAGGGGCTGGAGGCCAGCAGCATGAACTGAGTGCAAGAGAGATCTCCAGCCCCTCACAGGGCAAAGACACAAAGGCAGATTTTGATCTTACAGTGTCAAACACTGTTTTTGATACATGTTTTTGCATTCTGGAACTGACTCCCTTCGTAGTTGTTTTCTTTGTTCCTAGCAGCATGTGCCTTTTCCTATTCATGAGTGCAGAGTTCAGTTTAATTTTACTGAATGACATTGATAACTATCCTCTTTATCAAAACATTGTGATGGGACGGATCCTCTCATCACACAGTTTGTTTGGCTAATCTGTATCTTTTTATAGTACGTCAGATTTTCAATTTCACGTGTCTTTCTCCAAGTACTAGAAAAGCCCCTGCACACCTACGCAAGTCTTATCAATGATTCTGTTTGTTTTGACCTCTGCTTAAATTGAGGTTAGGTAGAGCTATGCTGAAATTCCAAAAGACAAATAGGTATTTTTTCACTTCAGACACTTTAACATGTCACAGTAGGAAAAACACAGGGTAAAATATTAAAAAGAATGATGACTGAATTCCATTTATTTGCTTCAGTTTCAGGGTCTTGGTATTGTTCATGCTGGCTCAACTCATACTGTCATGCCTTACTAAAACACTTGAACAGAACAAAGCTATTGTTAGCATTACATACTGACGTACAGAAGAATATATAGACTTCCCTGGTGAAAGCAATTGGCTGAAACATCATAACAATACTTTTGTTCTCAATCCTAAGTATTTTTTGTGCCTTTCACATTACCTCCTAGCCAGGAGGTGAAATTGCTCATTGAGTGGAAACCAACTCCATAGGCCACACCAAATCTTCTGCAGCTTAAGTAATTTGAGATACATTTCATGAGTATAAAGACTATGGTGGTCTTTCAGTTATTCAATATCTGGAGAAAGTGCTTGTGTGTGTGTCAGTGTGTGTGTGGTGGGGACAGTCTTTGCCCTGCAGGTCTTGTAGGCAGCTTTAGGGAGGAATTGATTGTTGCTGATCCCACCACCTCCGTTAATTAAGTTGTAAAGTGGACATAGCTGGTTCACTATGGGGTTAATAGTGGCTTGATTTTCTGTCTTGGTGATGGGAAATGAGATCTTGGCTTGACCTGCAAACAGCTTCACCTTCTCATTGTCACCGTTTACACAGGTGACCTGATAGCGAGGACAGATAATGTTGATGGTGAACACTGAGGGCAAACTGAAATCAGATCTGATTGGGGTCGCTGAAGAGGTTCAGCCAGAATTCTATTTCATTTGAATCTTTTCTTGACTTGTTTCAGTATGAGAAGCACATTGCTTGATGCACTGAGCAAAGTCGGTGCAGCAGAACATTTATATTATCATATAATTCTCATGGGTTCTCCCTCTGACGCCCCACTGGCTGTTCTAAACCGTGTCTGTTTTTCGGGAATGGGATATAAAAGGGGTAGGAAACAACCTCTCTCTTTGTACTGTTTCTTCACCAAGCGGGTAGCAAACAAGCAAATCAATAACCATAATGGGACTCCTCTAACGGCTCAACTTTATAATGGCAAAACTGAGATGGCAGCAGCATGTGTTATAGCTCTCCCAGCCAGCCATAACATCCATACAACTACCTGGAACACTGCTGCCTCTACTGCTGCCGCTGCTGCAGCAAAGTTTGATTAGGCCATAAGGGAGAACAGGCTACTATACAATAAAACACCTGCTCGGAAAGAACTGCTCCTTTCTGCCGTTCGCAGTATGGAGTCCATACATACCTCCATTCGTCACTTACCAAACAACATAGTCTTTGGTGGTGGCAGCCATGTCTGCTGCTGCTGCTGTGTTTCGGATTAGATAATGCTTCAATTTGCCATGAAAAGGCACAACATATAAACAGAAGTATACGGAACCAAGGAAATAATCCTCAGATTAATCGATAATGAAAATAAGTTATAGGGCTGCCCTGAGGACATTACTGCGGAGACACTATTGAAGAAATCACATCCCTTTTTCTGGGAATTTCTGGCAGCCTTGAGGGCTGTCACTTTGGTTCAGTATTTGTAGACTGTATATTTAACTCTGACGACTGTTAGGCCTACAAAGTATAAAAGAAATAAAAACAATCAATTAAATCTAATTAAATTTGGAAATTAAATTCATTTTAGAGACCTTCCAAATAATTCATTCATGTTTTATAGGAAAGAACTATGGCATCTCATATTAATTATAGTGAGTTCTGTTACTGAAGTGTTTTGGAATTACATTTGTAGAAAATCTGGACTAAATTACACTCATGAATGCCTTCAACTTGACAAATGACAAATGAGAGAGGAGCATGCTAAAATGTTACTGTTCTAAGTGCCTTCAAGGGTCAACAAGGTCTTTTGAACAATCACCATGGTCTCACATGAATATCCACAGTACAGGCCAGGAACAGTTGTTATAGTTTCCATCAAAGTCCTGGGTGGACAGAAACACTTGGCTCCACTGCTAGCAGCGCAAAAAAAATTCGTCTCAGTATGAGCCTAGTCAACCCCTCTGTCTTAACAACATAGTTTGTATGGCAGTAGCATCCTTAGGCCATGCCTGAGGTGGCAGAGATAAAAGACAGAGATGCTGTATTATCCCCAACAAATCACCTCTCCATTTACTGTGACTCAGCTCAAAATCATTTTTAATTTTTCAGCACTATTTTACTTGTCTCCGTTTGTCAGCCTTGGGAACTCCTTGTGAAGCTTTGATAGCAAAATAAAATAATTGTGATTGTACGTGAAACACTATTTTCATTGTAAGCTTCCCTCAATTAATTGATAACTTAAGGAGTACCGAATCCATGTCTTGCTTTTTCCTTGATATGGTGGGGGCTATGGCGCTTGAAGAAAGGTCATCTTGACAGCAGGTTCACTACAAGTAATATGGATGACTGCATGGTGTAATTCCAAAGTGCTCATTTGAGAGAGGCATGGAAATGATTAACAGCCATGTCTGACAAGCTGAGTTGGTATTTAGAGGGCCAACCCTCATGTCTGATCTTTGTTAAACCCTGGTGGGATGTTAATGGGAATTTAGGGGCTAAAGGAGTAGCACAGACAATTCTAAGTATAGTAGTGGCAAAGGTAGTTGTTACAGTGCAAGATAGTAGTGGGGAAAACCTGGGGAAAATATGCCTAAAACTGATTGAGCCCACACAGAAGTATTCAAATTATCATTGGTCAGACAACACCACAAGAAATTAGCTCAAGTACTTTTGCACTTTTTAAAATAATACCAATGCAAATGAATACACAGACACACAGCGGCATAATAACTATCTGAGCACCCAGCAGCACAGCATTACCTGCAAGCATGCAGAAGCAATAGAAGCCAATAACTCACTGAACCGCACAGCAGTGAGGCCGAACCAAGAAATAGCCAATAAGAATGTGGCCTCGTATCTTACTTACACTGACAAGCATATATAACTTGCACTCAGCCAAATATATGTGATGTCACTAACAATGAAGGAAAGCACAACAGCAGATACTTAGCTTAGACCCCAGCATAAGATAGACTGATATAGCAGTCACAGACCAAGTGGAAAACTGGTCTTCACCACTCAAAAGAACAGCAAAGTAGGTGACTGGAACAACAGTCTGGCAAGTAGACATTATCTGGAATTTCTCAAGACAACATGTAAACACAAGCATGGTGTTAATTGGTCAGTAAGAAAAGTAGAATGGACTGGAAATCATAATCAATCAGAATATTACTTCTGTTAAATTGAGAAAACCATGGCATCGGAGTTGTAGGTGTGACATGATTATGTTGCTGTTCTAAATGAATTAGTGCTGTGGGTGTGCGGAGCACATTATCCTGAATTCCTCCATACAGCGGGTTAACATGGAGGCACTGCGAAATAGAACAAGGTCTAATTACCGACGGAAAGTAGATTTTACATCATGAAGATACTTCAACTGGAAATTAACAAGGCAATTCTTGATAAAATATAATTAAGTCTGCTGATAAAATTAGGAATAAAAGCCTGTCTCTATTATAAATCTGTTAGGCCTCGTTCTCTCTGTAGTTGAGGTAAATAAAGGCCCTGTGGCTATCTGAGAATGTACGATATACTGTGTCTGCAGCATATAAAGCCAAAGATACTATAAATATTCTACCAGTGAGAGTCCTCTCAGTGTACTTCAGAGTGAGTCCCAGGACCCCTCCAGTAATCTGTTTCAATTTGATGTGTGTGTGTCTCCACACCAGCAGCCCCAGTCCCATCATACGCTCGACTACCACTCAATAGCTGTTTAGAGAAGGGCTCACTGACTCTTCACAATTCACCATACTAATCCCATTTTTGCTGCGCTGGAATGCTAATGGTAGCTTCAGTGTTTTCCATGCTCTGATTCCATATTATTGTCTTACGTTTTTGTTATTTTTAGTGAGCGGAAAATTGGACGGTATTGTAAAATCAGCCTATTTTTCAGCTGTTTCTCATTAGAACTGTGTTTAGTCACTAACAAAATCAGTGAAAATTATACAAACATGAAACATAAGTCAAGTAATATGAATCAAGTAATATAAATTAGAAATCGTCCTATATTAGTGACCAAATAATTGCAAGAACATTTACTGGCTTCTGGCACAATAATTAAATCTCAATAGACTGGATGAAGCAAACTATGGTTCAGCAGGTAGAGCCGTTCCTCGGCAGCTGGCATGTCGAAGAGCCTTGAATGGCGTGTCTGTTAATGCTCATAATGAGCAAGGTAAGTCAGACTAGAAAAGCGCTAGTTTTCTTGTGGAAGAGGTCCAACAGGAAGATCTAGACAGGTTAGTGGGGCTTTAAGAGGCAGATAGCCGCCCACCCAGAGGTTTTTGCCTGTTCAAAAGGACGTTTTTCCTCGCCACTGTTGCCAAGTGCTTGCTCATGAGGGAGTTGTTGGGCCTCTGTATACAATTGAATTAAGAGAATATTAGCACCTGGGGTCTACAATTGAGAATTGTAAAGTTAAAATTGAAAGTTAAATATATATATATATATATATATATATATATATATATATATATATATATATATATATATATATATATATATATATATATATATATTTAACATTAAGGGGAAAATTAAAAACAAAAATGATGTGGTGATGTCTCTTTTTCTCTCTTTTCTATGTGACTTTTTTTTTTTAAAGCTTCTTTCTAAATGCTGAGCCACAGCCACCATGTCGACCTGGCTGGGAGAATCCAGTGTAGGATTCAGTAAAAAACTTAGATTTCATCCAATTTTTATTCTACATTGAATCAGCTCATGGTGGCCTTTAAAACACTTATGTCACACATCAGCTAAGCCCTGCATTACAGTAAAGGTCCACTAACAGTGCTTCATTTTCAATGTATTTCATCAGATTCCAAGCAGTGCTTTGTTTAATGTGACCTTGGTGTTTAAACGTGTCGGTCCAGAGCCATTGTTTAAGTGGATTAAGTGAGGCTTGCAATGGAACCACTGGCTGTGTTCACTTTCAGTATGAACTGTTCTGTCTTTATAGGGAAAATTAGCTTTGTTGTAATCTGTCTTTGTGTGTTGTTATAGTGATGCAACCAATGTATTTCCATCAACTTTGGTTGTGCAACTACATCCTAAAGTGTGGGAATACACTGTGAAGTGCTAATTGTGCTGTGTTGAGCCTTGAAGTCAAAAGCCTAGTGACAAGGTTTACTTTCAGTGAAAATTGTGAAAAGGTCATTTTGAGCAAATAGTTGGCTTTTTTTTCCCACTTTAATCAATTTTCACTTTTGTTATTCATTATGGTAGACTTTTATATCCATACTTTTTGGAATGAAAAATTTAACTTACCATACAAAAAATGAAGATAAAGATAAAATATAAAGAAAAAACTTCATTTATACCCAGCTGGGGAAATTTGGGTATTACAGCAGCATGTAATAGCAGTTGTAAGGGAAAATAGGAACAGAGACAGAGAAATTCAAAAAACACAATACAAAATGAGATGTTGACTATACATATGTACATATTTAACAAGGAACTATATAAAAGAAAAAAATGTAGAAAAAATAAATACAAAACATGCATTGCCGCAATAACTTTAAAAATGTATGCTACCTTCAAATTAATAATAATAATAATAAATAGTGTTCATACTATTGCATAGAGGAAGAAAATATACAAAACAGTTAAAAAAAAGTAATATTGCACAAAATGTGAATGATGAGCGTATTTTTGCATAAATGACAAAAAAAATGTTACAGCTCAGGCAAGGAGGACTAGGACCCAGATGCAGAGTGGAACGTAACAAGATTTATTTGGAAACAAAGTACAACTAAAGACGCCAAAAACGGGAAACAGAGTACGATAAACACAGTATCAACTGAAAGAGCTACAAAACACAAAACGCCCGAAGGGGAATAATTTACTAAGCAAAGTAACAACAAAATATCAAGACAGAAAAAATACGAGGAATAAATAACTCAGGTAGATACTCGAAAATGCAAAAGCAGGGATGAGGCTAGAATCTTCCTCAGGAGCGAGACAATAAATGCTATGCGCAGGAATAATCTGGAGTGCTTGGACTGGTCTTAAGTAGCCAGTGTTGATTGGGCTGATTGCTGTCAGGTGAGGTAGTCAGCTTCGCTCCTGAGGAAGACCAGCCCCGCCCCTGCTCATGCACCTGTGGGCAGAGGGAGAGAGAGAGAGACTGAGCACGGGATAACAGAACAGATGACAACATGACAAAAAAACAACAACAGATTATTTGGCAAACAACATCAACACAGTCTTATGTTCAGTGATGCTGGAGTTGAATAATCTGACAGTTGATGGAATGAAGGACCTGCGGTAGTGTTCCTTCTTACACACTGGATGCAACAGTCTGTTACTGAAGAAGCTGCTGAGGGCCCCCACTGTGTCATGCATTGGGTGGGAGGTGTTGTCCATGATCGATGTCAGCTTGGCTAACATCCTCCTCTCACCTACATCATCAGTGTTGTCCAGAGGGCAGTCCAAGACAGAGCCAGCTCTCCTGACCAGTCTATTGAGTCTCTTTCTGTCCCTCTCAGAGCTTCCACAGCCCCAGCAGACCACTGTGTAAAAGACTGCAGATGCAACCACAGAATCATAGAAAGTCCTCAGTAATGTCCTACATACTCCAAAGGACCTCAGCCTTCTCAGGAGATGGAGACGACTTTGGCCCTTCCTGTACAGGGCATCAGTGTTAGTTAGTCCAGTTTATTGTTAATGTGCACACCCAGATAGTTGTACTCCTCCACGATCTCAATGTCCACACCCTGGATGCACACCAGTGTAGTCTGTGGTGCTTTCCTGCGGTAGTCTATCACCATTTCCTTAGTCTTGCCAGCGTTGATGTGCAGGTGGTTTAGTCCACACTGGTCGACAAAGTTGGTGAAGACTTCCCTTTATTCCAAATTGTTCCCCTGTGATACAAATCCAACGATGGCTGTATCGTCGGAGAACTTCTGGAGGTGGCAGCTAGAATCAAACCTGTTGAAAAACAGGCTTAGCTCATTTGCCCATTCCTGGTCTCCAGATTCTGGGCCCCTGCCATTGTCGCTGCTGTGGCCTGAGATGGTTTTCAGGCCCCTCCAAACCTCTGTGGAGTTGTTCTGAATCAGTATTATGTATTTAATATATACAGCAATGACACAGGACCATGAGGCTGTATGGTCAAAAGACTCCTGGGAAACTGACCAAATACAATTCTATTTTCAGATTTTCAACAATTCAGTGTTTACATCCCTGATGTAGCATAGCCCATGCTGTGCAAACATATCTTACTGCAAAATACATTATATTTAGGCATTCAAATCCAAACTGGAATTGTATGAATAGATGCTTAGAAGAGTTATCATATCTCTATCTCATATCTCATAATTCTATTACTGAATGTTTATTATTGAACAAGTTGCCATTGAATAGGCTCCAGCCCCTGCACAGGATTCAGCGGTGTATAGATAATGGATGGATGGATGGGAAGTTGCCATTGATAGCTAGATGTGAATCTCAAATTTGCAGATGGATGATGACATGATGAAAAATAATGAATCTTAGTTGTGAAATACCATACATTGCCTGGTGATATGTCCAAGTATATCTTAAGTGAATGTCTGGCATTGTTGGTTCTGGGAAGTCACCTACAGTATCACAAAGAACATTTCCTGTCCTCCGTTATCAGCAGGGAAAATGTATCTCAAATCTTAAGTCTTTCATTTGAACTGAGGATTTCATATTATTCTGTGGGTTGAGAAAAATTCTGTGCACTCAGGTTCATGAAGCCCTTTTAATCCTGTTGTATAATATGATCTTTTTTCTTCAAAGGCTGATTTCCCCAGAGATGGCGAATATTGTCCTTGTATGTGTCTTCATTTGCCTTTTAGCTGCATTTTTGGGGCATGTTGACAGTGCACTAAGAAAAACAACATCTGCATGGAGTGATGACAAGGTGCGAAGACAACACACACCATGCCAGATGCCAAGCTAAAGTACCGGTTGATGAAAGAATGTGGGCTCTCAGCTTCAAGCACTCATGTAGATACTTTAACTGTTGGCAACATCTAGGCAGGAACTTTACACAGTATGCAGGGATGCTGTGTGTGAGGAATATATGAGCTAACTATACACCCTCCCCTTCACTTAGCACTTCCTCCAAAAAAGTAAAATAAAGAAATACATAAAATAATATTGCAGTCTGGCACAACGCTATCCATGCGGTCAATAAAATGAGAAAGCCGACTTCTGGAAATAAATTTGCTAAAATATCTACCTCAAAAGAAAAATGCCAACCTACACCTGCTACAATGTCACATGCGCCACAGAATTCACTTCACTGGGAAACTGTTAAAAATGTGATTCTCATCAGAGTCTAAATTACACACAAAACAGCTTTATTCACACCACAAGGCAACAGAAAAAAATCACATAACCTGAACAATTCAAACATTTGATTAGTCCTCGTAGCACCAACTACCATTATCGATTTTCTTCCTCTTCATTCTATTATATATAATCAATTTTTATTTATTCTTCAGCGTTGCTTCTTAAATGTTTTATGTTTTGTTATTGTTTTTTTAATTTGATATGTTTGCAGTATTAATACAGATAGTATTATTATTATTATTATTATTATTATTATTATTACAAAAGCTGGTAAACATACATCTACAACACTGACAGCCTCCTAAAATGTAATGATTAATTCTTGTGACTTATCTATCTTTGCATACTTGTCAGGAATCAGTATTGAATTAGAAAATTATCACATTTCTCATGAATATGATATCTCTCATTTTTAATATTTTTTTATGTAGTCACTTCATACACTCAGCTTTTTTCTATTAATTTCATTATTTCATAGTTGTATGCTTGTTTCTTTCTTTTTCTCTCTTCCCTCTATAATACTCCACCACCACCATCACATTATTAAGTTATATAAGAACTGCTGGGGCCATGCTCTGCCCTGTCCCTGGTGGCGGGAGCACCATTCAGGGCACTCTAACAGAAGGCTGGGTCAACCTTTTCCTTTTCATTTCCTCATTTTCCCACATGCAAATACATTGACTGTCAATCCCAAATAAACTGGCTCCCTCCTTTGGGTCTGGGATCTGTTTTATAAGGGTTCAAGCCAACAACAACAGACAAATCAGTCAAAATAAAAAAAAGGATCTGTTGGAAAGTCTCCTTAAAAACACAGTTAAATAAAATAAAAATAATTTATATAGAATGCATTATGGAAAACATGATTACGACTGTAATCAGTAATTACAAAGTAACAATAATCAATGCTGATCCTACCAGACTGACCCTGCTGACCCATTCACTGACAGCACCCTGATCCTGTGTCATTACCAGTGGATGCCCCCCGACCCACACACACATGCATACACATAAAACTAACACAATACATGACAGCTAACATAACTATGTTTTATTATTCCCTGTGAAATTCAATTCCATTAAGCAGCCCATATTCACTGTTCTTTTCTTGTCTTCCTCATGTCAGTTTGTATAATATATATATATATATATATATATATATATATATATAGAGAGAGAGAGAGAGAGAGAGAAGCTTGAATATCCAAAGGGCAGACAATGACTCTTTTTAAGTGATAAATATTTGTCATTATAATGATCCATTACCATCTACCCTTAAATATTGCCAGTGCTGTATGCACAAATAAAATAATTTAACATGTTTTTATTTCCAAAACTGTGTTTATATTTAAATTCAATTACATTTATTGTTTTACATGCAAAACTAATTGCCAGACAATCAGGGCAAGAAACGTGAACTCAGAACTCTTTATGCCCACTGTACCATGTGGCCAGAGTAGATATGTGAAGGGTAGCGTTAATTACATAAAAATAGAGCGCTAGTTCAGGGAATGGACTCTTTTCAGCCCAAATGATTTAGAGCTGGGAGAACTACAGCGTAGCTAATATTAAAGACAATTTTTACTGTTGTGACTGGCCCACATTTACAGCCGGAGGTTTATTTATAGCGAGGGACCAGCAGCATGCATGTTCTGCCTCCACATTCCTGAACAACTGTGAGAACCTTTGACTGCAGGCCTGCTTTAATCTTCCTCCAACATGTTCCACGCATTTAATTGAACATAAATAAGCCAGACGATGTGGCGAGGGTCACATTAACCTTGACCCCGGGAGTCTGCAGCTCAGTGACTCATCAGCCATTACTCCCATCATGCAGCGCTGCAGATCGGCCGTCTGGGGGAATCAGTTTAATGTCTACACGGCCGATGATGATTGAGCAGCCCAGTAAGAGGAACTCTTCTTCCTTGTCGCCTGCGATGCACTCGAAGAGAAGTTGGGAAGGGAGCGCTTGAGGGGCCATTCCCTCACAAGGATATTTATCATAGGCATGCTGATCTGCTTTATGCTCAGGAGACTCCCAGACAGCCCCTAATAAACGCTTAGAGGGGATGAAATATTCATGCAGAGTTAAATATGGATCCTAGAGCAGTCGCCGCGCATTAAACACCGTCAATACTGATCAGCGCCGACACCCCTCTTTTCTCCCTCTCCAGAATTCTTTCCCACTCGATTCCCAGTGGGCTGAACCTGTAGATTTTGGAACGGTTTGAAGAAGGATTCAGCCATGCATAATGGGAGGACTGAAAGGGAGAACTAGAGAGTTGCTCTGACATGTGTTTATGATGAGCGAATGCAGCAGTCAGATGTGTCTAGCTGCTTTTATCGATGTAAACTAACTAACCGTAAAACAGAGATTGCTGCTCCAGCAGCAGACGCTGTTTTTCTCCAAAGACGTCGAGTGCTCATATGAGATTGGCCTCAAATAGAATATAACATGCAAACACAGGCCCTTTTGCTCTCTCATACACATGTATGCATGCAAATTAAGTCAGGTAGAATTCAGCCCATCATTCTACTTCCCACCAAGTGGCAACCATGTTGGAGGACTTCTACTCATGCTCCTCGGGCACATCAAAAATTTGTCAGACATGGTGGCTACCTGAGTGAAATCATGGGAGTGACTAAACGGATCAGCATGGGTCCATCTGTCCATGTGTTTGTCCATCTGTCATGTCCAGTGGATCAGATGCCTCTGACTGGATTTTGTTCAAGATTTAGGGAGAAACCCATACCAGAGGTTTGTTCAAAATTCTCTAAATTGCAATCATTAACGTCTAAACTGAGTTTTTTGAGGCTGTATTCATCAAATTGATTAAGTTAAGTTCACATCTCTGGCCCTTTAGAGGTGAGAGGTGTGTAAGGAGCACAGAGGGAAGCCGTAAATGAAGGGTGTGAAGAAAGCAGCTGAATGTGTCAGTTGGTATAGCCAAGAGTCAAAGAAGAACCGGACTGTAGCCAACCTTAAGTTGAGATAATTTGTTGAACTAAAATGATAAGCATCAACTATGAAATAACAACCAGATTTCAAACCTTATTGGAGGGAGACCACACTCAGAGCAAAAACTAACCGCCCACATTTTTTTCTTTGTCTTTGTTGCTGTTGTGTTTTCACATTTCTGTCTGTGTACAGATTAAGAAAAGGATGTAAATTAGTGAGCTAGTGAGAACATATTTCTTTTTCAGCAGTAATTTGTGATGGGTTTGGTGGGCATTGACAAATGATGCTATCCTGCTGATGGGCTTCAGATGAGTAAAAACCTCTGCGTGTCATTCTAAAGGGCATGGACAAACAATATGTTGCATCGTTTAATTTTGAGGACATGTTGCATATTTTCTTGCTTTTGATAAAGCCAGGCTACCTGGTCAGTTTTCCCTTGCTTCCAGGATTTATGCAGAGCTAGGCTAGTTTCGTCCTGGCTCCACCTCTGTACACTGTAAAATATAATGAGTTGGCTTTACTAAAAAAAGTATTCAAACTCATTGCCTTAGAAAAATTAGCATTACGCAGTACAACAAACATAATATTTTTTCTAAAACACTTTTTTTTTGTGTCCACTGCTTGACACAAATTGAACTAAACCTAGCACTTAGTTCTATTCACTCATAATTTTTAAGGTTTGCTTTACCAAATTAAATAAATTAATTGAATGTAATGTAATAATAATATAGATAATAACAATTGCATTTTAAGAATTATCTATAAACACAATGTGTAAAATATAATTAGGATAGGAAGTGGGGCAAACCACATGCATATGAGGGGGTTTGCAATTAAAAACAACTTATTTTGGGTGTTTTGGGTCTATAAATAGTACAAGTGATTTCAATGCATATATTATTTACAATTATATAGATATATCATTTATAATGATATATTTAGGAAAAGAACTCCAGAGAAAGCCAGAGTCTTGAGAAATTTCCACTGATGGACACATCGCATCCACATCCCACATCCTGCATTTTTGATGGTGGTGTTGTGTTAAATTTTTAAAGCCACGGGTTGAACATTTTTATCCTTAAGTGCCAAGTTGCAGCAGGATTTCACCACATGGTGTAGGCTAAAATTAAGCTAGCATTAGCTAACGTTATTGCTAATGTTAGCTTTTACAGTGTAGTTAACACTGAGACGTCATGTCTACATGCCCATCTTAAAATCTTGCGCTCAGAATGGAAGAAAATCCGTCTGTTTTCCAAAATGTTGCAGTAAATCATTAAAGGGCAACTACAAAAATGCAGGAAGACCTCTTCACACAATCTCCTTTCAAAATAAGCATCTATTTTACTTTTTACACACATGGCACTGGTGGGTGCATGCAGTCCGTGTGGTTTGGCCATGGTGGAGTGTCCACACTGACCAGATGCCGAAATTTATGTGGTGCTGACCCTTGTTGACCATCTTGGCTACGCCAATATGAAAAGGATAAATTTGTCTGAGATTTGTCCATATCGTACCCAGGGTGATACTTCTACCCCATGCCAACAGCATTTCCACTGCCCTGAGGTTTTTATTCTGTAACCAGTGTTACATAACAGCTGAAAAGACACTGTGACATTTGCACAAATCTCACTTATCAGACTGATCATGCTTTGTCATTACTGAATGCATACAGGACACAACCACACACCAGACACTGTTTTTAAACTGTAGGTTTTCCACATGTACACATTAGACATATTTGTGCACAGCTGGTCCTCCAGTGGACCTGTTTACTGGTTCATTGGCATTATGCACAGTAATGGTTCTCTGACCAGCTGAGATGTTGTGAACCACAGCTGAGGTGTCACTTCGATGGTTAAATGGAACATTGCCAGTGTCTCACAGGTCAACACTCTGGGGCTATCATCATCAGTGTGCGACAGAGTATTTGTTTTAATGAAAACCAGCGAATGGCTGCTGATGCTCCAGCAGACTGCACGCTGGTTTCCCACAGTGCTGTGCACTCATCTGGAAGCAGGAAGTAAACAAATAATGCCATAGGCCAAACAGCTGGGGACGGTGGCTTTAGGCAGAGACACAGAAGACTGCTGCACCGCTTTAGACCGATGTGTCTGCTTGTAGATGTAACTACACATACACATACTGGACTGGTTTTTTATCTATGTTAATCCTTTCTGTGTTCTGATCTATCAGCAGGACAGCATCATTAGTCAGAGCCTTAACGGTTAAAAAACAGACTCTTTGCTGCCACTGCTATGGATGACGTTTGGTTAGGTTTAGGCACAAAAACTTCTTGGCTGAGTACAGGAAACGATTGTGGTCATGGTTAACAGAAACCAGTGTTGACTAAAAGAAGCAGGATGCGGTCTCTCATGTCCAAGTGACACATACTGTTCATCTGACGATCCTACCAGGTCCTCCTCTATCAGGTTTGACACTGCCAAAACAACTACTTCCACCTTTCCTGCTTCGGGGAGACAACAGTCATAATTTGCATGGCTGCTACAAGATTGAAGTAAACATATATTTAAGTATTCAAAGAACACATGAATGTTGTTTTTCTCAAGAAGAAAGTCTCAAGTTGAGAAAGCAAACAGTTATAAAAAAAACGTCCAATTTAATGCATGGACACTGCATTTAACAAAGAAGAAATAGAGAAAAGATTCATCCATCAAGTATACACACTGCATGTGAAAATAATCTCAATTTCAATGAAAACAGCTTGTATGAAGGGAAAAAAGTGCCTAAAACATAAATTGCATTCTAAATACACTCGAAGCTCTGCTGGTGTCTCTGGCATTTACATATTCTTCTGGTGCAACACAAAAAATGATTGATCAGCTACTGAGAGGAGGAATACTTATTGAACATCACATTATAGAAGCTTATCTGTCAAAATTAAGATGTTTATGTCACAGTCACAGTCAATTTCCCCTGCAAGGTTGACTTCACAAACACCCTATACACAACGGTGAGAGGCCTGTAGAGGAAGAGATGGATCAATAGTGGGTACAGAATCAATGTCATCTGTGATGAATGATGAATGTCAGGTAATGTGAAGTATTGACGTGTGTCTTATTCCATTGTGCTTGTAAGAATATTTGTGTACTTGGATCTGTTCTGCTGATACTGAGGCTAAAAGACTGTTAACACGCATTGTGGATATTATCAGGACAAGAAATGATGGAGAAAAAGATGGGGAAAGCGGGCGTAGAAGGACACTTTTGTAAATAGAAAATAGTAGGAGAGAGCAGGGGAGGGCGTGGAAGAGAAATTGATTTCATTAGAAATGAACTGACAACAGAAATATATCCCCAGAGTTTTCTTATCCTCACTCTAATTATAACCACCATGGCCAAATGAATCAGGAGTAGTTGTTACCTCAATTACTGTGGAAAGACATATATTTGAAATGTACTTTTAGGAAATTCATTGCTGTCATGGGAACAGGACTGCACTAATTTTTCAAATAACGATGACTCCTGAGGCCAAAAGAAAACATTATGATGTGTTTTCTTTGTTTGTTGTTCTCCCTGCAGGTCTGATTCGGTTGCAAGAACTTATAAAGGCGCCTTCCCGGTACAACATCCGGCTAAAGATCCGGCAACTGCCTGCAGAGACCAAGGATGCCAAGCCGCTGTTAAAGGAAATGAAGAGAGGGAAGGAGTTTCACATCATCTTCGACTGTGGCCATGAAATGGCTGCTGGGATCCTGAAGCAGGTGTGTGTGTGTGTGTGTGTGTGTGTGTGTGTGTGTGTGTGCCAGTGTGCCAGTGTGTGTGTGTGTGGAAGTGCCTTACACAGTCAGATTGTGGAGACTCCTTATGGGATTACAATGTAAATCCCCATAACATAAATCAAATTGGAGCGAAGTGTGGTGAAGACTTGGGTTAAGGTTAGGGTTGGGTTCGGGTCAAGCAAGTAGTGGTTATGGATAGGGGTGCGGAAAGTCTCCAGGAAATTAATATAATTCTGTGTAATTTCCCCGAAAGTGATGTAAATATGTTTTTTGTGTCTGTGCGTGTTTATGTGTGTGTGTGCGTGTGTGCGTGTGTACATATTTGTAGGTGTGGCTCTACAAGCTTGTGCATTGTTACATCCTTGTGGCGATAAATCATTTGAGGCCTCAAGTGGGAAATACAGCAGGGGACAGTTGAGCGAGTCTGAATGAAAGAAGACAGCTTCATCCTGTCGTTGTCTGCTGAAGCACACTTCACTGTGGTGCTGGAAACTGTGGCTTACATTTGTGCTTCAATTCCACCTGACACTTTTTGTAGCAACACTACATGAAGTTGTATAATTGTGTGGGATATGTTTCAATCCTTAGGATTCAACAGATATTGTATATCTGGCCAAAATATTGGGTCAGGAGCTCTGAGTTTTGGAGTGGTGTGTGGGAGATAATTTGCTTCAACCTTGATTCTTTATCTAACCTAAAGATTGACTAAAAAGAAAAAAAAAGGAATAGTTTTTAAACCGGTAATTTGTCTAAGATATGACTTGGTCACCTCATTGTCCCAAGGTAGTGAACTGTTTACCTGTGATCATGACTTAATTATCTTTTTATAGTATGATCTTAATCTTCGTTTTCTTGAATTAGAAATGGTTGTGGTTACATTGTGCACACATATTGTGCCATATTTGTACTCTATCCTCTTCAGGAATAATCTCCTCCTCCTCTTGATGGTACCCTCTTGGGCAGACCATAAAAACAGAAGCCTTTTGTCCTTCGATAATATTGTGAAGAACAATGTCTGATATCTTAAGATAGTAATACCATTAATCTCAGAATGGGCTTTGTTGTCTTGTCATGACGATCACAAGATTATCGTTTGATATTTTGCATGACAGAGTGTCAAAAGATGTTGAGATAAGAGGCTTAAAAATGACTCACAATTATAAAGCTTTAAATAAATCCTGTAAACCGTTCTATGTGTACTTACTGGCCAGCGTCACACTGACCAGACCCAACTGACTTATTCAGTCTGACAAATCAGCATGGTGGTGCTTTTAAGTACTCATTATAATTATAAACTGAGTACACAAGAATAATCTGCAAAAAGTCAAACCTCACACCTGCTATTTTTGCTGAGAGCATAAACCATGTTTAAAACAACTGGATGGATATTGAATATTAAAGAAATATCTGAACACATTTTAGAGTATTTTGATTCGTGGTGCCCCCGAAAGGTCACAGTGGGATTTTTTTTTTCTGAACTACTTTTGCGTTCCCTCATATTAACTTTTGGCTCGTAGCATTCGCCCTGATTCATAGGAACAGTTGGTGCAGTTCAGTTGAAATACACTGTCAGTTCAGGAATCTCTGCAGACATTACAGAAAGGAGTGATAACACTGTCCTGGATGCATGTGGTGCTCATTATTACTCCTTTCTGTGGTTGAATCTCTGATGCTGTGGCTTTGGCTACAGGAGCTGCTCTGTGGCTACTCTTTACTGTAGCCATATGGCATTTAAAGCAGCTGTTCCTCTATCAGGCAGATGTGGTGACAGAGAGATGTACTACAGATACACCACACGTCCATTTACTGCACACACACAAACCAATGTGTCCCAGCCGTTGTTTTAACAGCCAAAGCACATCCATGGCTGGAGCCACAATCACAGTGACAGCCACAGTTAAAGCTCTGTCATCCCATGGTTATAATCATAATCACAGCTACAGCCGTCTCAATCAGCCGCGGCAGCAGTCAGCGAGGGGGCTGGGCTGACTAGCTCTGCTAGTTATCATCGAGCTGCAATGATACAGATTTGTGCCTGAGCGAAACCAGCAGCCGCCTACTAAGTAATACTTCAGCCTTTCTCTGTGGATCACAGGGAATGTAAAATATGATGCGAGGGAACCCAAAATAATTTCAGAAAAAAACAAACAAACACTGTGACATCTCAGGGCCTGTGTAGGTGAAAAATGTATTCATCCTTTCATTAGTATGAAACATGAATGAGCTTTATCTCCAATAATGTTGGATGTACTGTTTTGGAGGATTTTCACTCCTGATCAGAATAGTCACATACAAAGATTCAGTGTTTTTCTAGCAAGGAAATGGTACATTTAAAGATGTTTCTAGTAAAATAACATCAGTTCCAGTTTAGCTTGTGTAAAGCGGTGATGTAACACGTACCCAGCAGGGAAAAGGTAGGTTGTACATTTCACTTTAGCTCTCCTTCCGAATTCTACACAATGGCTTTTCCATGAAGCCCAAGAATGTCATTCTGTGTAATGGAACTTTACAATGAGTGACGCAATTAACAAGCATTCATATTTCTTCTACTTACAGGATCTATCAAATATTAAAGACAACATGATTCACCCCCAGCTCTATGTCACTCTCCTGGGGTTTTTAATCAATGCCTGAGTGGTAGATTGCTGGGGAAGGTCAAGGACTCCTTTCATTAATAATGTCAGAGACAAACCCTACTAATGGGAGGTAATGAAAGACTTAACTGTCCTGCTCTGATATTCTCTTTACATGACACACCAATAAGTTAGAGATCATAAGTACTCTTCATCAGCTGCCAGCCAAGCCTTTCCCCCCAAAATAATGTGGAAACAACAAAGGGGACAACAAGACAGTCAGGTGACAAGATCAATATTCATATTAATTTCAGTATTTTCAGTGTGGCACAAAGGCTAGCAGGAGAAACTGTGTTTGTCAAATACAACATTGAAAAGCCTCAAAACTTCAACAAAAGAAAAATACAGCTGGCACTGAGAATGCTCTGTCAGGACAAAACATAAAAACCTTTGTTGCAGAGGACATAAAATGTTGTCAGACAGCTATCTGCTGCAAATCTGCCACATTGAAAGAATAAACATTCAAACCATTTAAAGGTTCAGTGGGCGTCGTTCTCAATAACTGCATTGAAACGAGGCAACCCTGACCATGAAGACTGACTTCTGAGCTCTTTCACTGTGTCCAGCTTGTTAGTATAATATAATATTATAAGAATCTAATTCCAGCCTGGTCTCATTCTCAAGGTGTCAAATACTGACGCTTTGTCATGTTGAATACTGATGCGGATGGGTTTACCTCGGAGCTGTGTGAAGCCCCGTGCATCTCAAACAGACAGTAAAGGGTACCTTGTGCATCTGTATGAGACACCGAGGGGCGTGACAAAGTGGCGGCATCTGACACTCGGGCCATGTGGCATGACTCAGGTATGACTTGACAGCTACTGTTCGAGGGCAGGCTTTAGTGGACGGCCAGCTGTGTCACATGTAAAATGTGCTTAATGCTCTGTCTGAAGACCCAATCTGAGACCTCAGAACACCCCTTCATTCATAAGGGGTTTTCAGACAGCACATGGCCGTCCACTGGGAACATTGGGCGTTTGGGGCAAAAAAACACAGACTCACAGTCAAATAAATAATGAATATCTCAGAGTTGCATCACTGAGTTATCTTTTTCTCCCTTCCAGTCTTTGTTCTAAGCTAGGCTAAAGCACCTTTAGGATCTCTGTGCACAAAGATTAAACTTCTATTGTTCTTGCCATCTGACAATAAGATAACAAAATTGCGTGTTTCCCAACATTATAGGGTGTTCTTTCAAATGTGCAGTGTGCAGTGTGCATGCACTTCACATGAAAATAAATCGGGAACAATCCTGGCTTTGCTAAAAAAAAAAAAAAAAGGAGTGCTTCATTTGACTTTCATTGCCAGAGTGTGTTCAGGCCAGCAAGTAGAATTCGTCAATATTAATATTAGCTATATGTCAGAGACTCATAACTGATAAAGAAGGTCATATGAGGTATTGAAGAAGTGTGAAGTATTGATAGTTGTGTCTAACTTTCCCTTTTTTTAAGAAGAGGAAACTGTAAAAACACTTTTTTATGTGAAAGGATAATTAGCTCTGTGTTGAATGCACCTTTAAATCCTCCAGCAAATGTAAGAATTGTTTTTCAGTCCCATTGATGGCTTGGATAGATGTTTTAAAACTATTCTACCTAAAGGGGATGTGTTTCTCCATTGACTTGTTTTCATTGCACTACAGCTGCAAAGATTGGAATATATGTCATCACAAGGTCCAGCAAATGGCACCATGTGAGTCACTACTGAGGGGGCTGGTCCTCCAACACAATGCTGGAGTCTGTCTCAAGGTTTCCCACCTGATAGCAGCAGCCATTGCACCTTCCTCCTGCCTAATCATCTTCTCCACAGTCCTAATCTGTGATTCATATTGGTTTAGTGAGTCTCAGCACAGCAGGCAGGACTCTGACACCGCCATATAGCGTCATACAGCTGGAATGGGGTGGTACACAGCCAGCACACACACACACACACACACACACACACACACACACACACACACACACAGTCTGGATGATAATAGAATTTTCTACTTTCGAATCTCATCTCAGCGTTGCGTTTTAAGAGACGGACTGCCTTGGTAATTGTGCAGATGAGTACATATTCCTGTTGGCAAACTTGCTGCAGTCACTTGGTAGGATGGGTGGCAATCACAGATGACAAAAGACTGACTCATACTGAACATGAAAAAGGCAGCAGTCAGATGTTCATGTAAAAGTACATTCATCTAATCAACTTAGAATAGAAACAGCAGCAGAGCAGAATGTTGTTTCCCCATTAATCAAAACTCCCCTCTGCTGTTCATGTGAATGCCCTCTCTACTAAGCTGTGAAACTGTTTAACACAGCAATGAGGACTGATTCTATTGCTGTTTTATGTCCAACTCACAAACCAAATGTTTCCTTGTCCGTCTGTCATATTATGCTGTTTGTGGCAAAAGCAAAGCACTCCTGGCGTCCGTCTCCCCAGACATGTCTTCCACTCCTCCTGGGACATCACAAGGTGTTCACAGCACAGATAGACAATCCCTGCAACATGTTATTGGTCTGCCCAGGGGTCTTCTCCCAGTTGGAGTTAGCTGGATTACCTCCACGGGGGGCATCCAGGGAGCATCCAAAGCAGAGGCTCCAACCACCTCAGCAGGAGGTCCACTCCAACATGCTCCTGGTTGTCTGGAGTACTTGCCCTACATCTGAGGATGAACCCAGGCAACATGTGAACGAAACACTTTTTGCTTCATTTTAGTTGATCTCATTTGATTGGGTCCTGAAAGCTAATGACCGTTGAGGGCTGGAACACAGATTGTCAGTGGAAGAGCTTCACCTTCAGACTGAGTCTCCTCTTCACCATGAGAGTCCGGTTCAGTAATGACACTGTCGAAAGAATCTTACTTGCACTCTTGTAGGGTCGGGTGTTAAAGCTCGATACTCTTTTTGTTTTCCCTTTGTGATCAGACAGGTCCTGACTAACATCAAATTTATTTTTATCATCTTAGATTATGCTAAAGTTCTTGTATGGCCACTTGTGCTTAGACAATTTCTAAAATTCAAGAATCTTTTCTTCTTTTAATAAACAAAATAATTTTGTCAAAAAAATAAAAAAAATATTATGGAAATTATGGATACTGTCAAGGGTTAGGGTTAGGGTTCATATTCATTTAAATTCATATGGCATTGATTCATATCAATGCCACTGTACAAACTTTAGTGATTTAGCGAACCACATTCAAACTGAGGGGAACAATCTACCATACCACGGCGTCAGACTCTGAAGTGCTGACACATGATGTTTTTGATTAATATATCTCTAACTACACCCGTCCCAAGAGAAGAATGGGGGGATTGTGTTAAACCTGACTTTTGTTCAATGGCTTTTTTTCTTCTTCTTTGTTTTTTTTGTTTTTTGTTTTTTTTTACATCCAATGTGAACAGATGATTATGTTTTGGGTAAGGTTGGGGAAACATATTGTTTATGGTATATAAAAAGGCTAATGCTGATTGCAGATGCATAATATGACATGAACTCTGGTCTGCTGTATAAAAGTTGAGCGAACATGCCTGACCTCTGCACACACACTGCTTCCTGCCGTCTCACTGGATGTAAATGGTTACATATCGGTCTGTGTGCTGAAATACTGCAAAACACAAAGCCTGGCACCTCCACAGCGTTGGCTCCTGGTGGTCCTCTACTCTGAGAAATGTTGATCAGCTGCTTGCACCTTTCCTGGTCGACAGTGCCAATTAAGTCTGTTCCAAACAGAGCCATCATGGAGCCAGGACTGGATCATATTACACAACATGTTTGTATTTTCACACATTCAAAGCATCAAAGCAGCATAAGTATCACACCTCACTAGCTGTTTTTTTTTTTCCCCCAAAAAAATTCTGCTGTGGCCAATTCAAATAAAGAGCAGCTTCCAAACGATCTCCCACAACTCCACCGTGGACCTTCTTACTGCAGGGCGACGTCTTTACAGGCACAAAGCCAGGATTTCAGTTCTGGATGGGCCAAAGACATTTTGGCTGGGCCTTTTAATTACAGTAGTTAATACTGTTTGCCTTTGTTTGACGGTTCCCCACTGGTCGTCTCACTGAAGCAGAAATGGCGACTAGCACGTCTGACTGATTATGGCACTTTTAAAATCTTTCTGAAACACTTTCAATGCCAACATAGCTTATGATTTACCCGCAACAGTTTGTATTTATTACAAGTGGCACACACTGGTGTATTGCTGAAATCGTGCGAAAATGAAACATATCCCTTCTGTCTTGCTTTTGCTGTTGTGTCGACCAATACATCCATTCATTTGGGACACTGACATTGTAATTCGATTTTAGGAAATTCCATCTGGTTTTGGATTGTCTGGCTGGATTGTTATTTGTTTAAAGTGATTGCAGGGAGAGAGAGAGATCGACTGCTGGGTGAGCGAGAGTCACTTTTAACAAGAGAGAGAGACGCACTGTGCTGTCAATTCATGAGCTTGTCTCAACATAACCAATCTATGCTTTCAAGTCAATATAGAGACAATCAAGGCAGGCAGAAATTTTCAGCTCCACCTTAGTTCTTCTAGTCTCAAGAAAATGCATTTGCAGCAAACATAAAGTGGCCTGCTGGGATTGGTCCAGACCTCACACATGATAGTTGCCTTATAAATGTCTTACTTTTTTAGAAAAGGAAACTTTTGTTTTTTTGTCTTTGTCATGTATTTAAATGTTTCCCACAGTTTCCCAGATGCCACACATGTCTAGAATGCATCAAGCATCGTTCTCCTGATTTCCCTACATGTGGCAAATGTATGAGACTGAGCTCTGTCTTTTTCTTTATTTGGCTGTTTTTATTTTTGGTGGGTGTTTGTTTCTTATCTCTGAGCCTGTGGCTGCAGCAGTGTAGCAGAATATATGCCTCTTCACATTACATGGTAATACAGCCAGTAATACAGTCACACAAACAGACAAATGCATGTGTGTGTGTGTGTGTGTGCATGCGTGCAAAATATGACAAAATATTGTATCTGCCTCCCTATTCATTTGTAAATCTCTCCCTCTCCCAATCTCTCTCTCTCTCTCTGCCTCCTTCTGTCACTTTATTTCTCAGGCTCTCGCCATGGGGATGATGACAGAGTATTATCACTATATCTTCACCACACTGGTAAGTAGGGAAAGAGCCTCTCCTGCACACTCGCTTTGTCATCAGGTCTAACTCAGAGCTTCATATCCCCATGAAGATTTGTTGCATGCCCAAAAAATGAGATGACGTTGCTCCTCAATCTTCATTTTCTCAGTTATTCATTTTATATTTATTACCCTATCTTGGTGGATCATTCTTTTTTTCCCCTTTAATGTGTTCTCCAGAGCCAAAGAAAATAATAGCATAGTACTTTGTGACATCAAGATAACTGTTTCTCTTTTGCTCCATCCTCTTTTTTTTTTTTTTTTTTTTTTTTTTTTGCTTTTTTCCACTTCCACTTCTTTCTGGCCTTCTTCCTCTTCCTACCATTTACGATGTTTATCTTCCTCCTACTTTCTTCAGTCTTGTTGGTCCACCTTTTTTTATTATTTGTTTTTCCTCTTGTTCAGATCCTTCATGGATGTTTTAAAAGATCTGGATATGTCACATCGAGTCAGTCTTACTGACAATTTGTCCTAGTGGCCAACTACAGTACTGCAATTAGTTGCACTCCAATAAGCATTTTAATAAATGCAATTCATTTTTTAGCACTTTTACCCAAAGTGCTTTTCAATTTGACTATCATTTAGCCATTCACAAACACACACACACACACACACACACACACACACACACACACAACGTAGTTGTTAGGTATCATGCGAGACGCCATCCCAAGGACATGTCAGCATCTGGACAGAAGCTGAAGATTGAACCATCCTTATGATTAGTGGATTATGCTCTCTACCTCTTGAATTATAGTAGCCATAGCCCCTATTTCTCCAGAGACCACCACTATTTAAAAAGATGACAGTAAAACTGTTGACAGGACCCCTTAAACTCAAACAAGTTCAGATATGACTCTTTGGAGTCTGATTATTGAAACCTAACTTTCCCATATCCAGACAACCTTGTAATAATAGCTTGCACAGTCAGTCATGGTCCTTTAATTATGCTAACATATTAGCTAGCTTGAAAGGAGTAGTGCTAGCTCACCGACCCCTGTCTGTCAGATGACCATCAGCTTTCAGATCAGCCAGTCGAGTCTCCCAAGACCTCAATGAGCAACTCCCAGTGGAACGAATGGTCACCATGTTGGGGACTCGTGATCTTCCTCTCCTCTCTATCATGGATAACAACCAGCAGCACTGGCAGTAGCAGTCGTAGTAGTAATGGTAGCAGTATTTGCAGTTGTTGTGTTTATTTGCCAAAATGGTTACGGCCATTTTGAAATCTGCAAATGAAGAGTGCCATTCACAGACTGATAGCTGACTGGAAGGCAGAAAAGTGGAATCATCAGTGCATCCTGCAGAGTAAAGAGAGATGAAACAGAAGATTGTGTCACTATTCATTTTTCACCTAAATGCAAAAAGGCAGGATTCAGGAGCACGACTCATATGACTGAGTGAGTGACTTTCCCTTCAGTTATCCAGCTTCACTGTCTACAAAATAAAATGCAAAACAGCACACACATACCGTACATACTGTACGTACACACACTAGTGAGCATTATTCTAAACTTCCTCTCAGTACATGTTACAGCCGCAGATATGACTCAAATCAAGCTCTTAATGAAGCTCCATCCCGCTCTCATCCTGAAGAGGCTGCTTGTATTGCCTTGGATCAAAACACTGTCTTTCTGTGTGTGTGTTGCCCCCCCACCCCCACCCTTTACTTTTAATGTCAAGTTCCTTTGAAAATTGAATAATTCAGGTTTTCAACTGTCTGTGCTTTTCATCACTGTGGCTAAAAGGGATAATTTTTGGTTTGAAATGAAACATCTAAATGTGCATACTTTCTTTCTGCAGCTATTCAATTTATGTGAGATAATTAAATATCCCCCTGGTGTTTTCAGGAAGATGAAAAGTAAAATACAAACATGACTAAGGCAGGGGAGGTACAGTAGGAACAGAAAGGGGGGTGTCTTGTCATTTCCCACTGTTGTGTTTGGCACATAGAGAGTCCAGTGCTGACAGCCTAATTCTCCCAGCAGAGTGAACAACCCCGCCATACTGAGGCCACATATGGCAGCCATTTTCCTGCCAGATTATTCTTTACTCTTCACGTACCTTGTGTTAACTGTTTAGTCCAATATGTTATGGTTATGTGTGGTAACTGCAGTTTGGATTTCAGTATTTATTTATTATTCAGTATACTTATTATAAAATGGACTTTTATCATTTTAATAACAAAAGCAGTAGTAGTAGCAGTGAGTTACATTTGAAAGAGATATTAACTTATTGCTTTTCTCTGAGAGTAAGATGAAAGATAAAATCGATCCCATACCTGTGTGTTTAGTACAGACCTGTCAAAAAGACTGAAGCTGCTACCCTGTCTCTGTCCAAAGTTCAAAAATACACCTACGGACACCTTTAAAGCGTATTTATATTATGTAAGCTGTATAGTCCATGCATGCAGAGAATCTTAAAATAGCAGTTTGTTGTTTTAGATGTGCAATGCTTCTCCAGCACACTCAGAAACTGGGTGGGATTAGTAAAATGCCATTGTCGTCAGGTTGGTATTAAGCATGGCCAAGCCCATCACATCCTGTCGTCTTTTATAGTGCTTAGACAGCCTTCGCCCCTGCTAGTGATTTCTGCAAAGTCTAACCATAATCTAATGTTGACCTAACCCATGAACCCAAACCATGGAGAGCACTGTGAAACACTATTCAAAGAGGGTCAATGATCAGATGGGTCTTACAAAAGGGCTCCTTTGGAGTCACAATTGACTTTTCCTTTTACATCTTTACGTGTACAGGCTGAAGGTTTGTTTTTCTTCTAACACAGTTGTTCATCTTTTGTGCTGTTGAGTCTTGTTAGATGATGGTCACTAAATAGAATTAGAATAGACTTTTCTTGATAACTTGGCAGGGCTGTTGATTAATCAAATCAAAGTCTGTCAAAGTCTAATCTCTAGTGTATCTTTCCTCCAGGATCTGTTTGCACTGGATGTGGAGCCTTACCGATACAGTGGTGTGAACATGACAGGCTTCAGGATCCTCAACACAGAGAACAGCCAGGTGGCTTCCATCATTGAGAAATGGTCCATGGAGCGACTTCAGGCTCCACCCAAACCTGACTCTGGTCTACTGGACGGCTTCATGACTGTGAGTCTCATGGACAAAACAAATGAATGAAATAGTTGTGAATGAATGAATCCCTGCGTCCATCAATCTGCAGCTATGGTCATGTTGTCTCAAGCTCTTTGATTCCATGACCAAATGATCAGAGATGAGTTTGTGTCCCATTGGTCAGTAAAGTATATAGATGAGAGCATATAAACCAATACCATCCATTTGCTCCAATAATCCATGTTTGTCTTCTCAGGTCACTTTCATTTGTTCACTGCACAGATCTGGTGGATACATAATAAGTGCTGCATGCACAGTTGCTGCACTTCAGAAGTTAGAATAATTAGCTGTAGAGAAGGCAGCTGGATTACAGATATCACAAATAATGACAGCAGTTAGAAACAGGACAAAAACAAGGCATCTTACCTTGTGTTGCCCTACACCATTGGGCTGATTGTGCTGGTTTCTGTCGCCGCCTGCAAAGCCACTAAGGTGCATTTTATCAGTTAACAGACTAATGCCACAGCTGACGAACCTGGGTTTGCATGTGGGGTTTCTGTGTGATAAAGATGTAGTTAATGTGTCTTTCTGCAGCAGTTAGGGTCTTCTCTGCTTTGCTTATAGTGCTTTTGTCTTTCTCTCCTTTATTAACCCACACACACACATGCCAAGTATTCACAAACACCTTAAATGTACAGATACCGTGGTAGCATAACTCAGCTTTGCTTTGTTGTCAGAGACGTGTGAATCACGTCCCCATCTCGCATCTCATTTCTCTGTTTAACTCTTAACTCATCTTGAATTCTCTCCACTCATGTGGTCATGTCCGGCATCTTGCCTTCTCTCTCTCTCCCCTCTCCTTCTCGAACACACACACACACACACACACACACACACACACACACACACACCACACGGCTGCTTGTTTTGGACGGTGGATATTTATTGACTGACATATTGATTGTTGATTACAGTTGCTAAAGTTAAAAAACCTCTTTTCTGTTTACTCTGTTCCTTCGAAGGAGCAGCTGTCTGTGATTGTTTGTGCATATGCATTGAGAAGGAGCTTTTCATGAGGGGCAGTGCTCAAATTCTACCCTTCACTGCTCATCTTCTAAATGTAAAATAGTGACCAAATATTGACATGTTAAGCAAGCAGCCCTTTGTGAGAGTGCATCTACAGTTTGGGTATTAGGCTGTGATCCCTGGGAGGGTCCCCGTAATTATTCATTCATATTAATAATGCATTAATATCAATATCTATTTCTGATATTTGCTAATCACCAAACCAGCACCTATCAGCCCCCAGCATTATATTGAATGTTTGAATGTCAATCTAGACTGAAATCAAAAACCAATATTTTTAGTAATTTATGTCCAAATTATTTCACAAAAGATTTTATCTTCTCGTCATCTGATGAAAAATAGAGACTGATTAAGAATGCAGCTTTGCAGAAAGCACCTGGTCGAGTGGTCTGATGGTATCAGTTTAAATAATTCACCCAGTTCCATTTTAATGCCAAATCAAATCAAATTCATTTGGTGATGGTAATGTGAAGGACAAATAAACCCAATTTTAATCTCACCAAATACGTGCCAAAATGCATCAGTTAGTAAATTAGCTGTTCAAGTGTTTGATCCATACTCAGCTGTTGTGTATGATTGCAAGGTGTATTTCTTTCTACGGCTGCTTTAAATAAACCAGCACTCGAGCTGAAACATCAGCATTTCCCATACAGTCTGCCCAGCTACAGTTTCACGTCAGCAATCACACTCATATAATATGATATAATATTTGATGAGAATTTTATTTTTACTGACATGTTTGAACACATGTTTTTGCAACTTTGACAAAATCTGTGAAACAGAAGCAGGTTTTCCCTCTGCTATTCAGAAAATGCTGATACAAAATAAAAATAGGACAAAAATTACTATTATTACACTTAAGTACAGCCACAAAGTATCTGTTACCAGATGAGTCATGAATGAGCTGTACAGGTTTTGAATATGTTTTAAAACAACATAATGTGTCAGTAAAACAGCTTCAAATAATCCTGGAAATGTGGCTAAAAGAACGGACTGCTTTAGATGCTCTGCCTCTGAAGCACTTTCAGCTGCATCCTGTGGACACGAGGGGTAAACATGCAACAGAAACAACACAGAATTGAAGCATAAACAAATGTGGAGGGGCTCATGGATTGTGGACTGTCTGCTCTCTGAGCCAATGTTGATGGATGAGTGATAAATATCTCCAGAGATGCTTCAGAAAATGCTGGCAGTGTCAGTGGGTCAGAACCCCGCAGGCCTGTAAAGCCCACTGAAACACTGTTAGTGATGGAGAGCACATGCATTTCTTACCACAGTTGACCAATGGGCCAAACTACCGAAAGGTTTGTGAATTTCTCTCAATTTTAACTCTTTACAGCAATAAAGTCACTGAAATAAAGTATTGTTCTGGACATAATAATCTTGTTAGAGTAGATGTGGACTGCAGTCGACTCTTACTGTAACTTCCCAGTCGTCCTGAGGGAGTCAAATGGAAAACCTTGGTGCCATGAGTTGTGAGCCCCGGGTGTGATAAGAAGAGTCTCTGTCACTGTGATCTGAAACTTCTCTGATCAGAGCACACTGCCTGTAATAACTGCTCCTCCACACTGCTTTCATACCACTCTTATCTGGGAACCCTGCCAAAAAAAGTCAACCCACCAGAGACAAGGAATGGGAAGGAAAATAGAGTAATGGAGGAGAGAAGAGAAATGAGATGGGGGGGATGAATGAAAAAGAATATGAAAAAGAAGGACAGAGAGTGGGTGAAAAGAAGGCCGAAGTGAAATCAGAATCCCTGTGCTTTATTCCCAGAATGACTGTCGAGGTGTTAAACGTAAGGCCGATGTAGCCGCTTGGTCTGATTCCAATTGGAAAGCACTTGCAGCTGCAGCAGCAACATGTTGACTGCTGATTGAAAACAGTGGCGTACCTCTGGGGAACAGATTCCCTTTTTTTCCCCTTAAAAGAGCAAGATCTTGCTGAGTCATGTTTCTGGATTGATATTGGAGAGTGGGTGTTACTCAGTTTAAGCCCCTTTTGTTGGATTTGTGGCTCAATCAATACTGTTTCCCACTTGAGACCTGAAATGGACTGTGTGTGTAATAACTGTACCCTTTCAGAACACAAAAAGCTCAGAGAGAGCCTTTATAGCTACTAGCTTCCTGCACAAGTTGCTACATGGAGTCCGAGAGTCAATTTGATGTCTTAAGTCTACATAAGGAAGGCGAAACAAGGGAAAATAACAGATCTTTCTCATCATCTTTGTGTTTGTATTCATCTCGTTTACTCCCTCTGTAGAGAGTCATCAGGCGAGCAGAGCTTGGTGGTTATTTTTGGATCAGTGACAGGCAAAGATTTATGTGTGTGAAGAGTGTGCTGTGACCCTGCTCATCAGTGAATTAATGGCATATGAGTTTGAAGGTGGGGATTGATTAATTAGACAAATGGCAATCAGTCAGCAGCTAATGCATATTGACATGGTGAAAGGTTCCGTAAACGTTTGATTAACGGCTTCATTTGTGTGCTGTATTTACGGTTTTGTGTGCTTAAGTAGTGAACTGCTGATGTGCTGTAACTTATGGGCTGGCAGATCATGACAGATTGCACTGAATGAACAGTCCGGAGACTTCACTTTCTCTCACTGCTTCTCCACTCAGCACCATTGTTTCGCATTTAGTGGTTGAAATTGCAGTTTAAACAGGATGGCTTATTGCAGAATTCTAATGGGAGCCAAAGTTGCTGTAATGTTTAAATTTAGTGCTTAAGTTGCTACTTCCCCTCAAACTGTTTTCTTTGCTGCTGGCAACGACTGGTGTAGCATTTAAAAGTAACAATAAAAGCCTGTGCAATCAAACATTTGATCTATCCTGTCAGACGTGGACGAGACATTTCAGCATAGTCATTGGAGTCAGTGGAGCTCAAGCAAAGGCTCCAGTTCAACTTTGGAGAACTTGAAACACGTATTTGTGTTGTATTTGTGCTGTTGACCAATTGCAAACTATGTGACACTGCTGACATTTGATTGAGCCGAAGAGGTTAGTCAAAATGGAGGATGCTATTATGCTAGCTGTTACATTGTCCAATTAAGATAAGACTCCTCTGCTGGATTGTAAACTTCTCTACAAAAACGCTGTGGATTTGTTGTTAATCATTCATAAAATAAGAATAGATGGCACAATTACATGAAGCTGCACGGTTGGCGATCCAGAGTATTTACTATGGCTCTGTCTGAAATCACTCCATCCTTCACCTCGTTAACTGCTCCCCATATAACAGACACTCAGTAGTTTATTCCATGGTGAACAGTAAATTCAGATTTCACTGTATGAATCATTGTCAGTGTGCGTCATCACTGACAGGTCATTTTCACATCCATAAAATGTGACCTATTACATTGTGTGATTTTCAGCAGAAAACACTGCACATGTCATGATCACATCTGTTTTCTTTTCCATAGTAGGAATCTTGATATCGAGCATACATTTAATACTTAGACTTCAGAAACTCAAATAAAATGGTAATTATAGTGCACTAGGTATGCGACAGGGTGTATGTCACTAAAGCTCCCGCACCAGACAATCTACGAGAATGTGCAAATAAATTTTGCTGTCTTGCTGTCTGTGACCAGCCACTAATCCTTCTACTTAATTGGTGAGATAAGTAGCTTATATATAACATCGGATTTTGTCTTTAGATGTCTAAGTTGGTTTTTACTTGCTAATTGTTGACTTTATATAAGAGCACAGGTTGTGCTGGGTAGTTAGTAGTCGCATCAGTGATATTGTTAAGTGTGTAGCAGCATGTTACTGAAACTTCTACTCTTGCTGATGAATGTGTAACTAACAAATTCCAAAATATCCTCCCAGTCACTGCTGAACTTTTGAAGCTCAGCGCTGTTCACTGCTGGGTTTCACAAAATCCAGTTCTGGAACCTTAGGTTCCACAACATCTTTCTAATGGTATGATTTTTTTTTCTTCCTTTTGTTTCACAAAGATTTAATATGCTGCAATGTTCAACAATTCTCCACCTGGAGTTTCTTCTACACTGGATGTATATATAGACGTAGTCACTGAATTCATTTGCAGTAATACTTGATTAAGTTAAACTAATCCATGGTATGGTAATACTGTGTATTGACAGCCATGAGGTGTCTGATAAAAACAGCACAGTGATCTGTATTTATTGAATTGTGAGATCTTCAAACATGTTCGATTTCATTGTTCCATATGGTCGATTAACTCTCACCTTGCTGACATACCTGATCAGGTAGTCTCGTCACACCCAGCAGACCACCCAGCTGCAGCTTTTCTCACTGCAGCCTCAAACCACATCCTGTGTCACAGCATCAAATCATGAAGACGATTAAATAAACCAATAAAAATTTGGTTCAAGGACCGTTTTCTTTTTTCTTTCATTTTTTTTTCTAACACATCTGTGTGTGACAGACCAGGTAAACTAATTCTGCACCTCATTCCTTTATGCTGCCTTCCATTAATCTGGTGACAGAGAATCTGTGCCCTGAGTCGTGGCTTAACATGCACGACAAGAGTGACCTTACAAGCTCCAAGCTCTCATTACCATAATGTCTCTCCTTGTTAATTGCTTAAGCTGCTGTCTGATTCATTGTGTGCCCTGCAAAATTGAAACAGGTTCAAAAAAACACTCAGGGCATGACTGTAATTTCTGCATTTATATCTTTGTCATAAATTGGAAGGAGGAGACGTTAACTTTTACCCTCGTCCGAGCAAACAGCCTGACCTTTAAGTCATCAAGGTCGTCTCTTTGTTTGTTGCAGCTCCAAAACACAAGTTGGTATTCAGAGCCACAGCATCGCTGCTGAATCATTTCTATTCCCATATTACCATAAATATGCTATACCTGTGGGTACATTTAAATGGGGCAGTGATGGAAAGCTATTTCCTTTTTGACAGATATCATTTAAAGTCTGATCCAAACAATGTTATAAAAAAAATGTCACACAGACATCAGACATATTCCAGGATTCATATTATCTGAGCATCACTCAAACAGGCATATGGTGGACACCGATAGGATGAGTCATATGAGAAATATCTTATTAAATAGCAGGAGGCTCTGCTCAAGGATTACCAGTTAAAAATGTGTTCGCACTTTGCAATTATTGCGCGGCTGCCAATAAATCTACTTACGGTTACTCATATGTGCATCTTGTATTTTATATCTGCTCATTTATATCAAGCATGAGAGACCATTCCTACCCTAAAACCTGTAGATCTGCACATAAATGCATGCTTAAAATCTGAATTAATACTCTACATTTTGTTGTTTGTTTGTTCTGTGGTGTGGCAGAAAAAGAGGTGTCTCTTTTTGTAGTTGTGGTCTAAATTAAATAAGTTCTTGTTTTTTTCATTTGTCTTTCAACTCTTTTCATATCCCGCTCTAAGTATTTGATTCCCCCGCTCTGAAAAGTAAATTAGAACTGTCACAGTGAGAAAATGATAGTTTAAACAAAAAATCCTATCACAGCATCCACTTATTTGTTTTTTATGGGGGCTTTTGGCCACAGTGCACAGCCTTCATCTGTGCCTGGATTTTGTTCAGCTGTCACTGAGAGTGTTTAGCGATCACCTAAATATGGAATTTCAGCCATGTTAAAACAATGAAACAATCCATACTTAGGTCATGTGATATCAACTAAACCACCTTTATAACAACTGAGCAAAATCCCTCTGCTGATGAAGGCCATGAGATGTGGCTGAAAGCTCTAGAAAAAATAAGTAAATAAATAAGTGGACCTTGTAAGACATTTTTTTTTCACAACAAGGTCAAGAGGTAACGTCTGAGAGACCATGTAATAGAGTGGCATAGTAGACAACATCCTGAATAGTTCAACTATCAAGCCAACAAGCTCTTTGTTGACGAATATAAAGCGTTACTCACGATACCTTACTCCAGAACTGTTACGCTATGGTTTTACTGGCATCATTTATAACTTGGTTTAAAACTATATTTTATAATTGAAAACAGTTTGTTAATATTGATGGACGGACCTCTGATAGTGTCATTACAACATTTGGGGTCTCACAGGGAACTATTCTTGGACCACTCATTTAGACTCTTTTCTACAGCATATTACCCTCCTTGTTCCCAACAATTGTCATAATTAATTTAATTTAATTTTGTTGATGATACCGATTGATTTCTCTCACAAACTAATTTCCGTGTACTTACCATAATCTCATCCACAAGTCGTGAAATTCCAAGCTGGAAGAGTCATATTCGTTTTGTTTTGCAATTAACATCCAAATCCAATTAAAAGTTTGGTACATTAGAAATGTTTCTTAACTCTTTATTGTAGCTCAATTTATCCATACCTCATACTGTATGTCGTATTGAGATAACTGAACACAACTGTACACACACTTGTATGCTGCAAGCGGCAAACTCCGGGCCTGAAAATGAAGTTAACACAGAAGGCCGGCTCCAAAAGTGACAGCACACAACACGTTTACATTGTGGTACAAAAAACAGTTTTTTAGTCTCTATAATTACTTAATTTCCCCGTTCATGACAACTGTATGGGGGTGAATCTGTATGTGACTCGCTCATTTAGATTACATCAACCCTTAATGTTATGCATTATTATGGGCAGGGACGTTTTGAGTGACAGCTAGTTGCATGTTTGCTTTTTGAGTGACAGCTAGTTGCATGTTTGCTTTTTCATGTTAAAGTTACTTGTTTGTTTATTTTGTATATTTTTATTTGCTTACAATGAGTGTTGAGGTGAGGTCCCTTCCATAAGTCTCTAAGCTTTTTCTTAATCTCAAAATAAAAAAGGATAATAAAAAAAAAAATCACATTAACCATGTAGTCTCTTTTTCAAGATCAGTATTTTAATTCAAGTGCTCACGCAGCAAGGTGCAGGATTGTCCTGCAATATTAAAATAGAATTATCTGTACCCTTATGCTAAAAGTTGAGGTGTGTTATGTAAAAATAAAGTTAAAAGATGGCATGACAGATACATAACTCACATCTGTTGTGTTGTAACTTACTTTCATTGTGTTCTGTAGAACTCAGCAGTATTTCTGTACTTGCTTGAGACACTGCCTATGTGTTCAGTGTGAATGTGTTTAACTTGCTTGTATTTCATTAGTTTCACTTTTTTCTTTTTTGTTTCTAAATGCAACATATGTATAGTCAAAGTGATGTTTTCTTCATTTACTTGTGTTTTCGTTGTTGAGCTCTCTCAGCCACATACAGTTGTCTAATCGTGAGATAGGTTTCTCATTACTCTCTTCTCTTGACTTAGCAGCATATGTCAGCAGTGCTTATGCTATTTTATTATTTGAAATTAATATTTACAAACTGATTAAAACCAAAAAAGTTACGTTTTATCTTATTTTTAGCACAATGTAACATTACAACAGCAGCCCATGGAGCCACACATGGTTGTCGCTGTGTTTTCAGTGTCTCTTGTGGAATAGAATAATGTTTTGTTTTGGCAGTCATTATAAAGAGATAAATTGTTAAAGAGCAATTTATTTCTCCACTAACACTGGTTGACTCTGTGTGTGTGTGTGTGTGTGTGTGTGGTGGAGGGGGTGTTGGCTTGGCAGAAAAAGAGACGAGTGAACTGGAATAGGACATGGCTGGTGGAGGGATTGAGAGATGGGTTTTCGTCTCTATCCTGCCTGTTCCTTTCCCAGCCTGTCAGTCATGCTGTCTTGCGTGAGACCTGCCTGAGTGGCAGAACAGGCTGGGGAACATGGCCTGGACTGGTTTAAAGGCTGACTGTGTCAGAGGGGGTGCAGTTTGGGTCGGGGCCTGCGTCAGTTCGTGGGTGCTGACCTTGGCTGCCGGACCTGTCAAAGCACACAGCGGAGTACACGGGCAGGGTGACAGAGCGGGGGCCTGCCTGTGCGCGGCTGTCTGATAACCAGATCATGCTCCACGCACAAACGCACAGCCTCTGTGTTGCATTGTGAGATTTGTCCTGATGAGGCTGGTGCTGTGGCTTTGTAATGCTTCCAAAGCTTTTGTCTGGAGTTCCAGCTGTTTGAAGTAAGTTGTCGTTAGGGGGAGACGAATATTTGGTTATTCCACATTTTGGCTGCGGCCCCACACTTTGCGCTGGAATGATGCCGTTGGACTCTGCCCTTCTCAGCCTATTAGATAGGGCTTCTCTCAGCTTATTTTTTTCCATCTGCTTCTCTGTGTGCATCAAGCCATCTCTCTGTCTGTCCCTCTATGGCTCACAGACTTGGATCTGGCTCTGGTATTGTCCAAATGCCGGAGAAGGAATTTGGCTGTGACACGTTTCTGGAACATTTTTCCGGCAGCTGGCACTACATGTGCAGAGACTGGCAGTGCTTGGCGGGGCTGGTGAGGATGAGGAGCAGTGACTCCGGTACCACAGGGTTCACCCGGAGAGCCACTAAGTGTCTGCTGTGGTTTCTCTGAGCCCAGAGGACAGTGGGAGACAAGTCACTCTCTACAGTGCTGACTTGAGGGGGTTGAAGTTTGCAGTTTTGCCATCCCTGACTACACTATCATCAGAAGATGAATCTGAAGGATTGTGAGTCCTTTAACGGGAGAGGAAAAATGTATTTCTGCTACACAATCTTTTTTAAGTGTTTATTTCTTACAAAAAACAAACAAATCTAGTTGAACTGAGGTTTTGGGACCAGTGCCATAGACTGTATACTTGTACATACTATAATATAGCACAAAGAGTAATAATTGACCTTGTTTTCCATTTGAGATATCCTGCCAACAATTCAATACAGAGACATCTGGAGAAAATTGTTCCTGTGCTCACAAGGAGTTTTTGTTCAATACTGTGGTGAGCCACAGAGACATGTTGCCAGTAAGAACCGCTCTGCCACTCTGTCCCCAGAAACTATGCTGGGCTCTGTAGTATTTTTGATGTAGTGCTCATAGTTGACCTGGTGGATCACCAAATATACTGACTGTATATTGGTGTTTTGGATCTTACCTGCAGTTTGTGCACTCACTGTGACTAATGTAACCATTATGCTTTCATTGTGCATGTTACAAAGAAAAGTAAGCATAAAATCAACTCCTCAAGATCAGATAAAAAATAAATAGAAACCATTTCAGTTTGTAATTGTGCTTAAGTGGTACATATTACTGTAAGAAGTTGCCATCTTTGCCTGGTTGGTAATCCAACATTGCCAGATTAATGCACCATAGCAGGACATTTTCTTTATGTTCTATTTGTGAGTGTAACAAAACATGATCAACCCCGCCCACCACCCACTATCATTATCGTCATTAGTGTCTTATAGGAGTACAGGAATATGGCATTTTTGTATAGTAGCTGAATGTAAATTCAGGTGGAGATGGAAGGAAAATCAGTAGGCAAAACATGAGAACAGTAAATGGGTTTGCAATAATGTTCTGTTATGTCCATTTAACATTTAATGACTGTTGCACATTCACCAACTTAGGCTACAGGCTACTCAAAGTCTGCGCTGTATTTAAACTAGCAGTTTAAAGCAATACTACCACAATTATCTGGAAAACACATTCATTCAAGTAATGTTTTTCAATTCTGCAGTTTGTACAGCAGCATGACAGCGTTGCAGGAGTGGGCTGCAGATTAGAGCACATTCAACTTCAGGAGTGGCTGCTCTGCCTCCGCAGCCGTGGTGTCATTTTAAGAAGAAATGGAAGGTAGCATTTTGATTCTGAGCTGTAGAGCGCTGGATGCAGTGTTGTTGTAGGGTCACTGAATTAATCTGACTGTGAAAACAAGCATAAGGAGGGAAATTACTACATAATCAGAGTAGCCAAGGAGAAGCAGCTGCAGAACTTTCCCTCTTTGTTTGTGTTGACAGTCAGATCGTCATTGGGATTGAAACTCTGAGGTGATGCATGTGTGACTCCCACACTCAAAGAGGATATGTCTTTGGTGTTTTTGGTTTCATTAAAGTTTAGGAGTTGAGTTTCAGCTCACTTTGAGGGGATTGCAACATCTGAACAAGCACAACATAGTTAACAGCAGTGCCCTCAATACCATACAGCCCACACTTCTGAGGATCAACTAGGAGCGCACAGGGGTGGGCCAGCGCCTCACAGCATGGATCGTGGACTGCCTCACTAACTGACCACGGTATGTGAAGATGTAGGACTGGGAGTCTGACATGCTTGCCCCCACAGGGAGCAGTCCTGGCTAGCTTCCTCTACACCCTCTACACTGCAGACTTAGCACAAATCAGCCGAACTGTCACCTGCAAAAGGCCTCTGATGACTCTGCAATTGTTGTTTTCGTCACAGATGGAGTACAGAGAACTGACCCAGGGATTTGTGGACTGGTGCCAATAGAACCGCCTCCAGATCAATGCAGGGAAAACCTGAGAAAGAGGTGGTGGTGGAGTGCAAACACTCTCCTCAACATACAAAGACTTACTAATCACTAGTGCTCCAAATAATCATTATTCTCATATTAGATTCATTTGTTGTTTCTTTAGTCTTTAAAATGTCAAAAAAGTGTAAAAACAAAACAAAACAAAACAAATTCTTCCATTCCCAGAGCCCAAATTAACATCTTGATTTGTCTTGTTTAGTTTGACCAACAGTCAGTTTTTCAAAAAGATTTTTTTGGGGGGCCTTTTTGCCTTTATTTGATAGTACAGTGGAAAAGAAACAGGAAGAAGAAAGATTCAACGAGTCTGGGGCCATAAACCATTTTAAAGCTGTACTGGAAAAGCCAACACTGTTACACAAGTCATCAAGTGAAATGGCATGCAGGCAGCAGCCAAATCTAGCAGAGTGAGAATGGAGTATCCACCTAAAGAATGTCACTGCATGTCATGATAGCTCCCTGTGTGTTTTATTTATTTATTATTATTATTATATTTTACAGAGGTGCAGTAGTTATGCTTGAAATCTTAATCGTATGATAAAGCATTTTTGGTCTAAAACAGGGTTTACAGGGTTTCTGTGCACTGCAGCCCCAGCTGCATAGAGCTGGTATCTTTCTTTCTTTTTTTTCTTACTCTTGGCCGGCTGGATGTCTATCTATGTAATAGTTAGAGACTCTCTTGTGGGAAAGTGATATGTACGTTAAAATGGTGCTGTTCAGCAGCCAAATGTTGCCATTTTTGACAGCAGTTAGCCGAGAGGAAATTTGATTTTGGATGTTCTCTTTGGTACAACACAAAACTATGGAATGCATCTGTCTTAATTATCATCTCTTTCTCAACAAACACTACTATGCATTTTTTAATAGGATGTCAAATATCTGTTAGGGAAAATGGGGACTTATGGCCAGTGGACTCGTCTTTTTAACTTCTCCTTTAGAGCATTACGGGTGTGACGTACCGTACGGTCTGTAATGAGCTGGTTTCAGCTTGGTCATTGCCATGAGCCATCATTAAATCTGTTACCCATGGTGCAATGTTCCTGACAGCGTGCAGCAGCAGTCTAACTGAGCTACATGTGGTGGATCAGAGGTTGCCAAGTCCCAGTGGTGGAGAGGGTGGAGGAGTGGTGGTGTTATGTTATGATTGTTAGGAAGAGAAATGAATTTGAGAAATATGTTCTGTCACACATTGAAAGAGTGTTTTTGTGCCAGCTAGATGCACACTAGATGGACTAACCTTCAGTCTGCCAGTCCACAACCTCTGGAGAGCCTTGGAAACTGATGAATGGCTGCTGTACTCTGCAACACCATGTTTACACTTGCTTTAGGTCACTGTTGGCAGCATATCAATTGCCTCAACACACTATAGTATATTGTTCGCTATGATTCAGATTACAGTACGCTGCCATATTAAGGCCTACAGCTAATTCTGAACTCCTCTCATCGAACACTGCACATGCTGCCAACGTCCTGATCCCGCCCAGGCTGAGAAAGTTTGCAGACGTACGAAGTTGTGCTCAGAGGGTCCTGAGAGCAGATTCCTTTCTCTGCTCATTATCTACTTGCTGGGAAAAACTCATCAGATTCACTTGAGTGTTAAGACTATTAGTCCTCCTGACAGTGTGTCTTAGTCACGGGACAGTGGATTCTGCTACTAAAGCAATATGGCAGAGCTCCGCTCATAGTCATGTCTACAGTCCATTCAAGGCCTGGGCATTACTATGCCTGACAGAGTAGGAGTCTTTTTAATTAGCAAATCTCCGCTTTAAGACTTGAAACTCATTTGTGTTGTTTTGAGTGTGATCAGACACAACACCCTGGGTTTTATTCTTTGTCTCTCACCTTATTCTGCAGCGTACTCTCACAGCGGACATGAACAGACAGGTTTGATGGGCACATAATTGTGGCAAACCAGTGTAGCACATACTCAGCATACCCTTACAGTTTTTTGCAGTGCTGCAGCTGGAGACATTATGGATTCAGCTGGCTAATACTGTGTTTGAAGGACCAGTGTGCAGGATTTAGTGGCATCTATTTATTTCAGTTCAGTTTTTGTTTATATAGCACCAAATCATAACAAAAATTGTCTCATGACAGTTTCCATATAGTGCAGGTCTAGACCATACTATTTAATGTACCCAACAACTCCCCCATGAACAAGCACTTGGCGAGAGCATCGGGGGAAAACTTCCTTTTAACAGACAGAAACCTTGTGCAAAACGAAAGAGAGAGAGAGAGAGATGCACAGCAATGACAATCATAACAGTATCAAATGGGATAATTAAGATAATTAAATTATGATGATAGAATGTAAATATGACCAACAAACAATAGGTCTATGGTGTGTGTATGATTGTGTGTGTGTGTGTGTGTGTGTGTGTGTGTATATATATATGTGGAACCTTATGTACAGTATAATTTAAGCAAAAGACAGAGATCCCTGTGAGCACAGTTACGCTCAGGAACATTACCATTAGCTATAGAGACTGGAAGGTTTAATGCTACTCCCGAGAAGGACAGACTTTGTTTGCTGTGTGATTTGGGAGAAGTTGAGAATGAGGTTCATTTTATGTTTTACTGTCCTGTATATGCAGATATCAGAGAGGTACTTTTCGATAAGATGTCCTCTGTTTATTTTGATTTCTTTTGGTTGGATGACCATGAAAAACTTGAACTATGTTTCAGAAGGGGAATCTTTTTCATGGCAAAATTTCTTTACCGGGCCTGGAATAGAAGGCAAGATATTTTGTTTGAGAACTGAGCAGCAGAATTATTGTTTAGGATGTATTGCTGCAATGTCAATATATTGGTGTCTTGTAAACCCATGTGGGTTGGGCACATTTGTGTGCATGATAAAAATAAAAATTAAAGAAATCAATAAAATCAATCAATCATATATATATATATATATATATATATATATATATATATATATATATATATATATATATATATATATATATGATTGTAAATTAAGAATGCTTTCAGAAACGGAAGTGTTAATAGTTTATTTTCATCAATTAACAATATGCAGTGAATTAGCAGAAATCAATATTTGGTGTTACCACCCTTTGCCTTCCAAACAGCATCAATTCTTCAAGGCATATTTGATATTTGCTCACAGTTTATGAAGGAAGTTGGCTAGCAAGTTATTCTAAACAACCGAGACAGCCGAGAACTAACCACAGATCTTCTGTGGATGTAGGCTTCCTCAAATTCTTCTGTCTCTTCATGTAATCCCAGACAGACTCGATGATGTTGAGATCAGGGCTCTTTGGGGGGCATACCATCACCTTTAGGACTTTTTGTTCTTCTTTAAGCTGAAGATAGTTCTTAATGACCTTGGCTGTATGTTTGGGGTCGTTGCCCTGCTGCAGAATAAATTTGGAGCCAATCGTACACCTCCCTGATGGTAATACATGATGGATAAGTAGGTGCCTGTATTTCTCAGCATTGAGGATACCATTAATCCTGACAAAAATCTCCAGCTCTATTTGCAGAAATGCAGCCCCAAGCTTGCAAGGAACCTCCACCATGCTTCACCGTTGCCTGCAGACACTCATTATTGTACCACTCTCCAGCCCTTTGGCAAAAAAACTGCCTTCTGCTACAGCCAAATATTTCAAATTTTGACTCATCAGTCCAGAGCACCTGCCTCCATTTTTCTGCACCCCATTATTATTATTTTTTAAAGTATTCTTAGTTTACAGCATTTTTGTAAAAAAAAAATCAATTCAGTCTGCCTGCCTTCAAAGAGAAGTACAATTCAACTAATAATATGACCACACAACAGTGTCAGTCTCCTCTGTGAAAATGAGGAATTACTATTGTTACACTGAAAAACAAGGAATGTTGTCGTGCAGTGAGACAAAGCAATAACAACTAGTGCATTCTGACCCTATAAGCACACGTGGCATTATGCATTGACTTTAATGTGTCTTGTGTAATCTCACAGTATTACCAGATTGGCCTATAATGATGGAATGTCACAAACCACTTTCTCTGTCAGGTTTCACTTATTCTGTTGCTGTTAGCAGCACCTGCATTAGCATGGACTGTGCCATATACTGGTAGAACATGCAAGCCTATTTTGCACATCTCCCTATTCAAAATTATATTTAGCGTGTTTTTGTAGGACCTTACAAATTGCCAGATTGGGCTGTGTTTTAACAAAGGTTATCAAATGTAAGTGAGCTTGTGATATGCTAAAATATCAGTGACAGGAAGGAAGGAACAGTTAATACAGCCAGTCTGCGTATATGTATATATACAGCCAATATATGTGTATAAGGGACAATGTACAGTGAGCAAGTTCCTTAGGAGAAATAAACCCCGACAGGATGAGATAGAAGCCCGACGCGAAGTGGCTCTGAAAGTAAACATGTAAGTTGCGTAGCAACCGCCTCTTACTGTGCAGGTCGGCAGGCAGGATAACTTATTTCTTTACAGTTATTCAGAGAAATCATGTCAAATGTGGAGAAGTGAAGGGATATCCCAGACCTGAGAGAGACGTAGCTGGAGACAGAGTTTGGTTTACTGCTGTTATTTTGTACTGATGGATAAAAGTCCCGCAGCATCTGATTTCTGCGTTCAGCCTCATACATTAAAAATCTGTCTCCAGTTTTGTCTCCACTAAGCACTAAGTTTTTCTTGCTGTTTTTAGTGTCTGTCTGCTTCAACCTGGTCAGTCTGTGACCTCAAGTCTCTTGTGCCTTAATATTACTTCTAATTTTGGTCCAGCGTTGTTCTTTACTTTTCTGGTCTTTGTTGCTGTGGACATGTCATTCTCCAGCCACACATCAAGTGTTTTGTCCTCTCCAAACAAATTAAAAGTAATGTCCGGAAAATGCTCCATATTTTGCCCCTCAAATCAGCTGGTGATTTGTTATTGAGCCTGGTACATTAACGGATTGCCCATTTTGTCTATGACTGTTGCTATGGCCTCCCTAGCAGTGGAGTACCTGAGCAGCCGTTAGTCTCTCAAGAAATAAACACTGCTGAATTTTGATGATTGACCAATCAGACCTGAGTATTTAACAGTGCTGTGTTCTAAACTACTGTAAATGTGTATATACTGTGTTCCAAGCTGCCCTGGTGAGAATTTGACTTTTGCTACCTACTTTGCAACCAACAAAATATGACGACCTTCGAAGCACCTCTACCTTGTTCACTTGTCAAGGTAGAGTCAAATGTAGAGTCAAAATGTGCTACAATGACAGCAGTAATTAGGTGGTACAGTACAAAAGCCCTGCTCTGTTTCCTGGCTGAGGACATGTGGTCTAAAGCACAGGTTGCAGAGATGCAGCATTCAGTGAATTTATCAGAAACAAAACTTAATTTCAGTTTGTACAATGATGCAGTTATAACATAGCCACCATTGAGTCATCAGTACCAACTGAGGCCACGTTCATTATTACCCAAGTTGTGGTGTATTGTCAGGGGACAGATCAAACAGTGTGGATGAGTCAGAGTCAGGCCTGAAGATGTTCAGCCAGACTTTAACAAAGAGGAAGCTCAAACCCAAGGCCCCAGGGCTGCTGCTTTCTTACCTTTAAAATCAAAAAGACTTCAAGCAATCAAGGTATTCTGCCAGCATGTTCCCTTTTCACACTATTCATGCCTTCACTGCGAGAGACTCTAATCAAAGGGCTCCCTCACAGGTTTACTGAGGCTGTTTAAGCAGATAAATAGCTGCTTCCTCAGTCTGTGGCCTCAGGGACTAAAGCAGGACCTTCTATCTGCTGGAAACACAATAAACAAGGTCACAGTAAGGTTTTAACACACGATAGAGCTGTTATGGTCTGTCATCACCACTTCTAATTCACAGTTTTTATTCAGCCAAGTACATCGCTTCATTGCTTTTTGAATAATGGGCCGCTTGATTTATGTGTTGATTTCTCTCTCGCTGTGGTGGTGCAGTCAAACTGAACACATGCTTACAGACAGTTAAAGCATGGACATCGAGGCATGAACAAGTGGATGGTTTCCTGTCTTAAAATTCTCGTCTGATACTGGCCCTAGCCAGTCTTTGTTCAGATTTTCCCTTCTGGGGTTTAAGTTACATAAACAAGCCACAAAAAAGAGATGGCACGCCCTGCCTACCATCATAAACAGTGACAATGTAACTTTTCAGTGAGCTTTATCTTGTTTGAAAATGACACAATGCACTCTAAAAGTAACTTGAAAAAATAAAACATAAAATTATAAGAGGCTTTTTTGAGGTTGATAAAATAAAGTGCAAACAAAACTCTCAGTTACCTGGACATGTTTTGCATAATAAAGAGGTGCTTGTGTGGTTAACAAACAGTATTTGTTCAGTATTTTAATTCCCTGAATCATGTTAACTATATTAAACATCTGCATCAAATAAATTTAAACATAAAATGTCTTCTTTCTGCATTAAATAGTAGCCTTCCATTGTAAAAAACTGTGAAAATGTAAATTTTCAGCAAGCTTTTCTTACTGGCAGTGACATAAACATAACATGTAAATCCCAGCTTTTCCACGGTGTATATGGGCACCGTATCTTTTGCAATATACATCGCGACTGCATCCGTGACAGCTTTCCGGGCTCCTTTCTTATCATATGGATACAGTTTGTCAATGTTTGCAAGACGGTAGGTTGGTTTTTGGTGACGGTGCTTCCTTTCGTAGGGAGCAACACCTCTCCCACTCGGCGGCATGCTTCTGTTTGAGGTTCTGCAGTAAATTGGTAGGACTGCTACCTTTTGTAGCAACAGCCTTTAAACAGACTTTGCAGCGAGGTTCTGTTTGTTCAGTGTCTGACGCCACAAACCCGAACCAATTCCAAATAACTGAAGTTACGTTTCCTTTCTTCGGAGCGTGATCTGCACCGCTCACCGCTATGTTTGTGTACCAAGCATGGGGGGGAGGTGGGCGCGCACTCTGAACAACGGGAGCCCAGCAGGCAGGCGTTGGTGGCGGATGTTGATGAGAAAATCGATTTTCTTTAAAACAAATCGACATTAGGTACAAATTCGAATTAATCGATAAAATCGATTTATCGCCCATCGCTAATCAGATGCCTGGACCACCTCAGCTACCTCCTGCAGGCCTCCCTCTGGGTGTCTGGGCTCCTTACTATAAGTGAGCCCAAGCAACCTATGGAGGAAAGTCATTCCAGCCGCTTGTAACCTCAATCTCATTCTTTTGTCCACTACCCAAAGCTGATGACCACAGCTGAGGGTTGGAACACAGATTGACTTCTGGCTCAGCTGGACCATTGTGATGAAGAGCGCAGTGGTCCATTACAGCGCCTACATTACTGCCATGATGCATCAATCTGGCTGTTGAGTTCATACTCCATTTTACCCTAACTCATGAACAAGACCCTGAGCGACTCACTCCAAGTCCACAGGGAAAAAATCCACAGCTTCCTGTCAGAGAAATTTGGCCTCCGAATGCAGGTTCTGACTCACATCCCAACTTCACACTCGACTGCAAACCTCCCCAGTGCATGCTGAAGATCACAGTGTGATAAAGCCAATAGAACCAAATCATCTGCAAAGATCAGAGAGGCAATTCTGAATTCCCCAAACCGAATACTCTCTTTGCTGCGCTTTGAGAGCCAGTCCATGAAAATCACAATCAGATTCTGTGACAACAGAAAACCCTGGCAGAGCCCAACACACACTGAACACATGATTGAATTTTTGCAAAGAATACAAACACAGTTCTCATTCTGGTTATCTAAGGACTTCATGGCTTGTAGCAATGGCCCCAGTACCCAAACTAACCAACACATTGTTGGTTTTGGTTTTTTTCCAGGTTTCTTGACAATAAGAAACAAATAAAAGCAATGGCAGGTGCTGAGGGTGAAAGGTATGATCTGAAACACAAGATTAATGCAGATAAAAAGCTTCAAAAAGCAGGGAAGAAAAGAAAAAAGGCAAACGTGTCTGCATTGGAGTTGACATGGTCTCATCAGACCTGCTGAACAGAAAACTGACATATTCCATTTTGCTTGTTTTGTAGACACTATTTACACTTTAGATTGAGCCTGAAACATGTATTAGTTTTCATTCAGGGCTATAAAGACTGAATGCTCTGGCAAACCCCTGCCCATTTTTTCCTCCATAAATCCTGTGAACAACTGGGGATCACTTTAGTAAATTAACTGTGTTATTCACATGCCTTTAACTGCACCAACAGGAATTTACAGTTGATGAGTCCTCAGTCAGTGAACAGAAAGGGCAAAAGGGGGAGAGACACTTTTAGTAACTCCTGATATCTTCAGATTGCTACATTTCATTTAATTTGCAAGCGAAGGCAAGAAAGGCAACAAATATATATAAGTTAAATACCCATCTGTGTTTCTCATTTCTACGCACTGATTTAGTTTGTAGTCACTGACTGGGAGAATACAGTGATAATACAGCAATGCAGGCATAATGCAGGAAAGCCACGCATGGATCACGAAGGTCTGTGGTCAACCCACATTTGTATGGAGTGAGCTAAATGCTGTTTAAATACTATTAACACCCAATTAAATTCCAATCCCTGGTAGAGATTCCCAAGTGTCCAACCCATATGAAACCCAGGTTTGGAGGAGGGTTGTGATACCAGGTCAGTTGATATGTGTTTAGCTATTCAGATGGGCCACCTAGGTTGAGCTGGACTGCATTGAAACTGCATTGAAATGACAGGTGAGGCTGCTGGTTATCGTGGTAGAGCCGAGGACAGATGAGGCTTTGTGTGGCTCAGTACATTGTGTTTCGGTTTTTGATTCACTCCTCTGCCTTCTAACAGCTGCAAATTTATCAGATTAGATTAGTGAGTTTGAGAAACTTGTTGGGTTTACTAGAAAGATATATAAAATTATAAAGACATACATAGTTTTTGTGTATGGACACAATATACTCCTTAATCCACAATCAGACAACACATTAAAAAAATGTATTTATGCAGATTTCAGTTGTGTAGAGCAAGTGTCACAGTAGTAGATCAGATGGCAACTATTCAGATCCCATGTTGAAAATGAATGCTGTAATAGGTGATGATAATTTGGTAGAATGGTCAAGATTCGCTGTTGAATAATTACACCCATACAGCTTGAACCTATTTCAAGACTGCAAAATTTTACATTTAAATATTAAGACAATTGTCATTCTATATTTTTTTCCCCATTTTTCCCCCATATATTTTTTTCCCACCCAGCCGTAACGCGTTCATCCATCTCTCATGGTCTGACTTGTCTACTCTGTCATTGATTCCATGTGAAGACGTGGAAAATCTGACCAAAAATATACAGTATATAGTTTCATTTAAAAAAGCAGCTGGACACTTTCATCAGAAATGACTTGGGGAAATAGTGCATTTGTTGCGGACTCTTTTCAGCAGTGGATTAATTTGGTGCTCTAGTGAGTATTTAGGGCAGCAGGACAGGGTATGTGGGATTGAGTCAAAATAAATAGTTGTGATGAAGGAACATGTCTCGCAGCGCAGCACTGTGTAGCATTAATGTGTTTTTTAATAGTTTTTGAACAGCACTGGAGCTTTGTGGTACAGAGGTACAAGATAAAAACTCTTTCTTCTGTTCTGGTGTCTTTTCTTGATATTTTCTTCACCTCTACCTTCCTTATCTTAGCTAGGGCAAAATTTCCACTGCAGTTGGATTTTCTTTGTTGATATCACACGTTCCATTTCTTTCTGCGGTCTGGGAAATGATATCAGTAGGTGAAGTAAAAATAGATGAGGCAAAAAACAACTGCAACACACTTTCTTTTTCATTAAGAGGAGAAGGCATGTAGACGCATTCTTTTCTTCCACTCCCCATAAATTAAAGGCAGAGTTTGGGGGATCAATAAGCTCTTCTGAAAGTATAAATGGCACTCTGTCTGAATCACAAACTGTCAAGCCCTCTGTGCAGTAGAAAGCTAAACATCTGTCCGCTTACATGCAAATAAACAATCACAAATCTGAAATGTTTTAAAGTCAGCTGACCCTCTTTTAAAGCCATAACACTTGATGACTTTTCTCATGAATGTATCCATTAACCGAGGCTGTAAATGGCTGAGTTAATCTGGGCAGGGAGATGGAGATGGAGGACAGTGTCTGCGTGGCAGCGGAGGCGGAATATGTGGAAGTGGTGGTGGGATGTTTTTTGAAAGTGTGAGGGTTCACTCTGGTCATCTTGTTAGACTGCTAATGGAGACGTCCTAATGAGAGACGCTCCAAGTGTTTTGCAGAAAGAGACAATGTGAGGGCACATGGACTGACACTGCAAACCCAAATGGCCAATTGTGAACATGAGGCGGAAAACTGCCCACGGTATATGAGATAATCTGAGGGCCTGCAGGGGTCACGATGAGGCAGACGACAGAGTGGAAGGATGGCTGAGAGAGAAAGGGAAAAAGTAAAGAGGTGGGAGAAGACTGAAAAGGGAGGGGAGTCTGAAATTTGGGTGTCTTTGGGGGAATTTGGACAAAAACAAAACGCAGAAATAAAGAGACACAGGAGGGGGAGGCAGCAGCGAATGAAATAGCACAGTGCAGCAGAGTGAGAGCAGCAATGACATTAAATCTGTGGCTGAAAACAGATGATTTCCCATTTAACACTCCATTGGGTTCTCCGTTATCCTGGGCCCTGCCTGGCACTGTGACGGCGCCGCTGCTTTCCTTCTGTTTCACAATAACAACCCCTCAAAGCATCCACCCTCCACACACACACCATCCTCTGCACACCCCTCCCGTTGTCCACCTACTGTACTGCTCAATAGACCCACCATAGAGGCTTCCATGATGTTATTAGACAGTCTGCAGGATACTGGGTGGGGGGTGGAATTGGGGTTTAGGAGTGGGGGTGGATGGTGTCCAAATAACAACAATCTACCACCCACGCCTCACTCTGTAGCTCCAGTAATGGACCACAATGGGCTCAATGGGAGGCACTGTCAACAGATGTTTTTTTGGGGGAAATGATCAGGCAGCAAAGTGGCGAGGATGTTCTCACTTTAACAGAGAGAATCACACACAACCAGCATCAGAGGGACAGAGAAGTGGGTGGGAATGATGGGTTTCTTCAGCTTCTTCTCAAACTAGAAATTTGGGAATCTGGGAATTTTGTTGTCATTCATGTTCCCTAGAGGATGAATCCTATTGACCTCCTCTTAGTGTTGCCAGCAGGTCGAATTTTTCATTTGTCCCATGAAATAGCTCAACTGCGACAACTCCAGATTTCTTATTACAAAATTTGGTACAGAGAACAGCTAGGTCATGGCCTAATCTATTTAACTGTATATAAACCAAAAAGAATTGTATTGATTCCAAAAAATGTTTTTATTACCTGATCAGAAGTCTTTTGGTCATACAAAGGTTTTAGAACTTTAACTCTACGACAGGGCCGACATCCAAAAGCAGTTAAAAATCTGAGGGAGTGGTTGTGTGGATATTGTGGAAGGCTGTAGGCCAGACGGAGAGATGGTAGGAGATGGTTGGGTGCTGACACCAATTCTGGGTGTCGGTAATGAGACACAGTGGCAGTCTTGGCCTGCTTCAGGAGTGTTTGACAAACAAAAAGTGTTAACTCAATTAAAGGCCAGATTTCCCCCAGGAAGAATGGAAAAGTGAAATTATCCCTGCTTGTTAAACCTGCCACTTAATTTCACTCAAATTATTACTTATGATCCCAAGGACCCCAAGGCTAATTGTTTCTCTCCCTGCCTTCCCCTCCTCCTTCTGCCTTCTGCTTAGTTAGCAGTGACAGAAAGAAGCTGCTCCGTCGGCTCTGGTAAATGACTTCATCAGGGAGAAGCTGTGAGCTCCTTCTGCTTTGGATGCTGTTGCTGTTCCTGTCGTTCATCTGAGCAGCATCGTGTCACTTTGTAAAATGAGCTCAAACTCTGGAAATCACATTGCATGTTGAGGACACAAATCGAAAGGGTTTTCATCAGGGTGCACACAGTGTGTGGTCCTGGCATTTGGGACACTACATTTTCTTTTGTAGTAGTCACATTAAAAGTTAAGCTAAAGCTTAGGTGGCACAGTTTGTGATCATCATCATCCTGAGCAACCTTGTCTTAAAGTTCCTGTCACACATGACTTTCAATCTGGGTTGCAGGGAGCACACTTTAAATCACAGAATGAATATGAGAAGTTCAGAGATTCAGAACTTCAGAGAAACAACATGAACCAATGTGGATTTTACATTATTTTTGTAGCCTGCACTCTATCACATCATCATCCACATCCACATCTATCAGAGAAAATAAATGCACACATCAACAGCCTCAAACAATTTCAATCATCCCTTTATTTGATTAACAGCAAATTACTAAGAAGCATGAATGTGACACAAGCTAATGCTAGCAAACAAGCTAGTCAAGCTAAGAAGTCCAGTCGCCCACAACAAGTTGAATGAAGAGAAACAATGAGAAGCTTTGTTTGATGTTTTTCTCCCACCATTTCATAGATCTAAACACGCACACACTTTGTCTTCCTACGCTCAGGATTTAGCTCTGTTGACGCAGCGAGGAGTGAATGTCGGAGGTGCGTATTGACGTGGAGGGTGACATGAATAAGGCAGAGCACTGCACAAGCTGTCAGTTGGGGACTTAAGAGCAAAGTTGCAGTCGGCTGAATGTTGGGGGCTACTCTGATGGATCAGAGAACATCACAAAAACCACCTTGAAACTTGACAGAAACTGAATGCACTTAAAGCGAGCAGGAAAACGCTTGGCAGTGTCCTCTCAGTTTGACTTGGTCCAAGTAACAAATCCAGGCGATCCAGATCGTAACTCCAGCACCAACAAGCTGGTTAAACTGTCTCTTACACCACCTTTGATTCTCCCATCTCAACATAATAAAAAGACCTTCGAGACATTTGAGAGACATTTGACCCAAAGCCAGCTATTGACCTGTGGACAGAGGCTAATCTGAGACTCAACCAGGGACTGAGAGGAGCATCTTCATCATCTACAAGCAGGAAGCTGAAGCAGAGGACAGCCAGGGAGACACTGAGGACTACAGGGAGGAAGAGTGTGTTTATTATTAAGACCAGGCTTTTATTGGGCTGAGTAGCAGACACCATCTCCTGGTACTCACCTGAGAACCTGAGTAAATAAGTCACATACACCCCTGTATATATGACAATATAACATTAAGTAAATTAGATTATGGGTAATATTGCACTGTATTAAATATTATTATTATTGATAATCAATAGATATTATCATATCCAATCACTTTCAGCCAACTTTCAAACAGTCTTTCAGTTAACATTTATTCTTATTACAAATTGAAAAAAAGAATGTATATATATTAGGGTTATATAATATATTAGTTTAATTTAATTGTATCATGATTATTTCATTAATTAAATTTGAGTTTAATTACCTTGAAGAACAGACTGGCTGTCATGAGGTATCCATATTTGTTTACCCTTTCAAAAATGTTTCTCATCATGAAACATGGACAAAGTGGAGAACACCTCCTACGCAGGATTCACCACATACTCTGTACATGAATGTGTGAAGTGGTTGAAATGAGAGTTGATGTTCCTTGGAAATCAAGTAACACCTTGCAAAATGGGAAATATTTTCTTTTAAAACACCCATCATCTCAAATAATGTGTCTATTATGTATAAAAATGTACACATTCGGACATTTTCTGTTATCATACTGTGCTTCATGATCTATGCAGATTTCTCTGTTTCCTTCACTGCCATCACATGGGTTCAGTGCGTTTCATGCAGGGCTGCATGGAGGTACAGGACTGCACACATGATGGACAACGACAATCACTCAGCTGAGCTCTAATTAAAAGGCTCTTTAATTGCATGCAGAGGAAGTGGATATCGGTTAGCGTGATGAAATGCAGCTTTGACACTGAAAGGAAGACTCGTCCTGATGAAAAGCTGCTCTGACATTGAAAGAAAGGCTCGTCCTGAATGTCCCCCACAGCTACGCCTTCTCAATAAATCACCATTTCGAGGACTGCAAATGAAAAAATCAGGTTGGTTAGATTTTCACAAGATCACGCAGTCGCACATCCATCCACCTTCACTAGCATCTCCCTTTATTTGCCCTTTTCCTCACACATATATGCTACCTGTGTTTCTGTGAAAACAGTAATTTAGCACACCAGTACACACACACACACACACACACACACGTTTGTGTCCATCACTTGTGGGAACATTACATAGACTTATATTCATGTACTGTAGACTTACCCTCATCATAACCCTGACCAATCCTTACCTATTACCTCACCCTATTCCTAGCCTAAATTTGACCCTAACCCTAGCCTTAACCCAGGTCTTCACCCTAAAATTTACAACTTACATTACGAGGTCCAGCATTTTGGTCCCCACAAAGTTATCAACTGAGTTGGTTCCCAGTGTTGGGACCTCATAAACATACACATAAACAATCAAACACAAACACACACACAGACACACACATACACACACAAATGATCTGACCTAGATCACTGGAACACATGCCTCCATACGCCTGCAGAAAATTCGTTGAGCACAATTTTCCTAACATGCTCCCTCGGCAGAGTCTTAAATCTTCCTACCCCAAGGATATCTTAAGCAGAGGATTAGCTTTTCCAATTTGTGAATTGAAATTTGAATCATTGTTTCTATTTAATCAGGCGCTTGTTTCAAACTGACGACAACAAAAGAATGCTTGAGAAGGGGACAGTGGGACATTCTCACTGTGTGCTTCACAGAAACATTGATAATAAAAAAAAGCAGAATATCAGCAGCTCGAGTAATCTGACAGGAGAGACTGAGTGAAGTCTCCACTGAATAGAGGAATAATTAAGAAAATAATCTATTAGGTTTTGCTAATGAATTCAAGGAGAGAGTGATCCATTCCTCTGAGGTGGAGATGGAGTTGAAGAAGACATAATACAGCAGCAGGAATTTACAACATTGCTTTACAGCAGACTCGTAGGGCTGCTGGGGCTGTAACTCTGCTTTAATATGCTCTGTTAGTGCTGCCTGTTATCGTGTGTTATTGTGCTGGTGAATTTTGTGCCGTTTTATGGTCCCTTGTACATTGTTTTTCCCTTCGCTCCCACTAGTTTCCATTTAATGTTTTATGTGTTGGGGATATTCCAGTTTTCATACATGTTTTTTTTATTTTTTTATTGTTTCAAAACCCACCCAGGCCACCTCTCAAGTTAACATGAAGCCCTTAAAACTAAAATGCTTTTGAACATATTCCAGGCAGCCAGTAATTTTTTCCTGCAAACATCATTCGGTGAAACAAATTAGTCTATAAGCACAATTTCTAGGAGACAGGGTTAATAACACAACACAGAAGATTTTCTACACACCAAAAATATGTAGTCACAGCTTAGAACGTCTCTCCTTTTAACCATGCACAACGTATTTCACATCAAAAATAATATCACACAAAATGTATTCAATTATTAACAATATTAATGCCATACTGAATCTATTCTGATCATGCATTTTTTATATTTGCTGACTTGCTCACTTTTTGTTGTTCCATAACTTCAGCCCTTTCACTGAGGAACTGCTGTTTTTTTTTTTTTACTAGACAGGTTTTGTGGCATTTCTTAAGTCTATGTTGCAGACAGTAGAGAGATGTCAGGAAATGGGGGGAAGAGAGATTCAACAAAGACTCCCGGATGGACTTGAACCAGGAATGTTAAGTCCATTCAGGCATCTTAACCTGTAATTCATGGGGCACACCACCCTCTTTGTTAAACATGCACATTCCTCTCAAGATATATTGGTTTTTTTCATTTTAATTTTTTTAATTTTAAAGTTTTAGATTCTTGTATCTGACTTTTTGTTTCAGACATTCTTTCATCTTGCTTTGTGAATTTCTTATTTCCAAAGATTCTAAATGTAATCATGCTGAAAATAAATGATCCTCTCCCACAGTAGCTTTTTTCTATCCTCTCCTTATCCAATCATTTTTCCTAAATTGTAATTTGTGTGCCACAATATCCAACATTTTTTTTAAATATTTACCACAACAAAATTAATTTATTAGCTTCAAATAAATTAACCATGAAAAAAAGCAATCAGCATCAAAATTTGAAAAATGTGAACCCATTTCAGTGCTTCAGTGAACAAAACTCTGTACTTCTCTGGCTTACCCTCACTTCCTCTGGCAGCTATTTGAGGTTAGGACCGACAGAGAAAAGGTTACAGTCATGTTAGACTGGAGAAAGGTCTGTGGCCACGTATCACTGCAGAGAACAGTGAACAGATGCAGAAGTTGTGGTCGAGCAGCTTCATGTTTGCCTGTGTGGGAGTGAAGGCATGCTGCCTGATATGAAACTCATGTGTTCTCAGTTATGTTTGGTTTATACCCCCGACTCGCTTTTGTTTGGTCATGATATTCGCTGCTGCTTGTTTTATTTCTGGTCTATTTACAGTATTTGTGTAAATGCTTGGATGTCCACATGTGAGAGAGAAAGTGGGACGAATAGTGTTTCTAACAGCAGGTTGAAGGCGAAAACGTTGGTACGAGATGTGAGGGAGGTCAGGAGTGTCCCTCTTTCAGTCGTATGTCAAGCAGACATGACAGAAGGTAAGAAGTCTGTCATCAGTCACAGCAGTGGAAACACAGACACTGTATCAGGACATGTTTCTGGTATTTGCTTGTCCTTTGACTGATAAAGTTATAATATAACAACAAAAACAAAGGGTTTTTATTATTATTACTATTATTGTTTTTTATGTGTGACTGGCAATAGAATGTCCATTACCACAATATTCCCCATTCTGGCTGGAGTAGAAACAGGAAATTTAGTTAATGATCAGCACCTTAACACCAAAGTCAGCAGGTTTCTGTAAAAGCTTGGATGTCCACATGTTGGCAGTCGTATGGTTGTGTTCCATACATTGTAGGGAGTCCCAGTGCATGCTGGGATAGACTTCTGAACCAGTGGGGCCTAAACAGGATTAGTGTTTTAGAGACAAGATGGACGGATGCACTGCCTGTTCTTGAACACTCTCCATCATCATAAACGTATTGATGCTAGTCTTCTGGTCACATGTTGGGTAGATGACCCATGAAAAACACAGGCTTGATGTTTTAATGCCGGAGAGTCATTACATCTGAACTGTTGATGTGTGGTAGATGTTTGACAGAATTGAGATCAGCTTTCTGTCAGAGCCTCTAACGATTGATGTTTCAACTTGTTCAGCAGTAATCTGTTGGGACGTGCCACTGATATGATCTTGTTGTTTGCCATTTTCGCCGCCATGCCTTAAATCCCATGAGCTCTTGTCTTTCGTGTCCTGATTCCTGTCAAGTATCTCAATACAATGCTCATACCCGGCCTTGCTCTTTGCGTTAATGGCTTGTAGCGATCCTCTAGTTGTCATCCCTATCACTCTCACTGGCAGCCAGCAGTCATCTTCAAGACTCATTTCCTGGCGTCATTTTAGGGGCATGTACGCTGATGGGATGTGGAGAGACACATATTGTCATTACAAAGGAAAGCCAGCCATAGTAATGATTCGGTTTTACACAGTCAATTTCCTCCCCTATTGAGGCACATTATTGTGACACAATTCTACGGTGTAAATGGCGAGGCGCTGTCATTCTCCTCCCTTTGCTCTATTGTTGTAAGTTCCTGCTCCTTTTTGACTCAACGTTTTATCTCCCCAATGCAAAATTGTTTTTGATTAAACAGAGCTTCTAATATATGAAGGGAGTGGTCGCTGGAGCCAAATGTTGAAGGGAAAAGTGGTTGCCATGGGAAAGATTTTGGAGAAAACATTTGATTTCTGTGAAGTGAAAGAGTATAAAACCCATCTGGAATCCTAGCCGCAGGCAGAGTTGCAGAAATAAACAAGAGCCTGGAGGCAGTCCACTCCGCTCCCATCTCACAGTCTGCTCTTTTATTTCTGAAAGGTTTTATGTTTGCTATGCAAGTTGATTGTGTATAAAGGCCTTAGGTGATATCTATATTAGGTTTTTTTGTTTCAAGCTGCCAAAAGCCACCACTTGAGTTGGCTCACTCTCTATTTATAAAATCCCGTGTTGTGTACTGAGGCAGGCATTACTCACTATAACGGAACAGAAATTCATTCTTTTGTATTTAAATTGACCAAATTCATCAAAGCCTATTGAGCAAGATGTTTGAAATTTTTCACAGTGATCTCTATCCACACTGCCCCCACAGCATCACACTGGTCTTTTGTGTTCCACTTCATCCCAACACGTCATCTGAATCGTTGTCATGACACTGTAGAAGTCCAGTGGACAGGCGGCGGCGAGAGCACCGTTTTTTATCAATGGGCTGTTGCTGAACGTAAGCCAGCAAGCAAAGCTCTATAGTGATTTCATTGGAGGGGAGATCCAATCGGCCTCATGCAGGAATATTTTTTTTAATCTTATTCTAAATCTCTCTTGCTCATGTTTGGAGGTTTGCTCCTACGAGTGTCCCACATTGGATTCACTAAACTCTCTCCACTGCAAAAGTGTGTAGTGTCTGGTGAATGCCCCCTGTGCAAAAAGAGGTGTGATCTGATCGTTTGCATTGGTGCAGCTAAAATGACCATATAAGGTTGCCTCTTCTGCTCCATATGTGGGACATATCATTCACAGTGTTACCCAACAATAAAATGAGAATGAGAAAGTCATGGTAACAGAGGACAGCCGCCAGTGACATGTCATCAGAGCAGCACTGTATGTCACTAAAATAAATATGGAATGATTTAGACTACATGATGTTAGATGCTAAAAAACTTCTTTCGCATGTGTAGAGGCCCGGGACTATTTCTGTATGTGTGGATATGTGACAGTCATATTAAACGAGAGGACATTATAATGTACAGTAGCTGATGTTACGCTGCTGGTACAAGGGCGGGTGAATATGGGCACCTGGGAAAAGTCACAGTAAGCAAATTTTCTAGAAGCTCCTGAACTGTAGGACTGGCTGTGCCAAAATATGCCAATAAAAATCCTAAAAATGAAAAAAAAGGTCTCGGAAATTGGCAGCCATGATGACGATATGGTAAATTAATTTTACCTTCAGTTTGTTCCAATTTATATTGTATTATAGTTGATTTAAGTGTCATATTTTAGCTCCTGATCCATTCAGATTAAGGCATTGTTACGTCCCATCTATGGTGGGAGAAACACCCTCATCCTTCCCAAGTCCTGTGCAGCCAGAGATGCAGATTACTGAGTCAACAGCAGGTGTTAATTTACATCATGTCTTTAAATAGGTGGAGCTGGCAATCGACCAGTGTTTGCCGAGGCCAAAATAACAAACACTTACTTACGAGGAGCACTTTACAAATATAATATAAATATAGGGTAGAACAAACGACTCTTTTCTTGGGTATACAAAATCCTGGAGGACAAAAAGCCATCAGTATGGCAGGGATCTGACAACTGCAACGCACACAGTTGCAGCAGAGACAAGTGTGGCCGGCTGGGATGAGAGGGGGATGAGTGCTGCTCCACACCGTGCTGCTGCCATCTTGGCTCTTTATATAGTCGACTGGCATCAGGAAAGAGCCAGTGACCTGCAGGTACAGTGCTGGTGGACGAGTCACCATTGTGGGCTGGGACACACTTATTTGCATGCATTCCCACCCACATGCATCACGCCATAATACTGTGATTGATGAAAGAGACTCACCAGAGCCAAATATGACTACAGTCATAAGAGGCATCCTGTTCTAAGCACCTGTAGGACTTCATCCACGCTGTCTTAAAAATTTAGCTCAGCAGATCATTCTCCAGCTTGGAAGCTGCCGCTAATGTTAATCTAATTTCACTTGCTTGTTCTGGAACATTCAATAACATCAGAAATCATTTAAACTGCAACAAGTAGGTTAGGTGTGAACACGGGGGCCAAACATGTGCACCTCCACAGATGTCCAGATTTAGGATCGTTTGCCCTCATGCTCCTGCTAGCTTATGCTACTGCAAGCCAGTTCAGCTGCTGCTGCAGTTCATCCATTTCTGCTTTGGGCAGAGACATCACTTTGCACATCTTTCCATTCTCCTCTGACCTCTCTCATCAGTGAGGTGTTTTGAGCTGACTGGATTTTCCAGACGCTGTATGTGTCTGGTCAAATCCCACGAGGCACCGAGCATCATACCACATTCAGAGTCCTTTAAGTCAGCGTTTGGCCCATTGCAACACTGCACTGAACAGTAAGAACCTCCCACCTCTGCCCTCAAGCTTTACACATCTACTTTATTTATAGGTAACGTGATATCTGCAGGAATGAGTTGTTTGCACAGATGGGCTGTACTGAGTTAAGTGGTCACAGTGAGCACAGCGGTCTAACCCTTAAAAGCTCAAGTTGTCCAATAAGCAGACACCATTAATTTAAGCACCAATTAGTCACATTAGTCTTGTCTCGTTATCTGGAGAGACTCCTCAGGGAGACTCTTGTATAACCCTTGTGTGAACTGACACCCACATCTCCTTCCTCAGCTATGTCCCAGAATACATTTCAGCGATTCCAGCCACAGTGACTGGCAAGTACAGTGGGAGAGTTTGCATCTTTGTCACCTTCAATTGCCCCTTTAGCTGCCAGGGACCTGTGACAAACTCATTCCTCAGCACTCTGACACAGTTAAGTTCAGAGTCAGGAAATTCCCATCATTCATTTCAGTTACTTTATTTTACTTTATTCAAGTTTATTTCTATACAGTATTAACAATAATCTGTGTGAGATCAGCTGTGAGTTTGAGTGTTTCATGCTTGGCTGAATGCTTTTTCCAAGGCTTTGTCAACTGTGGGGGAATCCCTACTCTATTATCAAATGCTGTCAGTGTAAAGGTCACATTCTAATTATATTTGTTTTGAAAAAGCCAAATTGATAGAAGACTGCCACAGAGACTCTCATCAGTCACATCGCAGAAAAAGCGATGACAGTGACGACATGTTCCTAAAGTTTCTCTTCAAAACTTTCACCACTGTTTGTGTGCCTTGTTGCATCTCTCTGATGTTAATTCCTGAGGAGGCATAACATCCATCTGAAGGAATGTAAGAATGTGCAGCGTAGCCATGACATATCCAGACATTTTGGAACATACGCTTCTACACTGTCTTGCCGACATCTTGCCAATCCCGCTCTCATGTCGTACAATATGTACAATATGAAGCTGCAGACAGCATCTAGTTAACTTAGAGAGAGGAAACAGGAGGAAACAGCAAACTTGAGTCTGATAGTAATAAAAACCCACCAGCACCTGTAATGCTCACCAATTAACATGCTAAATCTTGTTTGTTTAATCCGTACAAAAGCACAAAGTGTAGAAATATCGCATCGACAAAGCGTTGTTTGCATGTGTACTCTGCTGGTTGCTTGGCAACTGGTCTTGGTCGAGAAATGGGCCCTCCCCCTCCCCTTTGGTTTTTGTGCAGATTAAACAAACAAGATACAACACGTTCATTAGTGAGCTTTAGAAGGCTATTAGGTGGATTTTGTTACCTTTGGACAGAGCCAGCTAGCTGTTTCCCCCTGTTTCCCTGGCTGCTGGCTTCTTATTTATCATACAAACATGAGAGTATTTCTTGTGATAGCCATCTTCTCATCTAACTCTCAGCAAGAAAGCATATTTCCCAAAATGAAAACCTTACAAGCAAAGTGTAAAGTGCCCTGACACCTTGTCAACACAGTGCAGCAGCAGCGTCAGTCCCCAACCAGTGTCTCCACCGCAGCACTGCTGTGGGCTGAGAATATATGGAGCCTTCACAGATGTGCCAGTTCTCCTTGTCATGGGCACTAACACACCCCATACTATCTTATACTGGTATACTGTGTACTACAAACTGGTTTTGAACTTTGCGCTGGTAACAATCTGGACGGTCCTTTTCCATCTGAACGTCAGTCATTTCCAACAGCAAATCTCAGACGAGCTCTGGCCCAGAGAAGGCAAGTCCCTCTTATGTGTAGAGATAATCTGAATATTTTGGTGATGATAATGGATTGCAGATGGTGAACAGCATATGGGAATTACACAGTTCAACAGAAACTTGGTGTAGTTGAATGAAAATGGTCTCAGATGCCATGAGTTAACACAGGAGTCACAGGATAAAGTTTTACAAAACTATATTATCTTAAGGTCCATCAGCAAAATTGGCATAATGTATTTACATGTATGTAAATACATTACATGTACTTAAATTCAACATTGCATTATAGGTATTCCATCACCTGAGCTTTTCACTGGCGTAAATACATTTTTTTAATATTACTTATATGAAAAAATGCAATCTTTTTATAACAAAAATGATTCAACTATTGTATTTTACACAATCAACAGAACCAATAATATGCAGAGTAACATGTACAAACATGTACTTAAGCAAACATATCAGTTCTCTTAGTGATGAGTTGAATTGCAATGAAGCCAAAACAATGTGATCTTATGTGTGAAGTATTCTAACATATAAATGATAAACCTTCCTGTGTTTGCACACAACGATGGATGACACTGTCCAAACCCAACACACAGCAAGTCAAAAGACATACTGTGTAAACAAAGAGGATCATTTTTGGACTTTTGGTGCAAACATATGACAGGCCTTATTAGAGATGATGATACAGTATGAGTGGGGCAGCATTATAATAAGGTTAGGTTAATGCATCAGTAATTTAACACTCTGACAGAGACCATTCTTTCCTTTTGATAACAGATAATTCTGTGCATTTTACAGCGAATAGCTCTGTACTTTCACATGAGGTCCATTTTGAAAGCTGAACTTTTTCTGGAGTATGTTTTTTCTAGTAGTGCATAGTGTACAGGTGTGGGCATGTGAAGTGTCTGGCCTGAATTTATCTCTTAAACTCCATGGCACCGTGCTGAAACATCATGTGGGATGGGAAGTGAAAGCTACACGGTGCTGGATGGAAATGAGAGGGGAACGTGAGGGCATCCAGACTGAGGCTGGCTGGTGAGAGCAGATTTTAATCAGAGAGGCTGGTAGCAACAGCAGTGCGGCCCCCGAGGGCCCGGGCATCACATCACATTATAACCCAGCCCAAACAGAGGCGCCAAAATGGCCGGGCCTGAAATAACAGATAACCCTGCCAAATCGCATCATCATCCAACCCGCTGCGGTCTTAATCTGCCTCATCCTCCCGCACTAATGAAGCTAATGGAGGGAATAAGTGACATGCTCTTTCTTCTCTCTCCCTCTCTCTCCCTATCACTGTCGTCTCTTTAATGGCGTTGCTGCTGATGTCGGAGAGGCCCAGACCCTGTTTTCCCTGTCTGTGTTTATTTCAGGGCATGAACATGAAAAAGGAGAAGAAAATAAATATGTAAAGCAGATATCTGGGCCACGGCTGCAGACAGTCATGTTTTACCAAAAGAAATATGGAACTTTAATACTCTTTAGAAGAATTAGGATTGAATGTTGCATTTTAAAACAGCCAATAGTTCGAAATGATATTTAAGATATTGAAAGCTGTCACGCTGTACTATATCATTGTGATAAATATAAAAAATATTCTAGGCCATATTGACAGAAGGTGAAACAACTGATGCCCCTCTGCAAAATCATTACGAAATGCTGTTTTATGTTTTATGATGCGATTGTGCTTTTGATTACAATTGTTTCATTCAGGTTTGGGGACCTTCATTCTTATGGTTTCAATAATGAACAAATGCTTAAAGCTTGTGAATGATCGCGATCATGAAAAACGATGTTGACTGTTGGTTGGAAGTGAGATACAAGAGCAGTCAACCGTGTTAAAGTCAGATGTGGTCCACCCTGACCTCCCTCTGCGGACTGCGTCACCACCTGACTTCCTCTGTTTCTCCTGTCATTAACATGGCCACCAGAGGGCTTCATCACCTGACCATTAACAAGTGTTGTTTTAGGACACGGGCTAAACAGCTGATGCTGTCCGTCTTCTTAGGAGGACAGTCTCATGTTTGTAACTTTGGACAGAATCTTTTCCCCCTGTTTCAGGTGTTTGCAAACTGCATCATGACTGCAGGGGCTGCTTTCACAGAGATAGATTCAAATTATGGCTTAGATCTAACTCCACTTCAGACAAATAAATTCATCTGTTGCACAAAGCTGTCTTAAACAGGACTGATTTGATTTTGGGTTAATATGAAAATAGTGAAAAAAAACGAGCAACTGCTTTGAATACTGATTTTTTTTTTTTTCATTTTGGTGCTCTGAAAATAATAAATTAAACATACTTAGTCTAAAAATATTGGATCTGGCGATCCACTATGTGAACATTTTTACATATTACATGGAAAACACCTGCAAGCCTGCTGAAACCCCCAATCCAAGCTGGTTACTGGAAGTTGTTGTAGAATGTATGCCGTGTGCTCTTGCACTGTTGCGCTCTCTGCTGATTTGTATTTATTGGTGCAGTAGAAATGAGAAAATAATGATTTTATTGCACTGTCAATGTGGTGCCGATTATACATGTGTGTTGTGGCTGCTCACTGTGTGGCTGGTGTAGGTTCACAGAGCGCTGTCTGAAGTGCAGTACAATAAGTTCATTATCACATGATGAGGCAGTTAGCATGAGCACAAATAAGCTTGTACAAAAATGCAAAATAGCAAAACTCAGCCTCATGTATGTAAAGTGCATGATTATTGGCCAATTAGTTTGGTTAGTGAGCATGCTGCCCCGAAGGTATTGGTCGATTCAGATAAAGGTCGTTGAAATCCAGAAAGTTTAAGTGAATTTGGAAGGCTTGCAATGCCCAGCCCAATATAGGGTTTTTTGCTGGACTTCCTGTTTTCAAAATCTTACAGCAGAGGTGGTGAGTGGAAAGATAGCAAGGCCTACAGCCAGCTGAGAGTAATCCAGCTGTGATCAGCTCAGTCACATCTCACTTCTAGTTAGGGACACAGCTGGATCCCATGTATGGATTTGATCAGTGGATTCGATAACCCCAGCCCTGTATGTGGTTGCACAGAGGTGGTGGCCTGTCAGAATTCATGTTTGTTTTATTTATACAGTGGAGACATACATAACTGCAGACATGACTAAAATATTGTCATTTCAGTCACATCAAAGCACAAAAGACACTTTTGACAATGTTTTTGCAGGGAAATGTAGTGTTGAACAACACCGTGACAACCTGTAGGCACAGCAGGAGTCACCGCATCGCATTCCAGCTGCGACACCGCGGAGGAGCTGATCGCTGCCATTCCAGACAATGCTTGTGATTCCACTAGAAGTGTCGCAGTGCGTTTCAGAAGCGTCCTACAGGCGGCCACCCGCTCTGCTCCGTGGAGAATTTTGACTGGAGCGGCAACAAAACTGCACGCAGCAGATCGAGGCAGGCAGAAAGTCATCTGAGCAGACTCCCAGTCGTACGCCAACTATAAATGGTGAAATCTCTGGGTTATTCCTGCAAAATACTGACCAAACAGAATTCTCTATGTTTGTGTTTGAATTCTTGTCAAGTACTTGCTGTAAAGTTTTTTTTTACAGTAGTCGTAGCGTAGCAGGGGAATCAAGCCACCGCCTTGTAGAAGCTACTATCACTCGCTCACCTTGAATGACTGAGGATCGAAAGGATCCGAGTCCCTGTTCCAGTAAAGCTGCTCTCATCAACTAACAGGGTCCACAGAGCAACAGATTGGACTGAATCACTTCAACAGTCATACATTCACCATTCAGCTGAAGAGACGTAAAACAGTTTAATGGAAGGAACCAGGCTGCTGAGACGCACAGGGCTGGCTGAGATGAGTCACTGGGAGAGCGTACTCTGGTCGGCAGGGAAGCCCTTGGTTCGATTTCCCTGAGAGTTCCCTGCAGCCTGATGTCTGCTGGAACATCCTGCCTGACCCCCAGCGACCACCGTCCAGCTCCTGACACGCATACGACACAGGTTTACTACAAACATGCTTGAATGGACTCTTCTCTTCGTCTTCTCGCTGTCAGACCATGAGTCCAAGCTCTGTTCCCAGACTACAGATGCCTGATACTAAAGGGATCATTTTATTTTTATCACTTACACTAATAAAGCATAACACATTCAGTAAAGCTCCATCTTAACCTCCTGTTTTGACATCTGCTCTCTTTCTCATACATACGCCTCTTTGAAAGTAACAAAAATACAGCTTTGCCACGACTTTTTCCATTGCTCTCGTCTCTTTCGAGGTACACAACTCTCCACGGCAATTACATTCCTTATGTTTGTTTCTAACACCTGTTTCATTTATTTATGTCTTCATTTATTTGAAGTTTTTGCAAGCATTTATAAAAATCATCAGAATCACTGCAGCCACAGGCTCAATTCATGTAATTTGGTTTTATATACAGTGTGTGTGGGAGCATGCAGTCATTGCATGCTGCACATACACATATACGAATCGGGCTGTGTGCACCTGTCTTCCAGGATGGATGCAAGAGGTCCTTCAGTCACCAGAGCATGTTTGTCTACATGCACTGGTGCATACCTTGCAGTCCTGCTGTCCAGCCTCTCAGTAAGCGGCTCTACAGCTGCTCTCTGATGCTTTTTTCTTCTTATTTATCACATTGTCACTTTGTTTTTCTAATCATTTAATTTAGATAGAATCTCACCAATGTCAGAATACCATATGTATCTTAATATGTTATTATTATCTCACAAAATGTAACTTTATTGTTGATTGGATTGGAATTCTTTGTAAATGAAATTTTTTGTGCTAGTGAGCATGGCAAGAAATGAAGTGTATGCAGTGCTGAACAGAATTTCAGCCCTGAAGTAGCTCCTGCAGGAGGATTAAAAAGTATGCTCCCCGACTGGTTCTGCCTTTTGGAGGCATGTTGATACTGCCAGAACTCAAACAGTGTCTCAGTGGATGAATATGAAAAAATATAAATGCCCACCAAGAATACTGACACCTAAAAGAGTTACTTACCACTGATCTCAACTCTGCTGAGAGTTTTATTTTGTTCTTCCTGACTGCGACAAATGGTGGAAAAAGCTTTTAATTAAATATTATCCCTGATGGTCGTCCACACTTTATAGAACAATAGTTACAGTAAGTGCTGTTTGCAGTTGTGATTTAAAACTAAACAAGTGGAATTCAGACATATGTATTTTATTTATCTAGAATCTAAAAAAAAGGACACGTGTATAGCACGAACCAATGGCACATACCATGGCGTACAGTTTACAATAATGATACAATAAATAGAGAAAATTGAGGAAACATCGTAGAGTAACAGTCTTCAGGGGTAACAGCGGGGGAAGGGTCATGCTCTGGATTCACATCCTGTTTTGAATATTTGATGATGGCATGTTCAAGCTGAAAGAGGATGTTAAGTTGCTCTTAAAACTGAGGTGTAGTGATGATTATTGACGTCTGTTTACCACTGCTGATTTGGGAGCCAGTACAGTTTTGTAGGTGCAGTGGAGACACAGGTCTGTGGTGCTTATTTCAGTCTCATTTCTTTATCAGTTCAGAATCAGGACGTTTATCACGTTTGCCACTGTCAGTTTGTATCGTCTTTGCAATTCATACGTTTCTGCTAGAAAAGAAAAGAATCTCCTCACAAATCTGCTTTAATGCTGTGGTTAATGCTGTGATAATAATCTGGCAAATTTATTCACTTCACTTCACGTCCAGGAGCTGCCTGACTGGTTCTGAGTGTGGCCCAGTATCAGTCTGCATCCCTGTCCTGGTGGATTGGGGTTATTTTCACTGAAATGACATACAGTATCTCTAGATGCAATGTTACTCCTGTAATCAGGATGTAAGTAAAGGTAAAAACAGGTAACTGGCTACTTTTTAGCTTTCCTCTCCCTGCTGACACGAGAGAATATGCTCTGGATAAAATAATTTATGACATATCAGTGCAGCTTGTGTGTACAGTGCTGAGAATAGCAAGAATAGCTGATGGCAGTGAGTGACTTAGTCATGACTAAGGCCTCTGAGAGATTCCAAAAGAGTACAAAACATGCTCAATTTTTAATCCCTTCAAGTAGCAGGGAGGAGGGGCCTGAGTAGCCACAGAGCAATGAGGGAGAGACGGGGCTGAGCTGCTTTGGACAGTTGGGTGTTAACCCTCCCTCCCTCCCTCCCACACACACACACACACACACACACACACACACACACACACACACACACACACACACACACTCCTCCTACACCTACTTTCTCCTGCGTGTTCCCGAGTGCGCCTTCATCTCTCAAGGTGTTTATGTTTCAATCAAAAGAGCCAGAGCAGCGTGACCACAGCTTTCTGTGTGACCAGCAGTGCTCCGGCTGCAGCCACCACACTTCACCGCTTTAGGGATCAGCCATTAAAACGCCACCTCACCAATCCCCTTTCTCCCCTTTTTCTCTGCTATTACTAGCCTAGGCTCTGGAAGCCTGTTATTGGCCTTCTGTCCCATTTTCTGAGAGGAACTTGAAAATAAATCCATCACTGTCCCCCATGGCGAAATTTGAAGGAGGGCTAGGATCGACCTCTGTCTGTTTGTTCCTTTTGTTTGAACATGTGTCACATGCAATATTACTGAAACTATTTTTACAAAAAGGACGCACTGCATCTCATCCCTGTTTTCCAGTGTTAGATAAATGTTGCTGTCTAACAAAATAATGAATAATTTAGCGTAGTGTACAAAATAGTGTATAGCAGTTTTTTTTTTGCAGATGAGTGTATGAATGTTATTTTTCTCCAGAAATATGATGCTGTTGTCATGACGAAATTTGATTCTCTTCAACGGAAGCAGGCAGGACCAAAGATAAAAATAAAATAAAATAAAATAAAAATTGAAATTGTTTGAATTTTGTTAGAATTTCTTATCTGACATATTTTATCTCCTATTTAATATTGTGCCAATAAAACAAACACGCCTACATAATAATAGCTCTCCATATGATGGTATCACAAACTGCAGTCTGAAAACATAAAGCCCAATCAACCTCTCTCTGATGAACAAGTCCGCCACATTCAAAAATATGTAATTTCTTCATGCAGTCAAGAACGACAGTTTCTGATCTGACACCCTCATCAGCAGGACAACATCATGTGTGCCATAAAATCACTGTTGAAAAATAAATGTGATCTAATAAAGTTCTGGTTAAGGTTTGGTTAGGTTCAGGGAAAGATCCTGGTTTGGGTTAAAATGCCTACTTTGTTAAGGGTAGGGCATCTTCATCATCATGGTTAAAAAAAAAAAAAAAAAAAAACGTGTTTAAGGTTTGGGAATGTCAGGCCGGGACTCAAAGGAGGACTCAGCTGCAGAGATTGCAGTTCACACAGGTCTATTGAACACAACCCAAAACCCTCTTCCAGAGTGTGTCAGAATGCCTGTGAAATTACACTTAGAAAAGAAGAGCAATATAAAACAAATGAGAAAAACAAAGTCACAAAAAACGTAAGGAGGATGAGAAAGGTACAACGATGGCTATAAAACTGAACAAAAAAGATTAGAGTTAGACTTTCAAAATAAAACAGGATTTGACCAGACAAAAAACCCAAGACGAGACAAACCTCACCAGGGAATGATTGTGGTCATGGTTCCCATCGTTCCCCCGACCTCGTCCCTGCACTGACCTTTTCCTCTATGATAGGGCATTAGTTAAAGATCTGTTACAGACTTTAAAATTGTGGATAAAATAACAAAAACAAATAGATGGAAAAAGAAAATTTAAGATGAAAACAACAGAACAAATCAGATTTTGCTTTTATTTGTATTCAGTTATGTGTGTGTGAAAGAGTGTTTACATGTAAGCTTACACACGTGTGACATGTTCATCCTTTCAGTATCTCTGTTATTGTTTAAGCCATAATTTCCCTTTTGTGTTGAACCTGATGAATCCTGATTGTTTTTCTTCACAATCTACTGGCACTGGTATAAAAAGAGCAAACAAAAGGAGTCCACAAACAAAAGAAATATAGTAAAAAGTTTGTATTTTGAAGTGTGCAAGTAGGAGTAGAAGCGTAGGATTTACCTTTAATCTTTCCATTCAGTCCAAAATGTTCAAAATGTAAGTTATGGTGGTAGAGGCATCCTCTCTTAATAAAAACATGTAAAACAAAGCTTTCGTGGCAGAAAACAGACACGCTGTATAGCAAGGTTAAATCTGATTTTAGTCCTGCATTAAACCAAAGAACTGTCAATCAAACTAAAGTAACGTTAGCATGTTTCAAACCTGTCCTTTATATCTTGTTGTTGTGGATATATATTAATATCTGGCCCCTGAATTGTTCCTAAATGATAAAGGAAATTCATTAGCCTTGGTGTCACTGGAGAGTGTCCCATGATGCTGCTTTAGATTCTTCTTGTTTAATGCACATTGTTATGTTCTGGCATGGAAATCTAGCATGGGAATTGTAAATTGAAAAACACAGACGGTGGCCAGTTTCAATTCGCAGAATTGCTTTTATATTAGTCTTCAAAACTGGTTGTGAACCTCAATTCTCCAGCTAATAGTTTTTGTTGTGCACCAGGTTCTGTTCTCTGCAGGGTACATTTAAATAGAGCATGCTGCAAACCAGCGTCAGGAAATGATAACCACAGCCCCAGTCTGGTGAAAAGCTATTTCTTGCCACCTCGTTTCCATGGCAATGTTGATGAGCTGGTTGGTTAGGGGGGGTGAATTAGGGGGACCTTTGCAGCTGCCAAGTCAGGCCTGGGCATTTTAACAATTCATAAAACTGTTGAAATCAATCTGACTTTAGGAGATTTAATAAATCTCTCTCACTCCGTCTGTGAGATGAGAAGCGGGGGGGTGACAGAGAGAGGGGCAACAATGAGGTGGAAAAATAGACAGCATCAGGGGTAATGCTCATATTGGTTGACACAAGGGAAAAGCAGCTTTTAAAGCGTTTAGCTTTAATTTCATTCAGGAGTGACATAATTGATTTTAATGAGATGTTTATAGAGTGAAGTGCCGGTGTTGCTAAATCATTTGCGAGTCTGCCTGACGGGTACTTGTGAGGCTGCACCGGGGAGAAGCAGAGAGGCACACAAACCTCTGCTGCCAGAACTCCTCCAGCAAGCCGCCACTCATCAACACTCACTCCTGAGCACACACACCACTGAATACATCTGGCTGCTTATTTTAATTCATTACAATCATATTTAATTCATGAAATACTTTCTTAACTTTGACACTGTATTGACTGAAATGCTTCAACTGGAATATCTTTTTGTCCATTTAGCCTTTTAATAAACCCTCCAAAATACACATTATCATGAACTGAGGCTGTACCAGCCAAGTCGAGCTCTGCTGGTGAGAATATAGGTTTACTTGTACGACCCAACAAATCCTGCTGACTCCCCCCGTTCACAGTATCAGTGCTGTGATTGACTGACAGGGTGTCACATTGCTATTATGAGGTCCCTGCGGGCTGTATGATGGCAGCGTGAACATCACAGAGCTGCAGCTCCTGCCTGCAACACTGAGAGAAAAACTGGGTGCCATGAAGCTAAAAGTCACACTAAACCAGGGCTGGGGAATGTTTTTCCTGTCAAGGGCCATTTCAATTTCTCGAACACCCTTTGAGAGTCATACTAAATGATCGAACATATTACATTAACCTCTGTGATGGCTGGAATGGTTTTTCAGATGGCAGTGATGATTGTGATGCTCCTCATAGCTCGTTTTCCAGGTTTGGGTCAGTCAGTCTTGAGTGGAACCAAATCTTTGCCAGATTCCGTTTTGAAAAGAGCTGCTCACAGCAGCAGGTCGTTGCTTTGCAGCTCAATGATTTCATGTTGGAGATTGTCAGGCACATCAGCTGGTTCCATATTAAACAGTGTGACAAATATGTTCATTTCTTGTTGTTTACTTTTCATGTCCTGAAACCTCTCACCAAATGCCTGAAGGGGTTCTCACACTCAGCCGCATAGTCAGTCTTAGCAGACTTTTGTTCTTGCAGTGTTTCCTCTTTCCAGTTGCACTTTCCACAGCTTTAATTTCACTTCAAATGCTTTAACATTTGAAAGTGGAGAGCTGAGAAGCTGCTAAAGCTTCAGAGGTTCTTGGTAATGTCCATCAAGTCATTATGGTCTTTTCATAAGGATGTCTTGCCTTGTCCTTTAAAACCTTTACTGGTATTAGACTATCTATTCATTCAGGCCTTCTCAACAATTTTCATGAGATTCTCTGTGGATATTCATGGTCCTCAGAGGAGTCTTAATGATATAGATGACTCTTTTACCCTTCCTCCACTCCCATCACCAGGCTCTGACACCTACACTGTAATATATTCACACTCCTGTGGCTTTAACTCCTTCTCTAACTCAGATTATTAATACCTCATACTCCTGCAGGCACACACTGAGTTTGAATTTGTAGAAGGCAAGCTTATTGACTGTGATTGATTTTGAAACATCTCTGGACATCTCCCATGCTTATGGGTTGAGCCACACACACACACACACACACACACACACACACACACACACACACACACACTCAGGGTTGTTGAGTAGCTACTGGAGTTTCTTCACCAGGCTATTACAGTCAAACTGGCATCTTACGCTGCAACCTCAATCAGGGCTCAAATGGGGAAAAATGACAGGTTTGGGGGTGATTTTTCCTGCAGGACATTGCTTTTCCAAGCACCTTAGGGCACGTTTTCCATGCAACGACTGTGGAGAGCTGTTTTGATTGCTTTTCAATCGAGCGAGACAAACACTAATTGGATTTGTTTTTTTTTTTGCGGAACTGCAGAATTATAGGCTTCTTTCATGAAGCGTGGATGACTGGCACTTCTCTGATAGCTTCAGCGACACTCCTCTGTTTTGACTGACTGTTTCCTGTCAAGACTTTATTATATACATAGAAATATAGATATAATGCACAGGGTACTCTGTGGACTGTGGAGCCCTGCACAATGAAAAAGGAGTACCCAGTGCCTTAAAAGTGACACAGAGGGATCCTGAGTGAACTTTGGTATGTGATGACTTGGGAGTGAGAATGTGTTGAAGCTGTGGCGGCTCAGGCACAAATCAGAATCACTGTAGCTAAAGTTGTAGATAACTAGCAGAGCTAGTTAACTTGGCTCTCTCACCAACTGCTGCCACGGCTGATTATAACCGGTTGTAGCTGTGATAATGATTATAAGCATGGGATGACAGAGCTTTAACTGTTGCCATCGTTGCGATTGCGTTGCTCTAGCCATGGCTGTGCTTTCGTTGTTATGATTATGGCTGGGATATAATAGGTGTAACACTAACTACACGAATGGTTCTGCTGAAGATATTGTATTTCTGAACTACTGTGGTGTATCTGGAGCACATCTGTCATATTTGATAGAAGGACAGTGGGTTCAAACCCCATGTGGCTAAATGATGCTTTCCTGGTTAATGTTCATAGGGGCAGTAAAGACTGCTGACAGTACAGTGAGGTTCAACCCACAAATGCAGACATAATCGGAGCAATAACCATATCCACAGCTGCAGCTGCGCTCACAGCCAGTGGCTGTTTAATGTCCGAGTTCTGTATTTGAAAGGAGGAACGACACATAAACACTCACCGTTCCTGTGGATCAGGGGAATGCAAAAAATATATGCAAGGGAATACAATAGTTCAGACAAAAATTCCCACCATGACCTTTAAGTAGTACTGTACAATTGCACCCACTGTACCCCACAACTATTTTACTGTACACTGCAAACATATTTTTACATCCCATAAGTGTTTCTGTGGGTCAGTCAAGCACTATTTTATCTCATGTCGTATAGTTTGCTGAATACTCTTGCACAGGACTAACCTTTTCCTGTATATATTTTTACATATATGTGTATGTATATATAATAACGAAGTATGTGTCAGAATTAAGCAAATCCACAATGTTAGCAATATAGCCACATCTCAGTAAAGAATGGTGTCACACTCACTCCTGCAGATCGCTGGATTCTACAGTGGCTCTTACTCATGTCCTACAGTAACCTTCTCTGACCTCTGACTGACTGTCGTGGACTGAAAAAACACAAACAAGAAAAAATAATGGAATCAAAACGCTAAGAAAATGTTTGACAAATGCATTTCCATGTACCACACAAATGAATTCTATATATAGTACACATATATTTCCTCCATTCTCTCTCTCTAAATCTACCACGCTCAGAAATCCATACCCCCTCCGACACTGACCACTCTTGCAATCATTACTAACATGGGCTCAAATTGCCAGTGGAATGTTTATGTATACCTGCAACTGTGTAAGGACTTTTTAATTTTATTTGGATCTATTCATTTTGTCTTCTTGGCTCTGAAACTCCTTACCAACCAGCTCATCATTTCTTCCCTCCCTGCACAATATAATCACTATTCTTGCTGCAAGCCATTTTCAACGAAGTCTCTTATCAGTGCATAATAGGTCAACAGGGAAATCGTGAAATATTCATGGTCATTGTGTCCATAGAATGAAAAGATGCAGAACCATATACCTGATTTCTGATGTGAGCCTTTGATTCAGCCATCATGATATTGATATTTCTCTGATTGTGAACAGAGCTGTGCTGCCTGATTTGTCGTGTGCTGTATTCCACGTTAATGACACTCTGCCCCCCCCGTCTCTCTGCAGACGGACGCCGCACTGATGTACGATGCTGTACACGTGGTGGCCGTGGCTGTGCAGCAGTCTCAGCAGATCACTGTCAGCTCATTACAGTGCAACCGACACAAGCCATGGCGCTTCGGGAACCGCTTCATGGCCCTCATCAAAGAGGTAGGTGCTCCTGTACCTGCTTCCCATTTTGTCCTCCTCAACATACACAGTACCTTCACACAAAACACACGCAGCCTGCTCTCAGGAAAGCAGATGAAGACATAATGTAAATAAGGCTGAGGCCATCAAGAAGAAAGGGAGTATGAATAAATAGAAATGATTTATCTATGTATTTATTTATATGGAAATCATTTTTTTCTGTGTGTGTACATACATAGTCCCCTGAGTAGGGCAGCCATCTTGAGCCTGCTCTGTGAAGTTCAACATTAATCACCCATGCAGCAACAAAAACATAACATTATCTAAATTTTTGGTAATTGCCCCACAGTTTGCTGCATTTGTGAAGCTGGGACAGTTAATCCAGGGCTTTCTGTCTGTAGAAAGGCCGGGGATTAAGCAACCTATATTTAGGCTCTCTCCTACCCTCTGTTTCCCTTTAGTTTGCAGAGATCATGAGAAGGCTGCGAAGAATTAAACTATGTAGTGAGGGTGTGTATGCAAATGGGAATCACATAAGTGTGGATGTTTTTATATTAAACTCACAGTTTTTCACTATGCAAACTCAGTTTTTCTTCCCTAGCCAAACCCCTGTTCCCGCTCTTCTTCCATCTCCTCTCCTCCTGCTTTCAGGCTGTTTTTGTCCACTGACTTGAAGCTCTCTAAGCTTAGTCGCACAGGGGATGCCAGCATTTAGAAGACAACACTGTTTAGCTCAGTGGCTACAGTAATCAATGGCAACTCATGCTCTAATCCAGCATGATGCTCTGCACAAGGTTACATGACACTGTCTTTGAAATATTCTCCCCCACATAATCTTTACTGTACAGAAGGACTCATATGATAATGTCCCGAGATTGTTGTAATAAATGGAAATTCAGTTAGAATATTAACTTGTCTGGTATTATCCCTAAAAACAGTATGAAGGGATGCGACACTGACAGAAGAAAGAAAACTAAAATGGAATGGCATGTGTTCAGGTTACCATGACATTTGGTATACATATTGATGGGCCACAGAGGGGGGTCCCTGACATCTAGTGCCAACATTTCCACTTGTATACAAGAAAATACAAAATGGCCATTTTTGCCAAGTTTACCATGAAAAGTTGGCACAGTCATCCTCCTCAGAGAACGAACACTTATGGTTTTAATGATCCCGCACTTTTGGAAAAAATCCTTACATTTTCAATTCCATTGTATTATTCAAACAATGAAAAACATCATGTTGTTTGTTCAGCCCAAAACATCAGCATGCAATGAACACTGCAGTCTACTGACTGGGCTTTAGACTTTGTCTCACTATACAGTATGTGGGAACATATCCTTGTGTTACTTCTTCATCTTAGAACAGCACATATACCCCATAGTACAATAATGGTAAATGGAAGACTTGAGACCATCATAGAAAGCATCAATAGGCATCACTTTCAGTGCACACAAATAATTCAAGTACAATATTTTCTTGTTGTACTGGGGTCACTTTTGAACACCTCTGTGGACTTCTTGAGGTCAGCTGACCCCTGTTTCAAAAGCAGAACCTTTTTGCTGGCTGAAGTGCTGTCCTTTGTATTAGCTCTCCTCCTCACTGCCTCTATTTTAGAATCTTTGGCTCGGCCAAAACCTCCTCAAAAGCCCCAGCCTTCCCATTTTCAGCAGTCCAACCACAGGGTCACTGAGCTGCTGTGTATTTAACAGTTGGTGTTGGGTGCTTTGCTGTAGGGCACAGGAAACAGAGAAGCAGCACAGAGAATTGAAGTGTGACTTGCTGACTTGTGAGTCAAATCAGGCCCTCTAACGTCAAGGTTGCTCTGCGCCTGTGATAAAACAGCACTATCCACTTCATGGTCAAGCTTTTGGTTTTGTCCAAAAGTCCTTTTGATTGTAAATGTGCTTTTTCTAATATATACAAAAATGTTCTCTTTATAGTAACTTGGGGCACAACACTGGCTTCATAGCATTCATTTCAGCCATTCATTAAATACATTTACAAGATTTTGTAAATCTGAAAACAGAAAACTGAGCACATGTATTTTTATTTCAAAAACTCAAACTCAACTCAATTAACTCAATCAAAAAGTCAAGTCTCCAAATCAGTATCTGCACACAGCAGTGGTAGACTGCCTATAGGGGGGGAAGTCAGTAATGACCAGTCATTGTTGAGATACCACAAGTGAATGCATTGGTCTGGTGGTGGTGCTACCATCACCACCACCATAAAACATCTGGTTCATCCACCAAGGATAACAAATGTCCACAGCACATTCTTTTGAGGGTGATCATTTGAGACTGGCAGCTGTGTTTTCCCCTCAAGGCTCAGGAGAGATTAAGCCCATTAAGTTCCATAATAATCCACCCAAGAGGTTTTGGTATTTTTTAGTTTAGAATTTTAAATCTTCGTGATGTGTGTTGTCGCTGTGACGATGTTCTGCAGGAATCCTCCTCTGAAGACCATGAATATCCAAACCAGATTTCCAGGCAAAATGGACAGCGGGTGGGAAATAGCTCCACCTCAGATAACTGTTTGCGGATAAGGAACAAATCCACATATTGTTCATTGACCCAAACAGCTGAAAGATATGCCTCCCCTCCTCTTTGGTAATAGTAATTCATAATAATCCCCACTGGAGTGACAAACTGTTTCCTTGTTTCAGTGAACAGCACTGGTATCAATGAAGAGGTATTCAGACCCTGAGTCAAAGTAGTATGACAAATGCTTTCTAGCACAGTTGACTGTACTGAGTGAGTAACTTCCAGATCTGTGACTCCCACTCATCTTACTAAAGATAGGCCCTGAAGTCCCTGGCTTCCAGTTGGAGCAGCACTGTGAAGATTTGCTGTACCTGAGAAAAAGCCTTTCCTGCTCTGAGCCACTTTCATGCTACATTGTATCCTATCACACCCCTAAATATCTGTAAAGATTGGGTAATTGCCTTCCCACTGTTACAAATGCAGCCTCAGAGTGTGTGGAGGCACCTTGATGCCAGGGAAGACTGTACAAACAGAAAACAGTGTGTGAAAGAGGGAGAAATAGAAAGAGTGTGTGTATTCTTATTCTTTGACTGCTTTCCTTCAAACACCGTCATCAAAAACTTATTTGAAAGCGGAGATGTCGATTGATGCTGGCGGTTGAATGTCTGCTCTGATAATCTCTGTCTCTCTGCCTCGCTCTCTTTAGGCCCACTGGGATGGCCTGACCGGGAGAATCACTTTCAACCGGACCAATGGATTGAGGACAGACTTCGACCTTGATGTCATCAGTCTGAAGGAGGAGGGGCTTGAGAAGGTGTGTGTGCGTTTATGTGTGTGTATGTCTTTCAGGTCACGGAGGGCTTTCAGGTAACTCTTTGACAGCCAGCGAGGTCCAGAAGTCATGGGTAACTGTGGGCGTGTTTTATAAAGAACTGATCATTCACTAGTGACTCATGTGTTTAAAGGAATCTTTTCCAAGGTGGCAAAGATCGATATCAATCTAATGTTTGTGTGTTAAGCACAGAGCTGGACCTGGGACATGCTTTGCCACTCATCTCATAAAGACAGGAGGTGGGGGAAGTCGCTAACCAGAACAGCTGGCTGAAATGACTGTGCACAGCTTCCTAGAGTCTGGTCGTCACAGTGAGGCTGCTGGGTTTAGTACCACTGGGCCTGTACGGAGACCAAGACCTGTGCCCACTGACTGTACCTGTAGTTTGTGTATCAAACAAATCAGATACGTCACCTGTAGTCATGAGCTTTAGAGGGGTTGGTATGTATATGTGAGGCTAGCTGTTTTTTTTAGATTGGCTAACTCTGTCCCAATTACAGCTACAAAGACAGGCTTGATATGGACCCCTGGAATGAGCACCTATTTTCTTACCTAATTACTATCTAATTTACTGTCTCGCACAATATTTCCTAGTGGCAAATATTAATACCATCATGTGCAGAATTTGAAAAAAATTGACTTTGGTGTACCTCAGTGAAAGCAATGCACGCCAATACCAAAGTCCAACCTGCAAACAGAAAGAGGCTCGAAGCAAATTGCCCTGAAATCAGCACGATTAACTAATTCTTCTCTCAGAATTATTTGAAAGACGCTATTATCAAATAAGGTTAGTAAAATGGCAAATAGCTTTTGTAGTAGTTGCATCTTGTGTAGCCTGAATTTTAGTAATCAGCATAACATGTGACCTACAGCCCAATACGACAAAATGCAACGGAAGCAGACTTAGCGATTAAATCATGATATCCACGAAGCATGTGACAGAAGCATCAGCTTAACTGAAGAGACGTAGCAGCAGGCCAAAACATCAGATCTGAGAGATGAGAAGACCAAGAGGTGTGCCATCTGTCCATCGTGCTATCTACATTGTCTTCACCATTTGAAGTTTGACTGGCACTCTTTCAATTATGTCATCTTGTTGTAATTTCACCTGTCAAGGTAATTGCCGCCTACCGAGCGTCTTTCTTGATGAACCAACTCCTCATAACTGCACAACAGTGGTGGACGGACACAAGCAATTTAAAATTTGTAATACATTTGTGTTGAAAGCTAGCTAGTGTCACAGTGCACACACCATGTCAGTCTTCATTTTGACACGTAGAACAGAAATACATTTTTAATGTGTATTCTGAAAGCTAATTTGAATAGCTAGTTAGAGTAGTTATAGGTACAGTATATTTAAACAATCTCAGCTTCATCAGATCAAGACACAATATGGATATGAGACACATTTCAGACACATCTGACCATGTCCATACAGTCCATGCAGCACTGAAAGACTCATTGATCACTGTAATCGTTCCTTCAATCTGTGCCACCCTTTAAACTTGTTAAGCGTACTTAGCACACTAAACAAGTTAAAATCTTTTAGTGTTACATACCATTGGAGAGTTTCTTACTGAATGGAGGCATACTTCCTTTGTTGCTACATCTGGCTAACTGATGCCCGTAGTCCATGCAGAGGGAAATTTTGCCTTGTTTTTCGTGTGCATGTGACTGCAAGTGACTGGAAGTTTTTTTCTGCAGTCCTGGGTTATTCAACACGAGTGGCGAGTGACAGCTTACACTATAGGCAGTGAATACAGCTACCTGTACAACAGAACAGACTCTGTGTTAATGTGACAAATGAAACTTTCAAAGCTTGCCAGGAAATCAAGCTGTTCTCTTATTTTATTTACTTCCACTCAGAACCCTCTCATTTTTGCTCCTGTCTCTGCATAATAAAAGAACACAAGATGGTCACAAACAAACTACATTGACAGTGATAAGGTCTTTAGCTAAAAAAGCTAAAAAAAATTCAAGGTGTTGCAGTGATGAGCAATCGACCTGCTAAAAGACTGCTTAGTGGAGACAAAACTGGAGACAGATTTTTAATGTATGAGGCTGAACGCAGAAATCAGCTGCTGCAGGACTTTTATCCATCAGTACAAATAACAGCGGTAAACCAAACTCTGTCTCCAGCTACGTCTCTCTCAGGTCTGGGATATCCCGTCACTTCTCCACATTTGACATGATTTCTCTGAATAACTGTAAAGAAATAAGTTTTCCTGCCTGCCGGCCTGCACAGTGAGAGGCGGTTGCTACGCAACATACGTGTTTACTTGCAGAGCCGCTGCGCAGTGAGAGCAGTGACAGACGAGAGTAGGCTCATTTAAAATCTATAAAATATGTTTTAATCATTATTTTGTGTCACATTATTGACACAAAACGCTTCACGTCGGGCTTCTATGTCATCCTGTCAGGGTTAATTTCTCCATAGGAACCTGCTCACTATACAGCATCCTTACCTAACCCTCCTCTGCTCACTTTAGTTTTCTTTACCTTGACCTCGAACACTTTACATTCACATGGCACATACATCAGCAAACAGACACATGATGACACACAGCTTTTGTTTCCTACAACATGCTCGTGTTTATTTAGCATGGTTGGCAGTACATTGGATTCTTCTTGCAGTGCACATTTAGTTATCTTCTGCACAGTCACACTTTAGTTTGTCTTTGGTTAACTTTGTCTTAAGTGGTTCTGATTTCTATTTCTTGGGTTACCAGTGTGAAGGTGCTGCTGCTGGGGGGACGTCTTGTCAGGCCTGAGCAAAAGATGCACCTGCTGGGGCAGAGCTGTTAAATGCAGAACCCCCCTTTGTTTCAAAAATGGCTTGATCAACCATTATTCATGTACGTTTTGTAAACTACTCCGATTCATTTTTGGGTAAATAAAATCTGCTTTTTGAAAATCGACCTGCAATTCCTCATTCCCATCAGTTCGGTCCCTCACAAGCCGGTTGTCAACCAATCACAGGGTTGGTAGTTTGATCCCCAGTGCCTCCTGTGCAAATGTCAAAGTATCCTTGGGTAAGACACTGGACCCCAAAGTGCTCTTGATGAGCAGCTCTGTTACAATCACTCTGTTGTGTTTCACTGTGTGTGAATGGGTGAATGAAAGACAAATTGTAAAGCGCCTAGTTCGTTAAGGTAGAATTGTCCATTTATTAGGGAGACAATCATTTTATTCTCCATCAAATGACCATTAGGTAAAAAGTAGAGTGAATGTAGGCTAAAGAGGGACTTTCTTCCATCATATTAGTTTGAGGAATCCAGCAAGGACAAAATATGTCTTAGCTGTCCATGTGAACATAAATACACAGGCAGTTCAGAGAGTGTAGATTTACATGTACATATATGGATCCCACTTTACTTTCATCTACTGAACCATATTCTGCTGCTGCTGCTGCTCAGCATGCAAACTCAACAGATGTTAACTTTGAAAGATATTCATTTGATTTACCTAACATCCAAAAAAAAACCCAAACCCTCCTTTTAGTGTAAGTTAAAATGCATCATGGTATGTCGTGGCATATACGTCAGCATGTGTTTGCCGACTCACATGAATAGGTGCATCTGTGGTTTACAGCTTTTCCTAGGAATGGCATCACTCCAGCGTTCAGCAGTCAATTTGAGATTCATGAGATTATCAGCGGGAGGAGAAACTGCTAACACTGCCGATACAAATAATATTCTTGAATGCAACTGCAAACACTTCACACTTCAGCATCCTCACCGGTGCTTGCCTCTCAGCAGCTCCTGACCTCTGGTCTGCGTGCTGTGTGCGCCTGCACCTCCATGAATAATTTACTCTATTAATAAAAACCCCTTCAGAAGCCCTCCAGCCTCATGAAGCCTGAATTAAAGAGTTGATTTGCAATTACAAAGCCTATCTCAGGCCCTCGCACGGGGCATCAGAGGAGCCCTGAGGAGTGTGTGGCTGGTGTGAGTTGTGGGTTGGAGTGTTTGTGGTCCCTTCAAGTGATGCTCAGGTCAGTGGGGTTGGATAGGGTGTGGGGGGTGCTGATGGGGATGCATGAGTGTGAAGACTTGAGGGAGAGCTAAAAGACAACAAGAGAAGCCTGGAGGCACAATCTGATAGATTTGCCATCCTCTTCTTCCTCATTGCTTCGCCAGCATGCCCCCCTTCTGTTTTCAGGACTCCTCTGTGTTGTCCTCCGCCGACCCTCCAAAAAGCCATGGGGCCAATTCAGATTCTAGATCATCTCTAATATTATTCCCTGTAGGACCCTAGAAGAAAGTGCCCCCTGACAGTGCTGAGGGTTCACATGGCTGTCAACTGTGCCTCCAGGGTGCTGCACATTTTTCTCTGTATGTATCCAGACTAGAAAGAGTCTGAGTACACTGTATGTCTGTACGTTTCTGCCAGTGTGTTTGGCAGTGCTACCAATTAAAAAAAGCTTTAAACATTCACATTGAAAGATTGCATAACTGAGCATTATCATCAGTGCTAATGCAGGAAGTACTGTGTCTTTTATACAGCAGGACAGAAGTTAAGAGTGTGGATGTTTGTGTGGTGGATGGTCATGTAGAGCATGTGACTTTAATAGAAGAGAACACAGTTTGCGTCCCATCACAGTCCTGCAGTTAAGGTTTGGTTTGTTGGGATGTTCTGTAACCACAAACAATAGTTTAAGTTGCCCGGCCCAAACCATACTTTAGATGCCATACACAGATATCATAGAAAGTGCAAATTTTTCAAATAAAACGGTGTTAGTTTGTATTTCAGGGTCTTGCCGAGTCATCCAATATCAACATTCGTGTCTGGCGTGGTAGGCTTGCAGAGGTACTGACGCATAACCTTCCCAAATCTCAATGTCGCATTTATTGGCCGTGTGCATCAAACAATATTGATCCAAGACACTTCAATTTTCTGCCCAAAATCTACACAAGAAGAAAAGCGCAGCATCATTTTCTCCAAATATTCAGGAAACAGAGTTAGCTACTTTGGTTATTGCTGTTTCTAAATATCAGACTGAAATTAAATGTGCCAGAAGTACATCTTGTCTTTATCCTCTGCTTAATTAGAGCTTAGTTGTTCTTCCTCTCACAATAAGCAGGTTTCAAAGATAAATTGTCAGAAAATTGTCTGTTTCCAGTTACAAGTATTCTCGCTGGTTTTGTGACAAATGGTAGAAACTTCCAATAATCAAAAAGCAAAGCAGCCTATTTTTATTTTTGAAATAAACAAAGTGAGGAGTAGCTGAACCGAACATTAGTCATGCTATTGGTTCTGTGTGCCTGTATTACTTTTACATGTATCTATTTGTCCTGAAACAGGCTTAAATATTAAAGAACTGTGTTTTTTTTATATACAGATTGGTACCTGGGACCCTCCAAGTGGCCTGAACATGACCGACAACCAGAAGAGGAAGACGACTGATGTCTCTGATTCCTTATCCAATCGATCCCTGATTGTCTCCACAATACTGGTACACCATTCTTTTAATGAATCTGTTTGATTTTTGAACTGTTGTTGGAGCAGTTGCACCACTGTTCACAATTATTTCACCTATTGAGAGCTTTTACTTTTTAGTTGCATGTTGCATTGTGCGACATAAATGTACATCAATACCAAACTCAAAAACGGAGTGGGTAACAACATAATCTCACTGAAAGGTCCATGTACTAGTTTTGTGACACTTTCAACCGCATCTCACAGTCTTCCTCAGCAAATACAGGTCACTCAGACTTTACCCATGCACAGACCATACAGGTAGAGACAAAGGGACAGGCCCCTGTTCACATAGTGGGCCACCAGAAGTGTCATTTGAGGAGGGACAATGTGCATCTTATTCCTGGATGGTAGGTGAACCGAAATGTGTGCATCCATGGGAGGACCTGGGACTGGACGGAAGTGGACACAAACCTGTGGTTAAAGGAGGACCATAGACTTAATCTCCCAAGAGACGGTGGCCACGACAAATGAAGGAGGAGGACCCCTTTGTGACATGCTGATGGGAGAAAGCATCCGGCTTAATGTTCCTGGAAATGGCTCAGTTTGTGAATGTGAAGTTAAATTGAACAGAGAATAAGGCCCAGCAGGCCTGACAGAAGTTGAGGCGCTTGGCTGTTTAAATGTAGACCAGGTTCACATGATTGGTTCACACCACATAATGGCTGCTCCACTTCCTCCGGCCAGTGTCTCCACTCCTCCAAAGCAAGTCCAACAGCAAGTAGTTCCCTGTTCTCTACATCATAATTAGGTGCAGGGATCATGCTTCTGATCAGGTCCGGAGCACTGAGAGAGGACTGTGCCCACATCAGTAGCCAAAGATTGCATCTCAACTACAAACTGGCAAGAGGGATCAGGTTGGACCATGACTGGAATAGAGGTGAAGAGACTCTTTAGCTCAGAAAAAGCTTTTACAGCCTACAGCTTTTACAGGGTCCAGGAAAATAGAGTGAAAGAATAGCTAAGTCTGGTTAGAGATGCTGCTACCCTGCTGCAGTCCTGATGAAGCGGCAGTAGAATTGGTGCAAAGCAGAGGAACCGCTGAATTTGTTTACAGGTGGTTGGTATGGGCCACTCTGCCACAGCTCTGATCTTTTCTGGGTCTGTTGCCACCTTCCCACTCTCAATGATGTATCCCAGGAAACTCACGGAACTGCCAGAAAACTCACATTTAAAGCTGGAGTTGGAAAAACAGCAGGAGCACTGGTGAGCCCAAAAGCCATTACCAGATGCTTGAAGTGTCTGTGGGGTGTGTTGAGAGCTGTTTTCCATTCATCTCCCTCCCAAATCCTGACATGGTAGTCTGCGTTCAGGAGATCCAGTTTTGGAAAGGCTGTGACACAATGGAGCAGCACAAAAGCAGAGCTGATTATTGGCAGAATGTACTTGTTTTGTTATTCAAGCCACTGCAGTCAGTGCAAGGATGTAGAAAGCGGTGCAACCATGGCCTCTACTAGAGGCAAAGCCAATTGCAGGTAGGAGGAGTGGCAAAATGAACTCCGTATGACAACCTTCTCAGCAGACCACTCAATATGGGGGTTATGTTGCTTCAGCCAGGGAAGTCCCAGAACTAGAGGTGTGTTAGAGGCAGAGAGGATGTTCACGCAGGTGATTATCAAGCCTGGATTGCTGCAAAGGGACAGTTAGCGTCATTGATTGAACTCCGGGGAGAACTGAAAAGAGCAAAATCCAGAGCAGACGGTCAAGTGTGTAGGATTCCCTGGTGAAGAAGACACTGGAGATGGAGGTGAGGGAAGATGCTGGATGGGCTGCAGTGCAGAGACTGGTGGGGTACATTCAAAAGTTAATCTTACCTCTTCATTAGTTAATCAAGTGATTTGAGCTTGGCTGTTGTCAGAGAGGGTCCGGAGAAGTTGTCAGTGATGCCCCAGTCATCTGCCTTGGCTGGAGACTGTTTTCTGAATATTTATGGTTTTCCAGGTCGTATTCCAGGAGTCCATGCTGGCCAGATTGTTCTGTTAAGTGGAACTGAGTCTCAAACTCAAAAGCAGGATGCAGACAGAAACACAAGGGGGGGGCAGCAGGAACACAAGGAATTAGGAGCAGCACAGCCATGACGCAAGCAGTTGCATAAATTATTGTGCTGTCTTTCAACATGATCTACATCTAAACAACCACTGAAAACTGCTAAAGAAAAACATAAGCAAAAAAATAAATAAGGTATATTAGTTGAACTGGAAAGCTATGGAAAGCTCATGGTCCTGGTCAGGATGGGTTTTACTCAATGCAGTTACCCACCTAATACAGTGATAGGCCCTGCAGAAGGAAAAGGAATGCAATTGTTAGCCAATGGGAGGCTTATCTGACCATCCGCATCAATTAAGTTAGATTGGTATTTGATCAAAGGGGTGTGCTACTAAATGAGATTAATGGATTAGTGAGGTATTTTGTGCCTAAAGCCACAGTTTTCAATGTCAGGAAGGTGGCTGTCTTTTACCCCGGCTGCACAGCCTAACCTGCTCCAGAGGGGGTTCTGCTCAGTGTTTTGGATTTAAATCAGTTATAAAAAGTGCCACCCTTCCACTCATTCTGTTCCTGACAATATTCTTGATGAGCAATAAAGATTCTGCGTTGTTATTATTATTTTTTTCCTGTTTGCTTCAGGTAATATTAACACTTTAAATTTTACGCAGCATGTAATCCACACACTGAAAGAATGAGAAATTTACAGCAACTATAGACCACTTTGGATTAAGTGTCTGTGCATGTCCCTGATTTGCTGCCAGGTTTGTTTTGTACTGCCAGTATTGCAGCAAACACCAATTAGAATATTGATTGGCCTATTGGTATTTACCACAGAAAATATTCAATCAATAAAATAAATTTCACTTTGATTTGGCCAAAAAACTGAAGTGATTTCGTCGTACCATTCGTTAGAGGACAGGGTCACATCTAAATGAAGTTCTTGATCATAATATTTAAGTGCTGTATTAAGTTTAAGCGCTCTCTGCAATTTGCAGTTGTCACATTAGAATTACTGAGGGTGCAGTGAGTTGTAAAATACATACTGTATATTATATATGATGATAACTTTTCTGCCAGCATTCCTCTCTTGCCTTATTAGAATAGAATATTTTTTCTATATTCCTCATAGCCCCCCATTATATTGATTTGTTCCTTCTGACTGCAGGCAGCATGCAATAGGTCCTTTTTGTGTGAAGGTTGACTTAAAAGATGCACCAAAAATCCCCTTATTTAGGGACTGGACACAGAGCCTGATGAAGAAAACCTGAGTGAACAGAAAAAGTGGATCATTAGCATTGTGACAGCCATGCTGTCATGATATCAAGTCCCTGACAGGGGTGTTTAGTTTTGTTGAGGCAGCTCACGCGAAGAAAGCCTGGCTATGTCAAACTTGCTTTGTAGTATAAGCCTCAGGTCTTTGGTAAAAAGTAGCACATTTAACCATTTGTTAAACGTAACCCTGCTCTCTGGAGTTCACTGTTATCTAACAGGATTTCTGAGCAATAAAGTCTACAACTTTGAAACACTTGCCTCTTGCTGCCATTTTGGACAATGTGCAAATTAAATATTGCAGCTTTAAATGTCTGTTTATAGCCAAATCAAATTGTAATGGTGCTTTATGTGGGACCAATTATAGCAGGCTAGAACAGCTCTCAGTCATAGCAGACTTCAAACCCTCCAAAGATGTCATTATTTTTAAGCTTTTCCTATTGAAAATTCCTTCAGTGCTTTGCCTGAGCTGCCCTTTCTGTTTAGAGCACTTTCTGGGGATGCTGCTCTCCAACTAAATTGAAGTAGAGTACCCCAAAGCACTGCACTCTCAAATTGCCAGTTGACTTCACCACTTTGGAGGACTCCAATTTGGTGGGAGCAGGCTCAGGCAGGGAAAATTGACTGATTGATTGTCCAATAAGATTTCATGGTTTACGGCTCTGCCTCTTATCAACCAATTTATCAGGTATATTGTTTTATTGTTTCTCTCACCAGTGGTGCCAAAACCAAGGAATTCAGGCAGAACTGTGAGAGGAAGCAGCAAATTTAAAATCTTTCTGATCTGTATTCTTGACAGCAATAGTTTTTCTCCATCTGGCTAGCTGTTTGCTCCAGCATCCAGTCTTTATGCTAAGCTAAGCTAATCAACTCCTCACTCCAACTCCCACAGACAACTTAACTCACAGATTTGAGAGTGGTATTCTAGCTCTCTGCAATAAAGTGAGCATGCATTTTTCCTAAACTGTTAAACTACCTTCAAGGCCCCTATCACTTCCCAAAGATGCCACTCACTTTACAGTATGTGGGTGGTGTACACAGCAGGCCTGTTAACAGGAAAAAAAAAAAAAAAAAAAAAACAACATTAATTAATTTACCACAAACTAATTGCTGAATGCAGGATCTGGAGCTGATTTTCTGTTGCTGAACAGACCTGTGAAAAATGTTTACTTACCATACCTACTGTGCTTGTGTGTGTTAACATATGCACACCTATACTCCTGTACACACAGACTATATGCCATATGAGGACCATGACAGTGGAGGGAAACTTGTCGAAGCAAGCCAAATTAAAGTCAAATATGATCCTGTTATTGAGGAGGCAAGCGTGAAAATAACAATATCAAGCAAATTGTGGGTTGTCATTATTTATCGTGGGCCTTCTTTCCTTCCTCGCGTGCTGTGAAGTGATTGGATTGCAGTTATTAGCACGACTCTCTGCGGCTGTAATTGCCATATCAGGATTGAGTCATGGGGAGATGTGTGATGGCTTTGAGCAGTGAGGAAAGGAAGGGAGGGCTGACAATAATTGGGTTTGTTACGTTTGATTGATGCACACTTTCATCCAGCTTCTCATCATTTTCTCCGGGATTATGTACTATAAAACATGATGTAATTACTGTTGAGATCTTGGCCTATCAACAGTTTATCTACTTTGGAAATCACTCCTGTGATGTTGTGATGGGAATGAAGTACCTTTAGGCTAATGGCTGGAGCTGCAGATAATATACTGTGTAATGTTTTAAAGAGAGCATGGAGCAGGCCTGCTTCCTCTTGCACAGAAACAACCCATGTTTCATTAGTCACTGCAGGAACAGAGCTACCTGCAGACTGCGCTAAAATTCAAAATAATGTATAAAATATTATACTGTAGATTTAAATGAAATTTTTCTCTGCTGGAAAGACAAAAGGACAAAAAAAAAAAAAAAAAAAAAAAGCCCAGAGCAGAAGATACCCAGCATCAGTTCAGGCATTCTGGGGGCAGCAACTGCCTCACTGCAGACATCACATTTAGTGATCAAGTATCTGTTGTTGCGTCAGTAGTTGAAAGTAGATCACATCATCGTGATCATTTCTAGTGAACCTCTAAAATAGCTAATGTTATGATGTTTGTCATTGCCTTCCTAAGCTAACCACTGTCTGTGGATCTCATCAACATTTCGATTCATTCCTGCTGAAGATATGAATGTTTAAAAACAGCTCACAAATATTTAATGTCATTGACAGAAAGCTCAGTCATTTCCTAAAACAGCTGGTCACTGTCATTTTTATCAAATGTTACTTAAAGACAAAGGAATATAAACCGTTTTCAGTGACTGATTTCAGTTACATTTCATGCTATAGTGAATATTTGGTTACTTGTTAGTAGGATATTTTCATTGATGGTTTGGATTTGCATCAGGAGAATCGTTGACAATTCGTCTTTAGTCAAAGATATTACATATCTACAGCCACCACTTCTGATGTACATTCTACACAGAATACACTGTCCGAAAAGGTGAAGATACTTAATTACAGAGAACCATGGCAGGATGGGAGGACAAGTTTGTCTTCATTAGTTGACGTTTGGTACATGAAACAGAATTATTCAAGTACATTTCATTTACTTCCAATGTACAATAAGTCAATCAGCTGAAATTGAAATTAGAAACTAGAAAGCTAAAACAAAGAGAGGAACAGTAAACCTTTAATTGATTAAAATGTTGGGCTGCAAAACCAAACAAACCTCTGGTCTCAGATCAGGTCTCATTTCCATTTGCCTGTCAGTATTCAGGGCAACTGTTCTTAGACGACACATGAGGAAATGCAACCAAGCTGGTGCTAGAGCAAACAGACTTTCCAGACTGTCACATTCAGGAAAGAGACAGGAGGAAAAGGAATGAATAAATAGGACCACTTGCATTAATTATGGATCATGCTGATGAATCAGTACTGTAAGGGATCATTAAATTAAATGACTGAGCTACCAAACATATGTTGTATCCCGGCAATTATCTGCTGTGTGATGTATCTCATTTTTCTAATATGTCTCCAGGAGGAAATGTTTCCATCAGGTGCTCATAGGTAAGGACATTAACCAAATCCATCATGACAGAGAAACAGACAGTAGTTGATTGATTACGGATTAATTGGCCTTTGAGTAACTTTGAATTTGTGCAAATAATGGTCCCTTGTCTATCTATCTATCTATCTATCTATCTATCTATCTATCTATCTATCTATCTATCTATCTATCTATCTATCTATCTATCTATCTATCTATCTATCTATCTATCCATCTATCTATCTATCTGTCTGTCTGTCTGTCTGTCTGTGCTATATTTAAGCCAATAGGCAGTCTTCCATCACTCCATGCTGAGAGCACCTGGATGATTTTCTTTGTTCTCTGCTACAGCCACAGCACATGGAAGAGAGTCAATAATACTAAAATAAATGTTTAAAAATGACTCAAATAAGGCAGTATCATTTGTTTTTTCTAAGGCACAAAATCCATTGTTTTTAATTTGCTGGAAAAGATCAGGCTTGATTTTGTGTTTACGGGAGTCTTCAGAGAGACATGGAAGTGGTATAGCTTTAATTAGGTTTTCTTTACAGAGACACTCGGCTTTTCCTTCACTCTCTGTTTTTAATTAAAGATGCACCGGCCTTCCTCTGCAACCAGCCTTGCAGCAGGAGGTATGAGGGAGTGTGTGTATTTGTATGTGTGTGTGTATTCAGGGCAGCAGGGTAGGGAGTAACACCTAGAGGACCCTTCATGTGCATGTATCTAACATGATACTCACACCATCATACTGGCCCATTTGGAATCCCAACAGTCAAAAACTATAATTGAATACGTCGTGTATGTAGCTGAATAATTTGATAGTATTTCACAAAGCATAGATTGTTTTACTTTTACTTTTCAATCAGTTAATAAGCCAATAGAAAATATTTTTTGAATAAAAAATAACCACTTATTAGTACATGAAAACTCTTTCAAATGTCACTTACTGTATTACCGAGACAATTGTAGAAAGCAATTATAATCAAACCAAACCAAACCAAAATCAAAAATCATAGCCTGTTTCATCATGTATTTTACATTTGTCGAGTTTGGTAACTCTCAGTGGAAAAAAATAATGATCAAAACTGATGCAGAAAATCAAAAGATATCCTTTATGCTTCTTTCTATGACTAATGCAGCTACTACATTACCCATGATGCAAACGCATAGCATCGTTTTGAAGGTCAGCACAGTCGAAAGTGGAGTTTGACAGCATCAGCTGTGAGCTGGAGGACTTTTTTAAAGCAATATTGGGACATGTGTCTTTTTATAAGCAGAAGAAAAGAGGCCAGTTCAAAACTGGGACAATGTCATGTTAGAAAATACAGAAATATCCATTCAATTAAAATGATTTGAAACACATTTCATTACCTGATTGGCGGTATTGTAACTGTGACAACGACATTAACATCCTAAATCAATTTATTTTATTTAGCTCACTGTATTATTTACCGTAATAACATTTGTTGTCTCATAGTGCGTCAGCAACAAATGTCCGTAATCGTGTTGGGCATGTGCTCATGTGTCAGATTATATACTTCACTGCGCCTGTGCTGATACGATTAATTGGGATTAAAGCATGTGAATAGTAGCGGGAGAACCAAGCTCGTTGAATCCAACCATGCCATTAAAAATTCTTTTGAACAGTGTCTCTTTGAAGATGTAATTCTTAAAAAAACAGACATTGCTAAATCTCTGTTGGTCAATGTCGGCCTGAATCAAGCCAAAATAAACAAAGTGCATGAATCAGTGCGTAACTTCAGTGGTTGGTGCAGGAGAGGCTTTGGTAACCAGATAACCAGATCTGGATCAATACAGCACAAAAGAAAACTGTTAGTTATCTACTCTTCTGCTGTCACACCACAGTGTCTCCCAGCCTCCTAAATTAAGTCAAGGCTTTGAGTTGCAGTTTTGGTGTGTTTTGTGAGATGTGTGAAGAGTGAAAGGTGACATTTCTCTTATGTTGGAGCTACCTGTATAAAACCGTTTAAGCCCTTCAACACATCGCTTCCGCTTCCACAGATGGAAGATAAAAGCTTTTATAATGTCCAGAAACAATCGCAGGTGTTGCTGATCGCTCCAGTGAGAGATGGTAATGTGCAGTGCTGCTGCTCATGATAATTACAGTCTTTCACAGTTGACAGAAGGTGAGAGGTCATAAGCTGCTAATGTGCTCACAATCGCTTCTTTGTGCTCGACATGCAAGAACAGTTGTTTCGTTAGTTAACATGGCAGCAAATAGAGACTGAGGGAAAATGGTCAAAAAATAAAGGGAGGAATTCATTCTCATTTAAAGGGATTTACTGTCACCTTGGTCAGAAGGTCCTTTCAGAGATAAGAATAAAACCAATGTAAAAGAAAAGCAGAGATGTCTAGGATTGTCTGTATAGGATGTTTGTGCATGTTTACACTGCAAGGCTGGGAGCAGAGCAGAGAGGCAGCAGGTACTGTAGCACTGGCAAATTAAAAAAAAAATAAAAATGAGCCGAGCAAACACCATTTGGGAATGTTCGCAGACATGTGCATTATACTAAATGACACATAAGACCAGTGCTCATATTTGTTACTTAGTCTAAATAAATATTCAAATGTCCTACTGAGTTTGTATCATATTCAGTCGACTCATCTTGTTATCTTATTTTTATTTATTCAAGCTTTAGTTGACTGAAATTTCTGAACATCTCAGTCAAAGAAAACCAAAATTATTTTAGTCTAGTTGTAGTCACTGGAATCTGTTGACATTTTAGTCTTTTGCAGTCAGCAGATTATATCGAACTTTTCAGTCAATCTAGTCTAGGAAAAAGAAAATGTTTTTCTTATTATTGTCTGATGAAAGACACAGGGTGACTGATTAAGAATGCAGCTTTGCAGAACGTGTCTGGTCTCGTGGTCTGATGGAATTAGTTTAAGGAAAACATCCAGATTTATTTTGATACCAAATCAAGTCAAATTCATTTTGATGGTAATGTGAAGGACAGTGAACACAAAGCATTTTAATGTCACCAAATACCTGCTGAAGTACATCAGTTTAATTAGCTGCTCAGGTGTGGGAGCATGCTAGGCTGTTGTTTATGATTTCAAAGTGTGTAGCTTTTAGCTACACACACGAGCCTGTGCACACACACACACACACACACACACACACACACACACACACACACACAGACACACACACACACACGTGCATGTCCAGTATTGTTCATTGTGATAAAGAGAGATTTTGGAAAAGTACTAATTCTTGAAACTACAGTTTAATCACTTCCTTTCTCGTGACCGATTTAGAATGATGATACAGTCCTAGTTCGTGTTTAATGACATCAGTGCTGTCGCATCATCGTCATGTGTTGGCCATGGGAAAAATGTTGCTGACAGACATATTGAGTCATAGTTTTTGTTAATGAAATCAACACTAGTAAGACGCAGCAGTCAGGAAGGGTGTGGGTGTATTAAACCATTTTTATACTTTTTATCCATCAGTGGTGTCTTTCTTGGAGCCGTGTCAAGACTCACTTGCACTTGCTTGTGAGAATGTGGTGGGTGGGCCTCAGACCCTCTAAAAATGGAAGAACGTTTTTTACATTTTCAAGTGAAATGCATCAGTCTGGTGCAAAATTAAAAGGCTTGATCTATGAAGACCTTGTTCTAGTAAATAATTTAATCATATACATATTGGTTGTGTATGTACGAATGGTGATGTCACACCCACAAAGCACGATGGCGAGACAAAATTCACAAATAGTCAAAACACAATCTCTTTTTAACAACGAGCAGCCAGATATGTCAGTCAACATAAGAGAGGAGGCTGACACATCTGACTGAGAGTGAGAGATGCTCCGCTGAAGCAACAAACACAACGTTAGAGTCAGACGTTAGAGTGTGAAAAATCTTTTCAGTTCATCCGTCTCAAACCGCGATGAGACAAAGCAGACTGCGGCGGGCCACCACAGTCATTAATGGGGAACAGTGAAAAAGTTAAAACACTGGCAAGGCCTAAAAGTCGAGCTCTGTACAACAATGAAGGTCGTGCTGCCATAAGGTTTGGCTACTTTGCTGACTCGACAGGAGAACAATGGCAGTTTTGCCAATAATTGTTTGTGGAGGGGCTCAGACATTCAGTTAACAACTGAACAAAGTGTTCAGCAGAGTCAACAACTCTATCAGAGGCTGAAAGCTGGCAGACGTCAGTCAGTTCACTGTAAAACTGGCTTTACAATGGAGACAAGGGCTTAACGGCAGTCCAGCTGCAGATATCTATGACAGTGCTGCGCTTTAATTACTGTATGTTTCACTGTGTTCACTTTCATTTAGAGTGTGACAGAGAGTGATAGTTGGCCTCACCTACAGAGGTCTGTTCTGTTTGCACTCAGTGATGGAGAGCGGAGGCCACTGGGGGCAGGAGGTTTGCAGCGGAGATGTTTTTGTTAGGCGTGTTACTGAAAAGGAGATAACTGAACCTTTCAAGTTGTTTAATGCTGTCAACAGTCTCAGCAATCTCCACCGGCATCAGAAAACACAAACTGACCAAGCTGGCCAATCTCAGCCTTTCAACACTTTAAACTACAAGAAACTAAATCATTTCCGATAGCTACAAACTAGTTAATCTCTAATAAAAATTGATAATATATGTGAATAATAGTTTGATTCACATTCTGTATTTTTATCACTTTAGTGATGTTGCAGGAGAGGAATTTCAGGAATGAATTAGAGTGAGGAGGTTTTACTTTCCACCCACTCTTCTCAAAGCAGGACTTAACTTCAATACACAGTCGCTGAGGTAGTGAGTGATAAATAGGCCTAAATTTAGCATATTTGAAAATGAAAAGGCAGCACCCCCTTCCTACGCCCAGACTCTAATATTGGTAATATCAATGAGTGTCGTCCTTCTGCACACAGTAATAAAAGTCTCTGGAAAAACTGCCGATGTGGATTTAAAACACCGGCATGTTCATCACCATTGAAGCAGTGTTTCAGTTACCATGGTAATGGGAAGACAGGGAAACGCTGCTCTTACCTCGGAGTGCTCGATGTTGCAACGGATGTGTAGCGTACTGCACATATGTTGCATGCACATCATCTGCACAACACAATGCTGTCACATCTACATGTATGTGTAGCTGTCGTCAACGGTAGCTGACTCACCGTCTTGTATATTTCAGTGGCAGTTAGCTCTGTTATGTGCGCCTGTTTTTATGGAGGTATGTGTACACTTCAGTTATGTTCACCCTGCACTACATGTCTGTGCAAACAGCCTGTTTTGGTGTGTGTACTGTATGTCTTGACATTGCAGGTGCTCTGGTATTGATCTGTATGTCGAGTGTTTTCTGCACTTTCATCACGATTACATCAGTGTCCTTCCGGTCAGGCAGCTGCTGAAGTGTAATGTAGCAACGCATGAGCTTCAGTTGATACAACAAATTATGTACTGATCATCAGTGATGAAATTGATGGTTACAGTGTGGCTAAATGGGGCTATAGCTGCTAATTTTATGTGATGTCCTGTTTATGTTTTAGAGTGAGGGCAGCAATGGGAAACATTTACATTTGAAAACATAGTATTTGTTAAAATGTTCACCATTTCATGTGAGAAATGCATGTAGTGTGAAAACATCAATTTAAAATGTTATTTTTTAGTTTGGGACGCAGATGTCAGGTTTAATATCACACAACAGTTTATGTGTGATGAAGTCACATGATGCCACATATCTGGTTTTCAAATATTTCACATGTGAAATGGTGCAAACACCATTTGCAAACAAATGCAGACAAAAATTTCCCAGCATGTATAACATACATGTATATGACAGATTTATATGATAAACAGTCGACATGTGGTTTTTTAAATATTTCACATTTGGAATTTCATGTATGCCATGTTTTATAAGTAATATCTTATATGACAGTGTTTATTGTGGCAAATTCTCATTTAGCCAGATGTAGGATTTGGATTCAACACCTTTGAATAAAATTTACATGGTATAGGTATGGTTAATATATATGTGTGTCTCTTTTTAAACATGTCACATTAGAGTTGTTAACAATTCCACATGTGCTTTTTGTAACAGACAAAAACTCCACATCTGGTTCATTGTCATTATATGGACACGTGATTTTCATACATCACATGAATTCATCTCACATATTTTCACCATTACAGATATTTGTCGGTTTTGGATATTTCAGATACGGCAACAAAGTGTTATTTAAAAGAGGGACACCAGCCTTACTTGTCCTTTTTGTAAGGAACAAAAATTTGACAAAAAATGTTATATGTGAAACTGCATTTTGTACATGAATTAATGGATGTCTCATGTGTTATGTTTATATATTACTATTATTTTTATTATGGAGGCAAATAAATAGAGGGGGTTCACAAAGATTGGTTTTCTATTTAGATTTGAATTAGTTGTATGAAAAAAAACTGTCACACTGTTCTGCCACTTTTTTCCTCACAATATCGTCATGTCACTATTACAAGGCAAATTTATGATATACTGCAAAAACAACACACACACACACTCACACGAACATCTTACGGTCTGGATGCTCCTCAAGCTCCAGCCAGCGGAATGTGTCAAAGCTGTTAGCAATTTTAAATGATTTTTCTTTTCCAATCGTGGCACAGTTATACTATAAACAACACCTGCTTGACAATATATCCCTGGATTTATTTGTCTGAGAGAGACAAGGGAGTCATAGAAATGAGGGACGTGTGGTGAGAATGAGCGTCTAAGGCTAACAAAGACAGATGGTGTGTGGAGCAGAGGTATAGAAGGGAGGAGGCACGAGGAGGAGGAAACGGGCAGCGGAGCAGGGGGATGGAGAGGAGAAGGACGTGGCAAAGGAGGCGCTCAGCAGGCAGGAGGGAGGAAAAAAGCTGTATGAAAGAAGACATTAGTAATCACCCCAGCTGTTTGTGTGAACAGAGCTGGTGCGCCGGCTCTTGCTCTCTCTTTTTGTGTCCGTCTATCAGTATCTCTTATCTTATTGACAAAGCATGCGGTGTCCTGAAAGCTGGGCCTGGGCCCGAAGCCAGCCTGCTGAGCCTGAGAGGAGCACAGAGTCATTGATATGGGGGATTATCTCTTATTATGGTCATGCCTCACTTTGCACCCACCCCACCTCACATCACAGGACTGGGACTGCTGGCAAGCACACACACAAACACAGCGGCTTTACACATGCTTTACTAGCCGAGCCAGTGTGTGTTTGGGCTTGCGCGGCTCAAAAGCCTATCTCACACATCAGACACCCTCTCAGATCGGCCTTATCAGTAGGTAAAAGATGCCAAGTGCTGCAGAGACTCATTCCTCTCCCACTATTTCACCTGACAGGAAGAGCCATACGTGATGTTCAAGAAATCTGACAAGCCGCTGTACGGGAACGACCGCTTCGAGGGCTATTGCATAGACCTGGTGAGAGAGCTGGCCAACATCCTGGGCTTCACTTACGAGGTTCGCCTGGTGGAAGACGGAAAATATGGCGCCCCGGATGAGAACACAGGCCAGTGGAATGGCATAGTCAGGGAGCTACTGGAGCACGTGAGTGTCCAAACAGCATTTTTAAAGTGGATGTGATCCGAGCTAACAGATGTCAATTCACACTCATTCTGAGAGGATCACTCCAGTTCATACAATCTGGGCATATTTTTATAGATTTGGGTAGTGGGTATTTTTGTTTTGATAACATTGTACATGCAAAGGTAACGTTCTTAAATTTGAGGGTTAGGGTTAGCTATGAATGGCTATGAAGACCTACAGCAAGAAACAATAGGAGTCAGATGATCAGACAGGAAACACACTGGTGTTTATTGTACTGGAAAACTGCAGTGGTCTCCCAGTTCCCTCCTACGTACTAGTTTTAATAAACTGGAAGTTGTTTTGCCCAAGATGGAATAAATCATAAACTACCAGCAGCATGAGCAAGCAGAGCGGAAGAAAATAATACGTAAAAAGCAGCCATTGGCATGTTCAAGTAAAAAATATAAAATGACAGTAAAAACAGCTTTTTAGGTTTTAAAACGACTGTTTGGTGTCTGTTACAGCTCAAAGACTTCACTGTACTAAACATCCTGTCCAAGTCAGAGACAAGAGTAAAAGACAAATGCCAGTCTTCTGTCACCCCCATCAGATTGAAATATCAGGACAGTTTGTTGTAGTGCTGAAACAATGAGTACATGAGTTGAGTGACAAAAACATATTTTTTAGATAGGACTTAGATAATCTTGCAATGTTGAAGTCCTTTGTAAAGCAAATTGCCATCTTTTGGTTGAAAAAAACAAGCAATTCACATATAAGGAGAGATTTAACAGATGTGCCAAATACCAAACCTGCTTTCCTTTTTTCCTTTTATGTTAGGATAGTTTCGTTAGTGTAAACTGTCATATCAACGACTACTACCATCCAAATGTTTGGCTGGACCAGGAACAGGATGTGAGACACACATGAGGGACAGAAAATGAAAAAGAAAGAAGGTGGTAACGACTAGCACTATTTGAGAGAACAGTGATGCGAGGATAGCATAGATTCTGATGTGACTTGTTTCCCCTACAGAGCTTATTAAAACACACACAAGCCCACACAATCTGCTCACAGTCTAGATCATTACACCAGGCAAAGTCCCAGTTAGGATAAACTGCATGGGCAGAAAAATATCAGGCGCTGCACGGCCAATAGTCAATATCTGACCCCATTAGAAGAAGCACCCACAAGGGGTCAAGTCTCCCTTAACTCCTCCAGACTTGTCTTCTGCTTCTGCTCTAGATCACTGGCCGTCATGACAGATGTTCTGATCTTTAAAGGGTGAGGGGCCTGATCCCCTGCGAGATGATGTTCAGCGTGGGTTTGCCCCACTTTTTGCGCAGGGTCCTGGCTTGACTTAGACGCTGATTGCAGCAGACAGGCCCTCAGAAGACTGGGGAGTGTGGACTCACAGAGAAGAAGTTTAGTTGAGGGAGAAATGCTGAATCGAGCTGAACAAGTTGAAAACATCCTGTCAGAGGAACTTAGCAAAATTATCTTTGGTCTGTCTAATTCTCAAAGTGCAGTAAACACATCTTGATGTATTTACACTGTGCAGGGTTGCATTAGAGTAGTTTGGGCAAATTCAGAGATGCCTGATATCAGCGAGACTTTTCATGTATCACATCTGTGAGCAATGAGCTCAGTCAATTCATCCTCCAGTGATATATGGCAACCTTCATAAGACAAAGAGGATATATCTTTGAGAAATGAACCACTTGACCTTGCTGTGAATGTTTAGCATTTATAGTCACAATGCAGCCCAAGATTTATTAACTGTCAACAGCACAACACGGTTTTCATCCCAGATACGGTAACATGACTTTCCAGGGCTGGCTCTATACATCCCTTCTCAATATCACTAAAGCACACATCTCCCACACAAGCACGACATGCCATATTATAAATAATGTGATAAGAAACATGATGTTAATGTTAATTAAATATCACACTGTGCTACAAACAGTCGCCTGTGTGGTGGTAACGCATTCAGTAAGCAAACCTTAACAAAACTTAACACAGGTGTAGCAGTCGTCACAGACTCTGCTCTTGTTTCCACTTTCTTGGCCTCGTTTGGGGAAAAGTTCCTGGGTGTACATTTTGGTATTGCTCAGGAGGTGATACCTAATATTCAGTAAATTTCAGGTAGTTTCAGTGTTTGATGAAAATCCTGCCGAGCAGGTGTGATTTGTCACATCAAAACAAGGATAACTGCATAAAACACAAGAGCAACCATCGTTTTACTGCTGCATCTGTATCGAGCAGACAGGGAACAAGAAGGAAACGTTGTAGGAACATTGATAGAAGACCAATGACGATTTGTTGGAAAAACTGATGTTTCTAAGTCCTCAGTAATATAGGGGGGGGAAGAAGGCACTCACACGGAGACAAAACAGTGGTTGGGAAAGAAACAGAAAAACTTCAAAGTGGTGTGAGCCATTTGATTTAATTTTGGGCCACAGACTAAAGACCCCCAGCACAGCCCTTCCTTTGCATATACAAGTATGTCTCGTCTTTATTTAAGTGTTAAAAAAATTAACAATAATAAAATACTTAGTACCAAAGCCTCACACGTGTGTGCTATTGGAAGCCAATCCTTATGAGGTGTTAAGTTCTTGCAGTGGAAAATGAGTATTGGTGTCCCAAGAATTGCAACTACACCGACACTAAAGGATCAGTGAGGCCAGGTCTCAGGTTATATACAGTCTCCACCCCAACTAACTGCCCACAGTGTTAATGTCAGAAGTATTTTCAGGCTTTCAAATCACACAAATGCAGTAGTTATTTCCTGTCTGCTTGGGAAGAGTGGCAACCAACCGAACTAAACTCCTGAAGCTGAACGAAATATGAACAGATGAAGATACAAATGACACAGTCAGTAGTTGCTATAAGCACTACTAAAACAAAACTACTACTCGCCTGTTAGACGACAGGGCAGGAAAGGTACAGCATGTCCTTAAAATAAGTGCTTGTTCTTTTTGGATGGATGAAAGCTCTCACTGAAATGTCAGTCTATTAGTGTTTTTGGTGAAGTTGTCATTATAAACAGACCGACCATGTTGAGCGGTGCTGCGCCATGTACTGCACACACCGGATGTGCCTTCCACAAATAGTCAAGATACAGTAGCCTGAAAACTGAAAGTGGAATAACCTAAACTGGAGTAACTGACAAAACATCAGAGTGGAACATCTCAACATGTAGGTCTATTTTGGGGAGCAGCATTTCTTAATTGGATGCTGCATAACATTATGTCCAAGCATCATGCTCTGCCTTTTACAGTCTGATCACTTGCATGATAAATAATAGTGTGCTGCAGTCTAAAGTCTGGCTATACAAGTCTGTTCATATTAGCCAGATCCTAGAAGGAGAGCAGGAGCACTTTTATCCAGCAACTGCAGATCAGGTTGAGTAGTGAATTATTGCTATGAAGAGGACCTTGTTGTTTTTTGTTTTAGTCCTCTAAAGCACTGGCAACCTGTCCTATATATTGCTGTGCCTCCCACTACATCATATTAAGTATAGTACTATGATAGGCTACAGCTCCCAGCCATTCTAACAAAGGAGAAAGTAGGTAAAGAAAATAAATGCATGCTTTGATTTAGGTTCCAGAGAGAGAAAGGTGAGTTTAGTAGCAGGAGTATACTTGATGGGTGGAAAGAGAAAGAGGGCTTTAAATTTCTTGCTAAGTGCCTTAGGACAGACTCTGTAGTGTGTAAAGACCCTGTTTTCTTAATTTGATTGCCTCTAAACGCTTCCTGTGCCCGTGACTTATGGCCTATCTCTCTTCCCTTTTATGTTTGCTGTTGACAGAGAGCTGATCTGGCGGTGGCTCCCCTCGCCATCACATATGCGCGCGAGAAGGTTATCGACTTCTCCAAGCCCTTCATGACGCTGGGTATAAGTATACTGTACCGCAAGCCCAACGGGACCAACCCTGGGGTCTTCTCCTTCCTCAACCCCCTCTCGCCCGATATCTGGATGTATATTCTGCTGGCTTACTTGGGTGTCAGTTGTGTGCTGTTTGTCATAGCCAGGTAACATGCCACGTCCAGTGATCACAGCTTCACACACAGTCAGACACATGCTCAGCTGCCATCGCTCAGCCGCGCCCATCTGACTAACAACAGGCTAATCTCTGTAATTACAGGATCTGAGTCCTGAGCACGCTCACTCACACATAGTAAAAGCTTTCCACTCAGTGACAGTGCTGACGCTAATCAGTGGTCTTGTATCAAAGCTTAGACTCAACATCATTGCTGTGTAGTGTGTTTTAAGCAGTTTATCCATGAAAGATCACATGAATACTTGCCTCTTCCACCATTAGACATCATGTTTGGAGAATGTGTTGTTTCTGGTTGGCACTTGGCAAGGCTGCTAGGTTACTCCAGGCCTGCTTGAACTCACATATCAGTAAATAAAACCACAGGAGATACAGACACATACAGGAACACAGGCCTGAGACAGAAAGCTGCAGGCTTATCAGCCGTTTTAGGGTTGTGTGTATGTGTCTGAGAGAGTGGCAGAGAGCTTGTGCAGTCATATGGATACGTGCGCGCAAGTGTGTGTGTGTGTGTGTGTGTGTGTGTGCGTGTGTGTGTGTGTGGAATGCGTTCAGCTCGATGTGAACACTGCTGCCCCTCTCACTCCTCTCCCTCACTGTCCCCAGTGTCTCAGAGTTCATGCTGTCTTTTCTCTTGTTTCCTTCACCTTGCGTCAAACACACCGATGACTCAGAGATATAGTGGGGTTTTTTTGTTTTTTTTTTTCATGTGGACACACAGGTAGCTGGTTTATTAGAGTTTGGAGCTGTAACCTCATCGGATTAGACATTTTGTTGGAAAAATGGAGTCAAATCTGATTCTCCTCCTTCTAACCTTTGCATCTGTACTCTGTCCTGATTAACGCTCTGTGTTCATAGCAGCTGAGAAGCCATAAAGATGTAGCCAGATATATCTGTCCAGACTACTTTGCTCTGCCTCTTCAAGGCATAAAGAACTGTTGGTTCAGATGTCAACGTCTTTTTTCCCTTACAACCTGATCTTTAGGGTTACTTCCTGTAGGTGCTTTAGATTACTTTCTCACTTCTGCAGAAAAGTTCTCTTATTAGTGGGGCTATGATCTGCAACTTCAGGTCTCGCACCGCAGTTTATTGGAGCCACCAAAGTTCACGTGATATCGCACTTGTTCAAAGAATCTGAACTCAAGGAGGAAGTGCTGCAGAGTTTAAACACGTTGCTATAAGCATGCTTGTTGTGAACATTTCTGAAGTCAGACAAGGTTGTAGAACTCATTTGGAGTTGCACTAATGGTGTTGGTGATGGACAGTGATGAGATCATACAGTAAAAGCAGATGTTGAGTTGGTGGATGAAGTTGCTCTGTAGAGTGTTAGGGATAAGGAAATTATCATAGCGCTGCATGAGAGTAAAAAAAAAACCATCCTGTTAAACAACAACATTTTCATCAGGCTTTCATTCGTTTACCTCTATGCTGTAACTCTAACCATATTGTACGAAAACCTTGTATTGATTTGTAGGTGTTGTATCTAGAAGATACAAGCAGCTCTGTATTATGTTATGTTGTTACTCTGGAGCTTAGCTTGGTGGTGCAGCCGCCATCGAGAACACTGGGGCTGGTGAAATGACACAACACAGTTCAGTCTCTCCGTTTGGTGTCTTTGCTCAGACAAATCCTTTCAGTTGAGGAAACCAGACTGATGTCTCGTGGCTTTTGCTTGTAGCTGCCGCTTGAAGCACGGTGAAGAAAAGAGAGAAAGAAAAGTACAAGTTAACTCTAAAACTTCTGGGAGACGTCGGCTCTCTTGCAGCCATGACCCAGCAGTTTTACCGTTAACGCACGTTTTCTGATGTTACTGGCAATATGATCACACAAGAGAATAAAAAGCAGCAACTGTCATCTAAGTTGGCTCAGAATATACACCTATCTGTATTTAATATCACAATAAGTGCGTGTTTGGGTAAGTGTATAAATTTCCCCCCTCACTTGATTCCTATGTGTCCTATTTTACACAAATGCATGCTGGGCTACAGTTGCATGTTTATGCTGTAGAGTGCAGCACACAACAGTCTCACAAAATTTCATGAAATGACAAGTCTAAAAGGCAGCTTGCGTATTGTGAACAGAAAGTATGAAGATTACATCCCTCCACCATGACAGAGCATTTTTCAATGTCTACAACGTAGTGTCGGGCGGTAGTCAGGCTGATGAAAAGAGCTTGTGCAGTTGAACTAGTGACATGGCAAATATCTTCTTACTTTCTTCCTCTTGTGGTATGGAGCCATGCAGATAGTTTTTGGTTATTGTACCTTCATTCCAATACTATGGTTTTGGGTGCACCACAAAAATTTAACAGGCACATGTCTTACCAGAAGGGGTGTTCCAGTTGCTCTAGATCAGGCATGTCAAACTGATTCCATAAAGGGCCGTGTGGCTGCAGGTTTTTGTTCTAACCAAGGAGGAGCACACCAGGCCAACCCGTCAACATCAAGGGATCACTCAGTTATCAGCTGAAGACTGAGATCAGCTGATTAATTGATTCCAGCCTGGTGTGCTCCTCCTTGGTTGGAACGAAAACCTGCAGCCACACGGCCCTTTATGGAATCAGTTTGACATGCCTGCTCTAAATAATCCACAGACCTGATGATCGCTGTCAACAGTTTTCAGTGAAACTGTCTTTAACTGAAGAAACCGGCCCTATTTAAACTGGAAAGAGCAAGTCATAGTTCATATATAAGCATCTTCTTAGTTAAATGTAAACATACAGTATTTTTTAGATATTTGCATAAAACAACAGATTCTTTCCCTAAATTCCCTCCACTTAACCCTTTCATGGTGCAGAAATGTGCGTCTTTTACCTTCTGTTCACATCATTTGTACGTTCAGAAAGCACACTCATTTCACAAACGTTTGTGAGACCAAATAATCTAGCACATACATTTGACAGGCAAGACCTGACACTACAAGGTTTAGTTCCACTGTGCATTTATCTGCTGTTTATATATGTATGTGTGTGTACGCATTACACATTTTATCTATGTATGCTTGTGTATGTGCTGTGCTGTGTGACTGACTGTTTGTATGAGTGAGCGACTGACAGAGACTGAATACTAGGACTGATGTACACAGTGCTAGAGTTCGAGCAGCTTCCCGTTGCCATGTGTAGGCCTATACCACATGGGTGCACAGCTAAAACCACATGATTACTCTGTTGTACTGCCGCCTACCCTGATAGCTCCAGTTAGCGATGTTAATATTGCTGGTTGTTATTGCTTCTATGTTCCCTCTAATGGCATCAATAGCACTGCTGCTGCTTCTGGTACAGGTGATGAAACAGCTGGAATAAACAAACAAAACAATAACCTCTATAGTGCATCACACCTCTGCTAAAGCCTGTGCATTATCACCTTGTTGCACTTTGGTGGATCAAATTCTCCACATCCTACTCGTCAAGTGAAGCGGAGTCAAACCTCGATCGATCAGCAGTTGATCAGAACAATTGGAAATAATTATGACTCGTGACAGTGGCATCTACTTCTTGCCTGTCTTGTTCAAAATTAGAATATTTCTCTTTGTGCAGTCTTTCTTCCCCCACTTCAAAGTGTAATCCATCTGTCCGCAGTCTTTCAATGAAAAGCCTTTAGTTAAGTACGTGCTCATATTAAAGGCACAGCCATCATCACATGGTTGAAATTCTCCTTGGAATCCTATGTGGTCATCAATGAAAGATGTTGGGGATATACGTATGCTTGGTTAGCAAACTCCTACCCGACTGCTTCAGGAGAGAGACCTGAGAACTGGCACTCATTTTTCTGGATCATTGCTTTGACTGGAGCAGCAGTGTTCTGGCTTTTTGGTGTGACCTGCTCAAAGACGATACAATAGATGAACTCGATGGACACAAAGGTGTGGATAAACACTAAAACTCTACAACATGCGTTGAAAAATGGTCAGCTGAGATGTAAGACATGCTGATCTGGTTCTTTATTGTACACTTCAGATGTATAACAACAACAGTCAAAGGCTCATGTGTAGATATATAAGGTCTATCATCCTTTGACAGAGAAACAGGGCCGTTCTCATTCTGTTGACTCATCTCCCCTGACATTGGCGTTATCGTGCGTATCATCGCTGGAGTTTTCTGCAGGATGACCCTGGCCCAGTAGAAAGATAAAAGCCTCACATTGTTTCTGCGCTGCTGGTGAATCCCTCGGTTTTTTCATCCGGGCTTATCTCTGCATTGACCTTGCTCAAAGTTTCTCCCTCTGCAGCACAGATGACCTGAGATAATGTAAGGGCAGTGTAATTGGATCAAAATGACAGCAAACGGGCCAAGCAGCTAAGCTGTGTTGTCTCCAGTGAACGGTATGGTTTAGGATTTCCTGACCCAACCAGCAGCAGCAGCATTCCAACCAGCCACTCCCATTATCCAGCACGGTGGTGACAACTTTGCTCATCCATGTTCATGGCGAGCTGTAATTGGCTTTTCACAACATGATTGGAGGATACACACCCAGAGACCTCTGTGCAAGTGATTGGGTCACATAGTCACATATGCCACGGCAAGGTCGCAGTTCAGTTGAACTCAATTTGCCATTGCAAATTGACAAGCTAGCAAATGTGGCGCAAATTGAGTGAGCAGATGGATTGATTTAAGGCCAAAGATTCTCTTAAAGTAGAAATAAAGGGAACGTTCAGAGGTCCTTGAGCAACACCACGCAAAATCCAACTGAGTGTTGTACGGGTGAAAAGGAACGCCACCACTAACCACATTTTAATGGCAAAGTCCATTAGTCAATGACAGGATACAGTTATGATGCTGTCATTCTATCAGTACAGCCATATGTCTTCATATAGAGTGGTGTATTGCAGTATTCAACCCAGCACTACTGTATTTTACCCAGAGGACAATGGACAAAGAACCTTGACAAACGATGGCGTAGCAGTTTCATCTGCATTATCCTCCATGCAGACGTTGCATCTACTCGAGGTTATCGTTTTTGACTTCCAGCACAGTAAAAAGCCCCACACTGAGACAAGTCTACATTATGCATTGCAATTTGATTAGTCAAACCCTTGTGTCTGTTAAACAGCTTGAGTCAAGATAAGGCCCTGGTTCCCCCTCTACTCCAGCACAAACCAAATCAGGTCAGGATGCTTAATTGTAGACCAATCAACCTTTACTAATGTAATGTCACTTTTATTTAATATGAATAAATGAGAAATCTCTCTGCTTGAGGAGTGTGTCGAGTGAGGGGGAGTGCTGGGGCCAGCGTGGGCATGATGGGAATGAACCGTTTGATCTGTTGAATATTAATGCTCCTCCAAGATTATAAGGATTATTAGTTCTTTTCTCGGTTGACAATGGAGTTATTTTCAGACCCCATCGATTAAATTACTAAGGGAATTGCCTTTGATATGAGCACTCCTACGCGGGGACTCACTTTTAGAATATGAGTGGTGTTAATTCTAGCCCACTTCCCAAGTAGTGTATGTTACCAGAATTTAAAAACACACAAGAGATACAGATGAGCCATCATTTTTGAGGCTTTATTTTGACTAATGGACTATTCAGTAAAGACATCCTAATCAACACCCTATAGTAGTTCATGTAATAATTCTTAATTTCCTAATCCGATTAACAGCATATCAGTGTGAGGTATGTACATGAAGACATAGCGATGCTTATTGATCTGGGGAGTGTTCTCAGCTGTGATTTGGAGTGTGTCATTTCTGCACATGACTAACCTTTGTTTTCTCTCCCCTGTCTCTCCAGGTAGGACGACCGCTCTCGGTCTCTTTTATTGTCTACTCTTGTGTCTTTATGCAACTGCAGTTAATGTGTGTGTGTGTGTGTGTGTGTGTGTGTGTGTGTGTTCTCTGTTAATTGTCACAGGTTTAGTCCCTACGAGTGGTATAACCCCCACCCTTGCAACCCTGACTCGGATGTAGTGGAAAACAATTTCACCCTGCTAAATAGTTTCTGGTTCGGAGTTGGAGCTCTCATGCAGCAAGGTAGACGCCTCTGCCTGTCCCCCTTTTTCTCGCAAGTCCCACTTTTTTGCTGGGGGTCAGCCTTGCTCTTTGACCAGGCCCATGACCATGCATGGGGGCCTCTGTGCATGATGCTAGATGCTTCACTGGTAGAATCCAGCAGGATGGACTTAGTGGGATTTGAGTGATGGGAACAATGAATGAGGATGTTGCTCCTGCATGCTCCCCTTCCCTTTCCCCATCTATTCACAGCCATCAGAACAGGTAAGTGTACCCACCCAGAATACCTTAGATGGATCAAATGGGTGAGACTGAATGAGAATGTGAACTCAGCAGCTTATCCTGCCTGTTTGGTTTTGTTTTCTCCTGCCAAACCAGTGCCATATCTTCTCAACTAGTTGGCAAACAAGTTAAGCAGAAATTGGAATTGGAATGTTATCACTTTAATAGTTTTGTGGCCTCCTTTAAAATGCATGTCACAATAGGAGATATGTTGCATATTTATAATTATTATGAGTATTACTTCCAAAGCAATTGAAAATGCAACATATTTACAACAGGTAGTGATGATCTTAGGGCCTGGAAAGCATGATATACATGTCTGATGATGTCCTTGCATCTGAACAATTCAATGGAGCACACAAAGAACTAGCTGCTGTAAAAGGTCTGTTCATCCAATTTACAAGAGATGAAAAGAAAAAAAAAATGGTATCCGCATAGTGGTATCTTGCCATGCAGATATTTTTGGCTTTATATGTCCAGGTTTTGAATATCTGACATTTCCACCTCCACCTAATACAATGGAGGAGAACAGAATTTCCTTTTCTGATGCTGGCAGTATTAAAAGAATATATAAAATCAGAAATAGCTGTAATCAACTGAATTCAGTTGTGGTTTTGCAAGGTGGACCCAAACACAAGACACAGACACAGAGTGAAGGAAGATTTATCGTAGGGAAACAGGGGAATGGAGTAGAGAGGTAAGGAGAAGTTGGCTGGCAGAAACAGAGGGCAGAGGGGGGATGGTGGATGGCAGAGCTGGGCCAGACTGGACAGAGAGATCAGAGTGAGTGGGCAGTGGGCACTGCGCTGGAGATACATGCTCTGACTACCACTGAAGCCGAGCAAGGATGCAGATGGGTGAAGGCCCAAGGTAGAAATACTGCAGGGTTGATGAGTAGCTGGACAGCAAGGGGGCAGGTTCAGCAGTGTGCATAATCAGCACAAGCCAGCAGAACATACACAGAGAGACAGACAGACAGGAGCACAGGAGACACCAGGGGGGTGGACATAAGGAAACATGAGGGAAAACAGTGGGCCAGAGCCACAGCTGGAATAAAAACTTAATATCTAATAATATGTATCTGAATTTATAGAGTCTGATTCCTCCTTGAGCTTCCCAGGAGGTAATTTAGCATGATGCAATTTCAAGAGAACCTCTTAGAATCCATAATAGAAAATGGAAGTGCCCCAAAAAGAAATAACAAACTATCAAATATCAACATTTAGAAAGAAAAATAACCTGAGCAACTTGAACTTTCTTTCTTTCTTTTTTTTTTATTTTCCTTTCCAGGAGTTAGACAACAATAATCTTCGGTTAAGTTATCTTGAATTAAGGTCCAGTCATTTTTCATACTTCATAATCTTCTTCCCTGACTCCGTGTGACAAATGAGCAACTTTGTTCACTGAGAAAAAAACATGAAATTTAGTTGAAAGCTCCAAATAAAGCTATGAACCGAGAATTATTTATTTTTTTACACCTGAATTTTCTATATGAATTTGAAAAAAAAGCATCAACACCACTTTAAATCACTGACTTGATTGTTTTAAGAAAAATTTTAATGTAATTTACGTATTAAGCAATAGTTACATTTCACAACTAAATATACAGTTGCCCATACTGTCCAAATTACTTGCTGTTATTGTTTCTCTAGATAAAATTTAAAACATCAACAGCCACAGCTCTTTGTGGAAACAGTGTTCCAGGTTCTCTGGACAATCCAAGGAGCTCACTGTTTTTTCATTTCACCGCCACCACTGTGCTCGGGTGGAGAGTGAAATCTCAGAGACAAATAAAACTTGGACAAATAAAAGCAAGAGTGTGCATGACTGGATACCACCAGAAGTAAGTGAGAAAATCTATTTTTTGGATGAATTGATCATTTAACCCCACCGACATCTCAATCTTTCCAAGGATTTAGAAGTTGATAGCTTATCCCTTGTTGGCTGGTTGCATGCTTACTTATACTGCATGCTTACTAATATCCACAAATTAGTTACAAAGTTTTATCAGTTTTTTTTTATTTGACTCCAAAATGCTGATATTATTTATTTCATTTGAGATCAAAATGTGATGAGTTTAACCTCACTCCCCCCTCCCCCCAAAGAAACACCCAGAAGACTTCTGTAAATGTTATTCATGGTAGCTCCTAGATGCAGAGTAGAGTACTGTTTTGTTTGTTCAGTTTTTTTTGAAAAGCCAGCAGATGAGATGTGTAGAGTTCACCAGTTGAGAAGATGTGGCTGAGGGCCAGAAAGCTGTGGGAGTAGACTGGGTGAACACACGTGTCTGCATGGCACCGTGCTGGTCTGCACTGTAGAGAGGCTCCCCTGCCCGGCGGCTTGCCCCGCCCCCCAGAAAACTGTGGGATGTGCTGTTTGGTCATGACGTTACCTTGGGTACATGACAGTCAGCCCCAACCAGGCTCTGTTTGGGTCGACTTGCTCCTCTGAATGGGTCGCCCTTCTTTTCTGTTCTGCTTTCTGAGCTGGAACAGGATAGGATGCTCGAAGCTGGTAACATGTTCTGCTTTCAAAGCCTGCGTCTGATCCTCAGTCACGAGCCCAACACAGAACACGCCAAATCCACTGCTAACAGTACTGATGAATATGTGTTCATGCCTGCTACCTCTTTGGTCTTGGATGTGGTTTGATGAATGGGCAAAGTGGGTGGCTGATGGCTATGCTGGGTGACTGCAAGAAGAGGTTAAACAGAAGTGTCTTTTAGGAGACTGTAGCAATGGTTAATGTATGTTTTAAGCATTAACACTGACACTAAAGTTACCGTTTTTTGCTATTAGCAGGGTCAGCATTAGCTTTTTGAGGGCTCTCTGTGAGATACGTATTTTAGGTCCCCTATGTTTAAAGTATGAGATTACTTCTTAACCCTTGGTCATCCTTCAGTTAATTTCTTTTACATTTTTGATTAGAGCTGTGGTCTGCAGCCTTCTGCTGGATGTCTACCAAATGTATAAAAATGAAAGGGGTCTGAATGAATACACACAGAAACAACAGAAAAAGTAAGAAGAAATCCTCATGCTGAGTGATATTAGGCTCAGTGCTGACAAATAACTATTTTAAAAACATGCTCCATACTAACACTTAGTGCGTCTAGTATTAAGATGAATACCAGGCTAACTGGATAAGGCAAGGCAAATGCATAAAGTATAACACTTCATATTCCCTGTCTTGTTCACAATTTATATCAACAATAGCACATCCTCTATTACAAATACTTACAATTTTGTAATACTGCACACACAGCCACTGAAATCCTTTGATAAATTGCAAGACACACTTTTCAAATTGAAATTAGTCCTGAATACAAGCAAGACTAAATATATACTATTCTCTAGAGCCATAGATATTGTGGACACCAGGTTGCATGTTACCACCCTGAATTGACATATTATTGAGAGGGTCTTCGAGAACAAATCATTTGGTATCTGGCTGGATCAGATGTTACTTTAGATTTCACACTGACACACTCGTCAGCAAGCTTGGACAAAAATGTAGTATTTGTACAGAAACAGAGCTAATTGTCCTGTACACAGCAGGAAGCAGATAATTAAGACTGTCATCTTGTCTGTCTTGGATTATGGTGATGTTATCTATAGACCCTATAGATCTATCCTCTGCCTCCACTCTTAAACCCCTACACTCAGTTTATCAGTCCGCCTTAGATTCATTACTGCTGACAGTTATTCTACTCATCATTGCATCTTGTATGAAAAGGTTTGGTGGGTATCTCTAACAGAAAGACATGACAGGCATTAGTTTCCTCTTATTTCTAAAGCCCTTAATGGCAACATGCCATCATACATCACTTCTTATTAAGCTGATCTCATAGTCATGTCAAATAAACACATTAAAGGGACAGTTCACCCCAAAATCAAAAATGCATTTTCCCCCTACCTGTAGTGCTCTTTATCCATCTGTTTTGGTGTGAGTTGCAGAGTTTTGGAAATACTGGCTTGTAAAGATGTCTGCCTTTTCTCGTATATAATGGGACTAGATGGCCCTCTGCTTGTGTTGCTCAAAGCAGCAAAGAAAATACTTTTTTATATACATCCCCTAATCCTCGTCTGACATTGATAGGTGGTGGAGATTATCGCTGACTGATAGTGCCAGCTCGTGTTAGAGCCCAGCCGAAGAAGATGCCATTAATGTTTACATCTGATGCTGTCATGAGCACAAGTCAGGCAGGCTTTGTTCTGTGCAGTGACTGGCTGGTGTAGTTAAGTAAAAGAAAATAGTTCCAACATAAAAATGTTCACAACAAGGTCTGTGAATTTCTGGAAAGAGACTTTGCTGATGAGTTTTTCATATGTGTTTTAAAAGAGTAGGTGTAGTGTCATTGCTCCATTCTTTGAGCATGTAGACATGCTAACAAAAGACACATTCAGCATGGTGGACACAATCTATTAGATCTTATGACTTAACTGGTAAATTTACCAATGAGATCATCTCCAAAATACCTGAGGTACTCCTGGGTGAGACTGTGAGGGAGGAACATTTGGAGGTGTGTGCCCACTCCAGCCTGTCGTTTCCTCAATCAATAGCGGTGGGCTCGAGCTGCAGTTGGCTGTCATGTATTTCCCTGCATGTTCCCTCTGCTAGACAGCTCACTCAGGGGACTGTGAGGAAAGAATAAAGTTTGATGAAAAGTGAGAGTGCAGATTGAGTTTCTTACAAAGAGAGTGGAGCACAGAGTTCTTAACCTCCTATCTCTGTGACTCTTTATCAGCTTTCCCTCTGAGTGAATGTGCAAAATCCCTGCTTTCAATTGCTTAAGCTGCTTGAGTATTATGGTCCTGATATAACCCAGGCCCACCTTCTTTCACCCGGACAACAAACCGCCCTCCCTCACTCGCACTCTACCCACACACATATGCTCCTTCCTCCTCTGCATACATTGTGCATAAAACTTGAATGAAAAACTGTCAGATTAACTGGAGACTTAGTGTGCCGTTGTAAGAAATTTAAATAAGTGAAAGTAACTGATGCTGTGCTCAGCTAAACATCCTCATGTAGAAAGTTTAAGGCCTGTTCAGATGTCTGAAAAAAAATCAATTAATTTCTTAGAAATGCTGAAATCAGTTGAGTCACTTACAGCAATGAAGTAAATCCACAAATACGTATACTTGCGTAGAATTTAGCTTTTGTGAACTTTGACATGCAATTGCATGCTATTGACCAATTGCATACCAGCTTGACAGAGTTGGTTTTTGAGGGACCAGAGAGCTTAAGAGTCCCAAATAGGGGACTGTATCATTTTAGCTGCATCCCATGTCATAAAACCCTGTAATACAAGAGTGACAGCACAGGTAATACTGCTAAAAATGTCTTTTGTGCAGTCTAGGAGATTAGTTATTGCCTTATGGCTGTACCAGCTACTAACAGGCCATCACTACTGTAGAAAAATCAACAAGAAAAAATGCAGGCCTTGCCTTTAATCCTGGTAATTTTCCACAGTTGCTCCACTCTTTCTGTGCAGTGTTGATCATCCGGTTTCGTGGTTGGCACAACCTGCCTTGGTCTGCTCTGGCCCTCTTCCTGTATTAACAACCATGCACTGAGCTCGGATTCTGTTTCAGTTAATTTCGGTTGACAAATACATGCAGACAGAAACTAAACCAAAATACTTCAGGGATGAGGACTGACCTTCATTCTTCCATCACAGTTCCAATTAAAAGTTGCTCTTTGCATTCACCTGCAGCCCACAACTCTCATGTGTGCATACCTCTCCTCAAGCACCCAAAGTATTCATACTACTGATACGAAGTCTTGTTTTGGGTATGGATACTAGTGTCAATAGGACTGATGCAAAAATAAATGGATCCATCACATGTTGGATCACATGCCGGGCAAATGAACACTCTTCTTAGTGCTGCGATATTTGCATCTGCGCTGCTCTTGTGTGCATGCATGCAGTGATCACTCTTCATCAATCTTTAGTTCAGATACTACACAGAATGCACATTCCTATTCTTATTATCATTTGCCACCAAAAACTGTTGTGTGATTAAGTCATTAACAGGAGGAGGATGGTAAAGAGACACACTTCATGTTTGGCAAATTATTTGGTGGTAGTTAAAATACATTCAGTATTTTACCCTATTAATAGTACATTAATCACATAGATCATTACATGTTTAGCTCTGATAGTACATTAGCTACTTTTAATAATGAAAAATATCGATCTCGGTATTTATATCCACAATCCTGGCCCTCTTATTACTTGGTATCAGATTGAAACCAAATTATGTAGTATTGCCCTCCCCTATGTTTGGTGTCTGCCCTCTCACCAGCTCATTTTACATAAGGTCCCACCCCCTTGAAGCTTGGCAACCAATCAAAAATGACAAGTGACAGCCTGTTACTGTGACAAAATGAATACATTCCTGTACAAGAGATGGTTTGTATACTGTTTTTATACCAAAGTCCCATCAGCAGCGTTAGACTCATAGACTACATAAAAGAAGTGGAAGCAGCCTCCGGGTCTGAAAAGTGAAGCCAACGTTGAAGTGGCTATAAAAGGAATTCTTAGTGCATAGAAGTCTGTGAGAAAATGACACTTCTCACTTACACCTACACCTCAGTAAACATTTTCCTAATGAGTGTATGGGCTTGATCACTAGGTTTGTCTTCTTCAATGCAGCATCATGGTCCTATTTAGAGTAAAATAGATGACAAAACACGGTATGCTTTTGGGTGCAGTTACATTGTGAAGATTCTCGTCACCCTGGTCATGGTTATCCATGGAGGGTTACTTGGGTACACCCCTAGGATACCTTGTGATTGACAAGTCACTACCAAGGTGACCTGTTATTTAGAATAGAGGTGTAGCAATGCATATCCACCTTGTGGTCCTCTTCAGGTCCACCTTCTCACCCAAATATGGTCACTTTTAACAAAAACCCAAGATGCCGATGGCTAAAATGCTAAACTCAAGGCTTCACAACAGGAGTCAACAAAGCAATGGGTAATGTCATAGTGTCATAGCAAAGCCCACTTCTTTTATACAGTCTATAGTAGGGCTAAATACCAATCGCCAGGTCCAGCCATGTGGCTGCCCACTCTGCCCATTTTGTGTGCCTGTGTTTGAGTGTGTGATCCAGGCAGCAGATGCAGAGGCCTAGCCTGGCCTGGGTGCTGCCCCCTCGCCAGCCTTGTGCTGTACCAGGCCTCACCCCCTCCTCTGCTCCTCTCGTTCAGGATCTGAGCTCATGCCGAAAGCCCTCTCCACCAGAATTGTAGGAGGAATCTGGTGGTTTTTCACGCTCATCATCATCTCCTCCTACACGGCAAACCTGGCTGCCTTTCTCACCGTGGAGAGGATGGAGTCGCCCATCGACTCTGCTGACGACCTGGCCAAGCAGACCAAAATAGAATACGGGGTGGTAGAGGATGGCTCCACCATGACCTTCTTCAAGGTTGGTTATAGCTCAACACTACTGAAACAACTCCATTATGTTCTAGTATCTAGTATAGTGTTTTGCGACTCTGTATCACAGAGGGATATACAGGTTCACAATGTGGGTATGTAGAGGCTTATACTGCAGTACGAGATGATTGTTGTTTTGCTGTGATATTAAATATGTTTAATTCATTTTTGTTATATATTTAATTGTATTTCTTTCTTAAGATGGAAAAATCTTTTGTGGGACACTAATATTGTCACTAATGGAAAGCTAAGAGGGTATTTCAGATGCAAAGTGGTCAACCTCACGTAACATTATACAAAAATATTGAAAGCTACTTTTTATCTGACATTAAGAAACAAATACTCCAACTCACTTAGTAACCTTTCTTGCGTGCTGTGGTTAAGAGACATTTGTTGTTACTTTATTCAAAAGTTAATTTATTCATTTTTACAATGTATTTATTGATTATTTTGTTTTTGTTTTTTTTGTTTAAAAAGCAATTGCGATTCAGCATTGCACAATAATGTTCAGGGACTTATTTTTCGATATTTCCAATATTGCATAGAAGTCCTACCTTTAGTTCAACTGTTCGTACTGGAATAAGACTTCTTCTTTCACATCCCATGCCAGCAGTTTGTGACATGGGGAATCTATTTCAATATATTTTAAATAACGAAGGTTACAAATCAAATTTTGCTACATTACATTACACTTATTTTGTGTGAGAGGAAAAGAGTCCACTTATTTTTATCCAAAACAACTTCCAATTAGTGCATTCAACTATGAGGATTCAACTGAAAAACTGAAAGAATTATGCAAGTGGATTTATTTGTGTGTAGAGTTTCTGCTGTCCTGATGAGTGGTTGGGTCCCCTGGTAGGGAGGGATTAGCAAGGTAATTGGCAGTAGCAAAGCGTCGTGAACATGCTGGGGTGACCATGTCCTAGATGTAGGATTGGCCTGAACCATTTGTAGCATGGTAGGTCAGTACCATTGTCTTGACAGATTCAAACAGCCACCAGTAGCCAGTGTAGGTTGCAGAGGAGCGATGTAGTTTTGTCAGCAACATGTTGTCAGTCATTTATCATTAGCTTTCAAAATTCATATGGTTGTAACAAAAATTCTGTTTTCTGATCGGCCACCTCTATGGCTCCATTAGGTTTAGGCACAAAAGCTACTTAATTATGCTCCTTCCACCAGTGTTCTGACAAGTAACATTTGCATGACCAGAAGAGCTCATTTTGATGTGTAGTCAGTCTATTTGTCAAACATGACAAAGCTCTTTTTGAGAGAGACCTTAGAACAACTTTCACAGGATAAATGGCAACGTATAATAGTTCATGGTAACTACTTTTATACATGCAACACCTACAGTATTGTTTTTTAAACTTCTCATCTATTTAATCTGTCAAAACAGATGAGAAGGTAATTAGCATAATTTGCAGCACTAGTAACATGATAGTGACAGTAATGTGGTTGTTTCACCACTTGCATTTTCTAAAGAAGTTCTAAAAATATAAAAGTCCAGAGATAGACTCCTTATGATTCACATCATCTAATACCATCATCAGATCAAAACTCTACAGTAAAGTCTGTAGACCGTGCACCCTGCACCCCTTCTGTCTCATGAGGGAATTCCCCACTATGGTCATGAGCTATGATTACATCTCACCCAGTGCTAACACCGATCAGCAGTCGAGCTAGTAACCAATGTTGCCATGCTAGGTCCATGCTGACTAAATATCCTAAAGCCCCACTGTCCATTGTGGACGTAGGGCCAGATGACAGTAATTTCAGCAACAGCAACTACAGACTTGTGAGTGTTCTGCCCTTTGTCCTCGAGTATGTGGATGTTGCCTCAAGAAAAACTAATTCTAGCCCATGTTATGGAAAGTTTACCTATGCGTTCAGCGCACATCATCGATTTGGTTTTGCATACCACAGTGCTGTTGTTTTCCTGCGCCCACACTACGAACAGGAACAAAATGCACCATGCCTCGAATCCACTGTGCCCCTCATATAGTTATGAAATATCTGGAAAAACTCATTCTGAACAACCTCGACCACAGCTGAACCACCACCAGTTTGCCTATGTAGCCAAACGAGGGCACAGAGGATGCTGTGGCATGTCTCCTTCACTCCCTCATCCGACATCTGGAATCACCCATTAACTTCAATCCTTTTTCCATTTCAACCTTCGACACAATTCAATGAAAAATCTTCTCCTCAGTCCCTTCCTTGACACCATCTACAAATGACTGTGCCAGCCCTTCACCACATACTTTCAATTCTCTGATGACACTGCCATTCTCGGACTACTCAAAGCTCTGTTCCAGCCTATCAAAACTTCTATCTCGCTTCACACAATGATGCATTGATAACTACCTGCAGCTGAAGGTGGACAAAACAAAAGGAACCTGTCATTAGCAGATGAAAACACCCCACATTGGACTGATCCCCATCTCCATCCATGGAGACAGTTGAGCAGGTGAGCAGCTTCAAATATCTTGGACTCATTAATAAAGTCAGTTTGATCAGGACATTCCGTTAACCAACACAAACCAAACTTACCGCCATCACATACGCTGCTTCCAAAATCATCTGCCTTTACACACTCAGTCTCCCTGACATATGACACTGATCACCCCCTCAAACAATATTTCACATTACTAACCTACCGTGTGGCAGGAGATACAGGATGCTAACATGGACAAGAGCTCACTTCAGCAGGATTTTTGCCCCTTCTGCCATAGCAGCACTGAGACCATCTGTGTGTTTCTATGTTGTACTGGCTGTGAAAACAAATCTCCCTCAAAGCCAATACATCTAAATATGTATCAATTAGTGATTTTATACTGTACTTTTACTAGTTTCATACAATCAAATGAGTATGCATCTGTGTTTGGTACCCACTTATCCTTTTCAAGAGGAGGAGTTGGAATGTACAGTAAATGTGGATTGGTCACCCATCTATCACTGGCCTGACGTAGCTAGATAGTCTAACACACTGACACCTACGGCAATTTCCATTTCATGCCTTTTGACTACGAACTCCATACAGAAGAGTCCTGGGTGGCTGGGTCATGTTCAAACCCAGGACTTTCTTGCTATGAGGCACCATGATCAAGTACTGTCAGTGAAATAGCCTGGAACCATGTAGCAGCGACAGCTCTGCCATTGCCAAGACTCTGTTTAGTAATCCCATCAGTGTAGGATCATATAGAATTCCTGCTGCCTATTGAGGATGTTGTGTTTATCCAGCCAAGTTTGAAAACTTCCATGCATTAGATCTCTTTGCCCCAACCTTCTCACCACTGTTTTTTCCTCTTTCTTGCAATCTGTTAATAGCACTTGAAACAGCTTTGAGATTTGTTTTTTCACACCTCATTTTCACCCATGTGTGTAATCAGCACACATTAATTTGCAGGTAGCTGTGTGATAAATGTGTTTGTGTGTGCTGGGCTTTTTTATTTATTCATTTATTTTTGTCTCCACACAGAAATACACAACTATGGTGATAGCTGTTTCTTTATCATTTCACCCAAGAAATGAATGAAAACAACAGTTGGAGTAAGAAGCAGCATATTTGATTATTAATCATTCTACCTGAGGTTCCTCTGCAGCCATTCAGTTTACAGCCTCAGGTCAGACAGTGTTAGTCCAAATCAGTGTGCATTACGTTTTGATGCACAAGTATTAGTTGTGAGAATGCTGCATTTTGCTAAATTGCAAATAAATGCTCTAAATGTTTCATACCTTCAACATAAACTAAAAAAACTCAGACTCTAAACAATAATTGTTTTGGCAGACGGGTTACTACGCCATATCTTTCCTTTCATTTATCTTGAGTGCCTGATATTTATCAATATTACACCTAAAGTAATGTGTTTTCAGTCTAAACACCTTGGATCAAAGAGCTTTGGGTAACAAATCCAATTTCAGTGCATACCTATTGAGAATTTTGAGATGAGATGATGAATACTGTTCATGAAGTAATGAATGGTAGTATCAATATAAATTTAAAAGTATGATACTATGATACCAAGTAAAAAACTATTCAAATGAGATATTGAAAGTTAAAAAAAGAAGAAAAGAACACTTTTTACAAAAAAAGAAGAAGAAGCCAATTGAAGTGCAGAGACCCAATAAATATAAGAATTCGAAGTGATGGAGAAGAGGATGCAGAGCTGGAGTTAAGTGTGGTGTAAACCATCCATACTGTCTCTTATTATGGGGAATGTAAGATCTCTCCTGAATAAGATGGAAGAGCTAACGGCGCTAACCAGACTGCAGCAGGAGTATCGGGAGTGTAGCATGTGCTTCACGGAGACATGGCTGAACGAACTCACGCCAGACACGGATGTCACTTTGGACAATTTTCATCTGCTGAGAACAGTGGCAAGCGACGGAGAGCGGTAAGAGGATGGGTGGAGACAAAGCAATGTTTGTGAACAACAGATGGTGTAACCCAGGACATATCAGTATTAAGGAGCAGCACTGCACGAGAGACATTTAGCTGTTAACTGTTGGCATTCAGACGTATTACCTCCCGAGGGAGTTCTCGCAAGTCGTCGCTAAGATAATGGTGCACACCCCCCCTCAGCCAGTGCTGCAGCAGCATGCAAGGTCCTACACAATGTAGTCTCACATCAACAAATGTCGCACCCCCAGGCCTTCCTCCTCATCTCTGGAAATTACGCTTCCCTGTCTTCAACTCTCCCCACCTTCACCCAGTATGTCAAATGCCACATCAGAGACAATAAAACACTGGACTAACTGTATGCAAGCACAAAGGATGCGTACAGCTCTTTACCCCTACCCCCACTGGGCCAATCTGACCACAACCTGGTTCATCTGCTTCCTAATTACATACCCTTGGGGAGTAAACAACAGCCAACCATTAGGTATGTGAAGACATGGTCAGATGAGTCCAGTATGGCACAGAGGGACTGCTTTGACACCACTGACCGGGAAGTGTTGTGCAGTCCTCACAGGGAGGACAGCCACAGTCTGACAACATGCATCACAGGCTATATTAACTTCTGTGTGGACAACACTGTGCCCACCAGAAAGGTACCGTGATTCCCAAACAACAAACCCTGGGTGTCCCCTGAACTGAAAACCCTACTGAACGAGAAGAAAAGGGTTTTTAAGTCTGGGGACAGAACTGAGCTGAGGAGGGTACAGAGGGAGCTGAAAAGGGAGATCAGGAAAGGCAAGGAGAGCTAGAGGGGAACAACGCCCGGAGGGGGCCTGAAAACCATCTCAGGCCACAGCAGTGACAGCGGCAGGGGCCCTGGAACTGGAGAGCGGAAATGGGCAAATGAGCTGAATCTTTATTTTAACTGGTTTGACTCTACCCCCGTCTCTCCCCACCACCAGAGCCCAGTCCGGACGGCGTTACTTCTCTCCCTGATGGCATCAGCTCCAGGCTGCTAGTTCTAAACCAATGCATACATACTGCTATTCTACTGTGAAACATGCATATTTATTACTGTGCAATAGAGTAAATGCTGTACTTACATTATCCATAGCCATCATGTGCAATTTTCTATCTGTGTGCATTTGTGTAAAACTGTGAAATTTTGTATTTTGTGGTTCTCTACTCTGTTGCTATTGCCTGCTGCCTGTAATAATAAAGTCTTATCTTTCCTTATCATATCTTATTTTATCTTATCTTTTTTTAATCTTCAAGAGGTTAAAAAACGACTGTAAACTCAAGGAACAAAATATCACCAAGGAGAGTGGAAGGAAATTGCTCAGGGCAGAGTTCATGCCACTGTTTTCAAAGGCCTGGGTGAAAGTTGATACACTATTGAATGCCCAGGCTGGCTTTTGAGGGTCAGGGATATACCCGTTCAATCCAGCCAAGATCGATCAAGATCAATTTTTTTTTTTTTTTTCAGACAGAACACTGAAATTCACAAGAAATAACAGAGTTGTCTTAGATTCAAGATTCAATTCAAGATTCAAGAGTCTTTATTGTCATTGCACATGTCAATGAAATTTTCATTGCAACCCCCATGTTAGATGGTAAGAAAGATAAGACTAGAAAGAGTGAATAAAATTAAGATAACTACAATAAAATAAAATAAACCAACATGCAATAAAAAAAAAAAATATGCGTGAAGCAATTAAAAATATAACAGAATGAAAATATACTTAGGCAATAAAATATACTAAACAATAAACAATAAAATATGGAAGTGAAATGTGCAAACAGAATAAAATATACAAGCAGAATAAAATATAAAATATACACAGTGAAATGTTCCGACAGAATAAAATATGCCAATGAAACTGAAATGTGCTGATATACTAAAATGTATATAATTATAGTATATGTGTGTACATAAAAGTCAAATACACAGAAGGTGCAGGTGGAGGTAGAGGTGTAGGTGTAGGTGTAAAGTGCGGTGTGCAGTGTTCACAGTTCACACAGTCTCTCACTGCAGTGAGGGGCTGCTGGGGGTGATAGCTCTAACAGCTCTGGGGAAGAAGCTGTCCCTCAGTCTGTTAGTGGTGGTGCGGGTGTTCCTGTACCGCTTTCCTGATGGAAGAGGTACAAACAGTCTGTAGCCCGGGTGGCTGGGGTCCGTGGCGATGGATCTCGCCCTCTTTCTGACCCGACCTTCATATATAGAGTCTAGGTCAGGGAGGGGGTAGCCCACGATGCCCTGTGCAGTTTTAACCACCCGTGCCAGTTGTTTCCTCTCCTGTGCCGTGCAGCTGCCATACCACACTGTCACACTGAGGCAGAGGATGCTTTCAATTGTGGCCCTGTAGAAGTTAACGAGCAACCGAGAGGAGAGTCCAGCCCGTTTCAGCTTCCTGAGGAAGAAGAGCCTTTGTTGTGCCTTCTTCACCAGGCGGGAGGTGTTCATGGACCAGGAGAGGTCAGATGTGATGTGGAGGCCCAGGAACCTGATGTTGTCCACACGCTCCACCACTTCTCCGTCCATGAGGAGGGGGGCGTGATCCGTCTTCTAGCTGTTGTTTGTTGTGTTGGGTTCATGTTTGTTAGAGTCTGAAGAAAGAGAACTAAAGGAAAGTATAGCAAGGGAGACAATGGAAAAATATTAATAGTAGTTAAGAAGTTGAAAAATATACACTAATACTACTCCTAACTTTTGCTGTTTCCAGTGCTGTTTCATCTACTATTACCACCAGTAATAACATTGGTGTCAGTCTGGTAGGAATTAACATAGGTTATTGTTTAATTTTGGAATTGCTGATAAATAAATTAGAGGTACACACACATACATACCGTTTATACGTATGTGTGTGTGCGTTTACACACACACACATATGTGAATTAATTAATTAAAAAAACAAGCAACTAAGAAATAATGAAATGAAATGTGTGTGTGAAGGGGGGACTTTATGAAAAAAGAACACAAAAGATGGAAGATCTAATATTCATGACAAATATGATATCCAGTATTTTATAATCATCCAGGTAGGACTCTTTTAATGCCATCTCAAACAATTGAGAGATTCTTGTAAGAGACTCCAGTGGACCTAGTTGACCTTGCACCCACAACCTCATGACATCTTCCCCTTGATGATGGTGAATGATGATGATTTCTGCCATCCTCAAATGTGGGATTTGGAAGAGGTTGTCGTGGTTGGAAGGGTCAAGCATAGGACTTTTCACCCAGGAGGCTGGGGTGCGTGTCCCATGTGAAACAGAAAGTGAAGTTTGATTTCTTTTGTGAGTGCAGTAATGTATGTCTTTGTGACTTGAATGTACATAAGTAGCTTAACTAGGCAGGTAGTTTAGTTGCTTAAACTAAACCACAGTGTGACCGCTTCTCAATCTTCACCATATGTTTACTGATATCGTTGTCAGCAAGCTTTATTTTGAAAGTCTAATTGAATGTTGCATATTTATTCTTGCTACATATACCACTAATGTGTGTTCCCCGTTAAGTAAAATAGAAAACACTGTAATTGTAAAGCGTGTAAATTCACGGCAGGTTAGAATGTTTAGCATGGATTTAGTTCAGCTTTCTCTACATGACAGATCTGATAATAAATGCTTCTAAACAGTTATGATCTATTGCTTGTCTGATGTTGTTTGATTCCATTCACACCTTCAAGCCTTGGTCCTGTAACAGCAATAACATTGTAAGTGGTAAAATTAAGTGAACTAAATTAAATAGATTAGACATTCAACCTTAAATGTGCTACCTGGAAGTTTTTATTCCATGAATTAAGGTAATTTGGGCCTTTTAACAGTGCCTTTTTTTCGTGTTGAACATTTGGCAGGCATATGATGTACTACTGATATCTACCATTTCTTTTATGAGTTTGATATCTGCATTTTCTCTTTTGGATTGATTAGGACACACCCTGGGGAGTGGCACTAGCAGTGGATTTAATGTTTGGATTCATATTACAGTATAGTCTAGAAGTCTCAAGTCCTGCTTATACCATAAACATCTGCTACATCCTTGAATCAAAAATATTCATTCATATTGAGTCATTCATTCACTCATATTGAGTCATTCATTCACTCATATGAGTAATTTTGACGACCCTTCTCTGTTTTACGGAATAAAGTTCCTTAGCTGAAGGCTTGTTTGTCATTTGTGTTGAGGTGTGTATCTAGGACCTCCTAAGTTCCCAAGGTCCTGTGTTCCTTGAGTCCTATATTCTCCAGTTCAATATTCTTTTATCATTACCCTCCTATTGTATTAGTGTCAGAGCCCTAACACTAACCCTGAAAGCACAGGCCCATGGGAGACCACAAATGTAGAATTGGGGAACATAGGACCCTGAGAGCCTGGGACTTTGTCATGTTCCCATTATGTGCCATGAAGGCCTGGGGGAGTCTGGGAACACAGGAATAACCCCCTTGTGTTGCGAGCTAAACTGGGGTGCAACATGGTTGTTTGTAGTAGCAATGGTTAGGAGATCCTGACTTTGAAATAGGGAAAGAAAGAAATTTACTTTCAGTCTCATGAACAGAGAACTGCTCTGCATTGTGCTGCATGATATTGTAAAAACTGGCTTTTCAGCAGAGGTAACGTTACATAGCCCTCTCTGTCCCTCTCTCTGCCCTGCCTCTGTCACAGACATATGTCAACTAGTTAGCTCTACTTCTTTCTCTTTCCCCCCTCTCTCTCTTTCTCTTTCACTCTTACCCGTGACTTCTCTTCATTTTCTATGTGGTTTCAGTCACATTTCCTTTCCCCTGCAGCTGTCCCTCAAATCTCAGAAATTGGAGATGGCCATCCAGATCCGTGCAAATGTCAAACACATTTAAAGGTCAAGTCAGTTTTATTTGTGTAGCCCAGTATCACAATTCACATTTTGCCTCAAGGGGCTTTACAATCTGTAGGCTACAGCATATGAGACCCTCTTCCTAAGACCCTCGATTTAATCTGGAATTTTTTAAAAATCATTTCTGAGTTGCTGTTTGTGGTGGTTGTTGCACAAATAACCTGAGCTCCATGACACCTGTGTCATAGGTGTCCCGTTACACTGTCTGGTTACTAAAAGTTCATCCACACCTTCCAGCCAATCAAAGCCTGGAATTTTCAGTGACCAGGTAACATTTAAGAATCATCTCTTTACGTGATATGTACTGAATAAAGCACAACAAGCGAATAGCTGCACAAACGTCTTCCTTTTTTTTTTTTTTTTGGAGTATTAATTGGTCCTCCACTGAGTAAACATATTCTGTCCACACATGCTGTCTTAAGTGTTTAAAACACTTCTGTGAATGAGTGTTTTGACTAGACTCATCATCATACTGTATCGGTGCAGCATAGTCACAGACGATGTGCACACACATCACAATCACAATTCAAACAGATAAAAAAAATTACAAAATACCTACTGTTCAGGTAATTATTGACTTCTGCTAAAATACAAGTCTAATGGTGGCTAATTATGTAAATATCTGCACGGATAGTCTCTGAAGCATTGAAGCATGTCACTTGTTTTCTGAGGAGGGACATTCCCTACGGACTGTCGCTACAATAACACTGAATAATTTAATAAGCGAACACACCACTGCTGTGTCTTGCTTGTTAGCTAATAAAATCACATCTTATTAAAGGCACTGCTGTTTCTTCACCTTGTGTGTATACTGGGGTGATGGCTGTCAAAGTCTGTGGCAGACAGGGGCCCGTTACATAGCTGTGGCCCTGTGGTCCCCAGGCTACACTTTGTGTTAGCCATGAGACAAATGTGGGGAATGCCTCCACCATGGTGATTTAATCAAGCAGATAAAGCTTATTGAGGAACTCTACGGGGTGAAGTATTTTGTGATAGCATCCTCAATATTACTCAACATAGGAACAAAGGAGTCTTCTGGATATTGTCATTTTTGTCATTATTGCCATTTCAACTTTGTGACTGAGAAATCATGTCAGTTTGGTATGGTGGATGGCTCTAAATATCATAGTGTTCATGAGCTCAGCTGCCGTTGCTATGGAGAAGAAGCCTGTCAGTGTTTATGAGAGCTGTAGCAAGCTGGAGCAAAATTTCCTACGGACCATTTTGAATTTAATTCAAAGTTACTTACAACTGGAAACAAAAAAACTGCACAAAACAGCTAAATTCTTACCAGATTAACCCAAAATCTGAAAGTGAGCTGGTTTAAACATTTGAACCTGATTAATCAGTTTGCTTCAGAAATTGCATCCCCTCTTCTCAGGGTCATTAATAAACCAGAACACATAGCTGACTGCTGGAATCATTGAAACAGCCGATCTTGCTCTTTGTTTTCTGATGTCAATGGAGCATTGAATTCCATAAATCAGAGAACAAAACAACAAGGCCCCATAAAAACAGGTCCTGAAGATCATGCTTCATGATCCTAAAAACGCTGTCATTTTACTCTGTATTACATCATTGTCAGTGCATCAATACAAACAAATGGAAAAAAGATAACTGATTGACACCTTAGCAACATTTTAAAAACTTAAATCCTAATTATCCCAAATGGAAATAAGGAACAATAGAACAAAAAACAAAATCCCTGGAACTGTGACACTCTCTTCTATGAATGCATATGGCAATTTCTACTGAGTTTAAAGCCTGTGGACATACAGGCAAAAAATCAATAATTTCATATGTAATTTAGGGTATTAGTGATTATGCCAAAGCCAGTATATAAATAGAGGGAAACCTAGCACATTCAGCTGAGGGTCAAACCAGTAGTTTACGTTGTCTAGACTTAACCAAACCTGGGAATTATCAATACTTTTACACTAACAATGGATCATTGACAAACATAATTGTATGTGACAGGTGTCTCTCCCAGTGATGGACTGAATCATCACCAACTCTTCAGTTTTCCTCAGCATATGGAGCGTTTAATGTCTTCCAGCTTATTGTATGGGTTTACTGTGCTGAGCCCCGCATTAGCTTTTCAACAAAACTGCTCTCCTACGTCATCTGCCCAGTGCCCAACAGCGCACAGACACTATTAGAGACCAGCTCGTGAATGTAGTGGAGCATTTAACAGCTAAAAGGGCAGACGTTTTTCCACAGGAGTTGATGGAGAGCTCAAATGAGAGTGAATATTACTTAAATTCACCAGGTGGACACAAACATGACTCCAAATGAGCGCTAATGTTGCTCTGAATCTGCTGGATGTTTCAATAGGCAAACGTTTGTTAACAAGTTCACTAGATCAGCTTCTGTGTTGTGTTTTCAGCCACCGAGTAGCCAAAGGGAAGACAGTCTGATATTAAAGGTTTAACCATAGTTGTCAGATCAGCAGTGTCAAGTTTTAAAAGTAATACATTAAGTTAGATCATAATAAAGTAGTTGAATACATTACTAATGGGATTTTAGTAACATTATTACATTTACCATATGGAGTAATGTGTTGTCACCTAAACTTAAGTGTTCAGGAGCAGCGATGGCAACCCTTCAATATTATACAACACAGGGAACAAGATTTCATAAACACAGTCAGCAAATCACTCACTAATCACTCAAAGTTAAAGTACTCACTCCTCATCATCATTCCAGGTTTTAGCAATTTGGTGCTGAAGAGGTGTGTGTGTGTGTGTGTGTGTGTGTGTGTGTGTGTGTGTGTGTGTGTGTGATTGACACTGTCCAGAAAGCAGCACTCTCCGCTCCACCTAAGTTGCCTCATGTAATAACAATAGTAGTAATAGTAATATCGTTACTATTACAAACCATAAACTAGCTGTAGTATATAGCTAAATATAACGCTAGCTTATTGCTGATTGTTGCTATTCACTGTTTACCACGTCGAGTTGCTCTTCTGTGTCTTGGCTCCAGTGTTAATATACCTTTTCTTCAATATTTGCATTACACAGCAACATATAACTCTAATGTTTAGAGGTTTAGAAATAAAGTTTACTTGCTTACTTTCTAGTCGTAGTTCACTGGCTATTATATTGCAAAATTAGTGTAATCAGAAGCACATTCCCCTACACAGGGCAAGAGAGTAATGTTGCAGACTAATTTATTAATATGTAATATATTGCATTTTGAATATTATTTTCTCAATAGTGCTGCTCAGTATACAAATATGAGTCATTTTTGAATGATCATGTGTGGTTTGGATGGCACTAACTATTGATGGTGTGTACATTTTTTTTTTAACATGTTATTTACATTGGGCATTCTCTGCTGCTTTATTATCTCAATATCCTCTGGCTTTATTTATATTCAGTGGCTTTCTCTGGATTTCCCTGCAAGGATCATTAAGGTAGCATTCCATCTCATGTGAAACAGACGCTGTAGTAGATAAAAAATGAAAAAAGCCATGTGAGTCCTTTTCTGCAATACATTCCAGTATCTATCATGCTGACAAAGCCACAAATGTGACTATGAGTGCAGAATTGGTTTTCCTTTTACAGCCACTTGCATTAGGTGTCAACGGTGTATCATAAACAGTATGTGAAAAATCTAGCATGAGAGAACGCTTCATAAAGGCAAAGTTGTTGTTTGTGCTGACAAAAACTGTGCGCCATTCCCCAATGCTCTCAGGATTCTTTTGATTAGGGCCCTTTGAAAAATATGGAAACCACTTTGGCAAGCAGCACACACCGAGTCTTGACAAGGACCAACAGAGTGTGTGTTGATGATCACAATTCAAGGCTTCACTCTCTCTCTCTCTCTCTCTCTCTCTCTCACACACACACACACACACACACACACACACACACACAGGCTAAATATCATATGCACAAAAGCCAAACCACCTTATGTGTTCTCACTCGGTTTACTAAGATAAAATCTGCTCAGAAACACATAAATCAAGACATGGTCATATCTACAGTTGAAATACACACAGCTGAACAGACATGATTGCATACACAAACACGCGCTGCTTAATAGTCCACCTCCTCTTCGTAGGAACTGGGAACGTAAAACAGATCACGTCCTGTGGCAAAGGACTTTTTCTTATATGGAACAACAGATACTGGGTGTTTACAGCAGCAGTATTTATCACTTCTGTTTACTATCTGAGGGCTACATTACTGTTGTTTTTTGACAACCAAGGACAAAATGCACGTGTGTCATTTGAGAGGTGATTATTAATATGTGATACTCCCTAAAACTCTCTGTGTGTCTCTAAAGCATGAAGTGACAAGCTTCAGCGCATCTTTAATTTAACTTGCCAAGAAACTCTAGAACAATCACAAATGAAAGAAATGTTAATCAGCACAGCATATTAAACCAAAGACTATCCACTCTCTGGAGAGACCATGAAAGCAGGAAGCGTTAGGTGGCCGCCCTGTTTTATTCCTGAAAAGCATGGTGCCTATGGATAAATTAGAACAAAAGAAGCTAATATTTAACTCAAGTTAAACATATTAAATGAATAAATAATAACTGAAATTAAAAGTAATAAGAAGAATTGTCTGTCTCGATGTAACCAGACAATATTGATAAAACTGTAAATATAATGATACACGGGAACAAATCACATGGTCCATCACACTGGGTAAACAAACACACTGAAGAGCATGGTTAGAATTATAGACAGGTGAAAATGAGACAAATGTGGTCTCACCCTCTGTGACAAACCCCCCCTCTCTGATTGCAGGATTGACGTGGTTGCCGACTGACCAGGTGTGCAGAGGTGTGAAATTAAAAGCAGGGTTACCTCTCTTTCTGGCAAGGCAACTTGCAATGCAATAAACTGGCACCAGAATTAACTGACTAGAAGCATTACAATTAACTGGGTTATATGAAGCATACGTGCAGTCACTTTGTTACGCCTACTTCAAAGAAAGTGGAATTAGTGTTAATCTCTCTTTAAGAAACACAAGCATCATTTATCATTTTTAAAATTCCAAAATGGCTCCTATTGGTTACATACTTGTATCACCTTCTTTCAGCCTGTGTACATAGTGTTCTTCATGCTGGAGTACTATTATGCAACATCACAGTTGTAATGAAATGACCATAACTGTAATTTATTAACTAATTAACCCTTTGAATGGCTTTGGAAATGTTACCAGTGAATCTCACAGGACCATGCAGTAGTCTATACTCCTCTTGATGAATATCATAGAGTAAATATAGTCTTGCATTTGTAAGAGCGTTAAATGGTTCTTCCCTCTTTAAGTCTGATATTTGATTTTACAGAACTGGGTTGATTACGGTGCTCTTTTGTTTCCTGTTCCCCAAGGCCCTGGAGAGCAGCTGTAGTTTGTTTTGTTATCTTGTTGACTCTGCACTGTTGGACAGAAAATAGGCTCCATGGCTACTTTAAGCTGTTACGTGATGTTTCACAGCTTGCTGACCCAAACCCTCTCCTCTCCTTTACTTGCACAGCTCAGAGAAGTGAAGCAAATAGAACAATTAATGTCTTGTTTTCAGAGAAGAAGTTGAACTTTCTGTAGAAGGCTGGTATAGCTGTCTGACAGGGCCTGCAGGGGATTTCTCTGAATGGAAAGTTGACTTCAGGTTTGTGTTAGGAATTTAAATATGTTTTCTGCATAAAGTAGAAACTGAGCAGAATGTTTTGTCAAGTTCTTGTGCTCTGAATGCTTATTAGACTGTATTCATTGCTCAATAGCTTGGACACAAAGGCATTATTCAGTATTTTATCTCTGACAATCACACTTTGTTCACACTTTGTACATTTTCAAAGCAACCAATGATCTATCACAGCAATAAACAGGCCAAATAATAATCTGTCAGTCAGTGATTTCCAATAGCTATCGATGACCGAGGATAGTCCAGTGAGATACACAAAGTGAAATCATGTCAAACAATAAAAAAAGAGCAGCAAGACGTCTTCCAGCTGAACAAAATGGGCTGTTTTGTAAAGACATTTGGTGATCAGAATAGCTGTGTTCAGTTTAATAAAGATTCATGGTCACTGAATATGTAATGAGTTCTTTTTTCTTTTTTTTTTAAGCTAACCAATCTCAGTACCTTTTCCAAGGCATCACCATTCATAATGCTTCTGGCTGTCTTCTAATGATTAACAATAGAGTTAGCACATCACTCAGCACAAGTGGCTTTCATGGTCTTTCAACTTTTTTAAGCAGGAGTTGCCATAGTGTATCAAGGCTGAGATGAGGACGATGCTTGGACAACTAGATCTTCTTGGTTAGGGCTAAGGTTAAAAGTCGTAGTCACGGTTATGAAAACAGTGTGGACTGTTGGTGAACAAACAGTCATGCTGAAGTGTCATTTTGCCTGCATTGTGGCTGCATTTTGCAGATGAGCAATGCCTCTAAATTGCTGCTGCTGGCTGGAAATTGCATTTAAACTAGTTGGTTTATGCTGGGGATGAAGAGTGGCTGCACTTATTTAAATATATTAGAGGTCCACTATGCTCTAAATAGCAGTGTGGAGCTACATAATGTAAAAACAAAGAAATAATAAATGAAGTAAAGCAGATTAGACTTGATATTAGTAGACTATACTCAATATTAAAGGGCTCTGGTCAAGAATAAATTTCCCACAACGCAAACTGCTGCGTTTTTTGTTTTTGTTTTTTTCCAATCTATGTTCGAACCTTACCATTACTGAGCACAGCTGACATGTAGGCCTTGGGTTAAAGCTGAAATGCCAAAATGGAAAGAGTTTTTCCCCTGGGGAGTGTGAAAATTTGTTGACAGATGATTTTGGTTATTGAGACAACTGGTCATTCATTCAGGAGTTGATCGATGGAAATTCTGATCCCAAAGTATTGCTAGAAGGGAGCTCAGGCATTCATCAAAATCGGCTGGGATAGTCGTCCAGAGACCATGAATATTCATTCCAAACTTAATGGAAATCTGGACAGTAGTTGTTCTGTGATGGATAGACTGACATCAACACTTGACATCAGCGTCAGAAATGCAATTCTTAGAAAGGAGCTCACGGTCGATGGTTGAGTGAATAAACCACATTAGTTTGAAACTCAGGTTTGCTTCCTGTGGCCCACATGTTGTTAGGTTGAGATGATTAAAACACTTAGTTAAGGTTAAGGAAAGATGGTGGTTGGTGCACGCTGAATACTGAACAAGTCAACAAGTATGCAAGTCAGCACCAACTTTTTTCATAGCGTCACTAGCTGTGTGTCCTGGGGACAACTAGGTTGGCCAATCAGTCTACAGACTCAAAGTCTAACCAGCGTGAAATGGTTTGCCATGGAAATTTGTGCTGACATTCATGGTCCCCAGTGAATGAATCCTACGGACTTGAGGGGGGGATCCCCTGGCTTCTGACATAGTGCTCCTGAAAAGCTGCCATTTTTTGGTATTAAGTGAAATATCATGACACCACAGGGCAGATTGGCAGGAAGCTTGGTAGATATCCATGCTGCCTCGGCAACTGGTGATCCTCTAGTCTTAAATCTAGAGCCATCAGCAGATAAAAGTTTCCAGTTGTCCAAAAATAAACACATACAAAAGCGATTCCCTGACTCATCTCGTCACACTAGGTGACGTTCTCTGCACTTAAACATAACATTTGAAGCATCATATTAACCAGTATTTAAATTACAGGGGAGCCAGAGGCTCTCCAAAAAGACACCTTCAAAGTCCTCTGAGCTCTCCCCAAAACAACACAAGTGAGTTTCTAGGGTGTTACGTATTAAGAAACATTTAAATTCTGTTAAATGTTTGTGCACAGCTCAGCCCATGTGACTTTATCTTCTGTCAGCAATGTGTATAACAGGATTGCTTTGAAAATGTGCAGGGTGTTTTTTATTTATCATGGCTTGTTCCATTTGTAGTTTGCTACACCTATGAGTAATTCTATAATTTACTGTGGATTTGGTGTCAGATTGGGGAAATGAGTAATGTAGGAACAAGGCAAAATGTCTGAATGTCACGTATGCTAAATATTAAACCCAAACTGAATTGACAAACAGTATCAGCTGATCAACAAATGTATCTGAAAGCTCATTTTACTTACAGACTAAAGGATCTGATGCCATGTCTTTTCAACCTCGAATGTTTCTTAGTCTAAGTAATTACATGCAACAAACCAGCTAATACACAGTGTAAAGATTCACTCAAGCAGTAATGGAGAGGATTACTCAGTCACTGTGTTGATGGAACTATAACTGATAGTGGTTTTGGCTGGCTCTTTTCTTCCCATCACTCCACATCGCTCACTGCTGCCTAATACACTGCTTGGAGCTGCTGAGCTCTCAGCGTTTGCGATTTAAGGACACACAGAACAAAATGCATGACTGAAATCTCCAGCTCATATATGAACACAGAAGGAGATTCTAAAGCATTGCCAATCTATACCCACTTCAGTATGATGACAGGTTTAACCAGCAGTGCTTGCCTGGAAATTGAGGACAGGATTCTTAAGGAGAGGGGTGCAGATGAAAACTTTATCAGGCAGATGATGACATGAGAGGATCAGACCACGGGGAGGAGTCTGGACAAGCTTTTTTCTAGTTGTTGAAGGAACAAGAATATTCAGATTCAATTTGTTAAACACAAAGGATGTGACATATTCTGCAATGTTATGGATGGATTATTTTAGACTTCTTTGCTATTTAATTTTGACAGCTTTTCATCCTGTGCACCATTGCGTTTTCCAAATTTCCCTGTATGGTTCAAGCGTAAACAGCTATGGATCCCTTTGTGGAGGCTCTGGGAAGCCCACCTTGGCTTTCTGCCTGACTTGGCGTGTAGGTGGTTATCTGACTCCCTGTGTATTCACAGCCAATGCTCTTGCCTTATCAGCAGTCTGAAGCTTGCATGCTCAATCGCCTGATTTGTCAAGGGTGACTCCGAAAGATTCTGATAGGCACTCTGCAAATCACCCAGTTGATCTAAAATATCGACCAGCCACAAAAAGTCATTACACACAATAATGGTGGGCAGGACCTTGAAGATGTGACTTAATTAGGTTTCAAATGGCTTCAAAAATGCCCTCAAATTTGCTCCCCTGGAGAGTAATGCACTCTCAGATTTTTCTCCATGATTACAGGTGTAGAAAGTAAGGCACACTGCGACTGACAACACCACTGCTGCTCTCAACTACAGGCGATAGCAGCAGCGCAGACAGCAGAGATGTAAGGTCACACCAAATCACACGGCGGCTGTTCTTTGGCATGCTCGTCTGCCTCAGCCTATATTCTCCTCAGGAGCGATAATGACAGAGTCAGACAGAAGGCATATAACGCTGCTGGAGCTGCAAAAAAAGTTCTGGTGAAGTAGATGACATGTTTTCCTACTGAAATTTGGCAAATAACTGAATATAAATGTTTCTGCAGGTCTTGATAGAGCTGCGTGCGCTGACAGTATTTAAATGAGTGATGTGAGTGCTCATTTCTTTTAGTTTATCAGAATATTAGCCTGGGAACTCCAACTTCACATCCATCAAAACGCAGTATCGCTTTTACTATGAGTTTGTGACATAGTTTAATATTGAATTGTTCTGTGTTTAAGTAGTCAGGACTGCTTTTCTTACTCACTGTGCCAATCTGTGTCCCCTAAAAGAAAACCAAGATCTCCACATATGATAAGATGTGGGAGTTCATGAGCAGTCGGAGGCACTCAGTGATGGTGAAGAACATTGAGGAAGGCATTCACCGTGTGCTCACCTCGGACTACGCGTTCCTCATGGAGTCCACCACCATCGAGTTCGTCACGCAGCGCAACTGCAACCTCACCCAAATTGGAGGCCTCATTGATTCTAAAGCCTACGGGGTTGGCACCCCAATGGGTATGTATACAATCATAACACACCATGTGTTGCTGTGGGAAAGACATGAGTTTCTTATTCCTGGAACATAATGAATGCATTCAAAAACTCCAGGCTACTCAATGTTGGGTAACTTGCATTGTGAAATCAGAAATTCTTCACGCGACAAAATGTTAGCTGCAGTTTTATGTGTTTCAATGAGAGGTGCTGTAGCAGGCAACGGCATGACGTAGCGCTTTTCTTTGTTGTTCCCTTCGCAATTGTCAATTCAAGCAGCCCAGTTTAAACGCTGTCTTGCTGTGTCAGTGTATTGATGTGCAATTGCAAGAGTTTACAGTGTATAAACCATGTGTTTCGTTGCTCATTAGTTTTTGCTCAATATACTGACAAGTATAGTCAGTATGTGTGATTTAAACTGCAAAGCATTAATGCACTGAATGCAACATTAGACACAACACATTTGATGAACTGGCCGTGTAACACTTGCATTTTATGGGTCTGTAATTTCTGAATAATTTCCAACAAGTTTATTGCAAAGAACTATGTAAGTTAGTCGTAATTAATGTGGTAATGGAAATTTCAATTTAAACCCGTAAAAAAAGATCAGTTTATTTTTTTATTAGTAAGAACTGAGTAAAAGACTGTTTAGGTAACACCAGCAATTCCATGGACATGTAGCAACTGAACACTGTCTCCATTTCCTCTATAATCAGGAGTGTGTAAGTGTGAGGAAACTATAACAAAATTACAGACCCATAAAATAAAGTGTTGAGCCTGTTCAACCAACAGATTGTAAAATGTTCCTGATGTTGTGCATTTTGTGAAGGAAGCATGTAGAAACAGGCGTTGCAGCAGAGTATGGAGGTCAGAGCTTGATGATCCGAAAGTCTTGTCTTTATTTGGATTTAGTTTCCAAATAGAGATATTTTAGAGTTCAATTTTTGTCTTCTTATTTAACCTGAGACAGCATTTTACAATATTTTATGAGTTTCTGCATTTTAAACATCTTGTTTGATTCTTGCATGGTAATGAATGGTAATCCTCCCTGGTATAGCTGTCTCCAAATATTACGAGCAATGTAGTAGCAGATCAAAAGGTGGAGCAACAATATGAGCCTTACCTTCATGTATATCATAATGTAGGTCAGGAACATTTCTATAAAATGTTGTAAACTCAAAGCTGTGTAAACTGCATTCTGGTGTGTTTATACTGCAGTGCATCCCTGAGGGTAACCCATGTGGAGGCATACTTAGCAGGGAAAATCCTGGGGCTATCTCTAGCAGGCAGAGTGTAACACTGCAACATAAATAGAGGGATGAATAGGGAGGGTGGCACATTACACGTTGTGTGTGTGGAGGTGCGACATTTGATTACAAGGCTCAGCAGCAGATTGTCATAATCCTGTTACAAACGCAGTGAGAGGAAAAATTCTGGTGAAGTACCTCCTGAATTACAACTATCAGACAATTTAACAGGATGACCTCATGCAAAAGGCTGTTCTTAATCGTATGCATTCACATAGAGGAGACTGTAAAATAGATCCTACAGCGTTTACGCCTCCTGCACACGGGGCTTTTGTGTAAATCTGCCATATATTTCCCTATACAGTTTGTGGCTCCAAGCCCATTGGTTACTACTAAAGACATGCATTACACATATTACATATTTAAAAGGACACGGTCATTTCATAAAGTAGCTGGTCACTGTAGTTTTTTGCCAACGTTGCTCAAACAGGAAGAAATTGTGCATTTGCTGGAGACTATTTTCAGCAGTGGATTAATCAATATTTGGTGGTCTAGTGAGTATTTGAGATAGCAGAATGGTGTATGCTGGACTGCTTATAAATTAACTACGTGTGTGGTCGTGATAATGGAAGAACATGTGGAACGCTGTGGCTCATTGATGTGGAGCTCTATGGCCTGGAGGAATAAGATATTTCAGGCTTTCAATAAACACACAACACTTTTCAGTAGAATTGGTGCATTGTTGATTTGGGTCTTTTCAAAGGATTTCTTTAATATGTTTTAATAAAATAAGGAATATCACCTTTAAAAGTGGTGTGGTCGATCATCTAATAGTCAATGTTTTACTGAATGAATTTGGGGATCCATGATTGTCAGTATGACACAATACCCTGAATATCCAGTTTTACACGTTAATTTCTCTTTAAGAAGCTCTGAACTTGTCAAAATCATCTTATTCCCCACTGTCTGACAGTGTCATATACTGCGCATCAGCTCTTTACGGAAGCTACACTGTGTTCAGACTGAGTGAAATATTCAAACCTGACACTCCAGGTTTTTATGGCTGCGTCAGTCCATCAAATGGAAATATTATGAATGTCTCCAAAATATATCTGGTATCTTTGGAAACTCTTAGATCACTGATTTTAAAAAAGTCATGAAATACCCATACATTGATATGAAAATGGTCACATCTATAATTGGCAACTCCAGTCCAAAAATCAGCATCTACCATTAAAAATCGCCCACCGTGGAGGATAGATTATATCCAGTAGCTGCATCCTCCTGACAAATGAGGGAAATGTCCTCTGGGACTGTGAGTGTTGGCAAGGTCGTTTGCTGCTGTTTGTGTATGCTCTGCTGGTCAGCCACAGAAGGTAATTTGAGTGAATGTTTTGCTGTGTGTGAAAACAGTGGAGGTAGGCTATATTTGCTTTGGTTGATTGCATTTCCTGACTGATGGGCTCCTTTTGAAGGTTTGCTACAGTATGTGTGTGTGTGTGTGTGTGTGTGTGTGTGTGTGTGTGTGTGTGTGTGTGTGTGTGTGTGTGTGTGGGTGGGTGGCTGTGTGTGTGTGTGTGGGCACATGTATGAATTTGCCTTTTTGTTTTTGTGTGTCTGCATGGTGAGGTGACTGTACTGTACCACTGACTATGGCATAAAATTCCATATGTTTTGTGACAGCATTGGTAGCAATACATGCATTTATTCATATTATACATGTATGTGCATGTGTGTGTGTCACTGAAAGAAAGAAAGGAGGCTTAAGAGGGTGAATGGAATGAAGGGAAAGTGAGTGTTCGCCTGTGGCAGCTTGTGCACCACACAGATTGTCCATACTGAAGAAAGGAGGGGTGTTAGCATCATTACTCCCTGGTGGCCCATTCACATGCAGTCAGAACAAGGTATTTAAATTGCTAATCCTACCCTTTTAGTACCCTTTACCATATGCAGCCTGTATTCCCATGTAGCCAGGCCATTTAGCATATATCTCATTGACTTGAATGGAGAGTAGGTGTCGGCCTGCATTAGTACTTGGGCCCTGATAGAGCCACAGCACTCAGCGTTTGGTCCCTTGGCAGCTCCTTCAGCTCAGTAATGGACAGACTTAGTTCACCTCCAGGCTGTTAGTCATTGCTAATGGTGTGTTAACTACACGAAGCCTCCACCTGTGAATTCTGTTGATTCTCAAGACATTTCAACATATCAGCGACTGTTATACAACTCCTGTGTGTGTCCAGAGAGGTTCACTGCTGTTGTGTAAGATAGCTATATGTATTTGTGATATAAGGTGTAACTTTTTTAATGCAGAAAACATATTTTATATTATTATTGTCAAGATTAGCATGTTAACATTTTAAAAACACACAAACTTCTCTCAAAACTGTGGCTCAGCCGGTGGAGAAGGTTGTCCATTCATTTCAGGGTTAATGACCACACGCTGAAATGTTCTTGAACAAGAAACTGAGCACCAACTGCTACCAAAGATTGGACCAATGCCTTGAATGGCAGCTTGCAGCCACTGGAGTGTAAGCATGCGTTTGTCAGGGTCAATGAAATGCAAATTGTAAATGGCATTGGGTAAAAAGGCTACATAAATGCAGTCCATTTACTATTTACCTGCATTTCAGCTGGTAGAATGGGGGTCTAAATGAAGCACTGTTCAAGATCCAGGATGAGTTTTGTTCACACTGTAAGAAAGCATTGCGAGCAAGTCAGTGTTGCAGCAGGAAACAAAAGTGATATGTAGTTCAACACAGTGTGTGAATGAGAGAAACGAGCAAGTGGTTCCTGAGTTTAGACATAAAAAAAACAATCACAGTGCAAGTTCAGTGTATGTTTTTATCCCGAAAGTGTAAGTTCTCTGAGAAACCCTCTAGAACTTCAACAACTTCTATGATTTGATGTAGTGTAACAACAAATCTGTTACAGCTACTATCACAGCACAACTGTAGAATTCCTTCACCAGAAACTGAGCTCTGAATAATAATGACAAATAATAATTTGGCAATTAACCCCCGAAACCAGTTCAGTTTTACCTTGTAGTTCCTAAGTCAGTAGAAGGTTTATTAAAATCACCTTATTATTCAGTGTCAGACAGTTATATGAGCCTGGTCTCATTCCCAGATCATCAATACCAGCGTTCTGTCTCGCCTCTCAATGTCTCACACAGACACAAAGTACCCTTCAGCGTCTGTTTGAGACGCACCAGGCTTTCAACTAACTCCACTGCAAACCCATCTGGGTCAATATTAGATCTTCGCACACAACCTTCATCCTAGAGAGTGGAGTTTGTGTCCTGTGCAAAACCGAAAGTGAAGACAAAAGTCAGCAATCTTTCCTAAAACTAAACAAGTAGTTTCGGTGCCTAAACCTAACCAACTGCAGCTGGTTCATAAGTGTGACGCTTCAGAACGTTAACCACAAGAAAGGCCTTCTGGCACGTCTCATACGGACCCTCAGCGGTACCTATTGTACTCTTTGTTGAAGCTATTTCAGTCAGAGACACACTTGCATCAAGGAGCTGACTGTCTGCTGCAGCATAACCAGGTTATAATGTCCACTGAAGGCTACATCTGCATGAATGTGGTTGGACATTGCTAGCAACACAGCTGTGAAAGAGCCACTGATTGTTAAGCATATAACAAACAGCTGATGCCAATACAAACAGCTTCACTGCTTTGCACTTCTGTGAAGTGAAATATTCAAACCCCTTCATGCTTCCTACGGCGGCACCATTCAATCAACTGGAGGTATTGCAGAAGTCTTGTGTATCATTTTATATACATTATACATTTTATATACGTTTGTGAAATAATTTCAAAAAGTAATCTGTACGATTTTTGTATTTGGAAATTTTTTTTTCGTGACACTTCGCACAGCTAAAAAACAAATGACAAAAAATGACTACTTTCTTAAAACCATCAACATTTACTACTGGTTTCGCACAGAACGTGAATCCTGGTCTCATGCGCATGTGGTTGACCGATCCATCCACCCCAGACACCTCCCAAAGACTTTCTTGATCTTTGTGCTGTGTTTGTCTTAAAGTCCTGGTGACAAAAACAAAAACAAATATGAACATATGTGTCCCTGTTCCCAAATCCATACATTGCATTTTAGCGACTGCTTCACAAACTGATATTGGGCTGAAGATTCAGAGACATTTAGTCAATAATAAGGAGCCGTGGTGTTGCAAAACTAAGACATGTATCTACTGGTCGTATTTATTCACTTCAGGGATTTAAGTATCTGACAATACCTGCATCGTATAGATATCTGAGAGGGCATACATATTAGGGGAAAACAGGGGTTCTTTGCGTATTGTCAGATGCTAAATGTTGTGGTGCGGTAATGAGGAGGTGGTATCAGGCCATCCCTAATTATGACTGAACAAAAATAAACAGTTAAGATGAAAATATTTTCTCTTTTCATCATGGCAATTTCAATCCCTTGCATCTGTCCTGGCGACCGCACCGTGGCTGTCTGCTGAGAACCAGGCAGGCGAATCATTGTCCTTCGCAGTCTCACAGCGTGAAGTTAAGATTACTTTTCTTCTTTTTCTCTCTTCAGGCCTGTGTTTCTGGCAGTTTTGACTATACTGGGTGCTCTCAAAGATGAGACGCTGTGTTTAAAATGTCTTCTTACCAAGGACTTACAAGGATACTCAGTATCTTCAGTTTTTTTGTGATCATTTGCTGTGTTTATGTGTTTTTTTGGCCGTGTGTGTATTTCCAATAGGTCATTAAAACAGTTGCCGCCTGTACTACAATCGCAGGTTTTATTTGCTCATTTTGTAGAGGCAGCTTGTGTCTCCTCCTCTGCCCAGACTGTAGTCTCAGGAGGCTCTGCATTATTCATCATCCTTCCTTTCTCTTTGTCTCTCGTTCTGATGACTATCAATCTTCATTTAGCTTCATTAGGCTGCATTAATCAAACAGGGTAAGGGGGAAGTGTCTGTGCTGCTTGTCAGCAGGCTGCTGTCCTTCGTGTTGTCTCCGCTGCTGCCCGCCAGGCTGTTCGGCTTCGCCTCATAAACAGGAAGGGTACTGAATGCAATTCTGTGCGATAGAGGATCTCCAGCGGTGTGACCTGCGGCAGCTTACCCCAACCCCCAACCCTTAACTCCCCACCACGTTCGTCACCTTCCGAGCACACTCTGGGATGTGTGTGATGGAGAAAGGATATTAGACAGAGAGCTCACACAGAGTGAAGATGCTGCAGGGACATCAATTCTTTAGAAGGTCCTTCATTAAAAAACATTTACCGCAGCTTCCAAACTTGTGCAGTATTGCCTCTATTTGTGGGGAAGAGGTCCTTTGACTGATGACAAAGAGAGGAATGAAAGAAGGGCTTATAGAGGTATCCATTCAAAACGATATTAATTATAATTTATTATAATTAAATAATTTGTATATCACACAGACAGATGGGTTAAATTGCCACATAAAGTGCAACTGCGAAGGGAATGGATGTGTATTTATGTATATGCATGTTGGAATAAGCACTGTATACGGGCAGAGGTTTTGGGGGAGCAGGCAGAAACCAAAGCTGTTATCCAGCAGATTTTTAACCAAACTAAAGTAGACCACATTTTTTTACCTCACACAGCAGCTGCAAATTCTGACCTGGTCTCCTGTCTTGTTTGAGCAGGAAACTAGCCTATTTTCCCTCACAATTATAGTAACCATGTCATCATTTGCTGCTCTTTGTGTTTGTTTCTGGTCTGAACATGCAAAACAAATCACTCAGTGTATTAAAAAGAAAGCACAATAGCTCTTGGTGCGCTAAAAATACATGTCCAGAGTCTCAGGCATTGCAGCACATTTGAATTTCTATCTTTTTTTTTCTCATTGGCAGACAATGCATGAGGGATCTTTGTGCTATTACTCTCCTTTGATCTGGCAGATTACATCTATGTGTCTTATTCTGGATTCAGCATGGCCTGTCGTTCGCTCTCCAGTCTTGCCTGAATTGGAAGATTAAGTGCCTCTTTTATGGGCACACATGCAGAGGCCTGTTTTCAGCGACTAAATTAACATATTCTGTTTAGCAATGACAAGGATAACAACACATTCCTCCATTTCTCAGACAACCAGACACATTCCTCCATTTCTCAGCCAACCAGTCGCAGGAGAAAATTCTCACTATATTTCCCGTCCCAGTGAGGTTTGATCGATGTCACTTCCAGTATACCTCACCTTGTTTATTAACACAGCAGTGTGTGCAGCATCATATTCATATTCACACATTAGCTTAGTGTCCTAACTCATTTTTTTCCTGCATACAATCACATCTCATGATGACTAATCAATGTGAACGTTGAAATTATAAAACATTTCAACATAATTAGCCAAATCAGAGTCTGGGCATTAAATACTTACAGTGTGTTTGCATTTGTCAAAAAGCATCTCTACACTATCATATGTTTCAAATTTCTTACATTAAAAAATACATTTTAAGGACAAGTATATCCAAGGCCAATAATTGATGACATTGCCACACATGTGGTGACAGGCATAAATCAAGAATTGTGATGCAGGAATAATCTAAACCTCGTTGAAAGAGCTTTGACATTCCTAGATGTCAAAATGTATTTCATCACAAAGTAGATCTAAGTCATTCGAATTAGTAGTCCACATTTTCTGCGATGCAAGGCACTGGCCTGTACATTGAGAACAACTTAGGGTTCAGTGTCTTTCCCAAAAACACTTTGACATGCGGACAGGAGGAGCTGGGGTCAAACCACCAATTTACATATTAGTGGATGACCTGCTCTGTCTCCCTATAAAACTTTATCTAGAGATAGATCAGACATGGCATTTAAAAGATTTAGACACAGTCTAAGATTTCCCAAAAGTTAATGTTAATAATTGCCATATTTTCTGTAAATAACTCACATTTTTATTCACATTGATTTTCAAGATACTCGCAAATGCTTTGCATAACAAAAAAATAAATAAAAACCCCAGAGAACTAAAACAAAACAAAACAAAAAAAAAAACACAAGGTGAAGTTGGTAAAGCAAATATTAATAACATACCTCAAAACGGGAGTTTTGAGTAACCTTCTGTGATTTGTGCAATCACAGATGTGTTTGCAGAGACAGTTCCACCAATGGAGAGGGTCCTGTCATCTCAGGTGTAGCTTTTGGTCCTGGATGTTGGGAACAGGAGGTTGGCATCAGAAGGAAGGGGTGTGGTTTTGGAGAAGGCCGGTTAGGTGGGATGCAGTCTGGTTTCTGAGGGCTTCTTAAGTGAGAAGGATTCTGAATTGATTGTGGATGTACTGGGGTTTACTCTGGACTCTGGATGTTGTACCATAAATAATACTATTGTGTTAATGGATCCTGGAAGCAGAAGAAAGGGACAGGGATGGGCTTTGATTTATTGAATTAGCATGAATAGATGTTGAGGTTTCTTGCTGTGGCCCAAAGAGTTGGACTGATCATAGGGCAGCTATTTGTAACTGAGTATTCAGACCAGTGGTGTTTACAGAGGCTTGACGCATCAGAGCCAAGGCCAGCATTGTACTGCCATCTGCCTCTCTGTATGAAAATGGTGGAGGATCTGATGGGGTGCAGTATATTTTATCACTCTGATAAAACACAGGTACAAAGGAGAGACTGGCATTAGATTGTTCACCCATTTTGTGCTCATATGAGTGTGGGTTACGAAACTTGCCAAAAACAAAGCTGGCACAGTGCAGCACAGGTCTTGACTGTGTGACACTGTGCTCATGTTCATCTAGTCCATGATATCACAGCAGAGGTCTTTCCGTTTGTTTTGATCGGGCAGAGCGGGCCCAATTTCAAGGCTGCATATTTTCTTTGTTGTAGCGAGTGATTTATCTGACAGACATTGGCTTGTTGTTCCACTCTGGAGCTGAAGGGAAGGAATCTACTGTAGATGGCAATGAATAAGTAGGACCAGAGCGCAATTCACATTTGCCATCACCATGGTGATGGATGCTTTTGAAACACGCTGGCCGGCTCGCTCTTAAATAAAGAGTCAGATACGATAGAAGCCCTTGGGCAGAGATGAAGGACAGATGAGATGTTAAAGAGTGTGAACACGGCCTTGTGACTGCAGCCACACTGCCACAAGGCTGAGGGCTGCCGCTCAAAGCCCCTCTCCAGCGCAGGAGTGCAGCTGATCATTGTCACGGTTTAGGGTCCCTTGGGTCCACTACATAATACTGCTGCTAAACCAGCTCTGCATACTAACTACCATTCGCAGAGATTGCTACTCCATTGGAGCTAGCCAATTGATAATGTTTTCTAATCTAAACATGTTTTTCCTCCCTGTGCTCCAGGGATAGTTCATTCTAAGTGTTTGTGATAATAGATGTTATTAGTTTTTTAAATAACTGAAGCTGTATACCACAATCTGGGGAGTGGGAGTCCGGCAGGATTGCGTTCTTGTTTTTTTCCCTCTTTTTACAAGTCTCACCATTTGGGTTGAAGCAGGGGTCTGGATGTGTGACTGCTTTGTATCAGCAGAGCAGAGGAAGATGCTGGAGAAAAGGAGGAGACGGAGGTGCAGAGGCTGCTGGGAAAACATAAGACTGGGAGGATTCACTGAGCACTCAGCAGACTCACATACATCGGAGGGGACACTTCAAGGATCGTTTTGGGATTTATTATGTCAAAGTAAAAGATCAGAGTGAAAACATGAGCCCAGAACCAATGGAAACCACCGTTAATTACACAGCAACAGGTAGAATGAGCGGACACATAAGCCCCATAGACGGTCTTGTGTATAAGAGTGCATTCATTGAAAAAGTGTTTTTGGTGAACAGGGAACTGAACTTACCAGTTTGCAATTAAGGACCATGAATTTCCAACGGAAAAAAGCAGTGGTGGAGTGTGTGTTCAGATCCTTTACTTAAAGAGCTTACTAATGCCACAGTTTTCACAAAAGTCCTGCATGCAAAGTCTTGCTTAAGTGAAAGTATGTATGCATTATCAGAAAAATGTGAAAAGTGTGAAAGTACGAACACCACAGTGTGAAAAGAATCAATTACCAGTGAAAGCCCTGCATTCAAAACCTTATTAAATTTAGGTTTTATCAGCAAGATCTACTGAAAAGTATAAAAAGTAAAAGTACTCATTGCACAGTAAAATAGTCCCGATCAGGGTGTATGTTTACAGCATTTTACTGCTGTAGATACAGTATACTGTGCAGAGGTTTAAGCTACAGTAGTGCACCATATTCTATAAGATCATCATATGTTTATAGCATCACTGTCCTGTAAACAGTCAATCCAAGAGGGGTTTGAAATTGTTTATGTAGATTGAGGAGCAGGTGACTTTTGTCAGGAATACTTAATCCTACATTACATTCTGTAAGTCAGGTAAGTCAAGAAACAAAGCTAAGTGAGACAAAGTTACCTTGGACAGGCTTTCAAATTCTTTATGCAGACTTTACACAGTGCTGGTATTGAATTGATTTTTTTCCTGATTAAAAAAGGGCCATGGAATTTAGCGTTTAGTTGACATGTTTCGATGGGAAATTGTCGTTTAAAACTGAAATGGCTCCTCAGCTTTACATATGTGAACTATTTGCTAAGTAATCCTCTAACTATGTTTGAAATACCTAATTAGTTGGTAATTTGCAAGATAATTTTAACTTAATAACAATATGCTAGCCTGAATTAGCGAAGCCACAGTTTATTATTTATGTCCAGATTCACATCATATACTGTTTGTAGTGAAGAATTTGAGGGAATTTACTAAAAGATATCTTTGATTCCAGTGAGAAAACATGCTGAGTGAGAAACGTGCAGAGTATTTTAACAGAGGAGTACAGATGAGTGGAGATTGCTGCATGGCACACGCCGGAGGAAATGAGTATTTCAAAAAGGAAAACACATTCTTAAAATTTGGTTTGTGTTGTTCTGCTTAAAACATATCCAGTAAATTAGCAAAAAAAAAAAAAAAAAAACTGTTTGGCTCAGAAGGCAATTTTGAGTCTTAAGTGGATAAGATAGTGCTCAAACTTTGGCTGATAAATGAAGCCAGTATTCATTCAGTCGTTGAAAAGATAAAGGCACTGATTCAGTCGTGGTGATTGCCCTAGCTGACTTCATGTCTTTTGGTCCTTCAGGATCTCCGTACAGAGATTCGATCAATATTGCCATCCTGAAGCTTCAGGAGGACGGGAAGCTGCACATGATGAAGGAGAAATGGTGGAGAGGAAACGGCTGTCCGGAGGAGGAGAGTAAGGAGGCCAGCGCCCTCGGGGTGCAGAACATCGGAGGGATCTTCATCGTACTGGCTGGTGGTCTCGTCCTCTCCGTGTTCGTGGCCGTGGGAGAGTTCCTCTACAAGTCCAAACAGAATGCACAACTTGAAAAGGTAAGAAATCCCACTGACATCCACTTCTGCTTTGTTATTTTAAACAATGATAGCAGAATTTCTTACCTTAACCACATATGCCCTAAAAGGCAGTCTCATGGCAAAGACAAATAAATCTATAAATGCTAACAAAATGAAACAAAATATATGCTAAATATATTCATTTTTTATTTCTTTCTAATATATAATTTAAAGAAATTGCTTGCCAATTTGCGGAAACTCACACTATAATGACATTGCTATATTATATGCAGTAAGATAAGGGCTGGTTTCTTTGCATTTATTCACTTAGGCCCAATGGCGACAACGAGATAAGAAACGTGAGGAATTCTGCTGTCACCATGGACCAAGCTAGACTTTAACCACCATCTCAAATGACCTCAAGAAAAACTCCAGAAAACTTTTTTTCTATTGTAATTTAATATGATCTAAAACTTCCCAAAACTTCTGAACTGTTTTTGTTTTGCTTTTTTTTTCCTGACACTTTGACACCGAGGGAATGGGAACACTAGGAGCAGTGTAATAAAACCTCTGGGGTGCTGGCAGAAATACACAGTTGCATCACACTCACATGTATAGCGAAGGTTTGCTTTGCTCCATGACCCACGTCTTCAGCAGCCACGTCCACTAACTCACACCTCCCCACTTCCGCTGTCCATTTCCACTCTGCAAACTGCCATCCTGCTTATACTGTAACTATTCTCACTGTTCATATACTGTATGTGGCTTCTAGCCCATACACAGCGCAGTGACACAGGACTGTGTTGTTTGACTGGAGCTTCCCGGCAAACATTCTGACACTGAATGTTGGCTGATATAATGGCCTGCACCATTGGAGGAATACTTAGGTCAACTGTACGTACATAAAACATGAGTAAAATAGTGAAATTTCACCATAAATATATACATGGGGTATCAGTGTTCGGTATGGACCTAATCCTGTCATCAATGCTTGGTTTAACTGTGTCCTGTTCAAAATCCAGAGCCATTTACTACCTCGTTGTAGGACACTGTACAAAATATTCTTATATCATGTGAAGCCTTTTTTATTTCCATGCAGACTTATTCAGCTGCCAAACATATCTAAACCGCTTTACTGAATGAATCCAGGTCTCTTTTAGTCCAGATGCAGCTGTAACTGTATAAAAACTGATTACGCATACGTACGTCCTGTGAAATAGATCACTCTATATGTTACATAGCATGTACAGTATTATAATATGTAACAGTATAAATGGATCTGTATTTATTTCACAGTCACAGTGGTGCATTGTAGCCAGCACTGAAAGATATACTGAACTGGATGTTTTGTGCGACTTGCAAACATGCAGCAGTCAGCTGCAAGACAGATGCTAAAGCAGCTGAGCATCACATGCTGCAGCGTTGCTGGTCAGCAGCTAACTGCTTCCTGGGGAGATTTACTGTAGAAACCAATCATCTCATTGCTTATATGTAGAAAATGACAGCATATGCCCTCCATAAGATTGCAGACATAACTCAGTAATATGTAAGAGAGACACTTTTACTATATGTATTTTGTTTTATCACCATTGTAATAACAAGAGCTGACAGTGAATAGGGAGAAGCCCCAGTGCTATGGACTGAACAGATGGTATTATGCAAAAAATATACATTTATCATGGTGGAAGGGGGAGAAAGCTGTTTCTTCAGACAACAGAAGAAATTGCACACTATTGTAAATAAAGAAAATCTTCATATGTTTTTATAAAAAAACAAAAAAACAATACATACAAAAAACTTTTAGGGCTATGATTTTAGTCACTAAAATATGTTTTAATGTTTTTTTTGTTAGTTCATATCAGTGATTAGGAAGATGTTTCCTTTTGAGGTCATGTTCACATAGGTACATGCCTAATATACACAAGTGAATATACAAGTAAATACATGTATTATGCAGTATATTATGAGCCACTGTACATACCGTACAGAAATTAAACAATGTCCAAAGTCAGTCATGAGGACTAATTCAAGGTTTTTTGTGAACACTTATCTAACACTTTGAGTGACCAGAGACAGAATAAGTCCTTTTGAGTAACAGGCTCTCATTGGAGCCATAAGCACTTCCTTCAACATTTGATTGTGTGGATTGTGCAGGGTTTAACTTGGCCCAGTCACACTGCACTCATGAGTCAGACGCCCCTGTTGTGTCATCCTATTAAGTGAAAAAACTCAGAACACTCAAATATATTAGCACACATACGTGCATTAACATACATGTGTACTGTGAGCACACATAGGCTGCACACCACTGGCTGTGACTGTGAATAAATGGGTTGAAAGCACAGGAGTGAAATAATAACATGTTATCCTGTAAGCCAGGGTTTCTTATCACTCAAAGCTCTGCATCTAATTCTTATTCAAGGTCAAAGGTCAGGAACAACTGAAAATAAAAAAAAACAAACAAAAAAACAACAACAACATTTAATCGATTAATAACCATCGCATCTCTTGTGATTGGGCCAGCATGAAACATAGGCAGACAAGGTTCAGACAGTTGGTCCATATTTATGTCTGACTCAGACACATTCTTGCAACTATATTTACACTCGCTGTAGAAATTGCGTACTCGAAAAAAAGTGAGACACACTCTGTAGCTCCGTTTAGGAGCTGATGGCTGACTCTCTGGTTTAACGCTAATGTGTGAACTCTGCAGCAACATTACATAACACCCACTCCAGCAGTTAATGTTGCCATGACAACATTTTCAACAATAAGGAAATGAGCCACATTTAAACCACATTCACCTGCAGACAGAATCGCTGTGAATGATCTCCAGCTATGCTGTATTTTCAATGCCAATAACAGTTTATTGATCAATATCAAACTTATTTTAATATAGAAACACCTCAGAATGTACTGTAGCCTATTCATAACAAATGGTATGGCAGGGGTCCTCAATTTGCCCAAGGACCACAATTTTTCTAAGCAGATATTGTGGGGGCTGGGCGTTCAAACAATAATAATAAAAAAAAATAATTTGTTTAGACCTAATTTAGCCTATAATTGTTTAATTTAGTTAAGAAAGTGAAAATATAAATGTTATTTTTATGGGCCTATAGCAGAAACCTAAAAACTTGGAAAATCCTTATGATAACTGGACTCTTAACAAGAGAATGCTCTCAGACCAAGGAGGCAGCAAGTGCTCAATACAAAACTCACAGTTCAACTTCCAGCGAACAAAAATACTCGTGTTGAGACTCAATACAACAGTTGGCCAACAAAAATAAACACCTTTTGTGTCTAATAGACGAGTTTCGTGAGTCTCTGTGAGTATCCATTTCCCAGTCATAGTGCCTCATAGATGGTATTCTATTTCATCAACAGACTACACAACAAGTGACCGCGAACAGGCAAACATCTCCAAGGAGAAAAAATAAATACATTTAAGGCAGCTTTTATATTACTGATTCATTTGCCTCTATGTTTGAAAGCCAGTGAAAAAACAGCTACATTAACAAGAGAGTCAATGTCTGGGCACCGTTCTGTGCAATAACAAAACTCGAGAACGGTGCATGGTGGGCAAGATTTAAATTGGAAAAAAAAAAACATCAGAATTTCACAATAGAAATACTTTTACACCGAAATTGCAATAGTTTTATTGGAGCCATGGTGAAATAAAATTTTTGAACGTAGTAGAAGTAACGGCAAAGTGCATTCACATGATCACATGTGTTCACAGCAGGCATTTGCTATCGTGTGTTCACACTGAGGCAACAAATTGTATAAATTATACAAAATAGATTCAGAAAGAATTCAGAGAAGAGGCTAAATGGAAAATTAGGACAATGTAGTTATCCAGTCCAAGGCATCACATCAACAAATATAGACAGACAACTGAAGGGAAACATGTAATGCAACCAAAGTATTTTTACATGCCTGCCCATAAACAAACCCTGTGTCATTTAATGTCCTAATGATTTTCATCTACTCTACAGTAGGAGGCTGCATATGTGTAATGTAGCTGCAGCTCTGTCTTATTGTCAGAGGTAATGTGCTCCTGGCAAAAGGCAGCATTATATAGAGCATTATGTAACCTCCACATTCTTATGGCCAGGGGTGCATTACATGCTTCCAGGATCCTGCATGTAATAAAGCTGGTTGGGGTAAATTAGTTGGTGCTCTGCCTTACTGCCAGAGGTAATGTACCCTGGTGCTCAGGGTCTTATGACATCAGTGTAGATTACATGTACGCATGTATGCACTTTACGATTCCTTGTGTGGTTTGGGTATAATGTCCAGAGGGTTGCATAACCAGCTGTGCGTCTGCCTTTGAATGTCTTGTCTCAACCATCATTGCATAGCCTAGTCTGCGGCCCAAAATCTGTAACCCTGCAGGCTCCTAACAGGAATATCAGACGCAGTGTTCACTTCACAGATCTTTATTAATGATTATGTTTGATTAAAAGTGAACATAAAATCAAGAGGGCACTGGGGCGCAATGCATACAACCTAACAAATTCATACAACATGCAATTTATTTTGCAATTCAGCTGCAATGAATAAAGTTGAATTTGAAGTCCATGAAAGTAAATATTAAACGAGTGGGCCAGAGTGCTATGGAGCTGTGTTAAACTTCTGGTGCTTCTTGCTTCTTCAAATTTGAAATCACCCAGGCACAATGTGCATTTTGCATTGATGTTTGATTTCACCATCAAATTAAAAACAACACAAACACTTCCATGACATAAAGGCGGTTCTCTCCGTCATCTTACTAGCGGGGCTGCACACGTGCACTGACGTTTTTTGTGGCAGGAGAAGCAGGGCAATACTGTCAAATCTTTACAGTAACAGATTGCTTATTTAAAAATCTAACATAATAACTGATTACTTGAATTTCAAAACTAACATGTTGCTACGCTGTGTTACAGCAAACAAGTAATCTGAGTACTCTAGCGCATTACAGTAGCACGTTACCGCCAACACTGACCCCAGCTACCCCAATGGTACATTATATGGTGTTCTAGGTGTACATTAATATAACCCTGGCAACCTTTTTGCTAAGGGTACTTTATGTGAGTGTAGGGTTTTAGATTCCCAAAACTCCACATGTAGCAAATATAGGTGATTACTGACATCAGCTGTCATGAGTGTACTACTTTTGGTATTTCCTCAGGTTGGTGCAGGCAATTGTGTTAGCATTAGTGTTGCAAATCAAAATACTGCTACTGGGATGAATTATTAATATGCTCGTAATTAGTTATATAAATTTGAGTGAATCCAGCAGGTAGTTAATCACCTAATTCTTTTAAATTCAGTGTGCTTTTTTCAGAAAGTTCAATCGATCATGCTTTGAAGTCAGACAATATATTCACAGCCTGTCTCATGAGCCCTGATTGAAGGTTTTTATTTCTAACAATCTAATGAGTGTATACCAGATTATAATGGAGCATATATAGTAAGATAAGAGTGTGAGCTGTACAACAGCACTGCCCCACCACAACATTAATCCCTAAACAAGGTTATTCATCTATTCAGAAAAAAGACAGACATGAATAGACCTAACAGGAACCTCGCAGGCAAAGAACGAATAGTGTGACTATTTGTTTATTTTTTTACATTCTAAAGGTTTCTCCCTTAAAATCACAACAAACCACCATACTTGAATTGCTTGCACTCTATGTGGACACTCACTTGATTGGAACACAGGAAAGTGTGCAATAATTGACACACTGCCACACATTTGCTTGGGATTGCACACATTGATTTACTATTTATAGAATATTGGATCACTGGACTATAATAAAATAGGGTTTGACTAATATTGGTTGCTGAAGGCCATTTTGAAGCTGCCTATAGCTAGTATGTGCTGATGTCCATTCACTTCACTGCTGGCTGAAAACACTTCTCAAACAGTATTTAGACCATGGTGGAGGACCAAACCTCTTCAGTGAAACCCAGAAGAATTAAATTCTTTATCAGGTATTTGAAAGTGGATCTCCAGACACTGCTGGTAGTCCATGTAGTCCACCATCACTTTTACTTTGACGTAGTCCATAACCAGACCTGTAGTTGTCTGCTCACAGAGCATAGTCCTCAGTGTCTACATGTCCTATGATGCACTGTTTCTGTTCTCAATGGTGAGCTCTCGACACCAGCTTGAAGACATGCTGATTTGGTTGTCAATGAAGACCTCAATAGCCAAACAACACAATGGGATTGGAATTTTCTTTTTTTTTTTTTTACATCCAGTTAGCATTTTGCCGTCACAGTTCTGGGTAGCTCTCCTTTGCCATTCTCTGTGGTAGACACATATCTATATAATGGAGGTGGCCACTGTGGATTGGACAGTGAAAAAAGGTTCTGTCATCAGTGCTGTAAATTTGCTTCATATATGTTTTGATCTGTTCTGATATGATTTGTGAATTTAAGGACCACTGACTGGCCCCCCCTTTTTAATATCCATTAGCTTCAAAAAATGTCTTTCTTCTACAACGTCTGCACATGACATTGGCATGATTAATGTCGAGAAAGTCTGTGGTTGTGGCAAATAAAGCATTACTAAGGTTGGCTACAATTAAGGTTAGGCAATGAAAGCACTTTGTGGAGGTGAAAGAGAGATCATGACTACATTTTTTAGAACATTAATCATTGGATTGTGACAGGATATGAATTCCAGTCTTCACTGCCACGGCCTCCACATCACTCTGTTTTGGTACATGAAGGGCACCCTGCTTGCTGCATTGGCACTTGATGTTGGCACTGGAAGTAAACTGTGCCCAGCAGAATTAACATGAACATAATTCAAAGGCTTCTGGGTTGCATTTCAAAAATGTTTTAGCTGATTCCAAATGGTGCCCAGTCAACATGCCTATATCCACATCCCTAATGAAAAGCTATGTTAGCCACTTTTAGCAACTCCAGCTCAGAAATTGTAGCTGCCATGCTGGCTATACAAAAATACTGGGCTTCAGTTTAGTAAATGCTCAGTCCTAAACAGCCCTCTTGTTTGTGTGGGCAGTGTTTGAATTGGTGTAGTGGCTGTGGATATTGTAGGAGACCTAGGCTGCCATAGCTGGGGGCAATGATAAATACATTAGCAAGTCTTGTGGACATTAAGGATGCACCATCCCTATTACTAAGTCATAGAAATAAGGTTGAAAGTCCCTTGAAGACAGAGTAAACCACACATCTATTTAGCAGAGGAGGAAACTCTGGGATATATTACTGACTTCAAATGAGGAATTATTTTGAAATGCAAGAAATGTTAGAGATCATAAAACAGTCATAAAAGTATAATGTGCAACAAAAGGAAAACTTACATACTGCATTCCTGGTCAGGAAGGGATCTTAATAATAATGGTGGCTTATAACTCAGACTTGCTGATATGAGATATTTAAAAAGGCCAATACTTCAGAACCAATATATGGGTCTAACCCTAACGACAGCTTGATTTATTATGTCCAAATAGTGATTTAAGAAAATAAAGATCCACTCGAATGTGTAGCCTGTGCATCCCACAGTCTAGTACTAGTTAGTGTCAGGCTAATTTGTGAAAATGAACCATCTATTTTGTGTCATTGTGATAATCAACCATATATTTTGTTTCATTGCTCTAGGCGTCTCATATAATTGAATATCACCTACTTTTACAGTATGGGGTTGTTTTCTCACCATGATGCTGAAAGTGTCACGTTGAAAAATGTGGTGCTGAGCATGTCTTTGTTGTGTTTCACATGCTTGACAGTGCACACCCTGCAATTTGCATTTTATAATTACTTCTGTTCTGTAACATTAGAAAGGAGCAAAAATAGCAAGTAGTCATTTATATAATGGGATGAGCCATATGCCCTCATATACAATAGAGAAACTACTGTTTTTAAAGGTTAAATAGACATGTTAACGGCATAACTGTGTTTTTGAGATTACTGCATTTACTAAACAGATTGTAAAACCACAAGATGAGAGCACTGTCAGAAGAAAATATACACTTGTTAAAACATTTTATAAAAGTATTAATAAACATTTGATAATCCTAAAAACTACAGACCTTTGATTCATCTGCAAAGACTCTGAGACTTCTTCCTCTTCATTCTCTTTGTCTCAAGTGTCTTCCCTTTACATTATTTCAGTACATTCCATCATCACTGCTACATGGCAACACATTCATTTAAAAGGAGCTCTCCAAACGTTTGGGAAATAAGCTTGTTTGCCTTCATATCGACAGGCAGATAAGAAGATAGGTCAGTTTCATTTCTGTGCACCCACTTGGAAATGTTTAAGCTTGCTTAGCACTGGAAAAACTGGAAACAGTAGGTCACATCCCACCCATAACAAATCTGCTCTCCAACCAAGCTGTTGTCAGCACTATGTGGGTAGGATATCAGGTGTGGGTCATGTTTTTCAGTAACTAACCAAACTACAAGAGGTGGGTTTTTAAATAGACAAAGATATTGGCAAAGCTCAAACTTGGTGCTTAGGTTCAAGTTGTCTGTCTGGACATCGCTTATAATGAGAGTGAGCTCATAGAATGCACTCTTGGTCTACGCAGAGAGGGGGTCCTCTTCCATGGAGCCCAACTCGTTGCACCAACAAGTTTCTACAGTGGCATTTTTCACGACCACCGTAGGGGAGGGGGAGGCAAGGGGTATTCAGCTGGTTGCAATCTGCAGCCTCACTGCTATATAAGACTAAATCCAACACACCGGACCATTCAATAACTTGCCTTTCTCTGTATAATGTTTAAGTTTGAACTTGTGGTCTTGGAAGTCAAAACTCACAAGAACGGAGAGAAACAGCTCACTTAATTTGCAGTTGAGGACTTCAGTGCTATTTATTTATCAGCTAAAGAACATGAGCAAGCATCAAACAACTGATTTCGACTGAGAGGGCCCAAGGCGGTCTTCTCACTAGCATTGACCAGGGACATTGACCTCACAGGCCAGTCCTTGAGGACTGTAAAACCAACTGCTTCTAACACCATAATGTCTCATTTGCTATTTTTGAAGGTTTGAACTAAGCAGGATATGTAAAGATGACAGCATTAGACCTTTTTGTATTTGTATTTGCACTTTTTCACTTTTGAAGCTAGCACTTTCTTCCTGGTGGCCTTTGAGTTAGCTGGGCTACTGTAAACACTTCCTGGACCTCTATGTAGGAAATCAGTCTTCTCAGCTGACTGTGGGTAAGATGGCAAACAAGAAGATTTCTCTAAATGTCAATGTGAGTTTTTATTTTATTTCTTATTATGTCTAGTGTACTAAACAATAAGTGATTCATGTTGCTGCAAAGTTTTGACTATGTAGGAGTTTTGGACAGATGGAAATATAAATCTCTACTCTCATGTTTTCAGCTAGGAAAAGCACAGTCAAGGCAAAGGAGACAGTTCGTCTTTCCCCCAAAAGAAGATATCAGCATGTATTAAAATATGTTTCTGAAAATTATTCTTGCTAATTTAACCAAAGTTAAATCTTTCAGAAAACTGATTTTGGACTCCATAATATTCCATTGAATCACATGCTTCATAGACTTTCAATGGAGCTTTTCTTTGTCATTTCCATGCTAGTCTGTCAGATTTCCATGATTACCATGGTTGTCCCCTTCCTCCCTCTCCTCCTCCTCCTCCTCCTCCTCCACCTCCTGTTCCTTTTTCTCCTCTCCTGTCCATCCCTCCCTCAGCTCCTCCTCTGCTTCCTTTTCCCACTCCTCCTCCTCCCCCTCCTCCTCCTCCTGCTGCTTTTTCCTCTCTTCCTGCCTGCTGCTGAGGCTGCTGCAGACTAACCTGACTCGGGGTGCAGGGACCACCAGCTGTGTGTGAGGAACCCATCTCATAAACCCTGCAGAAACACGCACACACACACTCTCTCTCTCTCTCTCTCTCTCTCTCTCACACACACACACACTCACACACACACACACACACACACACACACACACACACACACACACAGACACGCCTGCTTGCATATAGATGCACACTCACATGCACATGTAGTCTAATGATTCAGGTGGATGGCTACATGGCAGTATTTTTGACTCTTTTGAGACACAGTATTAGGGAAAGATCATGTTTGATTCATGTTTGAAGAGACTAATGTTAATTACAAGTCTGTGTCAGGATCAAAACCTGGTCTCCTGCATTGGCATTGGACGTCAATTGGAACTACATGTAAATCATCCGATGTGGACTTAATACTCAGGATTCTGAGATACATTATTCCTGAGAAATGTAAGTGTAGAATTATTAGCATTAACATAGTATTGTATATGATTTGCTGTGACCACTGATAACGCATATGACATGAGTTAAACAGCGTGAGCCATTTAGTAACTATAACTTCTGTCTGGTAAATTTGTCAGTGTGTGACTTTATGAGTCAACAAGAACAGCCCGAACACACAACAGACAGAAGATGCCAGGTCAGTGTGGCGTACTCTGCAGGCAACATCATCATAGTCTGCATTATGAAGCAGACAGCCACTGAAATGCATTAATTTGTTAGTCAAACTGGTCTTCCTGGATCTGTTTCATTGTCTCACTAGTACCTTAAACAACAGGCCCTCACCAACACAGCCACCTGCATAGTTTTCATGCATGACCATTAAAGTGTCCTTCTCTGAATGATTATTCAAAATTTGTCTCTGAGTTTCATAGTTAACCCAATCAGGGTGTAGGACTAGGAGGAAATAGGGGACAGAGTATGACGGGCCCTCATGTGAGGAGGGCTCACAAAGACTGAATAGCCATGGATGTGGTGAGGGGCAGATAGAGAATGGCTATGTACAAGGTCCAAAACTTTGTGCTACATCCCTGAACCCAGCTGAGAGTCAGCTGAAACTAACCAAAGCCATATTTGTAGCAAGCTATAGTCATCAGTAATGAAGAGTCCATTTGTCTGTCATTGAGAATGGTTATATATAAACCATTCCAGTTTGCCAGAACTAACATGCTGAAGATGTGTTTCTTTGGCAGTGACACTTAAGTAACCTGTTGCCTTATTTTTGTCTCTAGCTCAGAGAAATAGGATAATACCTAGATAAAGTTTAAAAAAAAGAAAGAAGCATTTCAGTCCACCCTCTGTATGAGTTGGTCTCTCTGAAGGCCGTCTTCTCTGAACAGATGAATCCAATCCTGCTGTTTAGGTCCATCCTCATGAATGCCCTCAGTTCATTTTTAAAAATTTGCTTTAGGACCCAGTTTTCAGATTTATCCTGTTAGACTGTAAAAGTGCCTCGTTGGTGTGGATGTGAAAGAGTTTGCACTCATGCACAGTTTTCACACATATTACAGATGTTTATGAATTTTGAAATTTTGTATTAGAAAACACAATGAAAATGAACTCCTCAGGTAGAAATGGTTCGCTCAGTACTGAGGAGAGAAGTGTCAGGAGTGAAAAAGAATCTGATACTGATAATATCTTTTGAGCCTTTTGATGTATTTATGATGGATGACAGGTTCAGAGTACGTGTGTCTGAATGATGGAATCTATGTACAGGTGTATTTTTTATGTCTGACATTTCAGGACAAATATGAAGGACTAGGAGGGCAAAGGCCTTTAGTGTGCACATGGTCTAGATCTCCTCAAGGGTTTTTCACATGCTGCATTCTTCATACTCACTGAGACACAAAAAATATGTGTGCAGGTGGACATTCACACAGGCACAGATTTTAACATGAGGGCACCAATCAGGACACAGTTCATCCACCGAGCAAAATGCAGATTGCACTGCACCAAATGTGGATGACAGCTCAGAGGAGCCCAAAGATTAGGCAAACCCTCAAAGCAGCTAATCATTTACTGCCCACCAGGGGCCAGAGATGCAGAGTAAACTGAGGATTACAGCACAGCCGTGCCCCATCCCATCTGCATCACAGCTTCACATCTGTTCCTCCTCCATTCAAGCTAAACGGAGCCCATTATTTCACTCTCACAGGTGAGGGCCCTTTATATGCTGGACTTAGAGAAATACAAAGATATTGTTCCTTTAAAATCTAGTCTGTTCTACATTAATATACACCTGCTAAACATATATTCCATTAATGATCTTTTTCTGATTACATTTGGATCACTGCACCTGTAAAATCCACACAGAATGAGATCAAAACAATAATATCCCCCTAGAAATGTTTTCATGATATACAGTTTCTATTAACCATAATTCATTTGTAGATCAGGCCTGTGTAAATAATCACATGGACTAAATGCACCTTTTTTCCCTTCAATGTCTGCTCTCGGCGTTAGATTTATGGCCTTTCCATTATCCTCAAAGCAGGCGGGCCCTTCCTCTGAGCTGTCCCACAGTGCCATGCGGTGGTACAGCTGCGGCTGATTGCTGAGCATCATAAACACTCTGTAATCCAATGACCCTAAGCTGCCGCCATCAATCCAACATGCCACAAGCAGGCAGCCATGATGGCAACATGTCCCCTGAGTGTCAGCAGAGTGGGCCCTGTGTTCCACAAAGCCTGGAGCTATGTGGCTGTTACTGGTGGAAGAAACTGCCATGCCATTTAATTTTACGAGGGGGAATCAATAGCTATGAAAAGCCTGTTTCAGAGTGGCTTGGACAATCGGCAGCTACACTTTGAGAAATAAATGTGAAAAAAAGATGCTATTATTATTATTGTAGACATTTCACATGTTTGTTGCATATGTAACATATAGTAGTATTAGCACTAAACAGTAGAAATACACATTATTGCAAAATTGTCAACATAAAGGAGCTAAATATAGCATTTTAATATTTTATTCTATATAATATTACCAGTGGCCTAATTACTCTTAAATCTCCACTAATCTTAACAAATGACTGTGTAATATTAAGGTGAATTATTAGAGAGAATTGTTTGTCACTCGACTCTGCAGCCTTATCTCTTTAAGCTTATTGTTTTAATGTTCTGGCCCACAAACTTCACTCCCATCAACCAGGTTTCCAGCAGCAGCACGCAGCTGTTTCAAGTGAAAATGCTCTGATAAACACACTGAGCACTACCTGCCCAGCACCAAACAGCAGGCAAAGTCAGAGACCAGCTGGTGAGCATAGTGGAACACTTTACTCTGATTTCTTGCAATACATTGTGTTAACAAAACAAAATTATGCTGAACATGCTTTAACTGGTAGCCTCTATGTCACAACAGTGACATTATTTTATTCTTTTCCTCATCATTGTTATAAATGCAATATATTTATAATATCTTCAATATTAAAACTAAATGCTAGCAATGCTTAAACCAAAATATGAACTGAACAACCTTTCTGTGATATACAGTATAAATGAGAGGAAGAACAAGTCCACTATTAGGTGCATTTCTCCACTGTGTTGCAATAATGAAGTCATATTTATCACAGGATTGACCAGAATGCAATAGTTCTAATACTACAATGTTGGATACAATGTCAACTGAACTTAGTTTAAATACATCATAATTTATATGCAGTTTTAAAAAACATAACACAATCGTTGCTGAGGCTACAACCCCTGCACACATTATTATCGCATGATTATTTGTAATTGATCTTTAGATTTGCACATACTACGCGATTCCATGATTTTATGACATTACAGGTGGTAAAACTTGTTTTGAGAATTTGACTTTACTTTTAACAAGCAAAAATCTAACTTTCCTGCTCAAAATCCTTTTATTAATGAAAAAGTTAATGCTAAAAGTTATGCCAAATTAGCTGTAAAAGATCTTAAACTACTTGGAATACACAGCAGGAGCTTTATGAAGTTAATCTACAAACCTTGAAAATAATGATGGTGATTTTTTTTATTTGTTTGTTCATGTTGCCAGCTAAATGTATCAGCAAACTGCAAACAGACAATGATACTTTTAACAATGGCGGCCGATCAGGAGAGGTCACATATGGTATATACACTACTTCCTGATGTGAAAATGCTATAATATTTCCTCTGAATTAACATCAGTTGACATTGCAAATTAGTCAATTTTCAGCTGCATTTCCACCATTGCTTTTTCCATGAATAACATCACAGAGGAAGATTAATAGTAAGGATAGGCCTGGCCTTTAGGTAAGTGCCTGAATTATAATACAATTATAATCACTTATATAATAATAAGTGATTATAATACACACTGCAAGACGTCACACAGCAATCACATTCATTGTGTCTCCTTCTCACTTGCATGTAAATATAATAACAATAACTATACACTAGGCCAGAGCACTAATGATCGAAACACTTTGTTTGTCACAATATAGTCTTTTTAGCTGGGATCATGCAATGGCTTTCACTTGTAGAGTCTACGGGAACAGGACTATTCTATTCCCAGCTGCTAGTGTTTTTTCACACAGTGTGTGCAGATGCCACCGTAGCTTATGAGAAAAGAGGAGAGAATGTGAAGAAGCAGCAGTTTAATTAGGCATGCAGCAACACGGGATTCCGGTCTGATGATGTGCATCAATAAGTGATGATGCTCTATGGGCCTGTAAAACCCAGTATGTTCACTGAGATTGTGTTTACGCACATGTGGAGATGCCTGTCTGGTTTGTGTTGTGCATCGATTTTGTTTTGCACAGTTCTGTGTGACTGGGGTGTTAGTTGTTTTCATGGATGACGTGTTGGTGGTGTTCTAGTCACAAGCAGACAGTCCTGCAGCCTTTTTCAGCTCGCTGTGGCTGAGGAGGAGACAGTCACTGGTTGGCTGTGGTCAGCCCTGGCTGTTAGGTTGCAGTGGAGATGTGTGTCATCACAGTGCAACTGAAGCAGGCTGACCTGGCTCATGGTCAGCCAAAAGTGTCATGTCATCGAAAAAAAAAAAAAAAAACCCTTTAAAAAGGAACATTTAATGAATAATGCCCATTCTGAGGAATCTTTTTTGTGCTTAGGCTGTGTTTTGATTTCCCAGCTTTATGTACAGTCGCAAGAGATAAACTATTTCAGTAATTCAGCTACTGTAAAGTATTACTCATCCATCATGTGAGTGAGAATGTTGTTACATTGACAGCTGTTGGTTGTGATTCATTTCCTACATGAATACAATGAACAGCCTGATGCTGTAAAAGGAACAAGTTGAGGATTGTTTATAGCCAGAAATCCCCAGTACTATGTTCATACTGGACTAATGTCCAGTGCCAACATTCAGTACCGATGCTTGAAGTAGTGTGTCCTTTATATAGAAATGTTGAGGTGGTGGATGACCATGGAACAGCCAGCATTAGAGGGGCCACAGTTTGAGTTATATCACAGTCCAAGAATCAGTATTTCCTGTCTTTTTTTAAAAGGGCAAAACAATAGTCTTTCCCTAACCTTGACCAAGTCGTCTGGCTGCCAAACCCTACAACTGTACCTGTAACATATGTCTACTTTTTTCAATTTTATACATATAGCACCAAATCACAACAAATGTTGTCTCATGACGCTTTCCATTTAGAGCAGGTCTAGACCATACATTTTAATATACAGAGACCCAACAATTCTCCCGTGAGCAAGCACTTGGCGATGCTGGTGAGGAAAAACTTCTTTTTAATGGGCAGAAACCAGACTCTGGGTGGGCGGCCATCTGCCTCCACCGGTTGGGTTTAGAGAGAGAGACAGAGAGATGGAGAGAGAGAGACAGACACAGAGGAAGACGGAATTTAAAAATGTTGGCTGTGATGTCAAAAAACATTGTCATTGAAAATGATCCAATATTAATGTTTTTATCTCGTTATAGTGGTGGTTGCTCAGTGGAAAGGCTTTTAAATGCACCACCCTATAGAGGCCACATTTGCAGGTACCAACGTTTTAACAAAAGCTAGACACCATTTCTGCGAAACATGAATGGAACGTAATAGATGTAATTTGCTAATCCTTTTTGAGATATGCTCAGTTGAAAACAGCACTAAGACAATATATTTAATGTTTGACTTCATCAACTTTATTGATTTTTGTAAATATATGCCAGCAACACTTTTCAAACTATTGGGACAGGGCCAGCAAAAAGCTGGGAAAGTTGTTGAATGCTCCAAAAACACCAGTATGGAGCTTCCCACCGGTAAACAGGTTCACTGGTGACACATAAAGTATCATGACATGTGCCCCCTTTCATTATATGAAAGGGGGCACATGTCCACAAGCAAGGATGGAGCGAGGTTCACCACTTTGTGAAACACTACTGTATAACGCAGGGCTTCTCAAAGTCCAGACCTTCTCATCTGGCCTTGAGAATATTAATTAATTCAGAAAACGCATGCATCCAACAGTAGCAGTGGAAGACGGCAAGTCCACCAAAGAGTGGTGGTCGGTCAGCTTGAAGACCCCTGGAACTGAGCCAAAAAGTCTGTATTTCATAGATTACCCACTCTATTGATAGTCACACAGAATCACAAAGCTTGTCTGTTAGATTCAAGAGGCGTCACTATGGCGTATTTTCTCTGGCCGACTGTAATATTGAGTGCCAGAATTGGAGTTTTTAGTTGAGTCAAAGCGTCATTCATTGGTAGTTGAAATAATGGGTTTTGTATGGAGCACTAAGGAAATTTCTAGTTAAGTATGTAGTTATCATTATGGATCCATGCTTTTTGGAATGTATATATATACATATATATACACCTCGTGTTATGAATATACATTATGAAGGGTAGCATTTTCTATTTTCAAATAAATTGTTAGTTATATTAAATATACAGTGTAGCTGGAGATCAATCACAACAACCCTGTTCCCAGATTAATGAGGTTTTAATGTGGCTTTTTCCTTATCATGGTGATGTTTACTGCTGCAGAGTTCACACATAATGTTACACCTGAGAATTTGCTATCAGCTCCTAAAGCACAGACTCAGAATATGTCTCCTATTCTCCACAACTTCTACAATGAGTGTAAATATAGTTGTAAGAACACGTCTGAGTCAGACCAACTGTCTGAGGCTGAGGCTTGTCTGCCTCAGTTTCATGCTGGCCCAATCACAAGAGATGTGGCTTTAATTAACTGATCAAACTTTATTTTGTTATCACCGATCGTTCCAGTCCTCTGACCTTGAATAAAAATCAGATGTGGACCTTAATGACACTGTGGTCAACACAATTTATGTGCACATGATTGCATTCTGTTTTATGTACGTTTTTGGACGTACAATGCTTTTGAGAGCGTGTTGTCTAGACCTGCTCTATAGGAAAAGTATCACTGGCTAACTTGTGCTGTGAGTTGGTGATTAATTAATAAAGCTGAATTGAAATTGAAAATTTAAACCTTTTGTCCAAATAAACGTTTACAGTCTGTTCAAAACATAGTGCCTGCCATATGTTAAGTTTTTCAAATACATTTAATAAGAAAACTATTATCCATGAATGTATCTGCAAGTTATAAAATGGTCATGCTGGACGTACCTGAAAGGCACACACTGATAGTTGTTTTTCTACAGTATTCACTTACAAATGAAGCATGATTATCATCTTTTAAATATAATTTCTGAGGTATGTTATGCATTTATAAGACAGATGACAGTAGAGAGATATTGGGAAAATTGTGGGAGAGAGAGACAGGAAATGACATGAAATGAAGATCCCCACCTGGATGGTGTAGCAGGTGCACCAAGGCTCCCTATGATAAACGTTTTTATGGTTATATTTTAGTTCTTGGTTAAGCGTATGTAAAGTAAATTGTCCAGGTTGCATTTTAAAATACTTTTTTTCCCTCACTTTCTCTAACCATACCCAGAATTAAGAACACAGCTCTTCATGGACTGAAAAACAAACAGAAAAAAAGACTCTGACAATAAACACAATCCAGGCAGCACTCCTTCAAAACAAATTAGGCAAAACCATCCAGTCATGTATAAACAGGACTGAACGGGGATAATAATGCAGGCTGGGAACCTGACGTCAGCCCACACTCACAACAGATCATGTATACTGTAGCTGTTTGGTTGAAAAACTTCAACATTTACTGTTATTGCCAGTAGCATATTGTTGTACTGCACACATTAACTGCTTCATAAGACATCCAACATAGTTAAAAACAGCCAAATCTCTTGAATTTCAAGAGTTAGTCAGTTGTACTTCCATAATTAAGGCTCTCAGCTCCACCTTTTCTCTGTCTCCTGTGCGTCCATGTTTTCTCCTCACTGTTCAGCCACACTCAGTCCATGCACTGACTGAGTTTTGTGCTGATGTGAGCGTGCATGTGACTAACTACATGACGACAGACAGAGATCTTACCATCGGGTCAAAGGCTGACCGTACCTGCCCTGTGTTTTCGCTTTGATTTAGCTGTTTCATATTGCATTTTTAACACTGGCCTGACACTCCAGGCAAATGAGCTGGCCAGGCCAACTGGAATTCTCCCACTGCTCCCAGTCACAATTGCCAGCGCAGGCTGGTATAAACATTATTTTTAGGGAACAGGGTTGCCAGAGACTGTTTGGCAGACTGTTATTGGTATCCATAGTCACTCTCAAATTTTGAACCTCATCAGTAAAACATTTTGGAGATTTGTCTCAATCTCATTCTTCTACTGTGTGTTTTGTGAAGAGAATTTAAACTTGACTGCACACCTCACCGATGGCTTTCTTGTGCCAGTTTTCCTTTAATGCGCCAAATCGTACGTGGATACTTTTAATACTTCAATTATGCATGGATTATTGCATTAATTAGGTATTCATGTAATTCATACCCAGTCAGGCTGCATACAGTGAAATTGTTTGGCATGGTGTCCAGATGTTCAGCTACAGTATGATAATCACAGCATGTGGATAAAGCTGAACTAGGCAATATTTAAATGAAAATATGTAGAATACAGCTGCCTGATCAAGTTATTTACAAAGACATGGAGTTTTTTCAAAGTCATTCATCAGTCATATTCTGCATGGATACTTCTCCATAGTACTTACTAACATGCTGTACTTATTGTAGTCCAAAAGGGTCTTCTGAATTGCAGCTGAATGTCAGCGAGCCATCCGGATAAATTAGCGTTTAACATTGGACCTTTTGCTTCATGTGAAACAGACACAGCAGCATGTGGTCACATCATACAAGATGTGCACTAATTTTTAAGGATTTTTGCACAGATAAATAAAGTTGTGCTGCAGATATGTGCGTCAGATCAAAAAACACTTTCATGTGGAGGCTTTGCTCAGATCTGAGGCAGTGTTTAGGGACAGACTGACGTCCATGACGTTTTAGCCATGTTAGTGGTATTGGTCCAGGGAATGCAGTCTGGGGTTTTGCAGAATTGTCTAACATTGAGGTTTTGTCTGGAGAGGGGGTTGTGACTATAAAGGCATTACGGGAAACACCGGCAATCGCTAACTAGTATAATAATATGTAAGGACATGTATTCACCAATATATGTCGATGACACTTCGAACAAAAATGACATTAGACATTAGATATTTTACATTAATAATGTACATCAGTTTGAAAGTCTACAAGTGTGAAGCTTTGAATCCTTGAAGAAAAAACCCTGCATGAGCAGCAACAACCACAAAGTCACCACTGATGTATTCTGACACTATGTTGAGTAATTCACTGCCTTTACACTTTACACTCTACTACACAGCCTATGGACCTGCTTCTCCCTCCATCCTACTTCTACCCAATTCAGCATCCCATCCATTCCCCGCCTGCTACACTGTATATTTCACCATTTCCCCCTGTGGCAGCCCTGATCTGGGGGAGGGGGGTGGGGAGGTGCCCACTAGAAGAAGAGCCTTGTTCTGATGCTCATAACATTTGGACAGGCGAGGCGGCCTGTAACCCATTCTGTTCTGCTTCTCCTGTTTCCCTCTGCAGAGATCCTTCTGCAGCGCCATGGTGGACGAGCTGCGGGTTTCCCTCAAGTGCCAGCGCCGGCTCAAACACAAGCCCCAGCCGCCTGTCATGGTGAAAACGGAGGAGGTCATCAACATGCACACCTTCAACGACCGCAGACTGCCAGGGAAAGAGACCATGGCCTAAAATGGGAATCTCAATCACTTTTTCACCCTCTCTCCTGCGGTGAGGAGGTGTGCCGAGACACTGGGGAAAAGGGTGGGGGTAAATGGTAAGGGCGTTGTAATGGGGTTGTAATGGTTCACAGTTGGGTCATTTCAAATGTAGAGCAGAGGTGCTTGGGAGTATATTGACAAAATGTCATTCTTGTTTCTTTATAAATAGCTAGGGATAAGAGATTCAACAATATTTCCTGTGGAAATAACTTGAACCTGGGTGAAATTTCAGCAAGTTACCTCATTACTCTTACTACCTTGGCAAGCTACAGGTGCCAGGATGTACAAAACCCAGGAGTTGAAGAGTCTGGAAATAAATTCAACTAAGGTAATAAGGTGGGACAGAGGTGGTCCCTCAAAAATAAGGAAAGAAAAAAGCAAAAAGAGACCAAAAAAAAAAAAAAAGAAAAGAATTGGACCTATCACATCTTTAGCTGCTGCTCAGTCAGTCTTTCACCGCACAGCTCAAAAGAGGCTGGTCGAGCAGCATCAGGAGCATCTCAGAGATTATAAGTGAATATATAGATGCTAACTGGGGGAATGGGTAGAAAAGTTTGTAAAGGATTGTTTATTTTCAGAAGTTGTGAATAGAATGAGTGAGTGGGCTCTTGACTTATTTAAACCCAAAGCCCTGAAGATCACGGCGAGCCCAGATGCTCCCAAAATGTATAGAGAGGCATTGCTTAGTCACATATGATATTGATCAACATCAAAAATGGATACACTGTATATCATCCATCAGGCAATAAGTGATTATTTGTGTTTCAGAGTACTAACACTTTTAGTCTTTAATGTATTAAAGGGGGGGGGGGGGGGGGGGGGGGATTTTTAGAAGCAGATTATATGGTGAAATTCAGGCAGAAAATGCAGGAGTGGGGGCAATTTAATGAACTGTTGATGTCCATGTATCAGCCAGTACTCAATTAAAGAGGATTCTATGAAGGTGCACACCCTTAATGTTAATAAGTAGGAACCTTGGAATGATGTGGGCACAGCTCACTATGTCTAAATTCACAGCAATTACACAACACACAAACTCTATTTATTCAAAGTATTTATTGTTTCATTTACAAAACTCCTTATTTATATCTCTATGGACTGGACTTTCACGACTACCGTAAATACACCTCATGTCAACTCTTCATGGGTATACACAGTTTCTTTCCATTTGCTCAGTGTCAAGTCTCCAGTTTCATTTTGTACTCCTGTGGCTTTTTTTTCTTTCTTTGGCAGCAAAGCTACACATTTACTTGTGCAAATGCAATTTCTATGAAAACGTGTTTTTGTACGAAGAGACTCAAAATTTTGTAATAATTTTTATCAACACGAAACACACCGTGAGGAGTATCATCCATGGCAGAGACATGGTACTCCAGGCTGGTAGTAAGGCTTTCCTAGACACTAGAAACAGCCAACACACACACACACACACACACACACACACACACACGAAGAGTGCAGGGTGCACCCATCCTCCATGGAGCAGATTCACACAAATTAGTACTATTAGTACTACTGTTAGTACAGAGCATTCTGGTAAGCATCACTGATATAATGCTGTTTTGGAGAAGAAGAAGAAAAAACTATTTTTATCATGTAAAGGAATCATATTTAAAGAAAGATATTTTTACTTCACATGAAAGAAGAGTAATGATAATACTGGTTAGAGCAAATATATAGCGTGAACACACAGGAAGGGAGGACTGCTGATGATGCTTCTCATTCTACACCCCGATTACTGATAGACTGCTAGAGTCCAGTGCTGAGCAATCGTGTTTCAATGGTTTTAAAAAGGAAAAAGATGTATTTAAAAAATAATGAACACTTAACTAATTTTGAACTTGTGAAAACAAAATGGAGTGCACACAGTTTACCCTTTGAAGTTGATGCACAAGTTTAAAGAAAATAAAAAAAGGTATACACAACTTGTACCTAATCTGCCTCTTTATTGAATCTTGTGCGTGAATGAACAGAATGAAAACGACGGCACTTAGTCTTCGTCTTCTAATCATAGAAAGCTATTAGAAGAGGGTGATTAGAAAATATACGGCTGGCCAAAATGCCCATGTGGCTCATTTTAATAACATGTTAGAGTCTGGGCCTTAGATAGCCCCATTAGGCAGGAGTGTGTCTCATTTAGAATTAGCAGAGGTATGTCTTAAAGTGTCTTCATTAAGTTCAACCACCCTATAATTTATAATGTACAGTGTATGCAGACATACATACAGGTAAGCCTGTTTCCTTTGAGGGTTCACCATCCAAAATATTGCCAGCATACCCATGTCAGTCAGATCTAAAATTTTGCTCACCGGCTAGACTATTGATTAGGCCATAGTGGGCAGTAAGGCCATGGGTTCCCCTCATGATTCAGTAATCAGCTAGCATTTGGGCCTCATTTAGATCACCCAGTTGGGCTCAGGCATGTCCAGTTTAACAGGGGCATTCCTAGCAGACAATGCACACACACGGTAAACTCACACAGGTTACTTTAATGGCTGATCAGCCCCCCTCTCAGGCCTGTGTGGGTGTATATAGTCTATGCTTGATTGACATCGCCCTGACTTTCCAGTTATCTTTTTTTCACCTCTTGGAGGAGCAAAATTGCACCTTTATCAACCTTATATGTACACGATATCACATAGTGCCAGTGTAGCTCCTGTGTTCAATTGTGTGTGTTCTAATCAGCCAGAATGACAGAAAAAGGCCAGAAATTCAACGTCTACATAACTATTCATGTCTCGAAATAAGTCTTGATATGCAAATAAAAATGAGGACCATAGATATTTTGCCTTTATCTGGGCCAACGTGAGCAATCATCCTCAGGCCCCATGGGCCACCTTTTGTTTTCACTGTCACTATACCAATTCCAATTTGTCACCGCGCAGAGGTGGACAACAAATGGACCAAAGTGCTACATCTGTTAGTTGGTTTTGTCCCAGTTTTAGCCTTTTAGCAGCTCATATATATGGGGTCAATGTTAGGGCCATAATGCTTCTTTTTTATATTTCATTATTCATTTTTAGCAGCTAGTAATGCAAATAATTTTCAAATCAATGAGGCTTAACTTTCAAAAAAGTTGATATACAAAAAAAATAATGATGGGCTGTAAGCCCACTGTTTATTCATGCCTCCACCATTCAAAGAAAGTATTGACAATGAATGTCAATGAAATAAAGTTTATAAATATTTGTGATATATCAGCTCTAAAGTGGACTAAAATGGAGCCCACATGTGCAATCATTTTCAGGAGTTTAAGGCTCCTTTTTCTTTTTACTGAAAGTATGTGAGCAAATTATAACATGGAGGTGGACAAATTGGCCCCAAGTCGGCCATCTCTTAATTGTGTTCAAATGAACCCAGATAAATAAATACCAAAGGGGATGATTGCTCACATTGGTCCTGTGTGTGTCCTTCACATGGGTATGGGCAGTTAGCTACACTGTAAGAAATTTCCCTGTTGAATTACATTAAACTACTGGCTGCTACAGCTGGTTGTTGCATGATACTGCTATTTAGTGCTCGTTTGTTACCGAAAAATGTATTACAGAATGGTAGAATGTAGGATGAAATCCATGAACATTGCTTTTATTATAGTCACTGCTGTGTCCAACATATTCAGTAACTGACAAATTCAACTGACATTAAAGCACCTTGCCTTCAGTATCCATCTTCCATGAGTTCTGATCATGCGCAATAGAAAGCAAGTGAAAGAAAAAGCCTGGAACTGCATGAAAGAGACGACTGGAGTGAACTACACTGAACTTAACCGACCATAGTACTGAGACGTGCTACCTTGAACTAACATGACCATCTGGTTGTGCACCACTGTTTTGTGGAAGTGAAGTCCAGTTTGGAGACGTGTTGTGGCCTAAAGCCCCACTCAGAGATCATGAGGGTTTTTTTTATATATATATATAAGGGGAGCCACATGTAGATCAACAGTTGCTTATTGGACACCAAAGTCCCTTCACCGACCTTTGTTGCTCTTTTGGGGTCGATACCAATGAAGTGCCTGAATGTGTAATAACAGAGATGCATAGATGTGGTAAGTAAAGATTGTCTGCATGTAATGCACTCACCAAGAAAGAAGAATAAGATGTTTTCTCAGGAGAATCACCTCTGTGTCCCATCATCATGAAACAATGATCTAATTTTTATGACTATCATAAACTATTGATTACAAGTCCCCCAGATGGCAAGCAAAGGAACATGACACATTATAGAAAACTTGCAACAGGTCAACAACAAATGGTAAAAAAGAACCTTGTCCTTCGTGTAGATTTTACAACAAATCAGTGGAGGATCACGTCTTACCTCGGATTATTTAGATTGCAAATTAACATGGGTTAAAAGTGAATGACCAAGATAACTAACCCAACTTAGTTTGTTGATTGCGTAGAAATCCAGTCCTGTGCGATGAATATCAAATAAATAGACACGTTATTGGTAACGTAGTTTAATCTAAGGATATAAAATTTTGTCCACTCAGCAGCTAAAGGGGAGAATGTTAAATGAAAACACCTCCGTGCATGCTAGCATCATGCGGTTGACACAAAAAAGAAAAGTTAATATATAAATTCAGCACAAAATGTGTGCCGGGTCTGCTGTCCAGGAGGACAGCAGCACTTTGTATCTGTCAAATTCGCTGCGGTCCTTTCAGAGTAGGCTGAAAATGGTCTTCTTCAGTTCTGCCTCTTCTCTTTATTCTTCCTACTGTGAGAAAAATCAATGAGCAACAACACTTCACACCTGTTTTTTAGGATCTTTACATTGACTGTGTACTAAGTGAGGTGGTGGGACTGGAGGTAACACGACTTTGTCAGATGAGAAATGGACAGACTCAGTACTGTATTATACTAAGATTTTCCAAAGAAAAGTACATTACTCTACAAAATGTCATGTATTTTTACAGCAATTTGTTACAGTGTACATTCTTAATTATGATTTATTTCATTCTTAATTTTTGAAATGTATGTTTTGTTAAGTTTCCCCTTGTGTGTTGTCTTTGTCTGATTTTTGTCACATTCTGTTTTATTTTGAAGGTTTTTGTTATGTTTCTTGGTTTACTTTACTTCCTGTGTTTTCCCACCCTTGTGATTGTCTGATGTGTGTCACCTGTGTGTCATTAGTGATCCCTCCTTGTGTATATAAGTCTGTGTCTTCCGCCCTGTCTTTGTCGGGTCGTTGTCTTAGTCACCTTGCTACCTGCGTTTCCCTTGCCATAGCCCTAGCCCTATAAGTAAGTGTTTGTCCATGTGCATGTTCACGTCCAGGTCACGTTTCATGTGAGTGTATTCCTAGTGTCGTCTAAGTCATGCCATGTTTTATGTAAGAGAGTTTTTGTATTGTCTTAGTCTCAACCCTTGCGCCGTCGTGTTTGCATGTTTGTGTTTTTTGTGTTAGTGTGTTTGTTCTCTGTTTCCCTGTGAGGTCATCGTTCTCTGTATAAGCCTATTTACCCTAGTGTGTGTTTCTTAGTAGTTTCCTTGGTTTTTCTTAAATGAATTTGTTAATTTAGATCAGTGCCCCCTTGTGTCTGTGTTTTGGTTCAACCCCTTAGTTCCCCCTTAAAACCCTGACATTCATGTTTAAAAAAAATGTAATAATCAGTTATCATTTTAACTAGTGTATGTGTGTATGTATATATATATATATATATATATATATATATATATATATATATATATATATATATATATATATATATAAATAAATTGTCTAGATATCCACTGCAGCTTTTCTCATTCCATAACTGGATCAAAGATCCTGTGAAATCCCAATACTCTACACTGTACCCACTGCTCTACTAATCAGCTTTTAGAGATTTTGGTTTATTTAAAAATAAGAGTACAAAACATCCAGATTTATTCCACTGTCATCTAATACTGTTAAAAGCACTGTGAACTGGTTACATGGTAGGAAATTCACTCATAAAACCACCTGGCTCAGCAGAGGCTGAACCATTTGACAAGGTCACTGCGTAACCAATCCCTGACCTCTGTCAGGGACTGTAGTCGAAGCTAGCTTTAATGACTCAGCAGAATGGCAGCCTATCAGATTAAAGCACCTGTCCTCCTTGCCCTGACCCCCGAGGCAGAACGGATCTGAAGAGAGGAAGCTGTGGAAGATGCAGCCAAAGATTACATCAACGACATTTGTATTTAGTTGTCTTCTCTGTGGGTCCAGAGAAGACTGTGCCCTTATGTGCGTGACCTCCGCATTTTGCTGTTAACTTGATGTGTGTCTGGAATTAGAGCACAAGGTGTCCACTGGCCTCTATGATAAAGTTAGGGTATAGAAAGATAGGTGCATTATTGCATTTTTACTTCAGAGTGGAATTACTATTATTGTTATAGTATTTCAGGTGAATTACAGCTACCACAATGATGCAGACACCAATAATACCATCACAGATTCATGTATGTTTAACTTTTTGATGATGAACAATAGTGTAACATGTGCAGGAGTGTCCATCCAAACCAGCCCCTTATTGTTAACGGCTGTAATGTTACGTGCACATAACTTTGAATGTCTCCTGCATGAACTTTTGGATAGGTTCATGCTAAAATGAGTCGTTAAGTTGCTCTTTAAGGATCGTCAGGTCTCCACATCTGAAAAAAATACAAGCTAAGACTTAATGTCAACTAATCCATCAAATAGGTCAAAGCTATGTATCTGCATCTCTCAATACTTTCTGTCATCTCTAACCTGTCTGTGACACTCGCGCTTAATGGAGACGTGAATCTTCCAATGCTCATAAATAGATAGCTTTGGTTCTTACAAAGGATCAGAAGCACCTTGGCACTGTTAGCAAATGTTACTCAAATAGCAGGAAATCGTGCATCTGCTGAGGACAATTTTTCAATCTTAGTTATAAAAGAGTGTATCACTCAGGGCAGCAGTGTGACTCATTGCTGTGCTTTAGAATACATGCTTACATGTACGATACATTCATTGATGGTTCGAGTCCGCACATGCTTTAAAATATGTCTTGCTGTCTGGAGCTGAAGATGGAGGAAATACTGTTCCATTCCTGACCAGCTGCTGGTCGTACTGCTTGCTGTACAGTCTGACACCTATTGGCTCCCCTCTAGTCCAACCCCACCTTCTGTCTTCTGAAGCCAATACACACACAGATGCTGAGCGTCTCACACAACATTTAAATTGATCATAATGTGCACAAAACATTCAATGCTCAGGTTGAAAAAATGACAGTAATGATGCCAGTGGTAGACAGTAGCCTCTACTGCTATACAGAGTTCAGCTGTAGCTGCCTTCACCAAGCCTAAAGGTGGCAACAGTGGAAAAAAGGTAAGTCTCCTCGTGCTCAGCCCATAAAAAGAAATCAAATGTATGTTGTCTTTGTCTTTTCCATTGGAAAACAACTGAATAGTACAAAAACATAAGAAGACACATGCAGAACACTCTTCAGTATTGTGTAGATCATTACAATATAGCCTGTGGTGTTTATTACATTTGTGTGTATGTGTGTAGGTGACAGCCTCTTCATTATCATGCTGATGTTTTCTTACATTTTCATAGGTGCACTCAGATGGGATGTTAATCTTGGTGTCTCAGAGGGGTTGGGGGGAAGATAACCAACTCCCATTAATTGGCTAATTATCATGGCTGATGCGGAGCAGCCCTGATCTGGACATGGGAGGCAGAGACTCCAGAGTCTCCAGTGTCCCTGGCTGAAGCCTGTATCTCGACAGTCATGTCGCGTTGATCAATTAACAGTTTTAATGAAGCTGCTGCTGTGTGACATCCAGTTTGTCTGTGATGACCCTGAAGCTTGTTTTCCCACCTTGATCCAAATCAATTGTTTTGGTCGAGAGCTACCTGCATTTTTGTGCACCTCTCTGATCTTTTTTTTTGTGGTCAAATTTTTGTTATTATTTGAACCAAAGAGTATGGCTGTAGGCATGCAATCAGCAATATACAATGCAATTCAAATGAGAAGATCAAAATTAAATTACATCCTGCCTTACAGAGTCTAGAGTTCTGGTTGGATCTGGTTGAATTGCCTTGGTACCATTTTTCCTGTTTTTAAACTCATCCCTGACAGTCTCAGAGGCTGTGTTCACAAAGAGACAGTATGTCAGCCCAGGCCGAGTACTGACAGTTGTTTGCATCAGATATTTTAATCAGGGGAGGTTATAAGATGAATGACAGATTGAGGTATTTGTGAACGGAAGCAATTGACTTTGGTGCTACAACCAATACAACAAGATACTTCCAATACAAAAGAAACTCCTCCCACAGCCTAGACACTGATGGTGGCGATGAGAAGTGGAGCTCGAGATTGAGACGATTTCATGAGAGGGAAACTTTTGATCAGAGGGTTCGATTGGACATGGCAAGACATCTGCAGTTGAGGTGGTGAGGGGGTGGAGGTGGGTCACAAAATCTCCAGCCCTGACTTGCAGCTGAATGACAGCAGGGAGAGCGAACACCTTTAAAGTTTGACAGCTTACAGATGATTGGCTAAAGGTAAGCACGTCAGGCTGTGATTTGACGAAGACAAGAATGAGCTTAGCACCAACTGTGTGACAGAGTTAGTCTTCCTGACTGAACATTCGCGAACCTTAACTTCAAGCAGGAGTTTGATGAATGGAAGAGAACGGAATAAAATTAAGTAAGATTACATTTATTGAGAACAGAAGGAATACACTTTGATGTTTAGACACTGGCAGGAAACTCAGGTGCTTCCAATACGAAGGAAGCCCCAAGCCCCCAAAAAAGGTATACCACACTGACTGTACAGCACTATACCAGCAGAGGAAAAGAAACAGCAAAATTTCCTCGCTGGTCTACCCCTCTCTCATGGTAATACGGTCATTCTGACCATAGTTGACCGATTCTCTAAAGCTGCTTGTTGCTCTGCTTAAGTTACCCTCAGCCCGTGAAACTGCTGACACCATTGTATGTCAGGTGTTTTGTTTGCATGTGATCGCTGCAGATAATGTGTCTGACCATGGTCCCCAGTTTGTTTCTCAGGCCTGGAAGGCTTTCTACCAAGCCCTGGGGGCTGGGGAGCCTCAATCAAATGGCCAGAGCGGGCAAATCAAGATCTGGAATCAGCTCTATGCTGCGTAACTGCCATTATCCGTGCATCCTGGAGTCTCCACCTGTCTTGGATTGAATGTGCCAACACATTCTAACCAGTTCTGCCACAGGTGTCTATCCCTTCGTAGCCTCCTTAGCGTACCTCTCGCCTCTGTCTGTCCCAGGAAAGTGAGATGTCTGTTCCGTTAATGCAGATCCACTTTAGTCACTGTTGGAAAATATGGAAGAATGCCAAATCTACCCACACCCCCTCTGTGGAAGCTAACTACAGCATCACAGACAAGCACAGGACCCAGGCACCTGTCTACACACCAGGTCAGAAAGAATGGATATCTACTGGCAACTGAATCAAAGAAACGTTCCCCTCTCTTTATTGGTCTTTCCCCCATTGAATGCATCATTGATCGGTCATCAGTCCGTTCTCCTTTTGCCTCTGACTCACCTCACCTGCATGCCCACTCCATTCTGGATCTACACAGAACAGCGATCATAATCCTTTTTTGGGACAATAAATCCTTTCTTAATTCAAATCATCAGTGTCTGTGTTTTTGTACTTGGAGTCCAGCCATTCCTCAGCCCCTTCACAACATTCATGAAAAACTCAAACACTTCATTATAGGAAAAAAGAAATGGCATTCCACTGATCAAATCTAAATCGGAATGGCAGCCTTTGCTCAGTGAGATCTGGCAGTGCAAATTTGACACAGAAGAAGACAGATCAAGCAGACGAGAAATGAAGGACTGACCTTACGGGATTGTGCAAGTGGCAAAAATAAGGTAGCCTACAAAAGAGTAACTGTTGCTTTTTCAGGTGATGTGAAACACAGTCACAATTTGGTGGATTCTCTCATCAGGCAGAGATGCGTTCATTTTAACGATGTAATGAGTGATGCCTAGAAACTCTGAATTTGTCACAATTGACCAATATTTTATTCATCTGTGCAACACCAAGAGTGTGAAATTTCAGAGTGGAACCGGAGCTGCTATTTGGTGGTTCAATTAGTTGGAAACTATTGAGAAGACGATGGAAGCCTTAAAATATATTTAATGAAATGCAGCAAAGAGCTTCTGTCACCAAGTTAAATATGCATGGTCTGACGCTACAGCTAAACGTTATTCTGACAGCAAATAAAAACGTGGAATTCCATGTTATGCCAAAGAGGTGCCACTGAGACAGGTGAATGGCAATTTTGAAGGCATCTGTGATGTCGATTTTTGATGGCCATGCACTCTGACCAGATAGTTCAATTTAATTGCATTATCCACTGTAGCGTAATGAAGGGAAAAGGAACCACAGAGCCAGAGCGTGGAGCCGATAAATTAAAAAATAATCTTTTCTTCCCAAAGCATTTCCAATTAGCAAAGCCTACAGGACTGGTATGAACCACTGAAAAAGGAGATTAGTCAAAGGGGCAGATAACATAACCCTTATTTAGTTTTTTTTTTCCAGTAACCAGGACACATTCTCATGATCCAATACCAGTTTAGAGATTTTGTTACATGTAGAGCCCTGGAAACCCTGAGAGACCACTGAGTGTAGGTAGGGAGAGGACGCTGGCGTTGACTGTTCGCCGCTTCTCCATACCTTTTTGACTCCAAGCCCCACAAAATTCCACCCACCACAGCTAGGTTATTGCTCCACCTAACTCTGGGTTCTTAATTTTTCCCCGGATTGTGTCTCTGGTATCGCACAACCCCCCAGAAATCGTCTGGTGCCCTCAGCTGGGACGGCGGCGCTAACACAGTGCTAGCTGCTAGACTAGCCTTGGTGCTAGCTGTTATATCGACCTCTCGCCGTCTCGCCAATCTCCCCGACTCTGCATGTCATCTGCCCTCGAACGGATGTCTGCAAGTAGGCTGCCATCTCTGTGGAGGCTCTGGACCATCCAGGGTGTGCGGCTGCCATCCATCAGCGCTCACCGGATCCTGGCTAACGGCAGACCCGACATTCCAGGCTACTCCACCGTCATCTCTGCGCCAGAGAGGATCGGGTCACCGGTTTGTTTTGTCCAAACACGGTGATCATGGTAACTGCCGCTGTTTTTCACTGTAACACCATTCAAACCTCTCTGCTGTCTGTCCCACCCGTCAACACTTTTGAACATCTGGTTTTTAATTGCAAACACATCACATCACATCAAATCACCTCTGCAACCATAGGACTCATTTTAGGTCCGGCCGAGTCCTTGAGCGGGCCTATGTCACATCTTGACTGACGGTGCATAAGTTGGCCTACCAGGAACATCGACAGAGATATGCCAAAGAACTCTCCAAGGCCAGGTCAGCACACTACTCCAATATCATTAACAATAACCCAGGTAATTCCAAAAAACTCTTCACCACCGTCAAACACCTTCTCAAACATCAGATTACACCACACCACAACCAAACAGTCACCCAGTGCAACAAATTATCATATCCGCGCATCTCCCTCCTCCGCCAACAGTTCTATCCCATCAAGTGACATTGCACCCACCACACAACGCCTGTCTCAATTCACCCCCACAGTGCAGCAGGAGGTCTAAAAAATAATCAGTAAATCCAAACCGTCCACGTGTTCCCTCGACCCCTTCCCCTCCCCTCTGCTTAAAACTCACTGTCATTCCATCAGTCAACTAATAACAAACATAATTAATCTCTCTCTTCAAACCGGCCACATTCCGGTCAGCCTCTAAAACAGCTATCATCAAGCCCCTCCTCAAATTGTTAATTTAAACACAAGATACTTGTGCTCAAAAAGAGGATTCATTCTCAGTGAAGAACCTTGGAGCTCTAATCTGCCTCTATACCTGCCAAAGAGCAGTGATTCCTAACACGTCTCTGGGGGTCATCAGGTGGAAACCTCCCTTCAACAGTGTTTCGCCTACTTAGTCCCACTACACCTCCAGGAGGTTAGGCAGTGAACTCCGGCGTCCCAGAGTCACCCCCCCCTAGTGCCAGTTCACACTGCTCCTACACAATCCAAACAGCACCGCCACGTTCAACTGACCCAGAGATGCTCCAGGTAGTGGCCAGTACCGATGCTACCATTTAACTATTGCTAATGCCAATGCTAACCGCTAGGAAGAACAGAAGAAGACAATACAGTTCCGATGCTACCATTTAGCTAATGTTACGTGCTAACCGCTACCTGCTAAGAGGAACAGAAGAAGACAATAAAGCTAGATTCACCTATGCTGTTAATGTTAATTGCTAGCTACCAATACTAACTGCTAAGATACTATCATACTCTCACCGCTTTAGCTATTGTTAGCTGCTACAATGCTACCACAGGCCTAGATGCCACATGTAACTGCCGATTGCCACACTACCATCATCTACCCCTGCCTCTCACCAACTGCACCAAGAAAAAGCGGGGTGGGAATACAAACCCTGGTTCGGGTAGGGGATAGAAAATAAAGAGGTAGAGTCAAAAGATGAAAGTAGGGATTGGATACAGACCCTTGTTCGGGTAGGGGGTGGAAAATTTAGAAGGTGCTGAAGGTGGAGGCCTAAACCACAGACTAGATTTAACAGCCTCTTCTAACATTTCCTTCAAGAAGCAGCAAACCCTACCATTTCCTTCAAAAAGCAAACAGAGCAGGAAAACAAACCCTAACATTTCCTTCAAGAAGCAAACAAAACAGGAAAACAACCAAAAAGATCAAAAAACAAGCCAACTCTGTGTCTTACCACGCAAACTCACCTGAACAGGCCGCATGGTCCCAAAGAGAGACTCTAGCTGGCCACACCCCCACCTTATCTAAACTTCCTGGTTCTCTTCCTATTGGCAGAGCGAGAAGATGGGGCGGGGAAAGCAGAGCAGAGGAGAGGTGTCTTGTTCAGACTTTAACCTCTTCTCTTGCCGGGTTAGGCATGCATGTCCTCTGCCCCCCCCCCCTCACTGTCCCTATTTCACCCCCCAACTACTATTATTTCTCCTGATCCATATCCACTGACTAGACCTAGCAGCCTCATCTGACATCTCCCTCACTGTCTTTCTTAAATTTTGCCCATGCACTCCCAGCTCCCTCAACAGTGAAACAGCTGACCCTGCAACAAAACCTCTACACCCCACTTCAACCGGACAGACCCTGGTCTTCCATCCCCTCTGCTCAGATTCTGTCTTTAAATCTGCATACTTAGTCTTCTTCCTTTCATAAGCTGCCTCCACTGAATTTTCCCAAGGGACTGTTAACTCAATAAAATACACAGTCTTTTTACTCATGGACCATAAGACAATGTCCAGCCTCAGATTACTATAAACTATTTCCTGGGGCACAACTAGCTTTCCTCCCAAGTCGACCTGCATTTGCCAATCATCAGCCCCTACCAGGCAGCCACCTACCTGCTTTCTCCCTGACTTAGCAGCTCTATTTTTCTCCCCCTCTCGAACAAACTGCACATCTAACCTCTCCTTTCTAGAACTTCCAGAATTCACCTGCTTCCTTCTCTCCTCAATGCCTGCGGCTAAGCTTCTCAGCACCTGATTATGCCGCCATGTATACCGGCCTTGTGATAAGCTAATTCTACAACCTGACAAAATGTGCTTTAAACTTGCTGTACCTGAGCAGAGTGGGCACGATTGATCGCCCTGTACCCAGAGACTTAGGTTCTGCGGGGTTGGCAACACATCGTATGTCGCCCCTATCAGAAATTTAATACGGCCTTCCTCCATATTCCACAGGTCCCTCCAACTAAGTTTCCTCTTCTCAACACCTTCCCAATTCAACCATTGTCCCTGTTTGGCTTGACCAACTGCTTTTGCCCCTCTTAACAACTCCTCCTGCCTACACACCTGTTCCACTACAAGCTTTCTTTTCTCCTTTAGACCTGCTTTATTCCACACTGGTTTGCCTGGGCCAAGCCCCAAGCCTCCCTGGCCAAATTGAACATTTCCTACTATTTCTGCATGCCTAAGAGCTGCCTCTGCCTCCTGCACTGCTGCCCTTGGGTTCCATTTCCTCCCCCCAGAAGGATTCGGAACCACATTGCTAACTAACATGTCCTTACTCCCAGATAACAAAAGTTCTGTCCTAACCTTAGTGCATTTAAAATCCTCTGTTAGACTGGATACTGGCAGCTGAAGCATTCCTTTCCCATACAAAGCTACATTGCTTAAGCACCTGGGAGCACCCAACCATTTTCTAATATAAGAGCTAACTAGCCTTTCCATTCTCTCTGCTACAGATAATGGGACTTCATATACTGACATTGGCCACATTAACCTAGGATACAAGCCAAACTGCAAGCACCACAACCTCAGTTTTCCTGGGAGCCCTGATTTATCTATTCTCTCCAGCCCTTCTGCAACATCCTTTCTAAATTGCACAACCTGTTCAACATCATTCAGGTCCACATTGTACCACCGTCCTAGACTCTTAACTGATTTCTCCCTAATTGTTGGGATTTCCTCACCATCTATAGCAAACTTTCTATCACTTACTTTCCCTCTGTATATTGAAATACTCCTTGACCTACTAGGCTTAATCTTCATACTAGCCCACTTGAGATTCTGATTGACTTTATCTAACAACCTCCTTGTACATGGCACTGTTGAAGTTAGCAGTGTCATATCATCCATATAAGCCCTAATTGGTGGAAGACGCATTCCATTCTGCCGTCTCTCTCCACCTACGACCCACTTGGAAGCCCTAATAATTACCTCCATAGCCATTGTGAAAGCTAGCGGGGACACTGTACATCCTGCCATAATACCAACCTCCAATCTTTGCCAGCCTGTTGTGAGCTCTGCGCTACTTGCACACAGTCTGATGTCTTGGAAATATGCTTTCACCAAGTTAACAACTATCTCCGGCACTTTAAAGTAGTCAAAGGAACTCCAAATAAGGTTATGTGGCACTGACCCAAACGCATTAGCCAGATCTAAAAATACAACATTCAAGTCTCTTTTCTCCCTCTTAGCTGTCTGAATCTGATGCCAAATCATGCTAGTATGCTCTAAGCATCCCGCAAATCCTGGTATCCCTGCTTTTTGCACTGTCGTATCTATCATACCATTCCTTTCTAAGTATTTAGCCAGCCTCTGTGCTACGATACTAAAGAAAATCTTTCCCTCAACATTTAGGAGAGAAATCATCCGAAACTGGCTAAGGTCCGATGACTCCTTCTCCTTAGGGATGAAGACACCTCCTGCCCTGCGCCATGCTCTTGGAATACTTTGTTTCTCCCAAACTATTCTCAGGTATCTCCATAGTGTCCTTAAGATGCCAGGTGCACTCTTATAGACATGGTAGGGGACTCCATTAGGCCCTGGGGCCGAAGAAGCCTTTGCACGCCTAACCACCTCCACCACTTCTCTCCACCTAGGTGGGCTCACATCCATCTCCTGCTCCACTTCCCCTAATGGTGGCATGTCAGGTGGAAGACCTATGTTCCTATTCTCCTTTGAATCTGAATACGTCGACTTCAAATACTGTTCAATCTCTGATTTCGTTGCCTTAAGTTGCCCTCCTTTTTCTTGATTAAACAAGCCTTTCACAAAATTAAAGGGGTTCCTAAAAAATGCTGACCTTGCACGTTCCTTCTTCTTTCTCTTCTCCCTAAGGTGTTCTGCCCTTCTGAGTACTGCTAACCTGCTTCTCAGTTCCTCCTGCAACACCTTAATTCCCTCCCTTTCTTCTTCTGTCGCCTTCCTCCACTGCTTTCTTAACTGCCTCCTTTCCTTTACTAACTTCTCTATTTCTCTTTGCCGCCTAGACTTGCCGACCTGCACCCTCTCGCCTTTCCTTTTGACAAGCACCCCAAATCTCTCTCGACCATAGGAGTAGATCACATCTCCAATTTTATCCAATTTCTCCACTACATCTCCTCTAAGCCTGCTTAATATGACTGATAAATCTCTATCAACTGCCTCCCACTCTTTGCTATCATTAGCCCTCGGCCACCTAACTCTAGCTTTCTGCTCCATGCTTCTCTCCTTGGCTGGCCTGTTGCCCTCAACACCAACTGCATCCCCTCTCCGTACCTCCTCCTCTCCAGGGATAGTGTTACTGATATCCTGCGAACTGTGGTTTTCTACCTGTCGCTGGACTTCATCCGACTGATTCGACTGACTTCTCAAGAAATACTGGTCGATGCGGCCACTCTGCCCTTCCACCGCTAAACACTTCCTCCTTCCCTGATGAGTTCTAAGGCCTCGGATTGATGTTATTTTCTGCCAGCCACATGGGCAAACTTGAAGCTTCTTATCCTCTGCTGCACAACTTTTGCTCTCATCAGAGTCACCAATGACCTCCTGATGACCTCTGACTCCGGCTCCACTTCCCTCCTCATCCTTCTCGACCTCTCTGCTACATTTGATACTGTTCTACATTGAAATAATCCATCACATCCTCCTTCACCGCCTCCAACACGACATTGATATCTCTGGCACCGCCCTTCAATGGTTTCACTCTTACCTCACGGGAAGGACTGAGTTCGTAGCCCTGGGGTACGCTAAATCCCGCCCCCACACTGTGGTCTGTGGGGTCCCCCAGGGCTCCGTGCTCAGTCCAACCCTCTTCACCATCTACATGCTCCTCCTTGGTCGTGTCGTCAGCAGGCATGGAATACAATTCCATTGCTATGCTGATGACACACAACTCTACCTCAAGGTCACCCCTTCCTCCACTCCCTCCTCCTCTGTCACTCAACTGGACTCCTGCCTGGAGCAGATAAAGTCTTGAATGAGTGAAAACTTCTTACAGCTGAACGGCTCCAAAACGGAAGCCATTCATATCGGCACCCCTCACCAGCTCCGTTCTTCCCACATTTCCTCTCTCTCTTTTCTCGGCCACAACCTTTCCCTCTCTCCTTCTGTGACTAATTTGGGAGTCAAGTTTGACCCCCATCTTAGCTTTGCTGATCATGTCAACCATATCTGCAAGACTTCCTTTTTTCACCTCCGTAATATCGCCAAACTCCATCGCCATCTCTCTCTCGTCCTGCTGCAGAGAGGCTCGTCCATGCCTCTGCGCCTGCCCAGGACTCGGCTCAAGACCATGGGCGACAGGGCCTTCGAGGCTGCTGCTCCCTGTCTGTGGAACGCCCTCCCCGACCACCTCAGGGCTCCACAGTCGGTGGATGCTTTTATAAAAGGACTCAAGACCTTCCTTTTTCAGAGAGCTTATCCAGACTGATCTTATCTGATTTTATCTGCTGACTGTTTTTATTATTTTACTGTGTTGCTTGTTTTTACTGTTATTATTGATTTTGTTGTTATTGTTGCCTGTACTGTGCACTTTGAGATTTGTATTCAAATGTAAAGTGCGTAATAAATAAAATCTATTACTATTATTATTATTATGAGCAGGTGATCCACGAATGCAGAGTCTGGTTGAGCTCACAGTTCTGCAGCAAGAGGCTGGATGTTTATTGAAGTGGAAGGGTGAACTTTTAAGATGTTTTTGAGCCATGCTGGCTCTCCTGATGGGGGACAGCTAGGCAGGAACAAATCAACCAGCAGGGGCACTTCAGAATCAGCATCCCTGTAAATGCAGCAAATGAGAAGGAAATGCAGCCAGGGTAAGTGCATAAGTCTAATTAAAATTATTGCAACTCACCTTTCTGCCACAAGCAAATTCAGAAAAAAACAAAAGACTGAACAACAAGTTAAGTAGTGCAAGGATACAAAATAAACAATATACACAAAAATGATGACAAACTGCATTATTGGATAATAATGGCCAGTCACTGGATATTTTGGTGTCAGAGGGTTAGTGACACTGCATGACTGGCTAACTGTTCATCAGGGTGACGGCTTGAGGGAAGAGACTGTTTTTGTGTCTGGTTGTTCTGGCGTTCAGTAATCTGTAGCGCCTACCAGAGGAGAGAAGTTGGAACGGGGTGTGTCCAGGATGTGAGGGGACTACAGTTATGCTTCCTGCCCATTTCCTCAGTCTGGAGGTGTGTAATTCCTGAATGGAGGGCAGGTTGGCACCAGTGATTAGTCCTCATGGTTGCAATCTGTTCTTGTCCTGTTTGGTGGCAGACCCAAACCAGATGATGATGGATGGACATAGAACAGACTGGATTATTTCAATGTAGAACTCGATCAGCAGCTGTTGAGGCAGGTTGAACTCCCTGAGCTGACACAGGAAGTACATCCTCTGTTGTGCCTTTTTGATGATTGAGGCTCTGTTTGTAGTCCAACTTAGGTCCTGGAATATAGTGGATCTCAGAAACTGGAAGGTTTCCATGGTTGAAACAATGTTGTTGAGGATGGTGATGGGAGCCGTGTTGAGGAGATTCTCCTGAAGTCCACTATCATCTCCACAGTCTTGAGTGTGTTCAGCTCAAGGTTGTTCTGACTGCACCAGAGAACCAGCAGTTAAACCTTCAGATGATTCAAGAGCTGAACAGATGGGTCTCCTGAGGTGCAGTCATCTGTGTAGAGGGAGATGAGCAGGGGGAAGAGCACACATCCCACCTCCAGTGCTGATGGTCTGGGTGCTGGATATGATTTTCATCAGCCTAACCTGATGCTTCCTGTCTGTCAGGAAGTTTGTTATCCACTGGCAGGTGGAGGCTGGATGAACTGGGTTTGAGTGGAGGATTTCAGGGATGATGGTGTTGAATGCAGAGCTGAAGTCCGCAAAAAGGATCCTTGCATATGTCCCCACGTGGTCCTGGTGTTGAGGCATGTCGCTCTGCCCCATATTGGCTGCGTCCTCCACCCAAGTGTTTGTGTAGTAAGCAAATTGCAAGCGTCAGCACAGACTTTCAGACAGAGGAGAAGTCGTCTAGACCTGACGCCTTCCTGAACTTCTGTTTCTTACAGAGGTGACACACATCCTCTTCACAGATCCTGAGTGCTGGAAGGGGTTCAGTGGGGAGGTGTGAGTGCTGCAGGGGGTGTGGGCAATGAATTTTGATGTAGAATGTATTCAGGTCATTGGCCAGTTCATGGGTCTCAGCTGTGTGGGGGGGTGGTCTCCTGTAATTGGTAATGTCCTGCAGCTTCCTCCACACTGTGAAGGGATTGTTAGCTGAAAACCTCAAGCTTTTTGGTGTAACACCTCTTACTTTAATCTCCTTTGTCAGTGTGTTTCTCTCTTCGTTATAAGGGACTCTGTCCAGACTTCTGTAGAACTCCTTAGCCTGGCAAAGCGGCAAAGAGGCAAAGAGTTTAGCTGACCCCATGGTTTGCTGTTGTTCTATGTGAAACTAAGACGCCTGATCTATGATACATCAGTAAAACCAACATTATGAAACAAAAATCTCCTGCAATGCGTTTAAAGCAGAATAATTTAGATGTAATATATTTATAACTCAGTAAGGAATGGAGATATATAAATGTTTACAAGGCGACCTGGATACTGACACAATAGTGTGCTAATGCAACTTAAACAGCATGTACAGCAGGTGTTGCTCAAATTGTGTGAAAAGCAGTATTCAGACATTCAGTGACTGTGTCTAACTGCGCTTAAAATAAAATTTGGCCATCCAACCATGTCTAAAGTGTTTATAACAGTTCCAAATGCTCAGAGGCAGGCCAGGGAGATGTGTTGAATTGTACAAATGGAGGTAATGTCGCACTGTCAGACAGTCCCTTCTCGAAAGCATACATTATATTCAACGTGCTTGTACCCAGAAACTGTGATAAAGATAGTTGTGTGAAAAATTAGAAGAACTTCAAACTGTTCACTTTCTAAATTCTGCACATCCAGCCAATCGCTGCAGAAAAGTGCTTGTCAGACTCTTCGGTCTGGAAAGTTACCAGAGTATCATGGAATTTTTCCAGAGTTGCAAAATTCTGTCTCATGGTTTTACAGACCATTTTGCAGTGGTTTGATGACATTTAATCCTTCAAATTCACAGATCTGTCACTCAAACTGGACTTCCTGGATTGTATTTCTCTCCCAATCAATCTAGCCCCCTGCATTGTTTGAAAGCAGGGCTAATTTTGCTCTTAATGCCAAAGGTCTATTCACAATTAATAGCAGCCTGATATGCTTGCATTGTTTGAATCTAGATGGAGGTGTTAGGCCAAAGTTAAGGCTTAGACATGGATTGTGTTTTTTGAATTGTGAATTTTGTACAACACGTCAACTGACCATGTTTAATAGCATTGGTGTTGATATTAGTTCGAAATGGCCACATTTGAATTCAAAGTGAAAAATTGGGGTCACTGAAAGAGGCGCAAGACATGATGAGTCAAAACAAAATTGGACAGCAGCCAACTTTCAGAGAGTCTCACCTTAAAAGCATTATCACGTTGCACTTAATGTGGAACTTGATATATAAGGAAGAGAAAATGTTTAAGAGTGAAAGTCTAAAATCTTGCCTACTTTAGCAACTTTAAACACCTGGCCAATTCTGACACAGTGTGAGTATGATTTTTGGATTGTCTTTCTCAGAGGGTTACGTAGGTTTCGGTCTGGCTGAAGGGTTATACATAGACTCAACCTTGAAATTACAGTCAGTGTTACTTTTAGGAGCTGGGCTGAACTAAAATCACAGTCAGTCAAGAGAGGCCTAGTAAATAAGCTGACAATTTCTTTTAAACAACCTATATTGTAACCATAGGTAAAATTCACAAGGTCTAGCCATCATGTACCTTGGAGTCTGTCAGGAAGAGGAAACGAAACACACAGCTAAATCCTCACACAGCTGCAAGATGAAAAAGTGGGTAGGATCAGAAAGAAATGACAAATGACAATGACAAATGCAAATTTCTCTTTGGAGATGAATAAAGTATCTATCTATCTATCTATCTATCTATCTATCTATCTATCTATCTATCTTAATGACACCATGCATAATATGATGCTGATTGGATGACAATACATGTCTTCCCTGTTTTGAAAAAATAAAAGGATTTGTTTTTTGGTCTGTGTTCTGCTAGACATTACTGGCTCACTGAACTCAGGGCTGAGTGGTAAAAAGGGAAAGTCACAGGCACTTATCCGCCTCTGATCCCCACCACAGGAGATTTACAGACATAATCCCAAATTCCACAGAGGGAGAACCACATGGACTTTATAAACCATGACCAGATTACACAGATGGAGACCTATGAAGGACTAATGGAGCATGACCAGATTATGGCATCTGAGATCCACCTATGCGTGTAGAGAGGGCCTTACTGGAATGGGGGGTTGCCTTTTCTTCAATGGAAGATACAATGTCAAAATTCATTATTTACTTTAATTGGAAAGAATCACTTTGCATCATCAATCATCAAATATGCCAAATCACTGAAAAGAATACACACGAGTCAATGAAGGTTGCTCATTCTTAGTATTTTGTTTTTATCAATTAAGAAGTCCTTGAAGGCAGATACAATTCTAGAAATATGAAATATGAAAGAACAGAAAGCCAAACTGAATCCATATTCTTGAATTTGTGTTCATGTTAACTAAAACAAAACTGTTGTGAACAAACAAACAGTAACAGTAAAGCATAGCCCATTGGCTGACTTGATACAAAGTTCACATCATCATAACAGCAAACCACTGGTTCACAGCTTGTAAACACTTCTTTTAGGCAGCTTAGAGTCTTTCAATTCTTGTTTGGAGGATCTTTGCCCTACATGCGCCCTGTGCTATTATAGCTCTCACTTGCTGTTGCGTTTGAGCTCACCATAGAGAAGATCTTGGGAGTTGATGCCCCTCTGCCCTCTGAGGTAAAACTTACATGTTACGTGTGGGTGTTTGTATGTATTGCCTATGATGCATTAATTTACATTATGCTGCAGTTGCCTTGAATGTCCTGCGGTAGCTTCAGGAAGCATTTTCTGTGGAGCCAGTCTGGGTTGCCACATATTGTGTTGTTTGATCTAAGCTGTAATTTATTTAGTAAGCTTTTGTACTGTATGTACAAATTGGTTTTATAATTTGTCCTTTTAGTGTGGTCATAGCCATTACTTTTTTGCTTGTAAACATGTATTTCTGCTGTAATATTGGGCATCTTAATTTGGGGGTCTATGGAGATTGATTTGCTTTTGGAACCAGCCTCATGTGACTATTCAAGGAACTGCAGTTTGGACACTTCCGTGTTGGCTTCATTTTTCAGCCCCGGACCGGAGGTTGCCGCTTGGGAAGCTCCCTATATGTCTGGCTCCTACAGATTCTGAGGTGTTTTACAACTGACAGATTTAATCTTTTTCTCTAACATCCCTGGCAAGTTAACATAAACAATTGTTTTCTTTAGGTATCATTTGTGCTTTTACCAGGTTGTAATGAATAGATTGCCGTCAACCTGATTTTAATTGTTAGTGTGTAGCAATTTGCCCACCCAGAGTCAAAATCCATGTCTGTACCATTTTGTTATTACTATCTGTGGGGAACCCATGTCTTTTTTTAGTTTTCCATTATATTGCAACCCCACAATTCTAACTTGGAAACCCCGTCGGATTCAAGGGCGCAAAAAAGATTAAATCATTTTGTTCAATTAATTTGTTCCCTCAAATTACTCATTCTCTCAAATTCGTTACATTTTTTTTGATCTCCAATTAGTCTTCTAATTTCCCTTGAATTAATAAATCCTTAAAATATTAAATTGTGCCCTCCAATTAACTACATTACAGCTACAAATCAACATGGATAATCTAGGTGTGAGTGGGTGCATCAAATTCACATCCAGTAAATGAAGTGCAGGGCTGAGAGAAAGTAATTGAGAAACAAGATTGCACATTTTGTTGTGTGATTACAGCATTTCAATCCCAAAAAGGGCTCTCAGTCAGGTGTCAGAGACACACGCATGCATATAAATATAGAGTACATATAATTTCATGAATCATTATGGAGGAAAGGAGGGGAGTAAAAGTGGGTCCAGAGATTCTGTGGTGTATATATTTTCCAGGAGACTATTCCAGAGTCTGGGCACTGCTAATGAGAAAGCGCTATGCCCCAAATGTTTCCCATGTGGGGGCGACTGTGACTCAGGTCGTCCACTTATCGGAAGGTTGGTGGTTTGATCCCCGGCCTTGGCAGTCTACATGTTAAAGTATCCTTGGGCAAGATACTGAACAGCAATTTGTTGATGGCTTGTGTGTGTCTAGGCGTAGAAAACACTTTGAGTAGTCGGCAGAATAGATAAGCCCAATACATATACATTTACCATGTGATCAGGTGGTTAGCAGCCCTTGATCTGTGGGTCTGACACAACTAAAAGTTCAGGGCCCATGCAAGGCTTCAAAAACAAACAATAGACGGGAATAGGGAGTCAGTACAGAGAAGCTAGCACAGGCATATGACGTCCCTTTTTTACATTTATACAGCTACAGTATTTTTCACCAGTTTTAAGCCGTGAATGGAGGCCTGGTTGATGCCAAATTTATATACAGAGTTACCATAATAGAATCCTGAGCATGAATTACTTTTTCTAAGTCTATGATATATCCTCTGGGCTGGTGGAGGCTGGATTTGAGAACTGTGTATACGTGCCTTTTAAACTTAAATGTGCTGTTGAATATTATTCCAAGTTTTTTTGCATATGGTTTGGTGTGATTGGAAAACTGGTTGAGGGTCTGAGTTGTGCTGAAGGAACAAACCTGCTTTGTTTTTTTCAAGCACTCAACACATAAATGTAACCATGATATTGTTAATATATCACAAACATTCTGTCATGTCAAGCCTCACTAACATCCTCAATCATTTTCCGTATGTTGCATTGAGAATGCTCTTCCTTTGTTATCATTGCTGTGTGCCATGTCATTATAATGACACATTATTATGTCTTATGTTAACATTTAACTTTAATGGAACACTATTTCAAATAGTAGACATCCATGAATAAATCTTAGATTAAAATATTTTCTTGAAAGCATATTAGAATTTGTAGGTAACATTAGCTAATGTTGTGGGAACGTACTGTGAAGATACTCCTCCTGACGGCAAAACCGGTTTTGAACCCAAGCCCCATTGGAACTGTTGGTCTGCATTTCTCCTCCACCTCAGCCAACAGGATTTAACATATGCTAATTATAGGGAAATCATTAAATTAGTGTCATCAGCCACTGTTTTCTGTCTACCTGGGACCAGAGCATCTGACATATAGTCTAATGGTAATCAATTCTAAACCAAATGATTCTAAGATGGTGGCACACATGAATGCAGCGGCCACTCTATGTCCAGTAAACATGGTGGTAAATGTGGATTCAAATTTTGGTTTTCTACTTTTTTTGAATGCTCATACACTAAGTTTACCACTATCTGACACTGCTGAAAATCAGGAATCAAATTTGAGCACAAATAATAAAGAGGCACAACTTGAGTAACCTTCAAACAGCACATCCCAACAGCTTCTTCATCATGGCTGGAGATTTCAACCATACAAATCTGAAAGCAGTTTTTCTAAAATTCTATCAGCATGTCAAATTTGCAACCAGAGGGGAAGACACTCTGGACCTAAAATCTGAAACACATACCAGGCTGCACCTCACCCCCACCTTGACCACATCTGTAACCCTTTTGCGCAGCTTGTTCAAGGTGGTAAATGGCACATGGTGACAGTGGCGAGGAAGAAGTTCCTTTTAGCAGACAGAAACCCTGAGCAGAACCAGGTTCTGGGTGGGTGGCCATCTACACAATTGCACACTATTGACAGCTGTAACAGATTTGTTGCTGTATGACATAAGGGCATAGTATATACATATGTGATATATTAATGCATGTGATGTATTTACATATTACTAGCAGATAGTATATGAATATAATACAGCACTATTGATCTGATAATGGTAGTATAGCTAATAGTAATAGAAGTTGCAGTGGATGTCAGGCAGGGCCACTGCAGGAGATGAGCTGTAATCCATAATTTAGGTTCAATCACTCTCCATGTGGACCTGAGAGACGAAAAAGCACAAAGACTCCGGGGAAGAAGCCAAGTTAGCAACATGCCTTGGTCAGACAGGAATGCATGTGTGACAACCACAAAAGTGTCACATTTGTGTTGTGAAAACAAGATTAAGAAAAGAAATTATTGTGTTTTATTTTGAATGCAAGTTGTTGTATTTTATTTTTGAAGAAGTACCCCAAGAGTTTTGCATTCACTTGTGCACTGGTTTGGGTTTTCTATTTCATGTGTATGCTGTAATGTTTACTCCATACCAGCAGGGGGCGAGGGCAGGTGATGGGTTTAGCGTCTTGTATTGCGTCTTGCTTCATTACTGCAAGATCCTTGGACCTAACAAGCCGTCACCTCGTTTCTCTCCTGCATCCCAGGTTGGTAAATTTACAAATGCACTTCGAAATTAGAAACTAGCCATGCTGAAATGTATTTGGGATGTTAGTGAACTGTATCAGTTAAGTAATCTTTGAAGGAGACGTTTTATAATTTTGTTTAAAGTAAGTTTGAAAGAAAGAGACAAAACCTAGCCAAATAACAGTGCAGTGATCACGCACGGCGTGCATGGTAGTAGAAACCAGTCAGTTTAACACACACACTTCTCCCACGTGAACATACACTTGTCAGGCAGGGACTGGAATGAGGACTCAGGGGCAGAGTAAAGCAACAATCGACTTTTTTGGTACACAAAAACAACCAATGATCTCTTCGGAGAACGTGAAAGCAATGGCTATGAAATGGACTCTAGATCAAAAAGACGTTCTGGACCCGATAGCGGTCAGAACACAACGGGAACAAAATAAATTAAGAAAAACACAAAACACTCTGATAAGAGGATTCGAGGCTATAAAACTTAGGTAACAGAAAGAGGGAGGAAAGAATAACAAAGCTATCAAAATTACTTAACGTAAGAATCTCACTTTTACAATAAACCAAAGAAAACTCCGCTCTTTAATGACGGAAGACTAACAGTTATCGCTGAATAATAAATAGAACAAAAGGCGCTCACAGGGAGGACTAAGAATTGTCTAGAAAGAAAACAATGACTACTTAACGTGAACAAAAAACACTCGTAAGGAGGACTTTGGATCTACAAAGAAATAACAAAGGAGTGCAAAACGCAGAAGTAAACTGAAATTTTAACAAACACAAAACGCTCACGAAGAGGATCAAAGGCTTACAAGACGTCTTGGACTGTGGCTGTGGAACTTAGACTGGCACGGGTGAAATGACCTCAAGACACATAACACACTGGCACGAGACAAGGGAGACGCAGACTATTTAAACACATGGAGGGTAATAGGCAACAGGAGGAGACAATGGGTAATCAGGCTGACGCACCGGTGACACATGAGGGAGGGCAAGTGCTCTGAAACGAGAGGAGAGTTAGATTCACAAAATAAAACAGGAAATGACAAGACAAAACCCAAGACGAGACAAACCTCACCGCGGTGTAACAACACTTCAGTAATGCTTTAGAAACTTACAATTTTGATGTGTACTGTTTATTTTGCTGTCTGTAAGGTCCCTACCATTAGTTTTAAAATGTTTTATTGCTCAATGAGTTCAGGTAGGAAAAAAGGTGACTGTTTAAAGAGGAAGTTTGTTTTATTTCAAGCACTTAACAGTTCTGAAGGTGAAATGCAGTACTGTCTTGATTTAAAATGAAGTAAAATACTTTCAGAAGGAGTTTAAAAGTAATTTGAACATTAAGATGGTTAATATTACCATTGTCTATGTATTTCATTTTTGATAAATAGTTAAAAATACTAAGCTGAAGAGTAAGTGAACATGTATTTGATATAAAGAGATTTATTTTGCTATGGAATTTGTACTGAAGGACCTCATGTGTTTTGTATTGACATGGACACTGAAATTCATTGAAAATGTTTAGAGGACATTGAACACTGAATATGTTGATCATAAAGAAAGAAACTTTAATAAGAAGTGTTTTTGAGAAAGTGAAACTTTAATAAATTACTGCAAGATCCTTGGACCTAACAAGCCGTCTCCTCGTTTCTCTCCTGCATCCCAGTGTTACAGGAGATTGTCAACCACGGTGCCGTTGCTACGGTACCCGTTACACATACAAATGGAGAGGGAGAGAAGAACAGAGGAGCTCTGTGTGTCATTGGTCCCCTGACGGTTTAATCCTATAGCAGCATAACTAGGGTCTGGTCCAAGGCAAGCCTGAGCCAGCCCTAACTGTAAGCTTTGTCAAAAAAGAAAGTTTTAAACCTGCTCTTAAATGTAGAGAGGGTGTCTGCCTCTTGGACAATGACTGGAAGATGGTTCCACAGGAGAGTACCTTGGTTCTGACTCCCATTCAGGTTTTAGAGACTTTAGGAACAACCAGTAAGGCTGCATTCTGGGATTGCAGTGTTCAACGCAGGTTTAATGCTTTGTAGGTAAGGAGATTTTAAATTCTATTCTGGATTTTATAGGGAGCCAGTGCAGAGCAGCCAAAATTGGAGAAATATGATCTCTTTTCCTCGTTTTTGTCAGAACACGTGCCTCAGCATTGTGGATTAACTGGAGAGTACTTAGCCACAAATTGGGGCAGCCTGATAATAAGGAATTGCAATAATCCAGCCTGGAATGAAAAAATATGTGGACTGGTTTTTCTGCATCATTTTGTGACAGGAAGTGCCTGATTTTTACAATGTTACGATGTAAAAAGGAAGTCCTTGCAATTTTGTTTTAAGTCGGAGTTAAATGACATATCCTGATCAAAGATGACTCCCAAATTCCTTACGGTGCTGCTGGAGGCCAGCGTTTTGTCTGAATTTAGTAACATAGAAGTTGCAGGTCATCCAGGTCTTTATTTCCTTAAGACAAGCTTGGAGTTTGGTCAAGCGATTGGTTTCTTCTGGCTTCCTTGATAAATATAGCTGGGTATCATCTACATAACAATGAAAATTTATGGAATGTTTCCTGATAATATTGCGTAGAGGAAGCATATATGGAGTGAATAGGATCAGTCCAAGCACAGAACCCTGCGGAACTCCGTGACTTGCTTTAGTGTACACAGAGGAGTCATTATTAACCTGTACGAACTGAAATCGTTCTGAAAAGTTGGATTTCAATCAGCTTAGTGCAGTTCTCTTAATGCTAATGAAGTGTTCCAGTCTCTGGAATAAGATACTATGGTCAGTGGTTTCAAATGCAGCACTAAGATCTAACAAGTCTAGTACAGAGACAAGTCCTTTGTCTGATGCAATCAGAAGGTCGTTTGTGACTTTAACCAATGCTATGCTGCACTCTAAATCCTGACTGGAAATCCTCAAATAAACTATTGTTATGTAGAAAGTTGCACAGCAGCTGCTTTCTCAAGGGTTTTAGAGAGAAAGGGGACGTCTAACTTCTTATAGGTTTGTAGTTGGCTAAAAAAAAGTTGTCTTTTATAGTTGGCTAAAAAAGGCATTTTAAAAAGAGGTATTATTTTAGTTATTGTAAAGGACTGTGGTACATAGCCTTATAAATATGAGCCAATTAAGGGTAACACATCTTTAAACAGCTTGGTCAGGATGAGATCTAAGATACAGGTTGATGATTTTGATGAGGAAATTGTTGAGAATAGTTTGTGAAGCTTGACAGGAGAGAGGCTGTCTAAAAATACTACAGGTTTAACAGCTACTTAAATGGTTTAATAGGCTTGAGTCAAAGATGGCTGCAACTCCATCTCCTCTGCCGCTGCCTCAAGGAATGTGAGTATTAATATGTCTTGGAGGAGTTGCTTCATTTAGGCTAACCTACTCATCATGAGATAGCCAGGTCTCAGTCGGGCAAAATAAATCTATATTTTGATCCGATATTAACTCATTTACTAATACAGCCTAAGCAGAGAAACCTGACATTAAGGAGTCCACATTTAATTCTCTTTAAATTTAAATCTTGTACTATTGCATGGGTGGTGTTAATTTCTATTAGGTTTTTGCATATAACTCCTCTCCTGTTCACTTTTGATTTAATTTGCTAACATGGTCGTAGGGCAGACACTCTAACTCATCTCTGTGGAGTATTGGTTGGGTAACTGCTCTAATGGAAGCACAGTAAAGCATATAGGACTGCAGTTCTGCCTCCTGGACTTAACTCTGGGTTGTCACGGCTTGGCACGGCCTGGCTAACTACACCTAATGATTGAGTTTCCATGGTGGGGACTACATTATTATATGTACCTGTATCACTAAAGGAGGTGTGGCAAGGCGAGCGGTATAAGAAAGCTGCAGACAATGCCACCTGGGGGCTTTCACCCCAGGATATACAGGACTCATAAACTGTTTCAATTTGAAACAAAGGCATGCAGTTCAAGAATTCCACAGGACAAGAGCAGAGTCATATTTTTATTAAACAATTATTTAAAATGAGCCACAGACTAAAGAAATCCGAATAATGTCGGCTGTCGGCTCCATGAAGGAGGAAGAGGAAACGGAAAGTATGAGGAAGGGTCCAACCTGGTCTATTTATAGGTGATCGCTCGCAAATTGTCTGCCACACTGCCCCTCACGGTGGGGAGTGCAGTGCTCTCCTGCCACATCGGCAGAGGAATAGCTAAACATCTGACACACTGAGCAAGAGAAGGCAGGGGAGGGAGAAGGAGAGAAAGAAGCCATCGCTAACTGCTAGGCTAAGCTAATATGTCTAGCACAACGGGCAAGTGTGTAAACAAGTAAGGTTAGCGGTCACGAAAGAGAGACCTATGAGCCCTTGAGCAGAACCAATGTTAGTTTAATACAGCGGGTAATTAGCTGCTGTAATAAAAGAGCAAAAGAGCAACTCCAGCTCAGACAAGCGAGAGCAGCAGAAGTACACCACTACGAACACAGCAACCGGAAACAGGAAATGGGACAATATGCTTATCTCAGCATGTCAGCAACCGTAAAACCAACATGATCATTAAAGAAGCCAGAAGCCATTTTGACACAAGTCAAGTTTGTTGTTCCGGTGAACACCCAGGCACCTTTTCCCCAGATGTTCTCTGGTTTAGCAGTGTCCCTCAAAATGATGGGCTTTTTGGCGTTGAAGGAACAGGAGAAATTGAAACATGATTCTCACAGTTTCCCAGCATATTCTGTGTGAGAGAGTGCTCTATGTAGGAGGTATATGACAGCGTCAGCCAGCCCCATGCATGGTTGATTGTGGATACATTGTTAGGCTCATTAAAGGGCAGAGATGGGCAAGAAGCAGCCTCTCTAAGGTCATCAGATGTGATGACAGTGCCATCGGCCTGAAGCTGTGCCTGGGATGAGTCTTTGGCACTGGTACCATGGAAGATGTTTTTGCTCTTACCAACCTGAGCTTGAAGCTCAGGTTGGTAAGAGCACAACAGTTGGGAAGGGGTAGGGCATTGGACAGGAAATACAGTGGGTGAGCAGGCTGGCTGTGAGCTGGATGTTGTGGAAAGGGGGGTGTAGGTGGGGGTGAGACAGTACTTAGGGGCTGCAGATGATTGAGGTTGCAGCAGGGAGGACTGGTGAGAGGGATGGACAAACGGCTGATCAAATCTACTGAAGAAAAAGTTCAAATCATTCACCCTCTTTCGGTCCCCCACAGGCCAGGAGTTGGGTTCTTTGTAGCCAGAGATAGTTTTCAGGCCCCACCAGACTCCACTGCTGTTGTTCTGCTCCAACTGATCCTCCATCTTCCTCCTGTAGGGTTTTTTTTTGCCTCCCTGATTCTCCTCCTCACCTCCATGTGCACACTCGTCAGCTCTTCTTTGTTTCTTGACTTAAACAACCTCTTTTTTTCTTTAAGGAGAGCCTTTATGTCAGGAGTTATCCAGGGTTTGTTGTAGAAAGAACATCTCTGCTGTTGAATGTAACATATTGTTCAACAGGGCAGAGCGCAGGACAGAGGTGCCCACACGAATAAGAAAGACATGAAGATGCTGTGTCTGAAGCCTGCTTGTAACTGAGTGGATGACATCACAGGCCACTTCAGTGTTTGCAGAGGGGGGAATATGCATCGTTATCACAACAACATGTGAGAGTTGCCTCAGTGTGAAATATGGCCTCTTGCTAACAGCTACTAGCTCAATATAGTGAGCCTAGAGTTGCACCATCTATCACTAACAGATACTGCCAGCCCTCCTCCTTCCTTCCTACCCCACTGTCCTTTGTTTGGTCTGTCCGCATCATCTGGAAACTGTCCAACACAACATTCACATCTGGAGTTAGTGCAGATAGCCATATCTCCTTGAGCAGTATATTGGTACACTCCTGGTGTTCCCTCTGGTGCAGAGTCAGCACTGCTAGCTTGTCCGTCTTATTGGAGAGAAATCTCATATTCACCACAAACATGGCTTCCCCATCTCTTCCTCCTCAGCTCACAGGAGCATTGCCTCTCCCAGGGAAGTATTGTCGTGTTACGGAGTGTTCAACTGATCCTAGGTGCAGACAGTTGGCCCATGGCTGGGCTTGGGATCCCTGGATGAGATCATAAACGGGGCAAAAGCTAGTTGAACCACTGAGGCAACCTCAATTTAGTGTCCATAGTGCATGGACAAGCTAGAAAAAATATATGCATGCCTAAAGTACTAAAGAAACACACTATGCTAAAGAAACTGGAGGAGAAACTCAACAATGAGCATGAGCTGTTGTAGCAGCTACTGCTGCTACTCATGTTGAGCCAGAAGCAGATACTGTGCCCCCATGTACAAGTGGTGTATTACAGAAAACAGTAAATCACTGAGCGATGATGGCACGGAAATCCTTGCCAGGAGTTTTTGACCACAGGCAGTAGTAAAACATGCTTGAATAAAATTTAATATATTTACCACTAAGGATGTGATATTGATGTGTAGAGCTATCTAACCAATTTATTTGTTGATTAGGGATTTGTGTTGCTGGATTACTTTAGATCTATAAAAGGTGATAAAATGATGTACTAGATGGGTTTTGAATGTTTGTGTTTTCCATCAAAGTTGTTTGTGATGAGTTGTATTGAGTCTTGAGTCTTGAGTCAGGTGAATGGATGTCCATGGATGTCAGATGTTCACGTATGTATGGTTTTTCTTGTTTGTGTGTTTTTTTCCGCTCTCTCTCCTCATTTTCAACCAGGCTTCTCTTTGCTGGACTATTGGCCATTCTGGGACTGGCTGTCAGTGTTATATTCCAGATGTTTTGGATCAGGATATTCATCCTCCAGGAGATTAAGCCTCTGCTCCTGTATCTCCCTCTCTCCCTTGTGTGAATGTTACCCAAGTCTCTCTCTCTCTCCCTCTGTGTGTTTCTTTCTCTGATCTATTTGAATCCTGTGCTGAGCTTGCCTCTTGTTTGTTTGTGTAGTCTGCCCTCTTTCCAGGTCTCCATGGTGTAGTGGAGGTCATATGGCTCAGATCCAATTTGTGTGGCAGCACCTGGAAGTTGGTCAGTGTCCTCACAGATGCATATATTTCATATGATTAAAATCTATAATTTTGTCATCCTAATTGTCCATGCTATAATTTTACTATGTCTATTCTGTACACACAATATATACTGCATGTCTGTCAGTGCTGGGAGAGGGATCGCTCCTCTGTTGCTCTTCCTGCGGGGTCTTCCATTTTTTATTCCTTGTTAAAAGGGTTTTTCGCAGAAGTTTTTCTTTATCTGAATCAAGTTATCAGGTTAGAGTGATTCACATGCTGTACAAATTTTAAAGCCCCTTATGGCAAATTTGTGGGCTATATGCATAAAACTGACGTAAATGTAGAATCATTTGAATCACTGTGGTATGATTTCAGGCTTTGTTACAAGTGTCTGTGTGCAGGTGCTTGACACATACCTGTAAAACACTTCTATTATACTCATATTCTTCCAGGTTTGCACACCGTGGAGCACACAGTGATACTGCATGTCCCACTGGGCGGCAGGTGTTGTGCTACAGGGACAACAAATGGCAGCAGCCTCGCATGGTTTGTTCTATTAGCCAACAGCAGAGTTACAAGAAAAGCTACTAAAAATGGGAAATCCATGTGTAAATCACTTCTTCATAATCCGTTACTGCAGCAACAAGCTCAGTCTGCCGCTGGCTGTGGGCTGAATGAAAACACGCCAAAGCCATCAAGGCGCCTCATCCGTAATCCTTCCCCAGGATACAGCTCACAAAACAACACAACAAAAAAAATAAAAACTCCTTTTGTTCCATGGAAATCAATAGGGCCAAGAAATAGTATGTAATACTACATGGTGCAGCTTTACTGTAAATATAAACTGGACAAAAGGAGGGAAAAGTTTGGATGAGGTTCCCTCTGAGAACACTGTAATTAAACTTAGAGCGACAACTTTTAATAGCTCTAGGGCCAAAGCACTCAGCAACTTCAACTACAAAACTATTTGAAAATTAAGAGCATTATTAAGAGAAAATGGCCCTCTTTTACAGGTGAAGTCTCAAAGGGCTTTGGAATGGACAAATTGGTCCAGAATAAAAGAAAACTTAACACAACAAAGTCAGAGCCTCAATGTGAACAATGAACGGCAATGAAAGGTAAAGAACAGTAAAAACCAGAGATGAGAAACACTGAAAGGGGTGAACCGAGAGGAATGCTTACTTCTAGGAAGATCAGGTGTGCAGATTGGTGAGTGGGAAATGTTGTGTACACTCTCACCCAATACTCAACTTTTAAGATCAATATTTCTTAAAACAATTACGTGTGAATTGAATCTTTTTTTTGTTCACACTGTTGCGTAGATTGGACGAGGGAGAAGCAGCAGAAAGACTACGCAGCAGGCAGGTGGCCGCGTTTCATCCAGCCATTTGGAAGAATTTATAATGGCAAGGCAAACGATGTGGTCAAACTGTATTTAATGCAGTCTAACACTTGTGAACATCATTTCAGAAGACTTTGACTTCCTAATTCAAGATTGGTAATACTGTCAAAGTATTAGCATCTGCAGGCTTTTTGGCCAGGCTGAGGGTAACTGAATAGATAGTTAAACTGGCTAGTATTGATAAACAGCTGTGTTTGTTATTAGAGATCTTACAATGAACGTTATACACAACTTGTTCTTTGTCTGCATCTTACTGTTAATGTTACGTTAGCTGCTCACAGGGATGTAATATAGCCAGTAACTTTAAAGCCGAGTAACCGCTAAATAAGCCATTTGAGAGCACGACCTGTCACTTTTTCAAGTATAGTCAATTTTATCATAACCTTTTTTGTGACAGTAGGTGTCACCCAAGTGCCAGGATCAGTAAGGGAAACACCACTGAAGCGTACACACACAGTTGTGGCAGAATAAAATGACGCTTCCAGCGGTCACACACAGATAATTGTGCCTGTTCCTTACTGCTCCACAGGTATGTACAAAGTGATGTTAAATCACTTATGGATCTAAGCTGATATTTCACTTAGAGGCTGTTTAATAATTCGGCTATATTACCTTTCATACAAGAATAACCTTGCAATAATTACTTTCTTTATCAGTACATACTAGTATTATATTGTGACATGAGGGGAGGATTTTGTGGCAAGATGAAGGCCCTGACAGCCTACACCTGCACAGGTTAGTTTTGAACTGATTGAACTGAACATAAGAGCTTGAACTGGCAACAGACTGACAGCCACGTGAACAGTGAGGCAATCAGGTACTGTTGCACATACTGAAGTACATAAAACAGTGATACATTCATCCACAAATATACTGACATGTACCTAAGTGCAAGAATTATTATTAAAAACTTTTATTTAAACTTATATATATTTTTTAATTTAATAATAAATTATTAAAAACTCCATTATGACGCTGAGTCCAAATTGAAATTGAAGTGATTGGCATCAGTGAGTTGCAAACTTCCCCTCTGCTATATGTGCCGTCACTGCAGATCGGTTGATCATTCATAACATAAAACCTGAAAACTAATGGTATTGTCATCAGCCTCAGCTGTAATTTGTGGTTTAGTGCTATTTAGCAAATGTCAGTATGAGAACACACCATAGAATTTCATTATTTTGAACATGCAGTGGCTATCTTAGTATCTCAACTTAACTTGAAAACAGCACTGCCTGCTAGAATAATCATCACTAAAAGTATTAATAATTAATATAAAAACTTAAAACTTCCACAATAAACTTTGAATCTCATCAAATGATGAAGCCTGGAGCATTTACCCGGGTCAAAAGTCCAATGAAATGCTAGTGTTTGCTGTACTGAGTGTATGCGGGAGAGCAAACTCAGGTCAGGCCACAATGTAACAGAATGCAAAGATTAGAAAGTTTAAAAGTTTTTATTGTATCATTGGTAAAGAAACATAATTCTCCTGGTGTGTGGCTTCTCCACGGGGAGGTCAGAACAAATGGCCATCTGCAGAGCAGCAGGAAGAGCCTCGGTGTCTTGCTCAAGGGCATGTCAGAAGGGTGAGTGCTCACTGCTATGGGTTAGCTCAGTTCAGGCCTCAACATTCACTTCACCTACCTGTTGTCTTAAAATATATGTAAAGAAAAAACAAATTGGCTGGGAAAAATTCAATTCTGAAACCTCGGCTCCAGCGTCCCGCAACCCTGAATAGGAAAAGCAGTTTAGAAAACTGGATGACTTCAATTGAATTTAAATGAGCTAATATATTAAGGAAAAGTTGGCCACCAGCATGTCTCTCTCTGTGTTTATTGCATTGTGTGTGGGAGACAGACGGTGTCTGTAGGAGAATGGAGTTGTTTTGTTTTTTGAAAAAAAGAAAAGAAGAAAAAGTCAGTTTCAGTCATTGGAGAGCAGTTATCTCCCTGTGCATATAGAAGCCTCAAAATGCCATTTGCGTCTCCCTGTTCCCCTGCTGGACCAATCTCCTGCACCTGACAAACCTTTTAACGCTCACTTTTCCTCCCCATCCTTTTGATTGAGCCAGATACTTTATGGGACAGTATCAAATTGGTTGGTTGTGTAAGGAGGATGTAAATACACACTGCAGAGCACTGAAGCTGCTGTGGAAGTCTATTGAGGCTCGGGAGGCTCCTTCCTGCCAACATCTTCCATCTTTATCATCCACTCTTATAAGAGGAGGAAAAAAATGGTATGAGGGAAAGCAACTGAGAAATACCCCTTAAGGTCTTGCTTACCCTGTCCAATGAAGACCTGCAGGAGGGGATTCAGTGATGGGTTTTATAGACTCCTTTTCAGTGCTGAAGCACACAAGCACAGATATCTTGGTTGTAAATTATTAGGTTCAGTATAAAATAATAAAACATTGATATTGAACAATTTCACAAAGCTTGGATTATGTTCACTGGCAATGTTTTTTGTTTGTTTTCTTTAATGTCCAAAGACAACACTTTCACAATGCTTTCTTTCTAAAAATGCCTTTGCATGGTAACTATGGTATGGTTAAGGTTAGGGACAGATGAGGGCAAAACAACAGTATCAGTAATTGTGGTGAATGCCAAAATACAACATGTGTTTATGTTCAAGAGGCAATGCTTTGTAAATTGCTGTAGTAATTATGACTCTTGTCTGTCAAGAGCAAAGGAGGAAATAGTGTGACATTTTTATAATACCACAACAACTGTAGAGGGAGACCTCCTTCTTGGTGAATTGACAAATCAAATTTAACCTTATATTTGTTTCCTGATTCCCACCCACACATAGCATTGACTTCTTTGAACTTACAAGTTTAAACCCATGATCTTTATATGTATAAAAGTTTTTGAAAGCACTGGCAAACGATGTCAGATCTTGTTTTTATTCATGTCTGGAAAAAGAAGTGATCTAATTACAGGTAAACAACAACAACAAATAACACTGTTTTTCTCATTAAGCAAAAGACATCACCATAAATGCATATTCTAACTGAAGAAAAAGTTAGGACACCCTACCCCTGAATACCTAGTGTTCCCCTCTTTGGCTGAAATAACTTCAGTGAGATGCTCCTTGTGGCCCTCTGCCAGTCTCTGACATCAGTCTGAGGAAAGTTTTAACCTGTGTGATGTTTGAGGGGTTTCTTTAATGCACAGCCCATTTAAGGTCACCCCACAGCATCTCAATGGCATTAAGATCTGGGCTTTGACTGGGCCATTCCAGGACTCTCCAATTCTTAGTTTTCAGCCAGTCCATGGTGGATTTACTGGTATGTTTAGGGTCATTTCAATTTTCGTACTGGTGGTCTTACATGTTCTTCAAGCCCCCTCTGATACACTGCAGAATTCATGGTAGATTCTATGATGTTGAGTTGGCCAGGTGTTGTTGCAGCAAAGCATCCCCAAACCACGACACTTCCACCTCCATGCTTCACAGTTGGTATGAGGTTCTTTTCCTGGAACGCAGTATTTGGTGTTCGCAAAACACGTCCTCTGTTCTAGTGTCCAAATAATTCAGTTTTACACTTTTAAACTTGTGCAGTCTCTTTGTGATTGTAGAGGCATGCACTTTCACATCAACAGCAGCCAGTGCCTGCTGTCGGTCCTGTGATGAGATTTTAGGGTTTTTGGAGACTTCTTTAAGCATCTTAAACTGAATGACCGAGGTTTAACTAGGGCAAGTCTCCTTCAAAATGCTGAGTGACAATGTTGTAATCATGTGCACCTGATGTGTTACACCTGTGTGTGATTTCAGCCAATTTAAGAGGGAAAAATGTGGGGGTGTCCTAATTTATTCCTCAACAGAAATTGCATTTTTAGTTTATTACATTTTACTGAAGGTTTTAAAATTATTTTCTGCAGTTTTACTTCTTACAGTCTACTTTAGTTATATTACTTGAATCTCTCAGTATTGTTAAAATAGATATTAAATATCCATTTCACAGAATGTCCTAATTTTTTCACATGACTGTATGTGCTGCATGGGACTGATTGTGTGGAACCAAATTCAGAACACAGGAGAGGAGACAGAGAGTAGGTGCAACAAGGAAGGAACACAATATTAATTTCTGAGAAGGAGGCTCATTTTGCCAGGGGAGAGCAGAGGCTGTGAGCCAGTCATGGTACTTCTAAGTGCTCTATAAAGGCAGCTGGACTTGCTTGAGGTTGTATAACATGTTTCGCATCCAAGAGGCTTCGTCAGTTCTAACTGACTGGTGGGGAGTCCCAGGCATTTATCCTCTTGCAAGCTCGTTCACACCTTGGGAGTCGTTGAGGTCACATGTGAGTCGCTGACCCACCCGGCAATCATGCAAGTTGTTAGGGTCACATGAGTCATGGTGTGAATGGGTGAAATTGATTGATTTATGAGCTGACCATGTTGTTGTATCTGGTTTTCTCCAGTGTGGGCTGGTGAGACCTCACATCTGGCACCACAGGTGTTGGTGGCTTAACACCCATTCAGCTGTAGTCTGAGCAAAACACAGACAAACAGAGAGAGAGAGGGAGTGGGGAAGAGTCTCCTCACTAGAAAGGAGAGGGAGAAAAAGCAGAGGGTGTGTATCACAACCTATGATCATTTTTACTGCTGGCATTAACATGCTTCTAAGGCAATATGATCACAATTGGACAGCACTAACTACAAGTGTAAATTACCATCAAGATGCATTGTGATCCGATCTCGAAACCACTTGCCAAGACAGTCTGGGATGCATGTGACCATGCATCTTTTGTAATGTAAATCCTAGTGTGTCCCCTAAAAGGACATACAGTTATAGGAAAAGATTCCTGTTTAGCACTATTAACGAGTCCTTGGACCAATCCTCTTCTCATGGTACATGCTTCCTCAGCATCTTTCGGTTAGCCGCTCTCAGACGACGATACACAGATTTATTTCTCTGCTATACCCAGTGACCTGAATCAACTGGCCTCCATCCATGATCTCTTAGCTGCCACCAATGATCGAATGTCTCTTAATTTCCTCTACCAAAACCCTGACAAAACAGAAAGTAATTAACTTGGTTGTGATAACTTTTCCTCTGCAGTTATTCAGATTATTGGTCCCTTCACTCAAATATAAAATCAGCTGCTAAGGTTCAAGGTATCAGCTGTGATAGCATAGTATATGACTTTTGGCCAGCATGTTACTAATCATCGGACTGTGTCAAACAGTTTCTAAAAATGCATTTTTAAAGGCAAGAATTTTATAGATTTCCATTCTGGGCTTTGATTTTTGTTGTCTTTGTGCATTGGGCCCATTGATGTTGTAGGGGCAGTGACATAGGCAGGCAATAACACAATCTGAACACAAGTGGTCGGCCTGACACTTGAGATGGACACTGGAGATGCATGATAGACATCGGTGTTAACATCGATGTGTCTCAACTGTCCACTAGTAAATCGTGTCTATGTTGCTCCAGGGGGCAATGATGAACAAGCTTTTTTGTGTTAGGTATTGACTTGTTGGGTTTAGGTTAACAAATGATTGGGTTTATCATTAATAAAAAGGGGATCTTTTATTGCAGGTCTGTGAAAGAACACAAACTCTGAAAGCCTTACACGGAACATGTCCATGCAGCACCCAGACCTCCACACCTATACTTTCCATAGTATTTAATGGGCACACTGTCCTTCTTGTATTTACATTAATTGTTGGTACTAGACAGTAATCATCAGATGCAAAATCATGGGCATAATTCCTCGGGACAGGGCTGATACATAAAGACATTCTTCATTTAAATGTTCTGATGATGATAACTAGCCACTGTAGGGTGTAAATAATTAAAGACAGGACAACCCCCAGCCTGGAAATGCTGTCACAACATGTACACTTTTTTTTTTTGTTTTAGTAATTTAGGACAGTGAAATAAAAATGGCATGGTTATATTTACGATTGCTCACATACACTGTTGCCTAGTTGAAGTCAGCAGTTTCAGTTTTATGTGTTGATGAGCATAACCTGAACTCACCAGTTCAGAATATTTCTATATCAATCATTTAACAGACAATTTGACATCAGAATGTCTGTGTTACTTCAGACTCCGATGCATACGGGGATGTGGTTTGTGTTCTGTGTATTTACTTATATGTATGATTTTAAAAAGTCATGTAACGCAGCGCAGTGAGGTCTGTGAAGTTTCCCCATGAGATTAGGTCTATCACAGTCACATTTGAATCAGGATTTGAGAAAAAAGGTCAGAAGGTAAACATCTGAATTGAGTAATTTGATGTTTGGTGTATTTTTTTACTCATCACAGCAGACAATTAAAAAAAAATAACTTTGCACGGAAGGGCTTCACATTTCTGTGCATTGTTTAGCAGTGTTGAGGAAACTACTTTGAAAGCATAGTGTGGGAAACATTTAATCCATATCTGTTCTTTGATGATCATGTGCACTTTATTTTGTGTAATCATTTTGTGTGGTATTCACTGCAAAATGTAATGGTGACAGGAATTACGTAAGAGAGGATCTGAGCCCACCTTGGCCAGGCAAGGGTATTTTTTCCCCCGCTTTAATCGTTGGTGATCCTGTCAGGCTTGAGGAAGCTGAATAACTGTATGGAGCTGCTGATTGTCGGACCAACGGTGGATACAGTAAGACTGGTATGATGTTGTATGAATGTATGAAGATGATTTGATCTTGAACATTAACATATATATGAGTGCATACAAGATGAAATGGCTGGTGGATGCTTAATGTGATGAGTTGGCTTGTTGTTTGTATTATGTTTGCTGGAGGATTGATTCAGCTAGTGTTGACATATTTCAGACAGTAAGTTCAGGTAGGAGGAAAGGATATTTTTAGAGCTTGTGAAGTCCTATGGATAGCGCTCTCCTTGTGTTGATGGAGTGCATCAGGGATAGGTCTGAACAGAAAGGCGACAGGGGAAAAGAAAAACCCCTGGAGATACTGGTCTTCTTGTTTGTATAAGAGAGAGGTCTCCATGGGTAGGGGGTTTTCGCCAGCTTAACGTCTGTGGATGCCTCTTTTTTCCTGAGAGTTCCCTTACTGTTTTCTTTTGTTTGCAGTGTATGAAAGCTCTTAATGGACAGGAAGTTACTAAACAAATAAGGAGTCACTAAGGGAGCTACAGGACAGCGACACTGGCCAGAAAGTGAGATACTGCTCTGGGTGGGACAGAATACAGCAGTCTAAAATACCACTATACACAGGGCTGCATCCAGACTATGAATGGGCTAGAAATTGTGTGGATGAAAATGAGTCTTGTGTATTGTGTGGTGAGTAAAAGGAAAAAGAACAAGAAAGAGAAGTAGAAATAGGCAAGTTTGAGATTGTATAAGAAAAAGAGACGGTTTACAGAGAAGGGTCAGCTCACCATTAAAAAGAATCAGTGTCCATATGAGTGAGAAAATGTGGACATTATAATTTGGAAGTCCCCTCAAGCAAAAGGATCGAGAGGTTGTGAATAGTGAGAAAGAGTATAAACCCAGTGACTCGTACATGTTGAATAAAATAACTGAGTGGGTGATTAAAGAAACAGGCATACCAAAAGCAGAGTATAATACATGCTTCATATATATATATATATATATATATATATATATATATATATATATATATATATATATATATATATATATATATATATATATATATATTACAGTGGTCAGGCTAAGAAAATGGGAAGAGCACTGGTGCAGAGGAGTAAAAATACCTAGAGTGAGCATCAAGCTACAGACTGATGCTGAAATATGCTAGAAATAATTTAATAGATATAAGAGTAATATAAATAAATTGGTGCTGTAGAGGTGTATGTGGGGTATTTTGATACATGGAATATGCATGGTAGGCTAGCAAAGAACGAGCTAAGTAAGGGAAGGAAAGTTATGTGAATGCGACATGAGGAGTTAAGCTGTTGCGACAACGCCACCTAGGGGAATTTCACCCCCAGGAAATTATACAACTGGACGAATAAGCTAGTAGGGCTGCACAGGTTCAAAAATCAGCAGGGCAAGAGAACGTGTTCCAAACAAAAAGAAGTTTATTTAACAAAAGTAATTTTCAAAGAAAAATAAAGTTAAAAAAAAGTTAAAAATGTTGTGTCACCAGGACTGTAGTAACGAGAATACTAGCATTCAGGCAAGGAAATGAAAGAAGAAAAGGCTGGGGCTTACCGCGGCAGCACAGAGCGGAATGGGACCAAAACAGCAGGACAAATCCAGGGAGTGGTAGCCACACAATCATTTTGCTGCCTTTGAAACAGGCACAAAATCAATAATCAATGAAATAATAATGCTGATTATCTTTAAGGTCATATAAACATATACATACCACCTAGCAGAGGCGGGAGGGGGAAAGCGGCACATGCCCGTGGCCAAATCACACAGACATGAGACGCCCCAGCACAGCTTCCAGTGGAGCAACCCGTCTCACAAAGCGGAGGTGAGGTGCGCCAGTCATACAACGCACTCTGCCACCACAAGGAGATCGAGAATGGAAGGAGAGAGAGAGGGGTGTGGCCACCCACCTGAATATAAAAGGTGGGCACGGTGCTGCCCAGCAATCAGCGCATCATAACCTGGCATAGTGCCACTCAGTGTCAGGGAGGGAGGCGATGTCTGGTTACATAAGAAAATTCCACTCTGACATGTTCAGCATCCCAACAGTATGATTATGCCAGTACACAACTACGTGTGCTGGCATAATGAAGGGCCTCCACATTAACCATGGGGCACAAAGTCATGTTGTACACATTCCATCAACTGCATGCCTGCATGAAGTCATCTTGTGCACACCTGAGATTAGCATGCAGAGATGAAGTACTATTAATTGAGCCTCCAAAATGGGTGGCTCATTGTTCGTCGTTGTTCACGATCTGCCTCGACACTGCTACAAGTTGTTGGCCAGGACGAAATTGTCTCAAAATCAGTCTAGATTCACGTAGTCTGAGCCTGGCAGTAATCTGTTGCAATGCAACAAATGCAATGTTAGCAAAAAAATAAAACAAAAAAAAAAACTTCTGCAATATTACTTAGAAAATGTAGCATGGAAAAGCTTGTATGGGGAACTGCAAACTACTGGAAAGTTATGCAAAGGAAAAATCTACTCAACTACCAAGTTATTGCAAAATGTAGTTAACTCCCATTTTAACAACATGTAGTTCATTACTGCAGAACACTATTGTTTAGTCAGTTCTGGTATTGTTCAATGCTCAGCTTCACTAATCACCAGTTCCTGCAGGCAGATCTATAGAAACTCTCCAGGCATCATTTTGGACCAGCTCTTTGCCTTGATCCATTTTGGACCAGCACTTTACCCAAGCTAGACTTGACCAAGTCTTGGAAACATCTTGAATTCAGGTGTGGGGGGTCTACACTGGATTGCTGATGTTGACCTGTGTTGACTTACAAAAAGGCAGGAACAATGGCCATCCAGTTTTAATATGCTGGGGATGTACTGAGACCTGCATAATAAAGATGAAAAGAGGCTGGTTGGGAGTAGGGGTTGGGATGGTGGGGGTCATGGCTGGGGTGGGCTGACACAGCTTCTGGTCCAGATGATAAAGCTATAATTTCTTTCTCAGCAATGATAACAGTGGATACCTGCCAAAGCATGCATGGAACAGAGGGCTGATAATAGTAAGACTGCTTGAATATTTAAAGCTCCTTTCTTCTGCAGGAGATATACTGTAAAGAATGAATAAATAAGGAAACATTTTTTTGCTTAGATTTTGGCCTACAGTTGACTGCCTGTCTTGAAGTTTAGAAAGTAAGTGTTTGAGAGAAAAACAGTACTAAGAAATCTATGGCCGTCAATTAATTTCAACACAAAGAGCTCTTTGCAACCAAAATAAAATGAAACCAAAAAAAATGTCCTTCCTGTCTCTCTACAGGGGTCGGACAAATTGGTTTGTGGTGATTGCAAAAAAAATTGCCAGATTAGGAACAAATCTGTAGAATGGAATCCAAAGAAGCTGTCCACACCAGCTTTGGGTTTCCCTCAGAATATTTCATCAAGTTCCAGCAAAGAGCTAACTCCAAGTTTCAAATCCAGCGACTTTGGAAAAAAAAAAATCTGTAGGAATTGTACAGAATGAATCAGACAAATCATCATGCAGTGTACATTTCAAAGATCTTAGTTCCATAATCCTATTGGATTTTCAGGAGGAAAATTAAGGAGGCAAGTCCCCGGGAACGGATGGTTTTACCTCTGAATGATATAAAGAAATGCAAGATCAATTAGTCCCTACTTTAGTAACAGCGTTCAACTGTGTACTGGAAAAGAAAATTATCCCCCCTTCATGGAGAGACGCAATTATTTCAGTAATTCCTAAAGAGGGGAAAGACAAATTGAATTGTGGTAATTACCGTCCGGTGAGTGTGTTAAATATCGATTATAAATTATTTACAGCCATACTTTCACAGAGACTTGAAAAATTTTTACCAGCGATAATACATAAGGACCAGACAGGTCTCATCAGACAAAGACAGACTCAGGACAACATCAGAAAATCGTTGCATATTTTAAATCATGTAGTAAGACAAAAAATGGAGACCCTTGTACTGAGTCTAGATGCTGAAAAGGCGTTTGACTCAGTTAGATGGTCCTTTCTATATAAGGTGTTATATATAAGGTCTAAATTTGGATTCCACCAGACCCTAATTGATGTAATTGCTGCATTGTACAACAAACCATCGGCTAGGATAAAAATTAATGGAGATCTACCAGACTCATTTACGTTGGAAAGAGGCACAAGGCAGGGCTGCTGTATTTCGCCGCTCCTCTTCGCCCTTTTTATAGAACCACTTAGTCAGTGGCCCAACATAATAGGAGTTCCAATGGCATCGGGCGAACAAAAGCTGTCCTTGTTTGCGGACGATTTACTTTTGACTATAACAAACCCTACTCAAACCTTACCTAAATTTATGGAGTTGATTGAGACATATGGTTCACTGTCAGGGTACAAGATTAACATTAATAAGACTCAGGTCCTAACACTAAACTACAGTCCACCGAACAGAATTAGGAATTTGTACAGATGGAATTGGGATGCAGATTCCATAAAATATTTAGGTATCATACTAACCAAAGAACTTTCCAGGACTTTTGATGCCAATTATGGGCCCCTAACCTCTAGGTTAAAATCAGACATACAGAGATGGAAGGTGATTCCATTTTTAAATTTATATTCCAGATCAGAATCAGTTAGGATGAATGTTCTCCCACGCTTGCTGTATTTATTTCAATGTCTTCCAATCCATGTACCAGAAAAGCAATTTGTAGAGTGGGATAGATTAATGTCACAATACATCTGGCAAGGGAAAAGGGCCAGAATAAGGTACAGAACGCTGCAGTTGAAGAAGGAGAAAGGTGGACTAGGTCTTCCCAATCTACAGGCCTATTACCTTGCAGCTCAACTAAGACCGTTAGTATGTCTATGCTCTCCATCATACAATGCAGGATGGAAAGATATAGAAGGTACATCAGTGGAAGGAATACCTCTAATATCTGTGTTAATGGATAAAGAAGTACAAGAAAAGTTGATGATACCACAGGACTCAATGTTACACACAATGTTAGACTCCTGGAAAAAGATAGTTAAAATTTGTCAATTAGGAAATCAGATCAAAATACTCAGGTGGTGCGCCTTTGACTCAGCCTTTAAGCCAAATAAAAATGATGGGAGATTTAAAAGATGGATCTTGAAAGGATTAACCACCTATTATACATTTACACAGAGGGCGGTTTTTCAGAGTTTTCAGGAACTTCAGAGGTCTAATGGGCTGGAAAAGGACGATTTCTACAAATACCTACAGGTTAGAACCTATTTTAATCAGAATATACAGAAAACTTGGGATTCAGCAGAACCAGGATTTTTTAATGTGTTTCTGTCCTTGTTAAAGTCAGGCTCATGCACTAAAGTTGTTTCCAGGCTATATAATGGTATTCTACTATCTAAACAGGGTGACACAAACCATATTAGAAATAAATGGGAAAAAGAAGGAAATTTACTTATTTCAACTGAAAGCTGGGAAAAGATCTGCAAATTACAATGGACAATCTCAAGTTCCAACACATGGAGGGAATTTTGTTGGAAGAACATTGTTCGATTTTTTGTGACTCCTGCCCAGAAAAAACATCAGGGTAGTGGAGGCACCTGCTGGAGACTCTCTGGGACAAATAATGCAAATCACTACCATATTTTCTGGGACTGTCCAGTGATCAAATCATTCTGGGAGCAGCTGAGTGAACATATCAATAATATTTTTACTAAAAAAATCCCTTGTAAGTTTGAAGCTCTGTACTTAGGAGACATTTCAGTTGATAACTGGACCTGGAAAGATAACAAACTGCTGTTAATGCTTTTGGCTGCAGGCAAAAAGACTATCACTAGAAAGTGGTTAAAACCCGAAGCACCTACAATTGAAGAATGGATCAATATTGTACAGGATATTTACACATTGGAGAAATTGACATTCACCCTCAAAGGCCAAAGGAAATCTTTTTTCAAGATCTGGTCAAAATGGACAGAATATATAAAACCTGTAATCTCTGTGAATTGAATTTGATTGTCATATGAAAGGTTGTCATGCCATACATTCTTGTTTTGGTTTGTGTTAATATACACACTTTAATGTGTTTTTTTTTCTACTTCTTTTTCTGATGTGAATGATTGGAGGGGTTCCCCCACTCCCGCCCACATGTTATATTTGTTCTTTGTTATTAAAAATCTGGATTAGCATTTAATGATCCTGCATCCACAACGCTGATGTGGACATTAAATTGTATCGAGAAGTGAAGTTCTGTACCATCTGCTTTTCCAAATAAAAAATTGAATAAAAAAAAAAAAGACAGAAGAAATTTTATAGAAATAAGACTGACATAACTACATTCAACATATTATCACTGTGAATCCACCAAATAACGATATACTATACACATCCAAAGTACTGAAAATATAATTCAAAATAGTCTGACTGGTTGTATCTTAATGTCACACAAGTACATTGAAATTTTATATTCTCTTAAGCAAGCAAGACAGTACAAACATCAAGATCTGAACACAGCCTGGGCTCAACCTGCATTAGCCATGCATTAAAAGGGTGCTGGAACAGGAGCTCAGATTGGTCAGTGTTGTCTCAACGCAGGCTCCAAAAAATACTTCAATTAAAGTTGACTGAGTGTCACACAGCGTCCAAGAGATCTAACATTTCAAAAACATTCAACATGTATCAGAAACTAGAAAATTAGATTTTTCTACAAATCATTCAAGTGCTGAACAATGTTTCCTTTCTGGATTGTGCATTCTTCCCATGTGTGCGTGGTTTTCCTCTGTCTGCTCTGGGTACCTCCTACACTCCAAAGACACACGGAGTAGGTAACTAGGCTGCTTGTTGGTATGAATGTGTTTGTGTCTCCCAGGCATAACTTGCCTCTCGCCCTTTGAACGCTTCAACTGTATCTTTTCATAGGCTCTGTTGATAACTAGGACTAGAATTACTGTCTTGCGGTTGTATGTCTCCACCAATCAGTCAATATAAAGTGAAGACTGTCGGGATTTAATAAAAGGCATTACGTGTGTTTATTGGTGAAATGGAGGTTATCACCATATTGACATAAGATTTCAGTGAATAGTGCTATACTAGATTACATGTTTGTGGTAACTCATATGAGGTGGCCTCACATCATCCATCCAACGCTGCTATATTGGCAGAAATGCAAGCGATTATAACAGTAAGATACTTGGCAGCTATAAAAATGCAGCAGTGCAGTAGTGATGACTTGGGTCTATCAGGATCTTTGATCAGCAGACTGATCATGTAAACAATTACAGAGCTTTCACAGCCTCATATTGTGGTTCAGTTCATTTCACTTCCACTGGATGTCTGCACCTTGCAGGATCACAAAAGGACATTCAGGCCTGTGTTTTCAAAATTTTTGTAAGCTACTTTTAAATTATGGCTTAGGATTTCTTCAACAGAGCTGTTTATTACATAAAATAGTATTCATAATTATGCCATGTCTTAATAGAGACTAAATTCTATAATTAGGTCTATTGGTTTCACTGTCTATTATCACAAGGAATGCCATGTCTTTTTGTGGTTTTGCATCATACCTAGCAACTGGGTCAACCACGCCTCTGCACGAAGGTAAAAGTTTCCTTTCCTACCTTGCTCAGAGTTGCTCAGATAATTTTCCTAAATCACTCCTCAGCTCAGACTCCTTTCTAGAAATCTTTAGGCCAAGTTAGGAGCTCTGTGAGAGTACTCTCGAAATGTTGTGAATTCGACCCCCATTTCTATCTATCTACACTGCTGTAGCTAAATTTAAGGAAGTGACTCCATATGCATTTAATTCAAGCCATGTCTCAATAGAACTCCTATGCTAACTTTACTCACTCTCGAATTGATGCAGGCTCACTTCATGACACTCAACTTTATTGCTCCTCTGAAAATAAAGAATAAAAAAGGAGGTGAGCTCCATGGTATACCCCACAAAACCCACGAAGTAAAGCATGTTGAAGAAATCATGCAGCCCTCACCGAGAAACTAGATTCATAATTTGAATTTTTTTTTTTTCCTCCTCGTTTATTCTGGGTGGTGTTTACATTCCGCCTCAGGCCTGTGTTACTGAGGCTTTACAACCCCTGGCTGATCAGATTACTAACATGGAACATCCACACTCCCTGCTCATTGTTCATGGGGACTTCAGCAGGCGAACATCAGCCACAAACTGTCAAAATGCAGTTTTTGCAAACCACTTCTACACAATGTTAAAGAACGCATATCACTCTGTGCCCCATGCAGCCTTGGGGCTCTGTGATCACTGTGCAGTCACTCTTCTTGCAACCAACAGGCAGAAATTGAAATCTGCTAAGCCTGTAGTTAAGACTGTGAAAGGATGGACCACTGATGCAAAGCTGGGACTACAGGCCTGCTTTGACTGCATTGCTTGGAGTTTTTTGGTCACACTGTGACATCTTACATTAGTTTTTGCGAGGACTTGTGTGCAAACTACAACCTTCTGCACATACAACAACAATAAACCATGGTTCCTGGCTAAAGAGATGAGAGCCCAGACCGCGTGGCGTCCTCCTGTCTGAAAGTCTGTGCTGACCAACTGACACCCATTTTCACACAGCTCTTCATCAAATCACTGGAGCTGTGTGAAGTTCCCTCATGCTTCAAACTTACCTCTGGTGCCAGAAAAATCTGGCATCTCTGTATTAAATGCCCTGCCCACTGCCCATTTATCATCAATTAACACACAGTGTTTAACATGTACTATGAACACTCACTATCACTGTCAACATATAAAATTCCCTGTATGTGCACACATGCTTGGTCAATAAAGAAGATTCTGATTCTGATTAACACGTTACTAACTTGGTTTCTTACCCAGGGCCCTTTTGCTTTATCATTTCAAAAGTTCCCATGGCTAATGGCTGTGAGGGATTTTACATCATGGTTGTACCTACTGCCATGGTCCTGCTTGATGCCCACTGTGAATTGTATTATTATTAGTCATATTTTAGTTGGAATTATATACATATTATTGTTCTTAAATACATACATGATCATATATGAATTTATACTAGCATATAGTGCTTTATAAGTTGTGTGTCTATTATTAATTCAGTTCAATAAAATTGTATTTATACAGCACCAAATCACAACCGACGTTGTCTTAGGACACTTTCCATATAGAGCAGGTACAGACTCAAACAAACTCTTTATCTGCAACCCAACGATTCCCTCATGAGCAAGCAAGCAAAAGTGGAGAGGAAAAACTTCCTTTTAGGAGGTAGAATAATTTTAACTTCAAGCATCACATTAACATACTGAGCAATATACCGAGAACAACATTTGGTATTTTCTACAGAAGTAAGAAATGTTTTCCTAGTCACCATAGAAAAAGAATTGTTGAATTAATATTTTCATTTTTTTGTCTGTAAAAGCTGCTGGCTCTAGTTTGAAATCACCGGATGCTACCAAAAGATCGGCTGGCCATCTTTAGCTTTGAGGGGGGGCCAGCATTGGTTTTATTGATTTGTAAGCTTAAATACAATGCTGTCACCCACTATTTAATCTCTTTTAACTCTGAACATAAACTTCCTCTCACTCACACTCTCTTCTGACTCGTGGAAAAGGTTGTTGCTTCTAGTGTTGCTTGACATCTGGACACCATTGTGAATGACAATACCTCCTGCCTTGACTGATTTTAAGGTGTTGTCAGAGGAAAATGAAGAAGTGCATAGTATTTAATTTCAATTGGCTTGTTGTTTCATAGTAATCGGTCAATGACTCAATAGCTTGGATTTACTCGAGGAGCAAATCCACTGACTGTTGTCAATGAAATAATTTGATTTTGTTGATCTGAAGTTTTGTTTTCATAAATGTAGGTCTGACTTTCAAGATTTGGGCCATCATCTTGTTTTTTTGTTTTTTTTTCTTTTACTTCAAATGGAAAGTGATGAGATAATGAATAATGAATGCAGTATTATTGCTGTAACCTGTATCCCTTCAGTAATAGATGGAGCTCATCATGTGCATAATTTTTAATTAAGAATATTAACAAATGTATTTCCTTGCTATTTTTTTCTAAGCACCAAGTAAATGGCAATACTGTCAACATGAGAAAAATAAGTAATTGTTCATCCAGAAACAATCTGCTGCCTTTTAGAGCCTCACACCCGACTTGTGACCCATAAATACAAATGCTACATAATTGCATGAATATGATTTTTCATGGGTGAGCCAAACAAATCAGTCTGCTTTCCATCGTCAAGGTTGTGTTCACCTCTGAGGGGGGCGAGTGCTAGTGCAGCAGCACTTCCACCATTAGATCTCCCTCCCTCAAACGGCAGTAAACATCGTCTTTGAGGAGAATGCAAATGCTGGGCATAAAGGTGGATCCATCAGTTTAATGACTGTGTTTATAGGACAGTTAGTGAATATCAAGATGATGGTTGAAGCTACAGCTGCCTCTAATTGTGGGGCTGGGAGGCCGGCTGCTTGCTGGATGAGGATTAACTTCAATAGGATCTAATCAATTCCTTTTCCATCTATTCTTTCCACCCCGTCCCCTTCCCTCCATCCTTGTTCCCTTCCTTTGCTTTGCCTCATCTTATTCCCCTTTCTTAACATTTCGATACATCCTTATTTCTCTCCTCCCCTCTATTGCTCTGTCTTAATGCCATTTCAAACACTTTTTGTATCTCGATTCTGTTGTGTTTGTGGAGCTCATGCTGATAGTGCTGATATCACTCAACAGAGCAGGAGTTACAAAGTGAATTCTTTCATTAGCTGCTGTATGACCTGATTCTTGAGTGTTTGTGTGTTTGTACAGCTGCTACCAGCGGCGTTGTGCAAGCCACCTTTTTGGGGGACACAATTAGAAAAATAAATAAATAAAATAATAATGCAATTTTCTGATATTTGACATGTACACTTTGTGTGCATTTTTTTTTCAACTCCACTAAATCATTTTTTGTTGCTCAGTAATCTCCAGCTGTAGATTAGGGTAAATACTGTATTTAAACTATTAATGCAATGATCATCACAAGCCATGACTAGCTAGCAAGTCAGAGGGCTAAACAACCAGTTTGAGGAATGGCTCCTAGCTTTAGCTGGTACTGGCCAACTATCTTGGAAAGCAAACTATGCCTATACTTCTCAAATGCCATTAAGTGTGTATAACTAAATGCATTTCATTTTCACATGTTTGAAAAAGGGATTGGTGTTCTGCTAAGCAAGTCAGCAACACCGTTGGAGCCTGCATCTCCCCCAGCACTGATGTGCAACAGAGTGCTGTGAGCATGCTATACCTGCTGTTGTGAACCAATTCCATCCTGCAACTTTTTTTGGCAGAAACCAATAGCTTTGATGTTTGATGTTGATGTTTTGATGTACGGTCTATGACATGATTTGAAGAATGTGTTTGACTTATAAAATGATCATAACTACATATAACAAATAATAGCCATATAATTAAATATAGAATGAAATAAAAATATGAAAAATATCAGGCTTGATACAAGCTTGAATGGACAGGACACGTCTGGCTGCTGCCACTGGCCAACAGCTTAAAGGAGCTTTACCAATGGACAGACGTGTGTTGCTGGAAATGGATTTATGTCGTGGGATATGGCAGAGAGAGCACAAATTTGAAAGCTTAGCTACTTTCAGTCCATTAGATTTTTATCTTCGATAAATATGTTTGTCTTGTTGGACCATTTTTAGGCATAGGTGAGCAAGGTGGTCATTGAGGACACCACAAACGAGACGGGGGCCAAAGACACGGTATTACATTTTTCAAATTTCAGAAATTAGACAACTTTAGACACTTAATTTACATTTCTGCATGACATACTGATGCTCAACTACACACCTTATGATGTAAGGAGCATGCAGGCTGAATCTACAGGGGACGCTAAGTGTCATTACATTAATTGCAAATGATAGCTGCCACTTATTTTATGACCCTGTGGTTTAGCCATCGTCCACTGAAAGCCTGTGGAAGAAAATATGTGCAACATTACTCACCAGTGGAAATGGCCCAGTCCCTCTTAAGAATGATGGCTGAGCTTGCCAACCCCTGGAAACGATCCAACAGAGTCAGATTATTCTTCAAATCCATCCTCTCTCCACCAATGGTGCACCATCACACCGGCCAGCTCCCTGTAGGCGAGAGCAGTGCACTGGCTGGAGTCAGGGAGGTAGCTCTGGAGTTGTTGGAGGATCACTAAACTTGTGTGTTAGACACAGGAGGAATAACTTGGGTTTACTTCCCTTGGCCAGCTTTTGTACTGAGTCTCAAATGGAAGGTTTGCTTCCTGGGATCCTGAAGGGTAGTTTTTTGTTGAGATACAGACTCATTCATTGGTAGTTGGACTCTGGGTTTTATATTGAGCACTGACTGCCTCCTTGATGGAGGTCTGAGAGCATTGTCTAGTTAAGTATCTAGTTGTCATTATTGACTTTTCATGTTTTTATCACGTTCCAACTGATATACACAAATAACATTCATATTGTATAAAATTGAAGAATATTAAAAAATCACAGGCTAATTAGGCCTAAATAATTTACAGTTTTTTGTTTTTTTTTAAATAAGTTTTGCTTAATGTTGCCTTCATTATCAACAGTCTCTTCCAGCATCAGAAACTTGTAGGTAAGTCCACGCTGACCAATCATAGTAATGGTTCCCACATTGTATCTCTGTAGCTCTGCACCTTCGAGCAGAAATGACTGTCAGCTCTGCCTAGTTTTGCTCTACTAGCTGTCACACACACACAGATTTGGAAAACTAGGATTCAGTCTAACAGGGCCTCCCATTGAAAGACATGACACACAGAAGTTGAATTAAAATAAACTATGATTAAGCTACCATTATCACTGCAAAATATTAATGAAAATGATAATCTGCTCATTTATAGAGAACACTCTCCATACAAATACATTTACCACACCCACAACTCTCCTAATTGGTTTGGTTTCATTTGATTCTTAAGACATAAAAAAAAATCCATGGGGTTTTCAGCTCTTTGAATCCCAGACAGGCTCATTAAAGCATCAGTATCATTCAATTGGATTGCGGGAAAGTGCCAGTACATTGAATAACAAATTAGTCCAAATGGTTGTTGTGGCCAAAGATTATAGTTATTTTTAAGTCTAAGATGAGGCTCTCCATCACTTATCTGACAAGCAGCAGAAGTGGTGATCTGATATATTACGTACCATGGAATTAAATCCATCAGAGGAGGATGTCCACTAGACTTTCCCTTTCCAACTATTACAAAATGACTGACAGCAAAGTTGAGATTTAAGTACACAAGGCCAGAATCATGAAAATAACTGATGTAACTGAATAAGAGAGCCAAAAAGCCCAATCAAATTATTCAGGTTTTATTCCTGGTTTATTTGGGGACATCTGTGGTTACTAGTAGTAAGCAATAATTAATAATACAGGTTCCAGATTTCTGTTCGGCCAACAATGTTACTGTTGGTTCACTCTCACCATTCTCAAAGCAATATGTCCAGGGCAACAGGCAGCTGTTTTCAGTGACGATGCTGTAAAAACCCACCGTGCACAACTTCTGCACCAAACCACAGACAGGCATAGTCAGAAACGAGCTGGTGCATTTAGCCTGAAAACAGAGCCAAAAGAGAGGGGCTAAAAAGGGGCATTGCATGATTTCAATTAGGTAATAATACTATTTGATGGGACTTGTATGATTTGAAAGATGATGCTAACAGATGATGAAAAAGATTAAATGAAAGATATGGTGGACCACGCTGAACATTATTCCGACATAAATTCGAGAGCAGGGTCTAACAAGGTCAAATCCAACGGACTTTGTTCTACAAACTGCATCATTTACAGTGGGAAACAGTGTAAAACAGTGAGAAACAACTTTGAAATCAAATTGTGGATGACATTCATTATTCTGTCCTTGGTTGTTGTTAATTTGTTTTATTGTCCATACCCACTCCCAACTCTTTACTTTGAGATTGATTACCTCTAAAATGTGTTTGGTGCTTGCTTAATACTCAGGTGTGTAAGCACCCTCTCATGTTCTCAAGTCCAACAATGGTAAACTTTTGTTTCTAAAAAGAAAGAAAAAGAAAATAGTGCATATTTCAAGCTTTCCCGTCTTAAACTTCTTTTAAGTGTTTGGCAGTCTGTTCTTGCACCCTTGTCTTAAATCTTAATTTATAATCTTATGGACTGATTAAAGCTTTAAATTATTTGCTTAGCTGGAGTTTCTGTCATCAATAAATCTTTCTTAAAAACTCTTTTCTCCCCCCTTCCTGATCACCTAGATCCAGAGCCCATTTCCTCAGCTGACTCAGAGCACATCACAGTGGAACAAATGATATGTTGTAATAGTAACTGCTGCCTAACCAACAGTTCCTCCTCTGCACTGAAACTGTGCTCAGTCCTTGCAGAGCCCTGGTTGGTGGATAGGTGGAGAACATGAAGCCTCAGGGGGGAGAGGGGAGAGATTTTCTGATTTGCAGGTGGAGATGAGGCAGTGGAGAGAAAACAAGCCTGGATTGCCTCATGTAGGAGTGAACACCAGGGAGAGGGGAAAAAAGGCCACATCCTAGAGCTGTGCTTCTCCGCCCATATAAATAATACATCCAGAATTCATAATGTATGATCAAAGTTATTCGAGTTATCCTGCCTGTCACTGCTTCCTTACTTTTATTCATCTGGTCGGGTGAAGATGCAGTCAGCCTCTGTTTTACCTTAGTTTATATTCTGACTGACTGTAGATTTTTTTTTTTAGATTTGCGGAACCCCAAGATCAAGAAATAACTTTGTTAGAAATTCATTAAAGCTGTTCCATGTTTTATATAATTTACAACCCCCACCCTATTTTCATTGACAATAGTAAGATAGTTAGATTATGAGTTAGATAATGACTGCAAACAGTCACCTGAAAGTATGTTCATGACTAAGACTTCAGCCTCATATTAACTTCAGCTTAACTGTGGATTTTGCACCCCATCACTTACAATGAAATTCATTAGGGAGGGATATTTCAATGGACAGTATGAACGGGAGGATTGATTCCATTAAGTAAAACCTATTTCATTCTTCATTTGATGACTATTGTTTTAAGACAGCTTTGAAAACTACAAACCTGTCCTTTTAAAGGGGTATTCACCGCTGGGAAGATGTTCTTTTCATAAAACTGGGCTGTCTATCCAGTAAAAGTAGAAGCGGGCATACAAAAAAAGTACACCTAACCCTAAGTAACCCTAACCCTAACCTGTAGTTTGGACAACAGCCCAAGAGCCAACAAAAGCATGCTAGTCATTAATAAATTAAAAATTATTTATGTGGCGCCAAATCTCAACAAACGTTGTCTCTGGACACTTTCTCTTTCCATTCTCTTTATGTTCAAAACAGTTCCCCCATGAGCATGCACCACAGTGGTGAGGAAAAAAATAGTTTTAACAAGCAGAAACTTCGAGCAGAACAAGGCGCAACAATGAACAAGGAGTAAGGTGCAGCCATTAATCATTGGAATTTTCATGCATTAATGGGACATGAATGCATACAGATGGAGAGGGGGAGGAGGAGAGAGGACCTCTGTGTACCATGGGAAGTCCCCCGGTAGTCAAATCCTATAGCAGCATAACTAGGGGCTGGTCAAGGCAGGATCAAAGGATGCAAACAAAAATACTCAGTTTGACACTCAATACAACAGTTGGCCAACAAAAAACAAACCCCTGTAATGCCTCATGCATGACCTTGATGACCTGCAACATTTTGCTCCTAAATTTGGACAAAACTGAAGTTATAGTATGTGGCACCTTAGAAACTCACTATCTAATGATATAGCTACTCTAGATGGCGTTGCCCTGACCTCCAGCACCACTGTAAGGACTTTGGGAGTCATCTTTGTTATTTGCTGCGTAAAACCAAAACCGTAACTTTCTTCCTGTGAAATCCAGAATCAACTTCAAAACCATTCACCTTGACTACAAAGCCCTAAATCAGTCATGTCAAACTGATTCCATAAAGGGCCATGTGGCTGCTCCTCCTTGGTTGGAAACCTGCACACAGCCCTTTATGGAATCGGTTTGACATATGTGCCCTATATGGTCAAACGCTATAATATCTCAAAACACTCAGAGTACCCTATTTCTCCACTAGAACACTGCATTCCCAAAATGGCCCAGGCTTACTTATGTTCTTAAAGTCTCCAAAAGCAAAATGGTCTTCAGTCTTTAAGCTCCTCTCCTGTCAGTGTGGTGTGCAAGCACCCGCTATACATTTAAGAGTAGGCATTAAACTCTCCTTTTTGATAAAGCTTATAGTTAGGGCTGGTTGAAGCTTGCCTTGGACCTACTTATACTGCTATATGCATAAAAGACTGAGCTCTTCTATTTAGGCCTCTTGCATGGTCTGCTTCTGCTCAAGGTTTCTGCCTGCTAAAGGGAAGTTACTCTCACCACTGTTGCTAAGAGCTTGCTCATGGTGGAACTGTTTGGTCTCTGTTTGCCTCTCTTTGCCAAGGCGTCTGACCTCAGATGGTAATGATGATAATGATGATGATACTAACAGCTGGTTTTCCAGGTTTGGGTCAGTCAGTTTTGGAAAAACTGCTCACAGTAGCAGGTTGTTGCTTTGTAGCTCAATGATTTTGTGTTGTAGGTTGTCAGGCACATCAGATGGTTCCACATTAAATCGTGAAGCAAATTTGTTGTTTACTTTTCATGTTCTGGAACCTCTTACCAAGTGCCTGAAGGAATTTGACTAACCACAGCTTTAATTTCACTTCAAATGATTTCACATTTGAAAGCAGAGAGCTGAGAAGCTGCTGGAGCGTGAGGTTCAGCTCTCAGAGGTATTTGGTAATGTCAGCTATGAAGGCCAAATCTCACACGCTTCCACATCAGGACTTCCCTTTATCTCTCTGAATTATTCCAGACAAACTGACTGTTTGGAAAAAAAAATTACTTTGTCCGGTGCTAGCAGCTCTGCAGCAGCCACAAGGCATTCCTTCACAGATTCTTCTTCGGATTGAGGTTTCAGTGTTTTTGTATTTATGAATTGACATGCGGGCCAGTATGTAGCCCTAGGCTGGAGGTTCACCACCCCGGCCGTAAATCTTACACAGTAGTCTTAAAGAAAGAGCTGCCAGGATCATATTTTATTGTCTCACTGGTATCTGAGCAGCCCGTTGCATGCTATTTATTTATCAATTTCCTTTTACTTTTTTAACTTATGGTCTGAATTGTTTTGTATAGCGTTGTGTTGGGACACGGGTAAAGACTCCACTGTTTCTCCCCTCCTATAAAGAGCAAAGCAGATGAGCTCCTGGTCGGTCCTGCCTGCTGTGCCATCATATTTTAGTCTCCTTCATAATCACCACTGACTGATGCCTCATTGCTGCTGCTCACCTCTATCACACTAATGGAGCAGCAGCACCCCTAACAGCCCTTCAGCTGACAGGTGCACATTATAACATGCAAGGTGCTCCTCTCTTTTTCATTATTCCATGATAATGCACGCAGTGCTGCACACACAAACACATGCCCGCATCATACGTACATGTACACTGTACTACACACCATGCCACATTTCCGTCACCAACATAACATTTACCCTGTCCTTTGGGAATATGACCAGCAATGAAGTTAATCTGTGATGGAGCTGAAGCTACTTGCACCATCATGTACACCACAGCAAGGCGTCTTAATAAGTAGATTTATCATCCCGTTCAGCAGCTTTCACATTAATCACCTGTCGGGACAGCAGCCACTGAGCTTGAACTGAATGCATCTATTTGCCCTCGACAGATGACAGAGAGCTAAACACGTTTGTCTCTCAGTACACTGAAACTCTTCTACAGATACATGCTTTTGTTGCACTATAATCTAACACCTAAACATTGTTTTCGTATTATACCGTGTAATTAAAACTCAAGCATTCAATTTTTTTTACATAAAATATGATATGTAGTATATTATTAGTGTGTGCATAGCAAACACAACACGGAAAGAAGAACCAAGAGACAAAATTAAGGTAAGGCTGTCTGCATAAAGCATCACTACTTAAGGAAGACAGATATGATAAGGCCTATTATGTGTACTTCTAGGCAGGTAAATATGTTTTCTGATACTTTGTCATACTGTAGCAATGCTAGCTTGCAGACGTGTGGTCAGAAGGAAAGCTCATGGAATGTCCAAAGTAAAAAGGTTGTAACCTCTTCATTAAAGTAAATGTAATGTTGTTGTTTTGATATGTATTGTGGTCAAGTGGATATCGGTGGCACTAGACTCAGGAGTCAGGAGGTCACTGGAATCTGCCCTTGGGGTCCAGGAATACAAATTCATGACAATCTGCCAAATGGTTGTACACAAATCTTGCTGTCTAGCTGCTGGATGGACAAATTCATATTAGAAAAGTAGGATTGTGATGAAGGTCAGATATAAATCTAGGAGCAAGACACGGTGCTTTCTGTGCTTTACAGGCAATTACTAAAACCTTGATTTTAAAACTCTCAGGTAACCAGTGCAATGATGCATGGATTGCCATGATGTGTTCTCATTTTTAATGCTAGGTAAAACTATGGCTGTTGCATTTTGGATAAGGTGAAGAGTGCAGAGAATTTTTCCTCAAGGAGATAGACGGAAAATCAATGAGACAGAACTCAATAACTGTATGACTGTTTCTTTGTGTTTGGTGACAAGGAAAGTTAATTTCTTTCTAAAATTGAAAGAACCAAAATTCTAAATCTAAAATCTTTAAACATTTGATTATTAGAGTGATCAGTCATAAACCAAGGTAGTAAGAAAAGTTGCTATGTGATCTCGAGCTTCCAAATATCAAACCAGTCACATGCACTCAGCCAGTCTAAATACATTCATATGCATGTGTTATTATTGATGTTTGTTTCATTTCACTTTGCCCAGCATGTTTCCACCACATTTTATTCACCATGGAAATTGTTCAGCAGTGACAGCCAAATAGTGACATTTAAGAGCCAAAATATGATTGTAGTTTGCAGTGAAAGTACTGTAATCTGAACTAAAGTAACTATGTTAATCCACTGCAGATAACTTAACATAATTTCAATACAATGACAACGTAAGACCAGCAAAACTACTGTTACTAGATAAATAACATGGATAAATAATGCCACTTTTTTAAAAATAAAACTTTCTCAGCTTTAGTCTATTTGACCATAATGGATTTGTGTATCACAAACATAAATGCCAAAAAAGTAAATGGCTGTTGAGTCTGCCAATGGCATTGTTTTCCAAGGCAACAAAAAAAAAACAAACAGCAGCAGTACTCTGAGACAAGCATGAGTTAAGTAACCTCAAATACCAATACATACACACAACACACAACACAACACATAATATAATTTGTTTTATTTTCTTGCCAAATTAATATTGACATAAGCGGCTGTAGCATACTGAAGAAAAAAGGTCTGTTCTTTCACTGCGCCTCTATAGCGCTGGACCCCCAATGAACAACACTGAGAAAAAAAATGCCCAGCAGAGTCTGAATGCAGACTCAGCTGTGTTGATGCCACTTTAGTCAGTTGGGGCTGAGGACTACAAGTCTGAAAATTCAAAAAAATCTGGAGGTGTGGAGTTAAAAAGAAGCAAGTTTACCAGACCTCTGCAGCATGCCCCCTGCAGAGATGAGGAGGCATCTCTGCAGGAGGCAAGAGGCTCCAGGCAATATTAGCCACTACTAGCATAGCTCACTTGAATCTCCAATCGAACTGCCTGTGGACAAGTTGCATTGTGGGTAATGCAGGAGTCAGGTTAAGACAAGGAAGAAGAATGCATGGAATAATAATAAAAAAACATTGTCCCTGGTTCTGCTGCTTCAATTTGATTTTTTTTTACCCTGACCATCAGTGTCAATGCTGAAAGTCATTATATTTCAGTGTAATTAATTACAGCAAGCAGGAAGATCCAAAATTGGCATGACCATCATAATAGTTTGTAAATTTTTGCTGGACCATAAATGATCACAACACATCTCAAGCTAAATGGGATGATTCATTCAATCAAAATGTGGAGCTAAGATGTAAGAAGACCGGTAAAGTCAGATTTACAGGCTTGTCTGATAACAGAAGATCTTTCACTACTTGAAGAGGCGGAGTCTCAACTCAGTGATGATTGGTTAGACTGTAACCTCTGAAGCGGACAGTGCTCCTTCAATAAAGATTCATCAGCAGTGATTTCAGAAGTTATTAAAGCACTTCAATCAAGGGTGGATTCAAAATGTCAAAGAGCAATTTGTACAAAGAACTCAGATTAAAAGAATATAAAGAGAACTATAAGGAAGCCATTAATAAAAAACTCCAGCTGCTTACTTGTATATGTAGGCAGTTTCTTCCATGTAAACGGTGCAATGTTTTTGTTTTTTTTTTTCGAAGCAGTCTAAAACCAGCATGGTGCCACATTCATGAGCTGTTATATTCTCCATCAGTTACTCATGCAAACACTGTGAGCATGTATAGCAGAGAGTGCAACCATTTATTCTGGTTACATATTCACACAGTCAGCCTTCTTTTGTACCATAATACATTGTGACTGAGCGTAGCATTTGTCAAGCACACGCTCTCAATCACAACACCTAACACCAGCCCTACAGAGTCTGTGATCACAGTCTGTGTCCAATTCAGTCCCCACGCTTGGTGCTAATTGTCAAAAACACTGTGTGCTCTTTTGTTTTGTACAGCAAATCAGAATGCTTTTTAATGACCACATGTTCACACATCGATTCAGCACTGTGGCTTTATGGTGCCATTAATAATCTGGTTGACTAGGTAAGTTGTAGAGTGCTGAGTAAAGCAATACTGTGGAGGATCTAAAGAAAGGTGTCTTTTTTTTTTTAAGAAGAGAGCTGTCTTGTTAGCTATTGTATTTCACATTCACAGGGTAAATATTTACTTGTTATTAGACTTTGGAGACACCTCACACATCATGAAGGAAGATGGATGTAATGTTTGGTGGCAGTGAGATGATGAAGTGGTCCATGTACAGTGACAGCACAACATGCAACGCTGCATACTGATGACACAGCGTCAGTGAGGTGGGAATGGATACACACAGTGAAAGAAATACTCATACGTTTTTAGAAAAATACTTGTTTGTTGCTTTACCATCAGTTAAATTAAATTATCAGTGTCAGTTTCACCTCAGCTCAGAAGACATAATCAGCCTTTTTCACAGCAAACATTTTCACTCGATATTGTAGGAAAAACATAGGTGTTACTAATACTATCAGATGGCTCACTTGGATTCAATTGTCTCAGTAAGTCATGACAGTGAGCCAGCATGAACAATACTGGGAGCCTGACAATGAGGCAGCTAAATAGAATTCAGACTTTATTTATTTATTTATACCTGTTCTTTTTGTAACATCTGTGCAGTGATGCAGTCTCTTGAGTGCATATTGATCAATGGTGATCGGCTTAGCAACAAAAAAAGAGAATTTCATCTTTACTGATGGCAAATCTTTGATATTTGTCGTTACCACCTCCTACCACCTACAAAACGCCTTCTTAATTGGCTTAATGTAATGCATGTTAACAGGTCAGAGCAGCCACGCAGCTCATGTGGGCAGTGTGGCCATGAAAAAAAATCAGGTCAGCAGCAACAATCTCCATGTGGACACCATATGCATACGAGTCACGGTGTTTATATCAGATGCCTCAGGGAAACTTGGTATCCGAGAGTGGAGAAAGTCATTTGCAAATACCTGAAAGAAAGGCTCATTGGTAGGTTGAACAGAAATTTGTTAGCTGTTACCAATAAAAAAAACATCTTGATCAGTCTGTGTCATTCCTGAAATGCAGAATGAGAAGGTTGGAAGAAATGGTTTAATAAAATAGGACTAAAGAGAGACAAACGTTGGCAACCAAAGTATTTCCTAAACTGAGCCCACACTCTCATGGTGTGCATGACAACTGGATTATGAATGAATGAAAGAGAAAGCTTTGATTGTTGAGTTTTTCAGATACTCCCGCAATGTATGGTAGAATGGTATTGTTCTGTTTATAGGTGGTTGTCAGGCAGAGGGAGGCAGAGAAAAGTGCAATGAAATGAATTATTTAAAAAATCTGCAGGAAACCAGTCAGGTCCTAGTGATTTTCCAGATTGCAATGAAGACATTGCGGTAACTATTTCCTCTTGAGAGATCACGTCATTTAGTTTATTTTGTTGTCAGGGGAAAGCGTGGATATGTTTAAGCTATTTATAAAAGATCTCCATGAAAGGGCTGTCATTTGGGAGATCAGAAGTCTAACGCCACGAGTAGAAATTTTACTTTGAATCATTTCAACTGACTGGCTAACAACTTAACAGATTTGTCACCAAATTTCAACTGCAACTTCCCTGAGACAATACCATAATGATCATTGGTAACCTATGTCACATTGTGACGTTCAGAGGGAATGTTTTGCTGGCCCTTTAGCCTACTAGCTGATGGGAGCAACTCTCCAGTACAAAAAGCATGAAATAGAAATGGAAATTTGTGGGTTTGACCAATACCACTAAATACTTTAAGAAGTGGCATACTTACTTATTGTAAGATTATCACAAATTTGAAAAACTTTCAGTTTTTTATAGTTTTGCCTGAAGTTTGGAAAAGTTTGGTTCCTGGTTACTAATTGTAGTTTGTTCACATATTATGGGTAATAATGTCTGCCTCTCATAATAGAAATTGGAACAATGAGGTGTTGGCTTCCCAAAGCTGTTGCAAAGTTGTTAATATTGTTCTCTTTTGCCCTATTAGACTCACTGCTGTTGTTTTTGTCCTTCAGTTTCCTTATCAATTTCCCTGCATTTGGCTATTTTGGTCTGTAATTTTTTTTGAAAACAGGCTTTTGTGTGGGTAAATAAAAAGGTGGTGGTGATGGTTATGCTGTTTTTTCCAGGTAAAAAGATAGTTGGGTTGCTGGTGGTTGGTTACTGGGTGGAAGTTCCACTTTTCTTTGAGTTTTATATTGCATGCCATTTTGCTGTGTCTTTCTAACACCTGTGTGCCTTCTTTGTCTTGCAGTGTGAGCGGAGGCAACTGTGCCAACACCTCCAGGACTTCCCTGGCACCCTCCCCCAAACTGGTAATGTTGTCAGTGTTGCAATGTTTTGAAATTATAGAGTGTATTTTGGAATGATTCATCTCTTTAACCAGGCCTCTGTTGCAACTTTTGCCAAAAACATGAACTTCTGACTTTCTTGCATGTAAATAAAACTTACTCTTTTGACATTTAAACTTAAAATGAGCACCTCTGCTGCTTCTCTTCATCAAAGAGCTTGTGGATTCATTGGGTAATTCTTTTCTTGATGAGGTTTTCGGAGTGCCGTTGTCAGACTCTTGTAGGCTGGGTTTTTTAAGTGCCCTAGTTTCATGCAGTTAACATAGGCACATAATAAATAAATAAATAAAACACTACACTAGAACTGCAAAGTGTTAGTCTTGCAGTGGCAGATGCCATATGTCATGTGCACTATGCCATAAAGTACACTAAACCTGACTAAAATGACTAAAGTGACTAAAATACTGATTTTGCCAAAAAGACAAGATGAAGATGAAAGTGAAGATAAATTCTGTAAGTCTGTGTTTGTCAGCAGCACAGTCAGGAGGACAGTGGACTCTGAATTTTGAAATTCTGTGAAGTCATTGTCATTCCATTAAACCTTAAAACTCTTTTCTAAGCCTTGGGCCACAAACAAAGTTCAAAGAATAAAGTACTTTATTTGCATATATTTAGCCTAATGTGTTTCCATTAGGATGAAATGCTCATCAGCATAATAAAGTCTGGAGTCACATCTGGAGATGGTCACAAAGAAGCCTAAACCAGTAATTCAGGATTACCCAGGCCTGTGTCTAGCGCCTACACAGTGAGGTGGAAGCTTTTGTTAAGAGGATCAGGTGGGGTATGGGCCAGGTTACACTACACAGTTACTGTCAAAACCTACAATCTTATAGGTGCAGAAATGCAACTTATTTTTAAGGCTGTTAACACTCAAAACAAACAGACCAACAAACCAACAAAAACGAATGGAGGACTTAATCCACACACAGGCACCAGTCAAACTTCTGGAAAATAGCTCAATTCAATTTTATTTGTATAGTGCCCAGTGACAACAGACGTTTTGACAGGGCACTTTCCATATAGAGCAGGTACAGACCAAACTCTTTATCTACAGAGACCCAACAATTCCCTCATGAGCAAGCAAGCGACAGTGGAGAGGAAAAACTTCTTTTAGGAGGCAGAAACCTCAAGCAGAACCAGGCTCTGGGTGGGTGGCCATCTGCTTCGACAGAGAGAGAGAGAGAGAGAGAGAGAGAGAGAGAGAGAGAAAAGGCAAGAGTGGGTGAGGTTGGGGTGAAAGAAATGCAATCACAGTAACAGAGACAGCTCTAACTATGCTGTGCTCTTATTTGCTTTTACTTATATGTAGTACATATATCATAGTATATAAATATGATATATTGATGGATGTGATACATATTAGTAACAGGTAGTATGGGTACTATCTGTTATGTATACTATGAATCTAACAATAATGGAAGTATGACCAGTAGTAATAGCAGTTGCAATGGATGTCAGGCAGGGCCACAGCAGGAGACGTAGCCATTATCCACAATCCAGGTTCAACCACTATACCAAGAAAGCACAAAGACTCCGGGGAAGAAGCCAAGTCAGTAACATGCCTTGGTAAGACATGAATGTATACAGATGGAGAAGGAGAGAAGGTTGGAGGAGCTCTGTGTACATCATCGGAAGTCCCCCGGCAGCCTAATCCTATAGCAGCATAACTAGGGGCTGGTCCAAGGCAAGCCTGAGCCAGCCCTAACTGTGAGCTTTATCAAAAAGTTTTGAGTCTACTCTGTAAATGTAGAGAGGGTGTCTGCCTCACAGACAAAGACTGGAAGATGATTCCACAGGAAAGGAGCTTGTTAGCTAAAGGGTCTGGCTCTCATTCTACTTTTAATGTCTTTAGGAACCACCAGTAAGCCTGCTTTCTGGGAATGGAATGTTCCAGCGGGCTAATATGGCAGTATGAGCGCTTTAAGATAAGACGGTGCCTACTATTAAATGCTGTGTAGGTAAGGAGAAGGATTTTCTATTTTCCTTGTTTTTGACACATGGAGCAGCATTCTGGATCAGCTGGAGAGTACTTAGCAACAAATTGGGACAGCCTGATAGTAAGGAATTACAATAATCCAGCCTGGAAGTAACAAATGCATGGACTAGTTTTAGTGTTCTGCATATTGAGACAAGATGTGCCTGATTTTTACAAAAGGCAGTCCTTGAAATGTGTTTTAAGTGGAAGTTAAAGGACATATCCTGACCTCCCATATTCCTTAAAGTTGTGCTAGAGGCCAGCACAATGCCAGCCAGTTACTACACTATATCATCAGATAGTGAGTTTCTGAGGTGTTTAGGGCAAACCAGAGGAGACCAGAGAAATGTTGAACAGTTTAATGACTGTGTGCAGAGATGAGTCCAGACGAGGCAGGGTCCAGAGTAGCTGAGTCCAAGTAGTGACTGATCCAGGTTCCTTGGGTAAGAGCAGACAAACAGGGCACAGCCAAGAACAGGTGAGGATTTGGGCACCTGAGCACAGACCAACAGGAGAGTAGGAGGGCAAGTTGCAGACAAGCAAAAAAAACCTGACAAACTGGTACTTAACGTCTTCTCTTAGGTCTTTCCCATTACCACATAGGAAGGCAGATAATTTGACGAATACCGGCTGAAACCCTGGTGCTCATATAGGCAGGTGAGTCTTGATTGCTTGATTGAGCACAGCTGTGCTCAGGGGGAGGGGGGTCTGCCACGCTCTGCAGTAACACAGACTGGACCTTAAGACAGGGGACACACTGGAGACTAAAGGAGGTGGAAACACAGGAGAACAAAGGGAAGAAGGAGGAGAGACTTCAGATCTCCAAGAAGTTTAAGTATAGTCAGCGGCGTAAGTCAGTAATGACGGCCCCCGGTGCAGGCTGTTATGACGGGCCCTTGAGCTCCTTAGTTAAGATGCAAACACGCAAACACATATGCACACACTTTGATTTGTTTTTTTTTTTTATCACATTCACCGAACCATCATGAGAACAACAAAAATATATGTATGTCTGCATCCTATCTGACCAACTTTATGCATCACAGCAGCACAAATATCAGCACGATTTTCAGGATTGCGCTGCAATCTGCTTCCTGCTCTCCAACAGGTCGATCCTGCTACTGGAGCAGATCCTGTCATAGTGCTGCTGTTTCTTCCCCACACACACTGAGGGGGGTTTCAATCTAATAACCACACAAATTGGTCCAATTTTGCTCTTCATTGTTGAACAGCAAAACAAGTAATCCTTCATCAGAGACATTAAGTCTTCTACTTGCTCTCTCCCTCTTTTCCCTTCATATCGTAACAGGGAATTTGAGCAGAACATCGCTCCACATGTGGAGGTCTGTACTGCCTGTGTTTAGCTGCTCTTTGGCTGCACTGTGTAGAAACAGAACGGAGTTCACAGTTTCAGGATTGAAACTGTTGCGCTTTGAGCAGCAGCAGCAGGGGACAGTGAGCTTGGACACGACGCCTGTGAACACAGGTGCAACAGCGCATGTGTGTTTTAGAGAGAGAGAGAGACAGAAAATGGCAAAAATAAAGGCACATGTATTGTCACATGATCAAATAGAGACTTAAGATTGGACAACAACATATTACCCAGCAATCATCATTGCATGTGTGAATGACATGAATACCAGAGAAAATAAGAAAATATTAATTCAATTGAATCTTTTTTTAAATAGTTTTTCATAGTCTTTATGTTATATGTAGAATAACGGACATTTTTCTCTGTGTACCTATCTGATAAAGACAGGTTGATTATATCTAATAAAGAAAAGCTGATTAAGGGTAAAACTTCTTCTTCTTCAAGAAAACGTTGTCTTATTCACTTTGTGTCTAATAATGCCTATAGCCACAACATGAAATACATGTTGGGGGGGCAGCCGTGGCCTAGAGGTTAGTTCGATTCCCCCCACCGGACTGGCAGAGAAACTTGGGTGTGGTGGAGTATCCCCCCCCATTAGGTGACCTCATATGCTCCTCGGGCACAAATATTAAAGATTAAGAATGGCCACAGAAATCCAAGAATCTCTAATGCACCACATCTTTGTTTTCAACATCCTATATTCGCTCACTGATAGAGGCCTTATGAAAACGTTTCTGAGTGTCAGGCAAAATGATGATGATGTCGTTGAGTCCTCAATCATGTAGAGTACTGAAAGCTGCCATTGATTGTCAGACTCTTAGAAAGGCCATTAATAACTGCATTATGTTAGAGGGTAACATCCTCTAACATAATGCAGTTATTAATGGCGCTGCTGGTTTCCCTTCAGGTTACTTGCAGATTGTCAGGTGTCCATGGTTTGCTTAGTGTCTACAGTGTCTACAAATTCTACCTTTGTGTTTTTTCACCTCGACAATACTTCATCAGTGAATTGTCTGCCGTCACAAAACACTGTAGATGTGCAGGCAGCAGGTAGAGCTCGGCAGGTGTGTGTGTGTGTTTGTGTGTGTGTAACTGGCTTTAAACAAATACGCATGTGGTCTTGAAAAGTGAATGTGAATGAAAGTTTTCAGCTTGGTTGTTCATAGAGAGCACCACAAGTTATCATGGATTAATGGCAGTTACAGTGGAGTCTAAAGGTGACCCAGTGTCAGTGTATGAGCAACTGGAATGAACATTGTGCCATTCTGAACCCTGGTGTTCAACACTCTCTCTGTCTTTCATTGTGCTGAGCACCTGTTTTTCTTCATGTGAACAGCCACCTAAGTGACTCTGTGACAGTCATAGTCATTCTGGCGACACCAGTGTTGTCGAATTACATGTTAGCTCAGTCAATTTCTATGTTACATCAACAGTGAAACATGGCTGTGAATTTGTTGCAGGGAAAGGGTGCATTTATATTTTTTTGTACTAGTGTGTCACTTTCAGTAGCGTCAGAGGTTCCATTATTCATTACATTGAGTGAAACAGAGAGATTTATCCATGTGCTTAGACCCACTATAAACGCTGCTATGCTAATTGGATTATATACCAGTGGAAAATGTAGGTTGCTGTTGAACATGTCAGAGATGTTTCCTTTTCCTGTGGGGGAAAATGAGTTTTCCTGACATCAATCAGCCCCACAAATTAATTGTTACTCCCTCAAAACATTAAGCCACAATTCAAAGCTGCCTCAGAAATCAATGCCAAGAATTATTAAAAGCTCTCCAACATCGGAATCATTTAAGTGTGATGGCAAGTGTGAAATCCAAAATAAATCCTTTCACAGTGTGTGGTGTTGTGAAATGGACTGGGAACAATGTACTCATTTCCCTCAACAGGTTTTATCGAAACTTAACCCTAAAACAGACAGGAGTGAAAAAAAGTAATAGTGAAAAAAAATAATTTAATGTTATCACTCATCTCTTTAGGCCCTAAGAAAAATATTTCCACATTCAATATATATATATTCAATATTTTGGATTTTATGAGTTGTATCTCCCAGGATACGTTGCCCTATTAAGGTATAAACAGAGCCCAAATGATAAACATATTAGTTTTCAATTTGATGCGGACAAATTTTAAATTGTTGTATTCCTTGATCATTTACATTACACATAGCCCTTTTAAAGTTGATTTTGTTTATTTTTACCAATCCATCTTAATCTCATAATAAAGCAATCTCATAAAAAAGTGACACAAAAACTGAACATTTCATGATGAACATATGAACTTTTTGTGCACGGAAGATTACATAAAAAACAACACAGCAATTTCATTTTCTCAATGAACACTGGAACTTTTAGATATATTTTTTGTTGTTGTTGTTGTTGTTGGAGTGACAATGAAGGGCTCTTATCTTATCATTTTTTATGGAACGCTTGTATGCATCTGGGGCTGTGCACATTCTCCTCCCCTCCCCTAGAAGGCCTTCCCTTTTTCTTTTCACTGTGGATAAGGGCATCTGCAACCTCCAGCCTGAATTCCTTGAGCTTTTTGTGCTTTTGCACACCAATGCTTTTGGCATCTTGGCAATACAGCAGCCATCCATTGTTGATGGCTATATCAACCATTTGCCAAAAGAGGCACAGGTACCACCGTTGGGATTTTGCAGGGGTACGGTGCAAGGCCACCATCATGTCAGCAAGATGAACTCCAACCATGTGGACATTGTACTGTGACACAAGGTTTGGACAGGGTACAGCAACTCTACTTCTCTCCTCTATAGAGAAACGCCTGACTTCATTGAGGGGGCTGACGGCAGCACAGGAGCTAGCAAAGGTAACAACTTTGTTGTCAGACCATTTTACAACAGTTGTGCCTCATTATCCACCCTGTAGTCATAGCTGCCCCTTCCTTGCCTCAGCAGAGCACGGCCATCCTCAAGTGTGCATCCTTTAAGTAAACTACAGTTATAATATTTTAATAGGCACAGCTGTGCATGATAATATACTGCAGTGATTATTAACATGGCTTCCAGTTTGAAGCTAAATTTTGAATCATGCACATTGACCAAATTTCTACCCCTAATCTGGCAACGTATCTCAGGGGATACGTTGCTAGTTAACACCACAAACATAGTTGGAAATGCTTTTCTTTGTCAGAATGTTTAGACAAATGTCCTAATTAATTTTAGGAATTTCCATTGTAGTTTTATTGAAAATAAGTATAAACAATATATGATTATCTACCCCCAAGGAAGCAGGTTCTCCACCACTGGCGACCATGATGTTTTCTGATCAGGCTGACGAAACGATGCAAAATAACCTGAACCAAATCATGTGATCGAGATGCTAATACCAGACAAGACTTTTGATAAATGCCAACTTGATTGGTGAAAACCTCCCAGCATACCCCCTACAGGAGGTTAAAGAGTGTGTATCTCCTGGTGCACTTTGCCTGTTTAAGGTTTGGTTTAATACTTATTTTCTGTGTGTGGATTTTTCAGAATTCCAAGATTTACAGTCAGTGTTCATATATTGTACCATAAATTCTAAAATACTGGCCAGAGAATGGATTTAGTACCTCAAATGCAAACAGGTTGGGCCTTTACTTAAAATGTACATCAGCAAAAGACAGAATTGCATTTGTTTACTTTACATGTTTGCCCAGTGCTATTAAGCCTCTGCCAGTTTATTCTCAACTGTGATACAAAAAGATGTTGTTAGAATTCAGAATTGTTGATAGACCTACTGTAATTACCCTACATTTAGTGGTAATTAGAGACATAACTAATTACTTGTTGAGATTAAATTATGTAAGTGCAGTTATGTAATGACTGAAATTTAAATGCTGTCAATTATAATGGAGTATAGTGACATTCAACACAGGGGAGAAGAACTCCTGAAAACAACAGTAAAATACAGCTGTGGTCAAGAAATGTAACCGCCATGTCACTAGACTATAAACCAGCGCAAAAATGACATTTACAAGCATAAACCATACTACAAACACTGACAAACAGTAACATCTGATCTTGGAACATAAAACAGCAAAGTTAACTAATTACTTTGGGAAAATGTTCAGTTATTTGGAAGACACTATGCATTCTTCCAGACGGCACAGATGCAAGCAGGAAAGAAACAAACATGGAGGAGAGTGAACGTGACACAGAACGGGGAAATTCCAAACAGCAGAAAGCAACTAGGACAAAACAACGAGCTCACAACTAAAAGAGGGGCTACTTCTGTCACAAGGACGTGGTTTATGTATGAAAATTCTGACATTAACCAGAAACCCGTGCTTTGAAAATTATGCTGCAGACTGGTCTCCAGAACAGGCAGAAACACTATGACCTTCTTTTACCGCCTATCCAAGAATCAGGTCAAACATTATGGAGAGAGTCTACAGATGAGAGCCAACCAGCCAAAACAAACCCCAGACCCAGACACTGGGTGATTTAGTGTGCAATGACAGTTGAAAAGTGTTTTCTTTCTACCTTTTTATTTTTTATACATTCTGATTTTATATTATGGTACATTATTACACAAATGTTCAAAATAAAAGGAAAAAGATAATCAAACATCCGTGAGTACCCAACAGTATACAACTCAAAATATCTTATACTTCTATTACTACTACTACTACTACTACAACAGCCTCCATGTTTTTTTCTACTTTGGCTTGGTCTCCTATAGTATGTACTGTTATAATAATGTTTAAGAAATGTGAGTCTGATATGATAGGAAGGTTTGGAGTGATCGTTTTCACTTTTATCCAGCAGTCAAGTTGATTTATTGAGACAAGAGAAGCACAACAAAATCAGAACCGGCTCTATTGGCCATGTGTACACATACAGGGAATTTGACAACAGTTTTTAAGTTGATCTTAATGTACAGTACTTACACAGAGAACAATGAGGGTAGAAACATACATAAAGCTAAAAGCAAGGACAACAAAGCTGAATAAAGATTACATTATGTGATTACAAGTGTGTGAGAAATAGGAGTTTATTTAAATTTTTAGTCAGTATAGTGTTCACTTTGGGTTTCACACAGGACATGAACCCTGGGCTCCTGCATGAAAGCTCTGTGCTAAACCATCCAACCACCCCAACCAACTCCATATGTTGATGTCGTTTGACATGTTGGAAGTGTGAACAGGCTGTCTAAGGAAGAGTACTGGACTACCCTGCATGTTGGTCCTGACCAAGCGTCTGTATGTGATGGTTTGGGACTAAGAAAGTGTGTTCCCTAGCCTGTTTACTCAGACCCAACAGTTTAATCGTAAAACACATCAGCAGCAGATCCTTTTCCAAATCAAGCGTATTACTAAAAATATGTTTAGATTCACCCTTGAAGTTTTCAAAGGAGCACAATGAAGAAACATGCCCGGCAATTATTCTGTCGAAGAATGTTTGATATCAAATTGATACATAACACAATTTCCTAATGTACTTAACGAATTCAGCTGAATAACTTTAGACTGCAAAATTAACGGCAACAGCTAGCTGCATTCTCACAAGGTGTGCTCACGTTAATGATGTTGACATGCGACAGAGTGGAGCTTTCCCAATGATCTCTGGACAGCGGTAGCCTTGCACTGAATACTAATGGGGATACTGAAAGGTGAATCTGCTCCTGAACTCAGATCATTACCACATTGCACTGCATCATGCTGTTGGGATGTGGGGGCACAATAGAGCAAAGTGTTTAAAAGTTGGTTGCAAGGTTTCCTTATTGTGCTTGAGAATTTTTTTGGTTGTTCTATTCTAAAGCTAATACAGTCCTTGGTGGGGCTGTAGTCGAACCAAACCAGACCCATCCGTGACTATTAATTACATAAACAACTTATAACTACTGAGCATACACGTGATTGAATAAATCCTATAATGGATGGATTGATGAATGAAACAATGGCTAATTGATTAGTGAATAAATGATCACTGTACAGTTGATGAACCAATGAATGATACCTGTGTCAATATATAATAAATGGTAAGAACAAGGTTGAACACAACATGGATGAAAACCTGAATATTACCCAGGCCAATAAATTCAAAAGCACCATTTTGTTATGAATCCCTTTCCCTGTGTTCCCTGTGTCCCCTACCCCTCTGTGTCATGTCAGTTCTCTGTGTTTGTCCTTGTGTGTGTTTGTTTGTGTGTCTGGAGTGGGCGTTTCCCTGTAATCTCAGCTCACCTACACCTGCTCCCATCGCCAATCAGCCACCACAGCTGCAGCCAATCCACACTCATCGACCTCAGGATAAAAACCCAGATCTCCTCACCAGCGTTCGCCAGATTGTTGTTCTCTCTAGCCTGGTAACGAGGCTCAGCCACGTTGCTAGCCTTTCGAGTTTGCCTTGTCTGTATGACTAATACGATTCTGTCTGTGCCTCAGGATCATCTCCTCATGCCTCAAATCTGATACCTCCATCGAGCTCCAGTCCAACACCTGAAGAAAACGCTGACACGCTGTACCTACCCGCCCGCTCCTCACCTGGATTGCCTTGAATCATCTTTCTGTGAACATTGGTGACAATAACTCCCTTTCATAAGAACAGAATGTGATTATTTACAAGCAAAACTGTTTCCTGACAATGGTTTTATGAAGTGTTCCTGAGCCCATATAGTAATATCCTTTTCATACAATCGTGTTTCACAAAGTGGTGAACCTCACTCCATCCTTCCTTGTAACTGAGCCTTTCTAGGATGCCCCTTTCATACCCAATCATGATACTATCACCTGTCACAGGGATTTTTTTCATGATCGGATCATTCAGAATAAGTATTTCTAAAAAATCAATTAAACAAATAGTCTTTGTACTGTTTGTATATGTTAAAAAGGATCAGCAAATTATCATGTTTGTTTTATTCATGTTTCACAGCATCCAAACTTTTTTGGGCATGTTTTGTCTGTCAGTCCTGACTGGCCATTGTCATCTCTTACTGTCTTGTTTGGTGGCCAATCCAAGCCAGACATTGACAGATGTGCCAAGAACATAAGTGGAGGATTCCAGTGCAGACTGGATCTTGAGTTGATGCAGTACATCCAGCTGATGTCTACAAACAAGATCCTCTTGTCCCTGTGGGGTCATGGCTTTGCAGGATGTGGTTCTGTCCAGTGTTGAATGCATTATCTACTGTTTGTCCAATAGACAAACTGCAAGGGGTCAAGCAGGCGGCCTGTGTCCTTGAGGAGGGCCAACAATAGTCTCGCCAAGGATTTTACGACAGACAGCAGGGCAACAGGGCTGTAGTTGAACCTTGTGATAGAGGGATTTTGGGGGACTGGGACCATAACAATGCATTTCAAGCAGGAAGGAACTTCACACAGCTCCAGTGATCTGTCTTAAGATGGGGAAACAGCTGGTCAGCACGGACTTTCAGGCAGGAGCCTGGTCCCTTGTTGATCTTCTTCCTCTGAAGAACTGACACTCATCATCTTCACAGACATGTGTCACCTGTGCCCAGGTGGGAATGGGTGAGGGGTGTGAATGTGGGTTTATTAAACCTGGAGTAAAGAACATACGGGTTGTAAGTCAGTTTATGGTTCTCCACATGAGGGAGGATGGCCATCTCAATACTGACTCAGGGTTGTCTGAAAAACAGCTTTTCAACTTTTCATTGTTGCTCCACTTCACTTCTTTGACCTTCTTTGTCAACCTGTTTCTGGCTTGGTTGTATGGATTCTGTTTCGGCTCCTGTTGGCCTCTTCCTTGGCCTGACAAAGCTGCTTTGATTTAAACCAGAGTTTGTTCTTGTTATAGTGTAGATGAAAATATTTGTTTTACACAAAAGCTGTTACATTGTCAGTGAGCCTTGATTGTAAGTAAACCATAAAACATGAACTCGACACTGAGGACAGGGGAGTGGTCGGTGTCCTTTACGAGTTGTAGCAGTAGTCCTGTGTGTTTTTATCCCTGGTGGGAGATCAGTTGTGCTGACATTATTTTGGCAGTTCATGAAAGAAAAAAGAAACAAAGAAAGTCCCCAAGAACAATAAACAAGGAATACTAATCAATGAAAATAGTGTCTGAGTGAGAAGTGCAAGTTTTACACTAGTTTAACAATGAGATCTGCACCCATCTTCATTTATGTAGAAGCAGTTTCTACCTGGCACTGTTTTCCAATGGCTCCACTTCGAGGTCTGCTTAGAGGAGTTAGAAGACCAGCAGATGTAGTGTGCTATTAGGAATGTGCCCACCAAGCCAGGTGTTGGTGAAAAACATGGCAGCTGGTCTGGAAAAGTCAGTTTTTGCTCTGTTGACAATCAGCAGTTTATCCCTCTTTTTGGCCACAGAGTAGATGTAGATGTAGTTTGAAATCCCTGCTGTCACAGTTTAACACCATTGATGAGATTTTCTATCATTTATGTTGGAACGCTTTTCTGCCATTGATGAGATATTCCAGGAATCCGTGTCTTTACTTATCTTCACTATTGCAACAGAAATTGCATTAGCTACCTTCAAATAAGAAAAAGTTGTGACTTTTTCCTGCATAATTTTATTTGGTGAATATGCTATATTTAATTTAAGGAGCATTAAAAAAAATGAGGCTTTGTAAAACTGCAGATGGCCCAGTCCTTGGGTGACATAACACTTTGCACTTACTAAAATGTGTGTGTTTTAGAATGTGGACTACTCAGTTCATTTAGCTGGGAGTGGGGTGAGACCACTACAGTGATTTAATGCCCAAGTAGTTTTGCTCTAAGTGACAGCTGGAGAGCACTTTAAGGTCCCCACATGTGCCCATGCAATATTAATGTTGTCTTAGTAAGCACCAGAACATATGAAAAATACAGCTGTCATTGCCTCAACAGCCCTGTAGAATGTACATACAGGTCAGTGTGGAGGTGTCCACTGTGTAAAACCGAAAGTACCTTGCAGCTACATTGATACAGTAAAAAGTGCAGAGCACATCTTTGGTTTGTTGTGGTCACATGAATTTAAATGTTGAAGAATGGGTTACAAGTATTTAAATGATGTGATGTGTGCAATCTTTGTTTTCTTTCCAGAAGCTGCTGTTAACATACTGGACAGTAACATATAAAATTGCAATAATAGCTCATCTCTTGTTTTTTTTTTTTGTTTTGTTTGTTTGTTTTTTTTTGTAAAGCGACCTGTTAATCCTGTTAAATAACCCATCACTCCCTGCACAGGTGTTCCAAAAAAAAAATAAAATAAAAATAAAAATAAAAAAAACAGGTGTGTGTGTGTTTCAAATCATCAAACTAATTTTATATTGGACAAAGATAACTTGAGTAAATACAAAATGATGACTTCATTTATTACAAGGAAAAAAGCTATTCAAACTTAACTGGCCCTATGTGGGGAAAAAAGCTTAAATCATGAATTCGACTGTGATTAACCATATAGCCACACCCAGGCCTGATTACTGCCAGACTTTTTGAATCAAGAAATCAATTCAATATAACCTGACAAAGTGAAGTAGACTAAAAGATCTCAAAAACTCTCCTCACATGCCTGTCTGGTAAGACTGCTTTTCTCCTTGCTGTAGCATCAGAGTTGGTGAGCTTCATGTTGCCGGAGACTGTTTGCATTGGAATTCTAATGAACTTGGGTTTACCATGTGGCTCAATCCCTGATTTTTCCGAACACCCTTTCAGCTTTTCACATAAATGGGCATATCACTTTGGTAGTTTTCGCTCCACAGCCAGGGGTGGAGGAACTGCATCCTAATTTCAGCCTGTTTTATCCTGGTCAGGCTCTGAGACAGTACATCACATCAGTGTGTTCCAACTGCAATTTTCAGCCGCTGAGTGCTGAAGAGCGCAAACAGAGAGAGGTAAGAGAAAATTACAGTCGTCGCATCTGTGATGCAGCTTGTCTAATGGCATGGTGGAGAGGCAGTAGACACACCTGTGCAATAACGCAGCAAAGGGAGAGAAAAGACTACATGGGACTGATGATACAATGAAGTCAGAATAATGTGTTAACCAGCAGTTAATGGTAATTGGACAAAAGTCAGAAAACAATCATTATCATCTTCATGTTATATTGTCCAAAACAGAGCAGAATAGTGTCAATAGCAAATTAGAGTGAGCAGACCAGGAAGTGTCACCAACCAGATGTTAACAATAAAACTTTATTTCCAACTTAACCCCAGTTTGAAATGCAAAATATGTATAAGTCATTCTAAATTCCGTTTTCTCAGCCATGACTTCATTATATATATATATATATATATATGATCGTGCATGTTTCTGTGAGATCCCAGGTCCCTGGAATCGCTACTCTCAAATCATTTAGTATAATGTGTGAGGTCCTGACTGAATCATCTGGTGTGTGCATTCTTGCAATTAATATATAATTAATATGTAAAATAAAACCTGTGTAAACTGTCATTATGTCTGTGGTCTCCCATGTACTTGAATCAGTTAACATTTTTAAATCCTCTAATGTGCACCAGGCATCACAGTTAATCAATGCTGATTGATAAATATCATGTCCTCTGTTGTGTTACAACAAATTTTAGTGTGGTATTTTCCATGTGGTTCATTTGATTTCATTTTCTGATGAGTTAGAATGTACCGCTGTCTGTTGTTTAGTCTGATTTGCTATTTCTCCGCAGGTGATAAATTGACAGACTTTATTGTCAGTCACTGACAAAGAGTGCATGTTTAATAAAACTTGTCTTTGCAGATACAGTCAAATTATGTGTATTGTATCTAATTGTATTTTTAAAGCAAAATTACAATAATTTCCAGAAGTACATTGCATTCACCGAACGAAAAAAATGGAGGCCTTATCTCGTAATTAAGACCTGTATAACACACAATTATCAATAAAGATCTTACAATACACACAATGTTTTAATCGTTTTCACAGCTCTGAATTAAGGGCTATCATGGTTTTTATCTTTAAATAATGATGCGATAAGCTTAAAAGTTTAATGGGATATTCCAACTTTTCACCAATTGTCTGTCATTTACTGTACACTGGACTTGGGAACAAATTAATGTTAATTATCTACAAGGTATATTTGCCAATGAGTTGTCATTGTAGCAACTTATGACACACAATTGTATGAATTACAGTGGTCCTTTGAAAGTTGCTCACTTTGAAATTATGATTTCCATATACAAAACAACTACTTGCTCAGTAGTACAACACATAATTACATGCATTCAAACTGTGCAGATTCTGTGATACAAAATAACTACAATTCTATATAATATTTATACCTGATACTTAAATGGAATATGAATGCTTGTTAAAAAAAAACACAGAGAAAGAGCTTCATACTTTTATTGAACTAAGCACCACAAACCCTTCTATAGCATCAGAATAATAATAAGACTTAATAATTGTTTGATACAAAGCATAAAAAAGAATGAGAAAATAATTTACTGTTACAGGGTGTTACAGCTGCCATTGTACAAATGTTACCTGACTGTGCTGACTGTTGTGTTTGCAGCAGAGTGGCAGTGACTTTATTCGAATAGACTGTATACGCCATCTGCAATCTACTGCATATTGTCTCCTCTGCAGATCAATGAGGCTCTTAATAGGAGTTGGTCTTCACTGCTGTGATAACTGGATGAAATAATTACACTGGAGAGAATGATCATAACAAGAAAGGAGGAATGCATTCCATTACAAGTTGTGTTTGTATTGATGTATATCGTAAAAGTCAGATCAAAGCTGTGTGAAGAGATGAGTGATGGAGTTAGTAGCAGTATGAAAAGGAGTGCAAATATACAGTATCAAGATGCCAAGCAACCAGCAATGTTAAACTGGGTAGGAATAATGCACAAACACAGAGAGAGTTCAGTTCATGGGTTCATTTTTGAACTAGCATTACCCCTGAACAGACAAAAACTAGGAACAGAGATCACATTTATCTTATGTTAGCCACTCTGCCCTGATTCCTTGTAAAGTCCACAACAGAACCTTCTCTTCTCCTACAAAGCCCTAAATGGTAAGGCACCATCATGTCTCAAAGAGTTCATAGTACCCCATTACCCCACTAGAACACTGTGCTCCCAGAACGCAGGGTTAGAGGGGGTTCCTAAAGTCTAAAGAATTAGACTTTCAGTTTTCAATTCAATTTAAATTCAGTTTCATTTGTTTATATGGCACCACATCATAACAAAAGTTGTGTCATGACACCTTCCATATAGAGCAGGCCCAGACCTTACTCTTTAATGTACAGAGCTTGAGAAAGTGCTTGGCGATGGCAGCGAGTAAAAACTTCCTTTTGACAGGCAGAGACCTTGAATAGAACCAGGCTCTGGGTGGGCGGCCATCTGCCTCAACCAGTTATACAGAGAGACAGAGGGTGCATTTCATTTCTCTTAAATTGCATTAACGTTTCCCTCACTTGCGTCTTTGCACGAGGAAACTACGCAAGGAGAGAAGAAACAAGGAAATATGTTTTCGGATGAGATGTCCTTTCCTCTGAAATGTCACAACGTCTGTTTCTGGTGACGCTGCACAGCTGGATCTGCTACATTTACCGTTATATTCCAGTCACCCCCCATCAATACTCCGTCTACACACATCCACTTATATTTACATTACTTATATTACATTAGCTGGATGCCTCTTCCCGTTAAACAGGTGGTCATTTTCTGACCTGAACTTTATCAGCCTCGCTGTGTCCCTGTTCAATGAGACACATTTCAGAGCTGTGAGTGAAGCCAAACCTGCAAGCCATGAAACACGTTATTTCTAATTCTGTCTAAATAAAACAACACTTCTCAGTACTTAGCGGTCCAGTTTTGACACCAGGACGGACTATTAAATTCACAGTCTTTTAGATTTCCAATCTCGAATCTCGTAGCCTGAATTATTTCTACCCTTCAAATGCCAAGCACCTTCCTGTGATACTGTGAGGACTCCAGCCAAGGCTTCATTCACACCCACTACCTCCAAAACGGCATGCTGTCACACCTGAAACCATGGCAACAAGCACTACAGTCTCCCAACACACTCAAGGATTTACATGTGCTACTCATTAAAATGCATTTGCATGCACATTAACATTTCTATGTTTTTAGGATTATTCAGGGCTCCTCTCATGAGTTGGCAGGTAGAAGTACCGCAGCCAAGGTATGCTGCTGTATTAATGATGGAGAATCTGGCTTGTTATGCCCCGGTCGAGGGGAACCTTTGACAAAACATGATGTGGTGCTCCCCCAGTCTTCCCACTCCAAGAAAGCCTGCAACAACAAAGCAAGTTCAAAAATAGGAGCAGTTTTATTGGCTTCAGAGGGAGAAATAACAAACAAAAACGCTAAAGATAACCCTAACTTATCTAACCAAAAGAGAAGGGAAATAAATGACAACTGATAAACCTACCTCTTATAAATGAGGAAACAGGAGAAAACTGGGTTAAATCAAAAGGCTTCTCCCTCCTACTACTGCTCACCTTTGCTACTTAAGAAAATGAACAGATTTTGACATTCACTATGATTCACACTAGACACGCTACAACAGGATTGTATGATGCTGCCGATCACTATGATGGCCTGGCATTTCCTGGTGCTGGAAAGGCTGGAGAGGAGGAAGAGCGCAGTCTGCGGGTTGTTCAAATAGGTCAGGGGATCCGCCCCTTGACCAATCAGGCGAGGCAATCAGACCACACAAGGGACACACCTGCTCCTCGTTCACACATCCATTAGGACACACACACACACACACACCTAGGAGAGAGACTGCAACAAACAGACAAAACTAAAATATGAACCACAGGGTCATAACAGGCTGACAGTTGACATGTACCAACACTGTCTTGTCTATTAGGTAGGGCTCATATCCTTCTTATTTTTTATAAGAAACTAGGACTATGTTCACTGGAACCTGCATCAGTCTCTTTGTGCAGGAGTAAACAAGCAGATCAGTCTGAAATGATTCAGTTCAAATAATACAAACAAATGATAAGTCGTGTGAACAAATATCACAACCACAAAAAACATTCATTAGCCCAATATTGTTTAATATTTTAACTTTCTTAGAAAATTAATGTTGTTTTTATGAGCAAGCTTTGCAGAACCACATGTGGCCCACAGGCCTTCGTTTGATGATATGGCTGGGTCTGGATTGATTTGCCATTCAGCCCAGATGCGGACCGAGGTCCGACTTTGAAAAGCCCTGACCTACAGATTTCTGAATGACAGATCAGGGCTGAGCCATCCCTGGCTGGCCATCACCAGAATACGTTCCTTACGAACTTTGGACAATGTCGACCATTGAAGAGCTTGTATGTTGTAATGTTGATATCACATCAGAACAAATGCCAGCAGCAAGCTCAGTTGCAGCAAGTTCTGTTTCTGTTTCTTCGAAGCCTATCATTATTGTTGCTGATTCACAGACTGCTGCTGACATAACTATTCATGGCCTTGATGAAATCCAATCCAGTGGTCTGCTGGGGCTGTGGAAGCTCTGAGAGGGACACACAAAAAAAAAATAAACAAAGTGGTCAGGAGAGCTGGCTCTGTCCTGGACTGCCCTCTGGACACCACTGAGGATGTAGGTGAGAGGAGGATGTTAGCCAAGCTGACATCGATCATGGACAACCCCTCCCATACTTAAAATATCTTGTGCAGTATTACTTTTTCATTTTATTTCAGTAATCAACCTTTGCATATATACTTTTTTTTCCTACTGTGACACATATATATTTATTACTGTGCAATAGAGTAAACACTGGACTAAACTTATCTATACCTGCCATGTACAGTTTCTATCCATGTGCAATTTCTGTTAAGATTGTGAAATTCTCGTCAAATTTTCGGCAGTATATTTTTACGGCAATGTTTTTTATAGTTTTTTTTTTGTGGCAATATATATTTTTCTTTAGTTCTTGTATAAAATGTACACACACACACACATATTTATATAGTCAACTTGTATTTTGTATTTTTCTATTCTGTCTATTTTTTGCCTGCTGATAAAAAAAAGTCTTATCTTACCTTATCTTATCTTATTGTTGAGGAAATTCACAACTAATCTTTGAACATAATGTGGGTTATACGAGGTGGCCATCATGCACATATTAACAAGTATTGACTTTTACAGCGATACAAGTAACACCCAGCTCTCTCTGTAGCAGTTGTTCCTGATGACCTGAGGCCCCTTTACCCCTTTACTGCGATGCACTTTTCGCTGGTCTCCTCAAAAAGTCTGTAAATCAGTTAGACCTCATTCAAAACTCTGATGCCAGAGTTTTAGCTGGAACAAAGAAAAGAGCTCACATCACTCAAATATCACACATCAATTTCAAGCCTGTTCTTCTTAATGTGTTAATGTACTTGCCCTGTAGATCATTCAAATCAACGCGCTCTCTCCTGCTCAAAATACTAAAAACGAAGATAAAGACATACACTGAAGCTGCTCTCTGATCTAAGTATATATTGACAACAAGATAACTGAAAGAGCACAAAACAAATTCTGAGCATTGCCCAGTCTGCAAGACAACATTTGGAAGCGCACAGGCATGAATTCATAGGAGCAGAATCAGATTTGAGCATGTAGGCCCAATCATGCGCATGCTTGTTTATGAGTCATGCTCTCTCAATTTTCTAGAGAACTTTTGGCTTCTGAGCACTTGAGTTTCCAAGAGGTCACTGGCACCCATTTTTGACTAGCAAGCTGCAACAGGACACATCCACACTCAGATGTCAGAGTAATGTCTTTTTAAACTAAAAATCTGCACAAGGAAAAAAGTCGCTCCTCTGTAAGGAGCTTTTGTCAACCATATGACGATTTAGGCCAAAGTGTGATTTACATTTTTTTTTTTTTCTGAAAATGCTGTCATTCTTAACATAACCAGAGCCCATAACAATTTTATTATTATCATTGCTTTTTTGTGTTTTTGACAGCTGGTTTTTTGAATCCCACATGGAGTTGGATCCACCACCCCATGCCAGGCTCATTGGGTCTCTGAGTGCAGCATTGCGCTCAGAAGCGACAATGAGCCTCATTCATCAATGTTTTTCTCATGCTGAGTAGAGTAAATAAGACAAATTGGTTCAAGAAATCACACTAAAACTAGAAGTTAACATGAAGCTAACATGGCCAGTGTTTTATATATCGAGTAAGTACTAGTAGTGTGAAGGACGGCCTTTCTATTCCTGGTCAAACTGAACAGGTGATGCTCTGCTCTTAGTTGTTGGTTGGAGTTTCATTACTCCACTCCATAATGTACACTACACCTCAATCTTGATGGTGATGTTGAAAATGGTTGAATATTTGTTTTAATTTGTATTCTCCTTTTTATTACTTATTTTGTTCATTTTCAAACAGTTTATTTTTATTCCCCTATTCTTTTAAAATGTATGTGGATATTTTCACATTTTATATATTAAAACATATTTGATATTTTATTGTTACATTTATTATTTGAATCTATCACTAATTGTGAAGCTGTACACTAAGTCTATCAAATCCAAAGTAAAAAACTAAAAAAAAGAAGGCAAACAACCTTCTGATCATGTTTAGTTTCATATTTCTTTGGTTGACTTCAAACGTCAAACTCTCAAACATGGAAAAATCATTGATATCAAGATGCTCATTATATGGAGCAGTGTTATCATTAGTTATTTGACTGTGATCCTGCACATCAGTGTTAAAAGTTTGTTTCGGTGTGAGATGAATGAAACATCACAGGTAATAATATTAATATGCTGTGGGTGTTTTGCATTCCTTCCACTCTGTCCTCTGTTTAACTCCTTTTTGTTCTTTCTGACAACGCTCCCTCACAGAGGAGATGGAGACTTACATTAAACAGGATTAAATGCCTTCAGAGTACATTACACAAAGCCCGATCCATCCACTGGAGTCTCACAAGATTAATTTGGGTTCAATAACAATTCCAAACGTCACTAAATGACTCACACAATGTGAGTGCAGGACAGTATTGACAAGGGGGATGTTTAATTATGATAAGCAAGGAAAATCAAATTTATCATTTTAGAATTTTAATTGATTAATTCAAATCATTTCCCCCCTTTACTGTGGGAGATAGAGAATGAGGGCCGAAAGGAATATTAGGAGAGTTGTGAAATGAAGCTCTTGCATTTGAAATGAATGATGTATTAGTTTAGAGGAGATTGGAAAGACTCCTTTGTCTCCGCAGAGCCACAGTTACGAGCAGTGATTATACAGCTACTGCCTGACAATCCATCCTCCTTCCTTCCAAGTGCAGGGTTTACGATTTATTTTTACTGTGTACAGTCAATGATTTTAATTCAAAAGTAACATAATCCACAGACTCCATGAACATCATCCCATTCACAGTAACAGAAGAAATTAAAAAAACATCAGATATAATCTGAACAAATCTTAAACTACACATATCTCTTTTTAGGCACACTCAGATTTAATGGTGTAAATGATGCATATACTGTAAACAAAGACTATTTCCTGCCATTCCTGGAGGATTTCATCATTAATGTGGATTTTGATCAGTGCTCAGTTTCCCAAGAGTATATCTTCAAGGAAAACACTCACGTTGTTGGGAATTTATCGTTGTACCACAACAGTATTCACTGTCAACACTTGGTAAATGGAATGGTTTTGCAATAAAGTCAGGAGGAAACGTTTAGGTTCGTCCTGTGGGGATCATAAATAACCACGGTCAATTCCATATTAATCCAGTAGTTACCAAAATCCCTTGAAAAAGGAGTTGGTTGAGGAAGAATTTTGGACTAATGATGGTCGTAAAGGCTGTAGTACACTGAAAACAAACTAGTTGGTCTATTGTCTGATCACATCTAAATACAACCGAATGATCTTTTTTTTTTATTTGAGTTGCCTCTTTTTATATGTATGAATTGCCTTGGTTGGTCAACTGCTTGCTCAAACTGTCTCGTGGCTGGTATATGGCCCGGAGGCCAGATGTTGCTCATCCCTGCTTTACAGATTAGTAATATGAGTTCACTAGGAAGTTACTAGGAAGTACTTATTGATCTTTCTAACAGCAGATCTGATGCCTTATTAGAACGTTTAAAAGCCTCTAGTGTGAATGAATGGCTTAATCTTAATTGTTCGACCAATAGGAGCCCTTAGACAAGCAGCAGAATGGAACCTTAGAGTGCCTTAGAGCTGAGCTGAACTCATCTGACAGGGGTCTAAAAATATAGAAAGCTTCAGAGGATAATACTGTATATATGAGAGATGTGACCAGCAGAAAAGTCAGATTCATTGCTAAGTTTAAAGAGAAAAAAAAACATCCAGGCTTTTTATAGAAACCCAGTCCAGACTGTTGATTAAATTAGCTTTCTTACCAGTCCTCCAAATCCAACATGTTGGCACTGTGACTGGACACACACTGAAATTTCTCTGTGGTCCAAATGAAAATTTCTAACTATGCCAGTTGGACTCTCCCTGGAGCACTGAACGAGAGAGAGAAGGATGTTTGTGTTTTAAATGCTCCAGTCTGAAGTTCATGTGCAGTTCTCCTCTTTTTATGACAGCAGGCTGTTGGCCAGATTTCACAATGTACAATTTCAAATCCTTTTTGACTTGCTCTGCTCCTCTCTCTTTGACTGAGGCAGCATATATGCCATCTGTCTTGCTGTTTCATGTCATGTTGCCATACAGACCCTAAACAGAGCTGCGACTCCAATCTGTTCTCATTCCCAGGTCGTACGATACCGACATTCGGTCAAAGCAACCAGCATCTCAATAGACACACAGCAGGTACCCTTTGGTGTCTGTATAGTGACGCACCAGGTTTTCAGTTCACTCTAATGTTAACCCACCTGCGGCAATATTAGACACCCACAGCAACCGCTCTGGCCATCCAGTGACCCTAACGTTCCCCCAGCCGTGGCAATAATGGACGCTTGGAGCTTTGTGATTTCTATTGAAGAGCCGAGGGACAACACACATTTTCTGCCCAAATAAGCGATTCGATGAGACCCGCTGGCTGGAAACATGTTTCTCCACTGCTGAGTCCACTTTTAAGATTTTCTCTTTACGGTACTCCCAATGTGTGTAAACACAACAACACAACAATTGAACAATACAATAGATTTATGTAATGGTCATCGGTTTTAATCAATTCAACTTTAACTGTCTGAGACCGCTGGTCCTTTCTGTCAATTTTGTATTGTCGAATGCTTGATACTGCAATACATGGTGTCATCAGTGGTACCATGGCAATGAATGTCAAGACCCCTTTTCCACATTACAATTTTTACTTGACTAAAATTTGATGTATGATGATGATGTATGGTGTTACATAATAATGCATAGAGAAAAACACTGCTGTGATGAGAGTAAATGTAGTCCTGTAACACTGAAAATGAACACAGTCCAGGCAGCAGTGACATTTTCCTCAAAGTGTTTCTGTAAAGCAATGTTAGGCGTATATACATGTCATTTCTGGGACACTGTTTTTTTAGATATTCAGAGAAAACAAAGTATGCATACTCCAAAAGTCACAGAGATTGGTGTTGATGTGTCTACAAAGCAAGTCATTTTCTCTGCTTTTTGTCAACGGGTCATTTTGAGTTTCTGCGAGGGACAAGAGGCACAAACAGCCACAGAGAACCTGTGAACAGATTGCAGTTGCTCACAGCGTTGTAAAAAAAGGTTCATGATTGACTTTCTTCTTTATTAAAATTTCTTTTAACAGTTGTACTGCTGAGGAATGAGTGCACCTGTATTATTAAGCAATAAAGTACCAATGGTATTGTACTGTATATAGCTTTCTGATTTAGATTTATTGGAATAGTTTGAAAATATTGTGTATAATATTACTAACTAATATATAATATGGAGTTATATAAATAATGTGTATATTAAAATGCTGATGGTGTATAAATGTAGATATGTGTACACACACCTCCACAGTGAATCACAACATCAAATTAACTTGGAAACTGAGCACTGCAACCAACACTGAATATTTGAATGTGCACTGTTTACTTTTCCCATATTGGAAAAGAGGGAGCCTTAATTTGCCAGCAGAGAGCTGAGCAACATTCAGGCAATCAGCACCATGCAGGAAGAAGACAGACACCATAGCAACAGCAGAAAGTTTGAGGAGTTGTGAGCTGGGAGCAGCAGCGGCGGCGGCAGCAGCAGTGCTTGTGTTGAGTCGTTGGACTAGAACAGATATACGTTAATTGGAAGTAAATCTGACAGCTCTGGGGGAGAAATGAGGTACGGCAAAGAGAGGGGGGAAGCAACACCATCAGCAGACACCTAGACCCAGGAATGCATTAAGCAGTAAGCTCCCAGATCTGAAGAGGGTACTTCAAACATCTTGTCCTCATTATGTATTTATTGTTTGTATTATAGCCTGTATTTCTCCCCACTTTGTACATCAAGTCTGAGGAAGATGCAGAGGGTGCAGCCAAGGTCTGCATTCGCAATTATTTCCAGAGAGGTTTTGTTTCTAATGAAAAAAATAAAATAAAATTATGAAGTGATTTTGTTGGCTGTAACTTTGAACTTCACAGACGGCTGGTGATTCTAATCAGAAACAAACAGAAGTGTGATGCATTCAGGCAGGAGAGGTGCAGGAATCGGGGGTGTCGTGGTGTTGGTGGTGGTGATGGGTGGGACTGAGAGGCTGGAGCAGGGGAGAGCAGGGACGCTGCTGTATGAAAGGGATGCTTTAGAGTTTTCAGGTCAGACTGGGTGTTTTTGAAGCTGACAGCTTCCCCTGCCATCTGAGAGAGCACGGTGGGAAGTCAGGGGAAAAATATGGGCTATAAAAGAGGGGCCTGCATCGAAGCCTGCTGTCAGGAAAGCTGACATAAAAGCACTGGGAGATAATACAGAAATATTAGAGGTGTGTGGATCTTAGTTACGAAGGAGGACTATTTATCAGAAAGCAACTTTAAGTTAATGACTAGTTCTAAAGGCAGCAGTGATTAGCTGTCAATAACTTTACTGGAGAGGGAAACAGAAACTGATAAGTAGGATTCTGTTCTATTAAAGGATTGCTTGGTCAAACTGTATGTCTAATGTTACTCCTCAAGGCAATAATGTTTAATAATAAACATACAGTATACTGATTATTCTGCTATTCTTGCAGTCTTACTAGAAGTGAAGCATAGAGAAGAATGGCGCTGGAAGAAAGTCATTACAATCTAAAGTACACCTCTGTCATCTTCTGTGTTAGCATGGATTCTTTCAGTATCAATGCACAGTGAAATGTGTATGGAATCCCAGTATTCATGTTAAATGGTGTTTTAGGCTACCAAAAGGCCCTGCAGTGGGTACCAGACTGTGCCTTCATAAATCTAATGAGCCCTCTGACAGGTGGCACCATTCTCTCGCCCCGAGCTAAGTAATCTTTAAGCTGCCTATAAATCCTACTCTTACTGACGCAGAGAGCTGATATTTGGCAAACTTATATCCAGATTGTATCTGCTTAGGCCAAACTACAGTGGCCTGATAGGCAAAGTTCCCTCTAATTTTTCATGTTTCTGAGCAGATACACAAGCTCCCTGAGCACACTGAGGACCACCATGAGCAACATCAGATGTGTACGCTGTGGCCACACACCAGTATCACGCCTGTTCAAAACCTTGGATCATAGCAAGTTACATGGCTTATTAAAAGAATCAAATTACAGCAGCAATTTTCATTAGTTTACTTTTAATATAATTGATTTGGCCCACTTAAAATGAAAAAGACAAAAATATTGTTGTTCATGAGATGTGTACTATGCTATATGTGAGAGTCCTGCTTTAACCATAGGAAGAAGTGAGGGTCATGTTCTGGAAGAAATGACACATATACCTTTCAGACATAAAATTTTGTTCACATTAAAACACTCACATTTTGCACAATGTATATACATATACATATATGTTCATATATATCCATTTTTAAAATTGTTTTAAATCTGGAAAAAAAAATCATCATTCTGAAGGCGTGGCGGTGCGACACGATGAATGACATGTAGAGGAAACCCTGCCCATAAATTATCAAATAGTAACAGCATTTAATGTTTATTATAAAAATGTCACTAGAATATGCACAAATCTGTGTTAAATTTTACCTTGTTGTTTGCGTCTAGAATGCTTGTACACTTTGTCCAGGTCGATGACTTCCTCTGCTTCTTGCTTTGACTTTGTGCGCAACAGCTGGTCCAAATGTGCCACTTCAAGACAATTTCTGGATGCTTAAAGAACCGCATTTCTTTTTTACCTTGGCTTGATGAGTGGATGTGTCGCTGCCCATTCGTTTCGCCATGATAAGGGGTTATCATTTGCGTCTCTTCACCCCGCTGCACTGGTGTTAGCTAGCTAGCCTGCATGGCACGTATGGGCAGAGCACATATGCAAACACTGTCAATGCTATGATTGGCTGCTGGACACCTGTCGCTCATTGAGTTACGTTGCAAAATGGTACAGAAAACAATATTATTGGTCTAATTAACTACATTAAATCAGTTCTAAAAATAGATATTAATTAATAGGTTTCTGTTAATTTTATTTTGTGCGCTGCATAGATTTTCTTGTGCACTGAGTATGTGCAAGCAGTGCGCGATAGCGCAAGTGCGCAGCTTAGAGGGAACATTGCTGATGCAGGTAGTCGTAAGGTACAGTATATTCACTTTACCAGGTTACAGCACCAGCTAGCATCAGCCGCTAGTTCAGGCAGAGCACTACAGGTGTTCTGTTTGGCATCCACTTCATTCATGCTTCACTGTCATTGGCTTTTACTAGTCAGCTGGTGAGCCAATCATATTCTTGCATTTGTACCACACTGCCTGGCACTAGTGTGTGACACTATTACTCTGCTGATACAATCAGACCACCCCTTCCTCCAGCTTTATGTTTTTTAGTTATCTCAGCAGAACCTTGGTTGCTGATCAGGTTCTTTGAGAGCTCTCTCAAACAGCAGAGCCTTTTCGGACAAATCCAACTTTAGTTGTTACTGTGCGCTATAAATGGTCATTTCCTTGATGTAGCCGAATCTTTAATTTTTGTGCATAAGTGGAAGCTTTTTCCGTGATGATGACAAGAGTGCAGGTCACTGGTCACAAAAGCAACAAACAGAACTTGTTGTTCAGGGATCATGAATATTCTCAGCAAAATCATTAGCAGGCATCTTTTAGAGAACATGAAAGTCTCAGCAAACAGATTGTTCAGTCAGGCCACTACTTGCAACATCTTTCCCAACGCCAAAATGATTAGTCATCATTGCTGCTAGTGGGGCAAAAATATTTAGTAGATTAAACAGGACTGTAATATTTCAATTGTACCATTTTAAGTTAACTGGGCCAACATTAAAGATTTTCCTCATCACTTGTAAATCTTAGCTCTGGTGCCAATGCAAACTTTAAAAACCACACAGGTCAGTGCAGCCTCATACAGGCCTGCTTCTTTTAAGTGTCCAAGCTTAATGACCCCAAGTTCACACACCAAGATGAGCTTACCAGTCATGGGGAGCACTACTCAACCAGTGAAAACAGAGCTCTGAAGGAGTTTTGACAAGTCTGAGAGAAATAACCCTGTCCTAAAATCCTACACTGAGGTAATGCTGATGACATCACTATGATAGTGATGTCATCAGCATTACCTCAGTCCAGGATTCTTAACAGCAAAGCTTGCTTTACACATTGCATTCATACAGTCATTTTTGAGAGCTTAAAGATGTGAGCATTTACCAGGCAGAAAGATGTGTTATGAAAAGGCACCATGAAGTTGCATTATGGGAAGTGTAGGATCCAATAGCCAGACCCACGCAGGAACTCCGAGTTTGGATATCTCTGCCTCTACTTCTTTAATTATGTGCTTTTAATATTTATCTTGTGAATCCGTCGCAGACTTGTGAAACAGTAATGATCCCTTATGCAGTTTTTCTTCGTGGCATATTTATCTTTACAATATTAGGCTTGAGTTTGCACTTAATATAAAGATCATATGACATTAATTTAATGGTGGTGGTGATGATAATATTGTGTCATTTTACATTTGTTCTAGGGAGGCACAATAAAGGTGAACATTTTCCTGAGCATTTCATTAAATGCAGAATAATTCAATCATACATAAACCTGCAATCAGAGTGTGGCAGCCAGTCTGGGCTGGGAAATATGTTTGTTTTCCTCTGTCATCAACACCGAGTCTCACTCCCCACCCGTCGCCTCCCCCTTTATCTCACCTCCTGATAAACAGCGGCGAGATGTAAACTGGTGTCACAGGAAATGTGTTCCAGCACAGGTACTTCCCTCATTTAGCTCATGTGAATATTTGATAGCAGATATGTGGTGCAGCAGTTTGCCCCCTGTGTTTGTGTTTATTTAGCTGCCATGTGGGTACACACAGGCAAACACTCCACACATCCAGACAGTACAAGGCAGGGTGCATCTGCCAATTTGTTCCCAACTTTCATAAAAAATATTTTGTTTGACCTACTAGCAACACATTTTTTGACCACAATTAAATACATATCTCGTTTCCACAACGGAAGAATGAAACAGAAAGGATAGCTTTTATTGTTGGTTATTGCAGTGGAGAATAATTTTTGGGAAAATAAATAAAAACACAATTTATCAAACGCATCAGTAAAAGGTGCACACATGTTTCCTCTCAAAACTCCATCATGAATTGTTATTTCAGCTGTAGGACCAATGTAATTGCGGAGATGGGGACAGAGAGTCTAAAGGCTGAAGATGAACAGATCGGACAGGCTGGAAACAAGTCAACAGCTTATCTGGATGATGTAAACCACTGACAAACAGCTGTGAACGTGCCTGATGTGTCACTAATAATTCCTCATTGCACAGGGAAGCTGACAGAGACACTGTGAGTCATCATTTTCCCCAACCTATACCACATCACAGTTGCCATGCACAGCCAGAAGAAACCATTGTTGGAATTATTCAACATTATATATGCTCCCGATCCCGGCGCTTGATTGCAGCCCACTGCTCCTGTGTGTAGTTCACATGTCGCGTGTGTGTGTGTTTCTGCAAAACAGAGATGGGTGAAATGCAGAGAATAATTTCCCAGTCTTGGGATAAACAAAGTAAATTAAAAAAAGAAAAAAGTAGTTGATCTCTGAATCTCATATCTCTAATGAGATATCTCATACTTCCATTCAAATCTATTTAAGAAATGTGAACTTAGTGCTCTCAAATTAGCTTACAACATTTTGATTAATACGACTTTGGAGGTATTAATCATCAATTTATCTACTTGTCAATCTGATAATACAAATGACTAAAATGGGGGAAGAGCCATTACATTTCTAGATTAATTATTTAAGACAAATACTAATTTGAGCACATATGGCAAAACATCTCATACATAACCATGCATTTGGCAGCAAACGCCGCACACTTCAGTGTTCCATGGGGACCACACTTTTTATTGAGAGTTGTGTGAGGGTACAATCAAGTCAATTTCCTAGTTTCCATAATACCTTTAATATACTCCCACGAGGGTGCAGCAGGTGGGGAATAACCGGAACTTAATTTTCAGGTATGACATAAACGTCCATGAAATGTTTGGATGGGTGATGCAGAGATATTGTAACCTTAGTTTCTTAAATCACGTTGGTCTTTTACCATTCAAAATCTGTTGCAGCTACACCAGAGAGCCACTAAATCACTGACTTTCATTTCAACTTCATTACAACTGTTAACTACTTTGCTGTTGTCACTATTTATTTAACTGGCACGTAATTAGAAGTATCAGGTGTTACAGGCCTACATCTGATTTATTGTACTTCAGTAATAACAACATCGTTCCCACCAATGTTGAAATGTTGTACTGTCTTAATTTTTTTTTTTTTTAATGTATATCGGATGGAAATTAGCGCCAAGCTACAATCCGGCATCTTTACATGTTTTAACATGTTCATCAATATGCACTGTTCCATTCAAATAAGCAAATAAATAAACTGCTGAGATTGGTGACATCACTAAAAAGACTGGTGACCAAACTGCCATAGTTGATGTAGCACAGCGTTTTCCATGTCATGTTCATAAATTCTTTCAATCCACGAGTGCTCTTCTGTTTTGTATGAAAATTGAAAATCATGGACTGGGCTGTATTTTATGAAAACCAAAAATGAGTGAATAAACAAGCACAGCTGATATAAAAAATAGCAGCACTGTAAGAAGTAAATACTGTTTTCATTGTAAGCTAAGTCTCAAATGCATTTTGTAAGAAAACATCCTGTCAGAATTCTGGACCCTAACCCTGCCTAAACACCAGTGAATATACGGTGCATTCATAAGATTAGAAGACATCCACTCATACATTCCAGTGAGCCATTAAAATAAGTCTGAGATCAAAGCACACACTTAAATGACCAAAGGTACTTTTAAAGGGACTTTGATGTAACTGTTTTGGAGACTTCTTACTGCACAAATGGGAAATGCAGCCGATTTGTTTTGCGTGTGCGTTAATGAGTGGGAGAGTGAGATCGACCAAGTATGGCTGTGTTTCTGTGGGCATAAGGGAGGTGTCTCCATGTTACAGATAAAAAGGGAAAAGATGATTTGTTTGGGTGTGTGCTAGACTGAAAGGTCAATCTCTCAGCCTCCATCGGTGAGAGTGGCTCTTCAGAGGAAAAAAGGCAAAGGTTGTTAATCAATAACATTTCAGATTGGTCCCAAAAGTCTGCTATGAGCCTGGAATATCGCTGCCATTTTGATTACCCCAACGATTAATTAAAACTTATGTATCCTGCAATCAAACTGAGCTTAATCAATACAGAGTGCACCGGCTGTGCCGAGCTCATCTTTCACGCTTTCACTAACAAATATCACATCAAAACTTTGTGCTGTGCGCTGTACTCCCCCTCACACCGCTGCAGGTAAACACGGCGCTGCGGTGTGTTTCAGGGCTCCGAGCCACTGGAAAGCAGCAGTTTATCAATAAACAAAGCAGAAAAAGCAAACATTAGCTATCCTCTGTCTTCTAATAAGTGAAGCAAAGGACAATTTTAATATCTGCAAACAACTAAAATTATATATGATAGAGAGGAGGTTTGGCCAAGCATCAAATTAATTACAAGCTAATAACCAGAGGCCATCCTGTGATGGGATCAACTTAAGCATCCAGCACAATCTAAAATTTGATCCTACTGGAAACTAATGTCAACTTGCATAGCTTTGGTGTCACAGCCTCTGCTTCTACCCCCTCTCATTCCTAGCCAGGAGACCCTTCTCTCTCTGGAATCAGTCAAATCAGGTGTACAGGTGGTGCAATCAGGTGTGCAGGTGGTGGGCTGCCAGATGCTAATCATTGCCAATCTTTTCTGCTTTAAACACTGGGCTTCAACTCCAACCGGCTGCCAGATCATAGAAGAAGCTAAATAGTTAATTCCCTTTTGGATCTCTTTGTTGGATTAAGCCTTTACTAATTCTTGTTACTCTGTGCCTGCAGCCTCCCTGGTCCAGCTTCTGCCTCTGAACCAGTCCTGCACAACCTGGAATCTTCTGCCCCCCCCAGTCTTCCCCTGCCAGCTCTCCTGCCTTGCAAGTCACGGCTCAGCCTCTGCTCCCCTCTGGCCAAGTTACTCTGCTGCCTGTAAAGTAATACTCAGTCGTGGGCTAGTACTCCTCAGAAATGGTATAGTAATAGTGATGGTTCCTCAAGATACATGAACAGTTTTAAAACTGTTGTTTGTTGGAGGCTCAATATTCATGTTCTTGTCAAACAACTGCTAATTAATCTCTTGCCAATAATGACACATTGCTCATTCATGACTAACCATGTTTCCATGTTTCATGTTGTAAGTTCCTTCTATCAAAAGATGGAGTAGGTCAGCAAAACACACACGTGTCAATACTGACACACTGTAGGTTAAAGGTTGACTATGGGAGGATGGTACAGTTCTTACCAATTGTCATGTAATGTAATAATTAAAGAGTGTACAGGAAACATTTAAACTGGGATACAGTGAGTCACAACTTAAAACATGATAAAATGTCGAGCTACAACCATTTTTAAATTCATCCTTCATGTTGATTATAACTCCACACCTGGGAAGTTTTGTGACCGCATCACCACACAAACACAGACGGGCAAGGTGAAAGCAATACCTGCTGGTAATGAATGGAAAAAATAAAAGACTGAATGAAATGTATCAACAATTTTGATGATTTAGAGAAACCTTAACCAGAGGGCTCCGGATGAGTTTACAATTCCTCCGTCAGTGGAAAGGTTTACTTTAACAAACGTCTCTGAAAGAGAAAAGTCTCTGAAAAAAGAAAAAAAAAAACAGAACAAAGGTCTTTTAAGGTGTAGTGTATAGGATTTACGGGGGGTCTATTGGCAGAAATTGAATGTAATGTTTAGAATTATTTTGTCATTATTATTTTGTCATTAATGTATATTCTACATATTTAACCGCTCGAATGTTTATCCTGTATTACAGATGTTTATCCTGTATAGCCAGATGTTAAGACGTTTATCCTGGATAGCCTAGTTCTTTATTTTTATTTCACTATTTTTTCTTATATTGCTATTTTGTATTTTGTATTGTATTTTTACCTCTTACTTGAAAGTTGTTCTTTTCTAGAAAGTTGATCTCTACTTGTAAGTTGTTCATTACTTGAAAGTAGTTCTTATTTTGCATGCCCTTGTGTGTCCACCTTTTGAGCTGCTGGAACTGCAAATTTCTCTTCGGAGATGAATAAAGTATCTATTTATCTAGCTATCTATCTATCTATCTACACCACCTTGTTTCTTCAGTAGCCCACAATGGACAAATGGTGAGCGGTGATGAGTACTCAGTTACATCCTCACTGCGAGATGCTGCTATATCTGACATACTGGAACTTTGAAGGAAATGAATTACATTTGAGTAATCAGCGTAGGTGGCCCGGAGAATGAATCATTAAATCATGCAGATTTTGTCAGTGTCATGTGCTGAGGAACAGCTTGCCTGGGAACACAAACAGTGAGCTGGAAATGAACAAGTTGATTTTTAACATACAAACTTGCATTTTAGTTAACATTTGTAAATTTACATAATAATTGTTATATGTAACATTTCTTCTTCTTCTTCTTCTGAAAAGCAGCAGATTTATTCAGCTATGACTTGACTCCATTTCCATTCACATTTTGACTGTTGCTATGATCCAACTTGTCACTACAAACTACATTCATTTTGGACAGTGTGGCACCTTACAGTGTACTTACCATGTCCTTGTCTTCAGTGTCACAGTGCCATTTGCAGATATTATATAAAGAGAGTATTCTGAAAATATAATATGCAAAAGAAGAGTTGATAATGTCATATTGCCATCATTTCATCCATCCTTAGTAACGCAGACGACCTTCCCAGCCATGTTCTCCAGCTCTGTTGGGGGATCTCGATCAAGTGCTCCCAGTCCAAATGGGGTATGTATCTTCAGGTCTTCAGGTAGATGGCTCTTGTAGATTCTGGTTTGACGTCTGTACAAGAAACAGCATAAAGTAATAATGCATTTAATTATCTAAATTATTATCATGCATCATCCTCCCAGAAAAGATGCATTTTAATTTGTCGTATCACTGCATTAATGCTTCATAAGGAATGAAATCTGAGAATTCAAAATGGCAGAAAATGCAATGTGGAAAAAGTTGATGTCACCAAGAATTTCATGGAAGATAGAACTGTGTATACAAAAAGTGGCCCATAGTCAGAAAATGAAGTGCAACCAAATTATAATCCTTACGCAAAGATTATATCTTAAAAGCATTAAATCTAAATTGGAGTCAACAGCAGCATGAGGTATACGATATAAGGTGGATGGCCCTGGAGCTCTGTGGGAATGTGTGGATGTATGTGTGCATTTATATGAGTGTGTTTCAGTGTGAGGTCAGTTCTGACCTCCCTCTGAGGCTCCATCTTTACCCCACTGATGGTATTCAAGGAGTGGCTGGCCTGTCAGACTAGCCATGGTTGGATGACTGCTGCTTAGCAACGGCAAGAAAAGGATGAAATGTTATTCAATCTTTTCTCTTTTCTTTGTCTCCCCCTTTGTCTCAGGATAATTATTATGGTTTTGAGTCAGATTGAAAGTCTGCATGTAGACTGGCTAGGAAAGGTGCCACAGGTCTGAGTATGAAAAGCAGAACTCATACTTTCATTTTGCAGAAGTGGAGAGGTGTGAGTTTAATGTTTTATCTTGTCTGTGACACAGCTCTTCTTCAGTACCCTGTGCTTTATTCATCAAATGTTGCTGGCTGTCCTGCATTCAAGGTGATGTCTGAGGCTTTTTCTGGTTTTCTTGCATAGACTTTATTGATCTGTCATGTGATCAATCACCATAGAAACCATTTATATGCTGATATGATTATCTGTATTCACAGTCAGTGGGCACTTCATTTGGAACACCTGGACAGTCTAATAGTCTGTTGTGATAATGTAGAAGTAGGTGTGGTTTGGGCAAGCTGAAAGAAGCAGGGTGATTGCTGACGTCACACGTGGGGGCTAGGGGCTTTAACTTATCATAAAAAGCAGTGTTCGTGATTTTCTGGAATTTCCACCAGGCTGTCAGAGATGCTGCTATATATGTTTTGAAACAAGGATGCTGTTTAATAGACTGAATAGACTGCATCACATTGTCATCCCATACATTGCTAAAAATCCTCCCAAGTTTTTCGGACTCCCGCAAACACCACATCCCTGTGCATTGCAAGGCCAGCAACACTCTGAGGCAGAAGCTTGACCATTCCAAGGACAAAACACCCAGACACAAGCGGAGCAATGTGTACGCAGTCCAATGCAGAGACTTGTACATAACAACTGCTTCACAAGCGCTCACTCATTTGAGGACATTTATGTACATATTTTGGCCAGGGACCACCGATGGTTAGAAAGGGGAGTGAAAGAAGCCAGCCTTGACTATTTCTTTGAATGTATGCACGTAGTCAGAGAATTTCCTAATTGTCACATCAAGTCATTTCTACTTACAAATGACTTTTTAGTCTCTGTAAGCTCTTATAAGAAATAAAAATTTCTGTCTGTATGTTGTCAGAGTTGTCAGGAATGATTTAACATTTATTCAACCCAATCCACAATTACAGGTAAGGGATGATATGTAGTGAGAAGGTTCCTATGGAGAAATAAGGTGATGACATATTCATCCTGAAGGAACCTGCTCACTCTACATTATCCCGCTTAGAACACGGCTTACTCCTAAAGAATTCAATAAAGTGACACAAAATAATGATTAAATCATATTTTATTGATTTAAAATGAGCCTACTCTAGTCTGTCATCGCTCTCACTGCGCAGCGGCTCAGAAAGTAAACATGTTTGCTGCATAGCAACCGCATCTCACTGTGTGCAGGCTGGCAGGCAGTTATTCAGCGACATCATGTCAAATGCGGAGAAGTGACAGGATATCCCAGACCTGAGAGAGACGTAGCTGGAGACAGAGTTTGGTTTACCGCTGTTATTTTGTGCTGATGGATAAAAGTCCCGCAGCAGCTGATTTCTGCGTTCAGCCTCATACATTAAAAATCTGTCTCCAGTTTTGTCTCAAGCAGTCTTTTAGCAGGTTGCTCGCTCATGCTGTGTTTTTTCTTTGTGTATGTCGTCTTCAGTCTGGTCAGTCTGTGTCCTCAAGTCTCTTCTGCCTTAATATTACTTCTCCTGTCGGTCCAGCGTTGTTCTTTACTTTTCTTTTCCTTGTTGCTGTGGACATGTCATTCTCCAACCACACGTCAAGAGAAAATGCTCAATATTTTGCCCCTTAAATCAGCTTGCAATTTGTAATTGAGCCTGGTACATTAACAGATTGCCCCTTTAGCCAATGACTGTTAGGAATTCCTGTGCAGGCGGTCGTCTGTGGAGAAATAAACACCGCTGAATTGAGTATTTAAGAGTGCCACGTTCTAAATGTATTTAGTATATACTTTGTTTTAACACATCATTTTTAAAACAGGTTGTAGTAACATGTGCATTCTTACCATAACTTCACCAAGTCTGATGCTATTTGATAAATTGGATTGTATGTGTTGTGCTCACATCATGTACAATTAAGGTTTCATAGTCTCTCTTCATGGAAGTCTTTCATAAAGCAATGCTGGTCTTTCAAAAGTGAGAAATATGACAGAATAAAGTCAGTAACCATGTCAATAACATGTCTACTGCATGTTGAGCAGTAACCTGCTCAACATGCAGTAGACAAACTTATGTTTGTGTGTTGTTTTTTGCTCAGGCAAGACATAGTAGCACTAGTATTAAAGATCAGGTTTTGTGCCAGAGAACGCAGTCCATTTACCAAATTGTGCCTTTGCATCTGGTTGGTTATATCAGATTTGTCTTGGTGTAATTGAGATTTGATAATTAGCTTGCAGATGTGTTTGTGCTTTGTGCATTCCAGTTAGTCTGCATTTTTGTTGACATTTGGTAACTTTGTTCACCTCTAGCCAGTTTGTACCTTATATCTCCGTCATGGTGTTCCAAGTATGAGTAGAACTTAAAATGGCACAGTTTGAGTCAGAGGAATTCATTGAAACAATTGTAACACATGTTTAGTTAGCTAAGATGAATAAACCTAAACCATGACAACTGATGGAGTATTTGTATTTCATCCTATTCATATAATAAATTTATCTAATCTACATATATACGTATACAGTTGTTTGTTTTTTGTTTTCCTTGTTTTTGTTTTTTAATGACTTTTTTGATCTTTCTATGCCTCTCTTTTATTCTTTGATGTAAGTAACAATTTAATTTCCCCAGCATGGATTTAATAAACTTTTATCTTATCTTATATATTTTTGAGTTAGCAGCACTGGCAGATGCTAAGAAGCCAGAACTCATGCAGAGTATATTGGTTAGCTGTAACCTTAAAGAAAAAAACTGAATTTGCACATTTCTGACAATGTCAACAAAAAAATGAGCATAGATTATATGGCAGCGGCCGTTGGGCTGCATTAGATTGTACAGATGTGGCCACTTAGCCTGAATATAAATAATAATGTATAAGTACATGTGGTATGTATACAGATTTATTGTTCATGTGACAGACCAACAAAGGATATATAAGGAAACCAGGAACAGCCTCAGAAATCACTGTCGTAAAGGCAACATAGCCGAGCACACTTGTTAATAAAGCGTGGTGTTCTGGAGAGGGGGTGTGCAGCGTGTTTTAGCTGTGATGGACTGGTGGGAACTTTGCTGTGTGTGCATTCTTAAATTGGTTGGTATTTGTTTGTGGACTTTTTTGTAGACCATTAAAGACACATCTTTGGAAAGAATTGAAGCACATTTCTCTCCAGTCAGGAACCTGGCAGAATTTTCTGAAGCTATAAAATGTGCGTATGTATAAAATCAGCATATTTTATGCATAAAAGCATATTTTATCTTTCCCTTTTGACATACAGTATGTGGCTAAACATACCTTACATAATCCTATGTTTTCCATTTTTTAGCGTTCTGCAGTAGGATTTTGAGGAAATTCCTAGAGTGAGGCATTAGCTGCAGGGTGTTGTATTTTTGTGTGATTCAACTGTATTGTTTGGTAAACTGTGTGAAGATTATTCAAGAAGCGTGAGTTTTTCTGTAACTCTGACTGCAGGGCTGCTTTTGTTGACATGTAGGAGTATTTTACAAGACATCCTGTTTTGAGGAACTTCTCTTTTTATATTGTTTTTTCTGCTCGTATTCAAGTTCTTGTAGATGACCTCCTGGCAGACAGACACAGACTCGCCCACACACTCAGTTAGAGCATTATAAATAAAGCCTGATGACAGTAAGTACATAAGAAGGAGCCTCACTTTTACCCAGAGACAACACCCTCCTGTTTGTGTTGAGGTATCAGATAACATCTTTCAAATGGTGATCTGTATTTCTATCAATAAAATGCTCATGCATTTTTCAACATTCAAATACTTTGCAGCTCCAGGGACAGTTGTTGCATTCCTGTCTGTCTACCAGCTCTGCCACAACAAAAGAACGATTCATAAATATTAGAGCGGAGCATTCCTTTTCCTCTCATTGCTCTCTTGATTTGCTGTAGTACTATAGTCCTATACCCTTTCTCTCTCTCTCCGGCTTTGTTGGGTTTTATAAACACCCTGCCTACCTGCTGTCTGTGGCACTTCCCCCGAGGATCAGGCTGCATATTTACCATTACTTTATTATTCATTCATTAATGTAGCTCTGAAATAACAGATATTCCCATGTTACACACAAATAGACATGGTTCTGGTTATTTAAATGAGTAAGAGAGGAAAAAACATGTATATATCACTTTTAAACCAAGAGTTTGTAAATGGCTACACAGTTAGACATCACAAATAAAACAGAGCTAAAAGCAACAAGAACAAAGAAAAAAAAATCAGAAACAACAGAGCAGCTGCAACCCAACCAGCATAAACTGACAGAATTACTTGCATATCTGGTGTATATCTGTGGGATAAAAAGTTCATCCACTACGAGGCAGATCTTGTTGAATGTTTTCGAGACACCACTGGAATATTTTCACTGAGAACTTCCAGTTTTGAGCAAAGTCAACAAATCTAAAGATGGAAATGCTTGAGCAGGACTCGAGTCCTCAGGAACAGTGCTGAGCAATGAGGCTCTGTTGGATTAGTGGCCGCAGTCAGAAATGAAAGTCACATAACTTTTTCCCCATAGTTAATTTAAACACAAGATACTTGTGCTCAAAAAGAGGATTCATTCTCAGTGAAGAACCTTGGAGCTCTAATCTGCCTCTATACCTGCCAAAGAGCAGTGATTCCTAACATGTCTCTGGGGGTCATCAGGTGGAAACCTCCCTTCAACAGTGTTTCGCCATCTTAGTCCCACTACACCACCAGGAGGTTAGGCAGTGAACTCCGGCGTCCCAGAGTCACCCCCCCTAGTGCCAGTTCACACTGCTCCTACACAATCCAAACAGCACCGCCACGTTCAACTGACCCAGAGATACTCCAGGTAGTGGCCAGTACCGATGCTACCATTTAACTATTGCTTATGCTAATGCTAACCGCTAAGAAGAACAGAAGAAGACAATACAGTTCCGATGCTACCATTTAGCTAATGTTACGTGCTAACCGCTACCTGCTAAGAGGAACAGAAGAAGACAATAAGGCTAGATTCACCTATGCTGTTAATGTTAATTGCTAGCTACCAATACTAACTGCTAAGATACTATCATACTCTCACCGCTTTAGCTATTGTTAGCTGCTACAATGCTACCACAGGCCTAGATGCCACATGTAACTGCCGATTGCCACACTACCATCATCTACACCTGCCTCTCACCAACTGCACCAAAAAAGCGGGGTGGGAATACAAACCCTGGTTCGGGTAGGGGATAGAAAATAAAGAGGTAGAGTCAAAAGATGAAAGTAGGGATTGGATACAGACCCTTGTTCGGGTAGGGGGTGGAAAATTTAGAGGGTGCTGAAGGTGGAGGCCTAAACCACAGACTAGATTTAACAGCCTCTTCTAACATTTCCTTCAAGAAGCAACAAACCCTACCATTTCCTTCAAAAAGCAAACAGAGCAGGAAAACAAACCCTAACATTTCCTTCAAGAAGCAAACAAAACAGGAAAACAACCAAAAAGATCAAAAAACAAGCCAACTCTTTATCTTACAACTCAAACTCACCTGAACAGGCCGCATGGTCCCAAAGAGAGACTCTAGCTGGCCACACCCCCACCTTATCTAAACTTCCTCTTCCTGGTTCTCTTCCTATTGGCAGAGCGAGAAGATGGGGCGGGGAAAGCAGAGCAGAGGAGAGGTGTCTTGTTCAGACTTTAACCTCTTCTCCCACCGGGTTAGGCATGCATGTCTACTTATAAACTATAAACTATTTCCTGGGGCACAACTAGCTTTCCTCCCAAGTCGACCTGCATTTGCCAATCATCAGCCCCTACCAGGCAGCCACCTACCTGCCTTCTCCCTGACTTAGCAGCTCTATTTTTCTCCCCCTCTCAAACAAACTGCACATCTAACCTCTCCTTTCTAGAACTTCCAGAATTCACCTGCTTCCTTTTCTCTTCAATGCCTGCGGCTAAGCTTCTCAGCACCTGATTATGCCGCCATGTATACCGGCCTTGTGATAAGCTAATTCTACAACCTGACAAAATGTGCTTTAAACTTGCTGTACCTGAGCAGAGTGGGCACGATTGGTCGCCCTGTACCCAGAGACTTAGGTTCTGCGGGGTTGGCAACACATCGTATGTCGCCCCTATCAGAAATTGAATACGGCCTTCCTCCATATTCCACAGGTCCCTCCAACTAAGTTTCCTCTTCTCAACACCTTCCCAATTCAACCATTGTCCCTGTTTGGCTTGACCAACTGCTTTTAAAATAAACGTCATTACAACTGAAAAATGATCAATCAGCTTTTCTGAGCTTCACAAACACTCGGAAATAAGGCATCAAGGTCAATTAAAATTCTAAATTGCTCTCAGTATATTATTCAAGCCATGCATGTGAAGCCAGAGAAAACATTTTTGGGGGAATTTGCATCAAGTTAGCTACTTTAAGTAGAATTAATTAAATTTGAATTAATTAATTCTAATTAATTAATTTAATTAGAATGAACGTGTTTGAAGTTTTACTAATACATACGTTCATCTGGCATGTGTTGTCAGTGTATTTGGTGTCAAAATTCTGAAAAAAAAATGGCTGCAAAAATTAAGAGCACATGCAAAACTATACAGAGGAGAGTGTAGATTAGCACTGACTCAGCAAATGCTGCACTCTGTTTGGTGTGAAGGCAGGGTAAGGCAGGACAAGCAACATTATCCGTATGTTGTGTGTTAAACAAGGTCTCCAAACCAAACAATAAAAATATGTCATTTGTTATGCCTTTCAAAAATCTAAACAAGACTACGAATCACCAGCCATGCTAATGACTGTGAGACAAATGTTTACAGGAAAGGAATGAAACTATTGGTCCAAGTGTTGGACAAATTTAACTTTTGACCTAATGATGGCACGAGACGAAAAGTCAGTTATCAGGTTATTAGGATCCATCCTCTGTGGACCACCAATGTCTATCTTTGTGTCAGTCCGTCTAATAGATATTTCACTGAGTAAGTGAAAACGTTTACTACACAAAAAGTCAGGGGATCACCAAAAACAATAGCATTCATCCTCTCAAGAATATGCATCAAATTTCATTTCCATCCAGCAGCTGATGAGACAAAGTTTTGTGTGACATCATTTTTCCCACTTTGATCCTGACAGACAAGAGTCATAATACAGCACAAGAGGTCTTAGGCTACAAAGACATATTCATATTTCATTAAAACAGGTTTGTGGATGCAGTGATGGCTATAGACTGTAGGCATTACTAACAATTTCTACATTGTGACTTTGTACATTTTGAAATGCACTCTTGCAATACGTCAACATATTACACAGAATGGAAGGAAGAAGCAGCCTCAGATTTCAGCGAACAAAACCATATACCATATTTGTGTTGGTGCTGGAAAAGTGTCCAGATTGAAAGCACTTGAGGATGAGATGGAATTGGGCGAGACGTTGAAGCACACCGATGATAGATCACACAGCATTTGCTCTTTGGCTGTTTAGCTACTGTGTTTTAAAATGATCCATCTCTGCATCTCTGAAAGCTGAGTCGATTTTTTTCTTTGTTTGTGTGAATTTAATCACTGCACAGACACAATCCCTGTCTCAGTATGACACCTCACTTCAATTTCTGGTCCTGAATTTGCAGATGTGGCCAACATTGTTATGGGCTTCCTGTATATTTTTCAGAGTGATTATGATAAACGGATGTTTCTCTCACCCGCCCATTCCCAAGCTATTCATCACAGTGCCAATAGAATATAAAAGATCACAACAGAGGCTTTAAAAAGTGCCTCACAATGGAGGCAGCAGCACAGAACTCGTACATTTAGCCTCAAGGGGCTGGTGACAGGGATAACACAAGGGCCACATATTTCTATCCCAACACACACACACACACACACACACACACACACACATGCATCCTATCTAAGAAGATATCACACAATGTCATCGAATATGTCTTCCACCATACAGCCCCGTCCTTTCCGTTTTGCTGATGATGACTTCTGGCAAAATGAGTAAATTCCTGTCACATACAGTGAGGACAGGAGAGACAGACATATTGTTCTGCTGTTTGAGATGGTGATGAATGTGCTGGCAAAGTGCTGACTGGCCACAGACGGCCACTCAACCTGCCAGGGTTTGAAAAGTCTCTCTGGCTGGTGTTTATTGTGCCCAAGCATGACACTTGCTCAGTCTTTTTGGCTCTTTAATTCGTCAGGCCTGGTCTGGGCAGCAAAACCACTACAGATAAGCCTTTTGAAACTGTCAAATTATTCTTCTTATACTTCTATAGATATTTACAACTTACAAACTCTGCAATTAAAAAAAAAAAGAAAAAAAAGAGAGAAAGTATTCCAGAGCACCATTCCCAAGAGTATTTATGATTACAAAGCTGCAAGAAAAGACAGGAACACCTGCTCTATGATGGAGATGACACCCACAGACAAAGGACGCACTAAGTTGGAAGTTGACCTTTGACTTAGAAGAACAGTTGAAGAAAGAAGATTGCAAAGATATATATAAAGCAATCCATAAAGAATTTCAATTACACCACAAATGCAAGGAGACTACTGTGGCGAAAAGAACGAAAACCACGCACTGAAGGCATCTGAACTATCTCTCTATAATTACGTGACAAGTCATTAGCGACAGCTTGCACACCCTTTATAAAAACAGTTGTACTATTTACTGATTTATTTTTGCTCACATATGTCAGGCAGAGGAATGCAAAGGTATTTCAAACTTTAATTCACAAAGATTCTGCACATTGCATCTTATGGACTCTGGAGAGTAAAACACAATAACTCTTTGCAAGAGTGCAAAAATGAGAATACAGCAGATCCTTAATGAGAGCCGACTTGTCTGTTCAAGTTAGTGAGCATGTACTAACTCTGTGTACAGTGGAAATGTCTTAAGTGTTGTCCAAAGCAGTGTGCCTTTTCTAGAGATTATTAATCATTAGCAGTTAGTTGTAGCAAGCTTCAATTCAGCTGTGTTCTTGTCCAACACTGAATGACAGAGTGGACATTTAAACCAGCTCTGATTATTTTTATGCAAATTTATACCACGATGATATTATTATTGCAGTCTTGTACTCCTGTATTTATATTTGTGCGCCTCTTTCATTCTTTGTGTCTGCATTTGCATGACTGTAAAATAGAATAATCAGGGGCCTGAAGAGAAGACTGCACATATATGAAGGAGTAGACACAATCATGAACACCTGTGGCATGCAAGTGCAACACACTAAACTAATTTGGAGCTTATAATGCTGCGTTGAGGCACTGTAGAGTTTCAGCGATTTCAATGACAGCTTCAGTAAGTTAGAGACGCAGACAGTTTTCTGGTGAGAAAACACATCGATCACTGGCCGCTGATCACAAACCAGCAGATTGTACACCAACAGTCTACAGCCTACAGACAGCAGCTGTGTCCAAGGTTCATTTATTTATCATTCTACAATAGTAATAATAAAAATTCTGAAGGAATTTTCTATCACATGTCTGCTTTTGTGCAAGTTTTGAGCACAAGGGTCTCAAGGTTACGCAGCACAGAGACCTCAAACAGTCTCACATTAACACAGGATTTAGGGATCATTCCAGCAGAGGGTAGATAGGAAGTCTCCCTGGCTCAGTTATCATAGAAACGAAGGTCTTATAGATAAAATATACACATACAGAGAGGACCTTTCAAGGAGGATTGCCTGAGTATTCACAGTTTTAACAAGGAAGTAGGTCAAAGTGGCCTCAGTTTGTAGGCTGGAAGTCAGGACATACAGTATGTTAGGTAGGATCTGTGCTAATGTTTAGATTTGAGTATCCAACAGAGAAGATAGATATTGCATATTCATAATAGGGAAAGGTTCAAGGAGTAGATGGTAGAAACATGTGACAGTGGGGATATTTATACAGCAGGAGGATTTGGTGTGGCACAGCCATGGTTCAACTTCTCCTTACTGCATCAAGCCAGCAACAAACACTTCTGCTTCTACATCTGAAGTCTCCTGGTGAAGTGCTTCCTTCAGCTCACAAGAAGTTCCATCACACTAGTAACAATAATAATAGTCCATGAGCCAAGGCCCCAAAATTGACCCCCGACAATCGAACAGGTGGGCCATTTCTAATCTGTATTTTTGACTTGCTACATGTCTGTAGTTCACAGACTTTTGCATCATTTAAAGAAAAGAGTTATAACTGCCACATATATGATCTGAGCAACCAATATATTTTTTTTAAGTTCTGTCATATGTTTAGAACATATTGGGTTGATTTAGGCATTGTGAGTGGTCCACAAAAGTCACCAAGCCCCATAACACCAAACATGTAGTATACGCAGTTCTCAGATTTCTGCTATAGGGATCCATATATTCAACGCATGATAACCATCACTAAGCTACCAGTCTGCAAAGGCTATCATGCCAATAAATAATGTGGACATATATAGGAAGAAGAAAATAGCAACTAGAAATGGCCCACCCGTTCGATTGTGATTGGTGGTCTGGCTCATGGACTATAATGACAATATTCATAATAAGAATAACAAACGTTAGCACCTTTCATACAAGACATTCAGATCAACATATTGACCATAAAAACAGGGATTTAACATTTATGCAAATTAAGATGGAGAATAAAACCCATTTGATAATAACCATAAAAATGAGATAAAGTTAAGAAGAATGAGTACACAAAGAATATAAAACATAAGATTGGAAATAAAACCCACTTATAATAATAATAATAGATAATAATAAGAAAAAGTTAAAAATAGAGTACACAGAATCTATAAAATCAAGAAAAGTACATTTTAAAAGAAGTACAGCAGTGCAAGTGTGAAGCAAAGCACAAAGAAGCTTTCTTTTAAAAATACTTAGCGAACTGGTTTCCCATTAAATGTAGTGTGTTCAGAGCTTTGGGTCGTAATTGCTGCACCACAAATTTTCTTTTGGCTGTTGTTTGGAACTTCCAATAAACCAGCAGCAGATGATCGCAGGGCTCTTGAATGCTAATAGTGGACAAGAGAGTTAGCAATGTAGCTTGGTCCTAGCCTATTAACCCCTTAATGCTGATTGTCGCGAATTCGCATCATACGGCTTTAATCCACATTGCAGCAGAATCGTGCATGCATTCCTCTAATGCCGGTTTGTGCATATTCAACACACACCTAGGAACCTTTTGCAAGCACTCGTTTCTCGACGGTCAAAGTGAAAACAAAGCCGTTGTGTCGTTATTACAGTGTAATGGTTGTAAGCCAATTTTGTGGCTTTTATGATGCACATTTATGAATTTTGAAAAAAAAATATGCAAAAAAGGGGTTAAAGCTTGAGCAGATAATGTATTTTGGAATCCTAATTCTATTTTACCTGTGCTTCAGATCCATTTTCTGCCTGCCTCCCTGATTTGCCTGCTACCCTGCTGCTTTCAGCTTGACTGAATTATCAAACAGCTAATAATGTGTTAAGCTAAGTAATAATGTGTTCAGATAAGATAAGATAAGATAGACTATTATTAATCCCCAGCCGGGGAAATTTGGGTATTACAGGCAGCAGGTAATAGCAGCTGGAGAATATATATATATATATATATATATATATATATCAACAGAAAATAGAGAAATACAAAATACAGAAAACTGTTGCAAAGAACTAAGAACTAAGAAACTTGCCATAAAAATATACTGCCAAAAATTCTGTAAGATTTCACAGACTTTACACAAATTGCGCGTGGTGGATAAAATGACGACAGCATTAATGCTATTGCACAGAAATAAACATGTTTATTCCTTCGATATATGGTGTGTGAAACCATTCCTGTCTGAATCTGTGTTTTTGAGAACATCATTTGTATCCAGCAGTTTCACAGTGGAAATTCTCAGCCCTGGCATTGGCTGCTTACTTCACTCCTGATATGTCTTGTAGCACATGATAAACACTACATGGAATATGAACAAGTTTAAAACTTTGATTTTAACTGTCGGGGGCAAAAGTCTTTCTCTTTCTTATAAAATGTTTTTGCTGCTGTATATGTGTTTAGAAATACATTTTTTAAGAGACATAATTGTTGAAAGAGTAGATCCTTAATATACTAATGTATAATACTTGAATCTATAGGAAGGTGCAGGTTGTTTATAGTTTATCCTTGGCTTTATAATATTATATTATAATGTTATTATAATATATTAGAATATTTCTTATTCAGTGCAAATAGCAAGAAATAAGCTCAGTCTGAATGAAATGTAAACTGAGTTTTATGAGTAAGAAATGCTAAATGTTTTTTGTTTGTTTGTTTTGTTTTTCCCAAGGAAAATTATTCATGTTCCTTTTCACTTTCAGATGAGAAAAACTGCAGACAAGGTTGTTTTACTCTTTGAATAAAGCACAGAGCAGCTCTGAAACACAGGCCCATAAAGGAGAAGCATCAGTTTGGTGTGTGTTCATAATCACTGTCAGACGGCTGTGACCAGATGGCAGAGATGCTACTTTGGACAAACTCCAGAGCCACTTCTGTTCTCTGAGGAGATTTCTCTGTGAAATCTAACCTTGAATCTGCCAAAGAATTTTCCCAATATCCGCATATGCCCACAAAAAGTTGCTGCTGGCTTTGTTGTTGTGCTTTCAGGATTGGATTCTCTCAAGTGAAAGTCATTCACCTTCAGTGATCAGCTTGAATGCCTGCCATCAACTCACCACAGGGCTTCTGATGACCTGGAGAGGAGTCCAGAGAGCATGCGCTTCACGCTACAAGTGAAACAGAAAATGCACTTTGGAAAGAAATAAGGAGGAATACATTCTGCTTGAGATTGCTGACTTTCAGAGAGCAGGGTTTTTGAACAGTTTCATCCCAAACTTCGTCCATTTGTCATCTCATAAGTGATATATCCTGAAATTGCTCCAATTTCCAAGCCAGTGTTACACTCCAACAGAATTTCATTTGCTCTGAATGGGGCTAAAAACTTCTAATCAAAAAGACTTTTCTCAAAGGCAAGTAAAGTCAAGGTTGTTTGGGATGACTTATTATTTTGATGACGCAGAGCACTCAAAGTGACGTGATGGGGTTTCATGCCTGTCCTACAGAGTCCTTGATTAAAGGTGCCGGGAGAAAGCAATAACAGCAAAGCTGTGCTCCAGCATTAACCCCTCTGAATTAGAGAGGAGCAGACAGAGACAGAGGAGACAGAAGGCTGATTGTCACATGCAGCCATGTTTAGCATTCAAACGGCCTTCCTGTGACAACTGTTCAACCCTCAGCCTGCCCAAATGTTTTGGCTCTGTTAAACATACATTTGGTTTGCAAAAATATTGAAATGTAAGAATGTGACACATTTCCATATTTCCCACATATTTGTGGGAGGTTCACTTCATCATTTCTCTATCACAAAAGCCTGTGTACTTCCAGGCCCGTCTCCTACAAATAACGGTTGTATATTTTGCAGGAAACATAACTTCTGCGTGGATTATATTAGCTGGCAGCTTTATTCTATTCCAAGAAGTATACATTCCTGTACAGCATAGAAGCTGAGAGAGAGTTCAGTTAGCTTTTACAAGAAAACATAAAGGTTCTGTCTTGTGTCGCCTTTGACTTTCAGCATTTAAAATTCGTCACCATGTTTTTTCTCAACCTTAACGAAGAGCTATGAGTGCCTAAACAGAACCATAAAAAACATCAATCATTGTTTAGTTGCCATTAGAAGATATGAAAACAAATGGAACACATTGTCTGTGAAAGTTTGCAGATTTTACAGACAAGTTCATTAAAAACATTTGCTTAATTACTTGGCATGAGGTTTTTGCTGTTGCAAATCACTTGTGTTTACACCATTTTTTTGGTAGCCAGGCTTGTAACTGTAATTGATGCCAAGTTTATGTGTAGGTCTCAGCCTTGACACTGTCTTGTAAAAGTTGTGGCGGCAATCTAAAGCTTGATTTATTGTTTTGTGTTTAAAGGGTTATAACATAGCTCTGGAGACAACTCACACAGTCCACCACCACAGATGATATGTACCTTCTCCAAGGCTATAGCTACAGAGATACTACTTGGAGACCACAAACTTGTGATTGGTCAGCTTGTGTTTTCACCTACAAGTTTCAGATGTGAATAGAGTCTGAGATTGAAGAAAATATGATAGAAGTAAAAAACAAATAAAAAATATTTTCTCTTGTCCTTGCTTCCACAGCCTCCCTGTATTCCCTGTGTTTCTCCCTCTGTGTCATGTCAGTCTCTCCTTGTGTTTGTCCTTGTCCTTCTGCGTGTGTGTGTGTGCGTGTATTTGTGTGTGTGTGTGCGTGTATTTGTGTGTGTGTGTGCGTGTGTGTGTGTCTGGAGTGGGCGTACTCCGCAATCTCGGCTCACCTACACCAGTCCCCAGTGCTACCACAGCTGCAGCCTATCCACGTCATCAACCACAGGATGAAAACCTGCGTCTCCTCCCCAGTCTTCGCCAGATTCATAAGATAAGATCTAACTTTATTGATCTGTGCTGCATAGATCGTCTATTTGTGTGTCAAATCTGTTACCTCTGCCCAGCTCCGGTCCACCACCAAGAACCAACTGACTTACTACACCTACCTGGAACTACTAGGAACATCTTCCGATGAACATTATCTACCTTTTGTGACAATGAATCCTTTTTACTATTCTAATCCTCCATGTCTGTATGCTATGAACCAGCCAGCAACTTGCTGTTCTAAATAAATGCTGGCATCAATGAGAAAAAATGAGGGATCTGAGTTTATTAGACTAGAAAGAAGTTCATGATCATTAATTTATTCACAGAGATCAATAGACGGGGCAGCTGTGTCTCCAGAGGTAGGGGTAGGCATCCACTAATCACAGGGTTGGAGGTTTGATCCAGTCTTTCTGGTCACATGTCGAAGTGTCTTTGGACAAGTTACTGATCCCACAAACAGCTTGTGATGATCAAACCAACACCTTGTATGCAGCATTGGTGTACGTGCACATGTGGGTGTTGGGCCATATATTACTCATGTTGTGGGGACATAAATCTGGTGACACAATTTGTGGGGATTCATCTTCCTTATGGGGACAAAAATCCCCATAATGTAAATCAGGTCATTTTAGGGTGAAGACTTGGATTAAGGTAAGAGTAAGGCTTAGGTTTAGGCAAGTAGTGGTCATGGTTAGGTTAAACCTCCAGGAAATGTCTTGAAAAATGATGGAAACATGATTGTGTGTGCTTGTGCATGAATGAGAGGAAAAAAGCTCTGTTAAATGGTTGCATTTTTATAAATATTTTACTGAAAAATAATATTTAGAATCCATTAATGATGCAACCTTTGACGCTCCTCTTCCTTTATTACTATTGTACAGCTCACCTCTACAGCAGTGACGGTGCTCTCAGGCGCCAAATATCACGCAAGCTGTATCCCTAACTGTCCTCTATTAGAGCTGTTGCAGAATATTTAATAACAGAAAGCTGTATTCTAAAGGCCAAAAGCCATTACTTCAATAAATTAAGTCATCAGTGCTAAAGAGTCCAATTTCTAGAAAGTGACTATAGACACCATGCCCAGATTAATATGCAAGTATTTTTCAAAAGCGATGGTGAACATTTGGCCCATCAAATAGGTGAACGTCTTGTTTCTGCTTGTGCTGCCACGTGGAGGGTAAAATGGAGGCTGAAACAGCTCTTTTTCTTTGTCTTGGCCATGATCAAATACCCGTCCAAGCAAGAATCAGCTAATGATTTGCATAATCACTCAGTCCCCAGAGCACCCAATCACCTCCAGTGGCAGTTTATGATCCAGAAGGGCAGACATGATGGAGAGGAGCTTTGCTAGCACGTAATTGGCTGTAAATATTGTATGCATTATACATACATATATATATATATATATATATATATAGACACTCACACACACACAGGAGCACATATGGAGAACAAACACAGCTGGATGTATGCAGCCTGTTAAGTGTGAGAGGGACTCGAGGAGGATTCACTGTCATGTTGCTTTTAGGAAAGCTGAGCCTTTACTGAAGAGGTGTTCAGGTAGATAGCTCATCCCAGAGGTAACCGGGTACAGATCTGGATTGAACAGCAATCAGGTTCTAACCAAGAACTAACAAATGTTTATACAGCTCTGAGGTCTTTGTGTGTTTGGGAAGGCAGTGTGTGTGGTAGCTCCTATGTCACATGCAGGCCTGAAAATGCACTGAGAGCCTGCATAAAAAAAGTGCGCAAATGATAAAATGTTGGAAACAATAGCAGAACAATGAGGCATTTGGGAAGAGTGCTAGATGTCAGCTTGTATCCACATTCTAACATCATTAGTGTTAATGTCAAGCTAATGTCCCCGAAATATCCTGCTTTGCCTTATGTGACATTTTCGGAGCCACATTTGATGTCAGAGAAGACACGCCTGAGGATGCATCAGAGAACAATTCCTCACAGAAATGAGCAAAGTGAATTTTTTTCTTGTCCCTGTGGAGAGATTTATTTATACAACTGTCATCTAACTCTGTCACAAACACACACACACTCAAGCCATTTTTTGTCTGCTATGCCCCCCCAGGAGAGCTGCCCTCTACTCAGCATATCCCTAGAGAAAGAGGTCATGATCTAGCCCAATCCTGCAGGGAATTGCCACGTAAGATGGTGCCGCCACTCCCCGTCTTACTGCTCCAGGTTGTATATACTCTTGAGCAGCAAATTAAATATAGCTGAAAAAACAAACAAACCTCAAAGAGCATCTCGAAGGGCCCTCAGTCCTTTTGGGACGAGGAATAGCTCGTCTCTCGCATTACCAGCACCTCAGACATGACAGTACGTCAGGCCGTTGGTCACCTGCCACTCGCTTGTCAGCATCAAAGACTGTCTCACACCTCCTGCGAGCTGTTCAGACCCGCTGATGAGAACTTATCTTTTTTCAGACATAAAAGCTTGTGGCTGCCGCATTGTGTGAAACAGTCGCCTGGTGCATAAATCAATCACACTTTCGACTCAAGACCATATTCCAATCAAGTTGTGACTTGTCAGATCTGCAGTCAGGGAGACGAGTGGAGGATTTGTCGAGCACAAACTTTGAATAATTTTGCCACCCACTGCAAAGAAGATGGGTGTGGACCTTATCTTTGTTATGTTAAATATGTTGTCACAAATTAAAGAACACAAGAACATTGTTGGGATTTGGTAGAGGCAGATTTGGTTATTGGCAGATACTAAGGATAGCCACTGACAACAATAACTGCATTATTATCAAGAAAATTTTAATGAATTAATAATAACGGGGCACCACCATGAGATTAGGGACCAATGACCAAACAGTTGATAGAGTCTCATTAAGATGGCATTTGAAATACCATCTTACATTTATCAGGTGAGGAGTAAAGGGTTGAATCCGAGCACTCACCCTGGCAACCAGCTGCTACCACAACACATACACATAATCACAGTCACAGTCAACTGTTCTTCATTTAACCTCACCAACACTGATCAGCTATAAATAATCCTTCAATCGATGAACATCCATTGTCCAAATACAACTGCAATGCAAGCAGCTATAATACAAGTAACAACACCGACAAGCATGAAGGCAGCGAGCAAGCATGTTGCACATGTGAATGTCTGTGAGAGCAAGAAAGAGAGAGAGCAGATGGTGGACATGGCCATGTCTATAGACATGCATACGTAGACGCTGCATCAAGCGCTGAATCATACGTCGACGTTGACGCCATATTGGATGTGGCAAAAGCGAATGGTTGGAGAGTGGCAACACACGGAGAAAGCTTTTCTTGTCCAAGGGTTTTAGCTTACAAACACACACAGAGTAGTTGTATAGATGTATATATGTTCATCAGTGCCCCCCATATAGATAGATATATGTATATGTGTTCATCATTGCTCCCCCTATATAGATAGATGTATGTATGTATATATGTTCAGATATATATACATGTATGTATACTGTATATGCTCATCATTCAATGAATATCAAATGATTAATGAAAATCAGTTAAATGTAAACGTTTGTGCTCTTTATTCAGAAAACCCACCTGTCACATCCACGTTTCAGGATCTGGTTATTACAAACACATCCAGCGGGTTGACGGACTGTCGCCTAGGCAGATTAAAGAAACAATACACCTCCTGTAGCAAATTCACATTGCAGTGGAAAGGCGAGGTGGACCAGGGAGCGCTGATTCTTAAATCCTTGATGATGTCATGGCTGTGTGATTCCCGTTCTGGTGGGTCTCATCCAATGGGAAACCAGGATTCTGTTTCAAACCAAATCTGACATTTAGGTGTAATTTTGCAGGCCTGTTACGACCCAGTTCGCTAGGGTAAAAGGGAGAGTAACATAAAACCCAGTTGGAGTAGGTGGCCAAGATAAATTAGAATTTTAATTGGTAAATGATGATACAAACTCAGAGATAAGAAGTTACAGAAATTTACAGACAAAGGGGTCTGGACTTACACTAAATAAAAAGAACAACACAAAACTTTAGTTAAGGGAAAACAACTCAAAACACTACAATCAACACTCCTAAACTAACCAACCTAAATCCAACCAAAATACCAGGAACAAAGGTTGGTTTAGAGTTGTACACACGCAAGAAAAGAAAAGAAACAATTACTAATGAGGGTCTTTGTTCAAAGCACAGTGGCTACAAACAATTGTCAAAAAGACCCTGTTCCGGAGGTGAGCTGTGCAAATCTCTAGATGCAGGTGGTTTAAGATGCCTTGCGATTTTGCCAACAGGACGAAGGAGAAACGTGTTCCTCCCATGTCGGGGTATAAACAATGACATCATCTAAGTATGCATTGCAGTTAGTCACACCTGACAAGACCTGGTTAACTAGCCTCTGAAAAGTAGCCGGAGCATTGCACATCCCAAAAGCCATAACTGTATACTGCAGGAATTGGTCAAGAGTTACGAATGCAGACATGTCAGAGGCACGTTAAAGGGACCTGCCAGTATCCTTTTGGAGGTCTAACTTTGTGCTGAATTTAGCGGGGCCTAAATTATCCACGCAGTCCTCCATGCGAGGTAGCGGATAAGAATCTGGTACGGTGACAGCGTTGACTTTACGAAAATCAGTTATGAATTGCGGGGACCCATCTGATTTAGCCTCCAATAGACAGGGAGAGCTCTACGGGCTATGGCTAAGCTTGGCAAAACCATGCTGTAAAAGGTATTCAGTTTCTTTTTTCATTAGAGCCAGTTTAAGAGGATTAACACGGTAGCAATGTTGTTTAATAGGCTAGCGTTTTGAACGTCGATGTCATGGGTAATAACTGTGGTCTGGGAGGGTACATAGCTGAAGAGACAGGGAAACTCATTTACCAAATTTAACACATCAGTCTGTTGTTCCGGAGTTAAATGAGTAAGGTGTGCAGGGAGATTCCGCATCACCTCTGAGTTACGGACACGGGGACTTAAGATTTTATCATGACCCTGCAGCTCATCCTTATATTTTTCTGTCTCTACCCGCTGTGATCCTACCACTGCTGCAACTTTTGAAGTTGGCACTGGACTTTTATCAGAATTCTGTCGACAGTGGTAAAGAGTGTTTACATGACATACGCGTGATTTACGCCGTCTGTCAGGAGTGCAAATGACAGTTTGTTTCACCAAGCCGGTCCAGAATCTCATATGGACCAGCATACTTAGCAGACAGTGCAGCACCTGTCATAGGGAGCAAAATAAGGACATGGTCACCAATTTGAAACTCCCTTTTAACTGTGGACTGGTCATAGTGTAGTTTCATAGCAGCCTGCAAGCCAGCCAATGTCTCCTTTGCAATGGCGTTAGCGTGGTCTAGCTGCTCACGGAATTCACACACATATTTAGACACACTCTTTTTACCTGACTCAGGGATCAAGAAACGCTCCTTCAGGGCTTTCAGAGGCCCACGGGGAGTGTGACCAAAAACTAGCTGCACAGGGCTAAACCTCAATGAACTCTGCACAGCTTCACGCGCAGCAAACAATACAAAGGGGATTCCCTCATCCCAGCTCTTACTTGTCTCCAAACAATACTTACGCAGGATCGATTTTAAAGTTTGGTGCCACTGTTCCAGAGCCCCCTGTGACTCTGGGTGGTAAGCACTAGACACAGCATGTTGGATATGTAAAGTTTGGATTACCTGTTTGAATAGTTTAGATTGGAAATTTGTCCCTTGATCAGTCTGGATTATTTTTGGAAGCCCAAACACTCAAAAGAATCTAGTCAGCGCTTTCACAACGGAGCTGGAGGTAATCTTGCGCAATGTGATGGCTTCAGGAAAACGAGTAGCTGCGCACATAATTGTCAATAAATACTGATTGCCACTCTTGGTTCTTGGCAAGGGTCCGACGCAATCCACAATAACACGATTAAATGGCTGTTCTGTTACAGGAATAGGACGGAGCGGGGCTGGAGGAATAACCTGATTAGGTTTACCTACTATCTGACAAATATGGCAGCTACGACAGAAACATGCAACGTCTTGCTTAATGCCTGGCCAAAATAAATGTTTGACTGGGGCACTTTATAATCTGTAAAAGGAATAATAATATAGATGTTCATCTAGATAAATAAAGTAAATAGCCTTTTTTTTGGAGAATGCCTTGACATAGTGTTTGAAAAACAGAATGATATTCATTTTTATTGAACTTGGATTGAGTAAGGCTTCATGATGTTGTCCCATTGTGTGTTCTAGCTAAAAAGGCCCAGATTCCGTCACCAGCAGGCATCTATTTGCAAAACAATATTCAGGCAGAAATAAAAACCTTTTACTTGTGTTGTGTGGTCAAAGTGTTCAGCAGCACTTAAAGTGAATCTTCCTGCTGGATATTAACTTTCAAAATGTTCATTTTCAAAAGAGATCAAAACCATACATGTACTCCAAACGGTTGAAGAACAGCTTCCAATTTATGTTGGTATGCCTTGGGTATGCATGTTTTACAGGAATGGAAATCAGCGAGCTCTGTTTTATTATTAAGTCAATCATATGATTTTGTCACCAACAATATTACATCATGTTTTAATTTACCATCCTTATCCAGACATATGGTGTGAGCCACACAACATGCTGGTAAATAAAGTAATAATGCAGACCTAGTAATTTAGTAATGATTTGTAGTAATGATGAGGATTTCATACTCACAGAAGTGATTTTTTTTTTTTTTTTTACTTTTGACATTGTATGGTGGTCTTGGATCTGGACTAGGATTTTGTCACAGTTCTCATGTTCATGGTAATGAAGGAGCATGTCAACCAGTGTGACATTATGACTAAGACGCGTTTTCAGTAACTTTTGGAGTCAATAGAGCTCTGTGGTGCTGAGGACTCTGATATATAGCATCAGGCTTTTGATAAACACACAATTCATTGTTGTTTGCATATTTTTGTAGGATATGTTGACAATAAGAAATATAGCATATGCTATTACTATTATTATTGCCAGCGTTACTATTATTATCAGCCATTTAATTAAAACAAGATTACAGCATTCTGCACAGTTATATTAATGGTGAACGTATTTCTTTTATTTACAGTATACCACTCTGAAATAATGCAAAGAAGCAGAAGCAGGTCATAAAGTGGTTATACAACTGTTTGTGATTTGGTCGGTGTTAGGTTTAGTGGTCGACTCACTTGGTTCTTACTTCCCTATATAACATTTTCTTAGTAGACTCTTTGCTTTTCTCTCAGTCGATTAAACACATTGCCACCACACACGTACTGATCAATGCTATCTGCCGGCTGATGAAACAGGACTGTGATTGCCCACGGAAACACTATTTAGTTCCTTATTAGCATGTGAGCTAGCACTCCCAGCAGGGGGCCAACTTCATCAGCTCCTTCTCAAACTCTCAGCGGTAACTGTGGGGTGGTATAGCCTGTCAATAGTTTCTTTTGACCTACAGTACGTGCAAAGCTTAGAAGCTCTCTTTGAAGACTGTCCTGATGTTCATAATAATAATAGCTGGAGGAGCCATATTCCTTGCAAACAGGATCTTACACATCACACACACATATGTTATGGTTATCATGATTAATCTTGAATCTAGTAGCTACACTGCATTATGTATTTGGCTGCTTGTCGTTAGCTCTATTCTGTTGTGGTCTGGGTTTTGTGTTAGCTTTGTTTTGGTTTTTGAGGGAAACGTGGATGCAATGGTGCATGAAAGGATGACAGGATGAAATGAGACGTACTCACTCTCTCCCTGAGATTCAGCAGACGAGGCACACCTGGCTGCAATTACCACTGATCAACACTCCATATAAGCCTGGTCATGACTCCACTCCTGTGACAGATAATTCCGTCCTGTACAGTGGAGTCACACGTTCCTCATGTTATAACTTCGAGTGTTATTTCATGCATTGTCTGATAAGTTTTTTGCTGCCTGTTTTCTCCTGAAGTCTTACCAGTGCTCCTCTTATGTTTTTCCGTCTTGTGCCTTGCTGCCGGTGCCGGCCACGGGCGCCTCCATGCTCCAGTTTTTTCCTGCGGTCAGCTGGATTAACTGCCAGACCAGTAATGACAGCATCTCAAAAGCATAGGAGGAAATAACATGTCATTAAAAAAATGGCACAAAACTTCCTAAGAAAGAGGCTGGGATGCATGGCTGGGTCTGCAGAGTGCTGGATGCTGACATGGAAGACCTGTTTGCATCTGTGACCAAGTAGTTTTTCTTTTTAAACTTAACTAAACCTGGTGGCAGATCTGGAAATGTTAATATGAATAATTTTTGTCAATACAGCCATATGATTTTTGGAATGCACTGACAAGCAATGTCATCCCGCCAATAAGGGACACCAGATGATGAGAAGACCCTAAAATGGGTCGTTTTGGAAATGATACATTTTTGAAATTGTTAAGTGAAGTAATAAATTGTTATGTCTTTCACACGGAGTATTCAACCTCCCTGTTCTGATTTGCTATAAAATGAAAAGGAATGAATTAATGACACCCGAGTCACACTAATTTGTAGTGAGCTGTTATTTCGAGCATTTCTTATATACCCTTATGGCTAAACCAAATCATTAGAATCAATCATTACAAATGTCCTGGGAAATGTAATTACTGTTTGCAATGAAATTGCAAGATATAATTATGTATATATATATGTTGGAGACACCACATAACCTTAGCGCATAGTGCTAATCACCTACATCTAACAGCACAGCAGGTCAGTGTTCAATTCAGGCAGGGAAGGTGGACACACAGTGTCAAGTGATTAGCATAAGTAATTATTTGATATTGTTTGGCATTTTACTATTGCTGCTGTCACTGCTGCTGTATATCATCTTTACTTGATTTTAGTTTTATTCCTCTATCTATCTATAAAGTGAACTAATCAGATAGGAAATTGTATGATATTAAATTTATGTTGATACTGCCAGCAATTACATTCACGGAAGGGGTTCATCATGTCCGGCTCCATACAATTATGTTGGGATTTCTATAAGCAACACAGGCTTATAAAATCCATCTTATTGAAACCATACAAACAGACAAACTTTGTGACCTTTTTGAAATAACATCCCTGCTTGCTCCCTCTCTCTGTCTCTGCATGATAGAATCAAATTGTCTTTTCTGAGGGTTTAATGAGGGTTTGGGGTGAGCAGAGGAGCATCTTCTTCCAACAGCAGGCAGCTCTGAAGATACAGAAGCCTATAATTAGAAGTTTAAACATGGCCATCATTTACTCTGCCTCTGATGTCTCTGTCTTCCTCTACCTTTAAAATACTTTGACACTGACACTGGGGAGAAGCTGAGCCAGAGAGAGTCATTCTGAGTTTCAAAACTCTCCATTAGTTTTTAAACTCTCCATCAGACCTTGAAGTGAATTCTATAATCTCTGTGTGTCAAGTGTAAGGGACAGATCATGACCACACAACCATGTTGTATACTGTATTGTTCAATTTGCAAGACATCCACTTTCACATTGTGCACTAGTAGGTTTGATTTTGAGCAAAATCTACTGGATTACTTTACAGCACAAAAGAGGAAAAGGGCATCATTGTTAGAGCACGGCCACAGCTGGAGGTCAAGCTTTGAAAGTCTCTTGCAGTGGAACATGGTGGAGGGAGAGGGAGGCTGGTAACAAACATCACTCTTCTTTACAATAACAGCCTTACAGGTGACAACAGGATTTGGAGGGACGGGGAACAGCACAGATAACCAGGAAGACAAGAGCCCAGTGGTTTGCAGAAAGAAACAACAGTAAAGATCTGAGCTACATGTAATGGCCCCTAGAAGCTGTTAATTATGCATGATACTGAGTAATGGAGTTTGTATGCTTTAAAGGTATTTGTTGAATCACTAAACAGCGTCCAACACACCATTCCTCCACACCTTGCCAACATTGTAACTGGGAGGACTGTTGCAAACTACCAGAACAGACAAACCTACAAACAATATTTCCCAGTAGTGCAGAAGAATGAATGTTAACAAATATTTCATGACTGCACGATATCAGTAAGAAGGGGGTGCTATTGACCAAAGTCTGGCAAAAAGAATGTAAACAAACAATAGCATCCGAAATGGTGTGTATGATACCTACTCATGTTTGGAAAAGACTAAAAGAGAAAGAAAAAAATCACTTTGAGCTTTCCCTGTCTCATAGTTCCACATAGAAACAGAGAGAAGGCAAAAGATCAACTCCAATTTAGGTTAAGTAAAGTAAAATAAACTTTTCAATATTTTGTCAGGGACCATGTAGGAACTACATGCCACATAATCACGTCCTGAACTCACCATTTCACCTCTACCTACTTTATTTCTTAATTTTTTACAGTCTCTATTTTCAACCAATATATTCACAATCCTTATCCTTAATAAAAGCTCCATTCCTTTAAAGTGCAGCACAACCTGCCACTGTTTCCCAGATAAGGGGGTGGGGATGCATTTGCTCATTACCACAACCCCCTAGATGCTGTCCCACCGCTGATGCTGTGTCGCAGGTACTTCTTCATGCACCATTTGATTAATAGATTAATTCCAAAGTAACATGCTCTTATTCATTGTTTTCTCTGGTGGACTCGATGGCGGAAGTGTTGATTAATGGGATTGAGTGTGGAAATGGTAATCTGCACTTTTGAAATTCATGACCTACTTTATGCACTACTTTAAAAAAAGAAAAGAAAAAAAAACGCCAACTCTCGTTGGCTGAGTCTTTCTCATATCATATCTGTGGTAACAGACTTCTATGCATAGAAGCTGCAGCATAATTCCCCTGGGCCATTTTGTTTATATCTGCAATAAAGTGCTAGTGTCACATTAAATATGGTAGACTGGAGACAGGGGAGAATATATTTAGTGTGGAGCCTTCAGTGACTGAATGTTCCCAGGCCTGGCTGTGGTTTCTCTCCATGCATTCCACACTAATGAATTGGTCCAATTAGTGGACCAATTAACAACACCAAGAGCTATGCTATCATTTCTCCAGCTTTGTGTGAATACACTACACCTCTACTGTTCTGTGTGTAAAGAGAGGAACTGTTCTTTCTTGGGTATTGACTTTTGGTTTTCGTAAGAGATTTCAGCCATAACCCTGCTCTGGGCAACTTTGCATGTTAATGGTTCAAAATGTCAGAGACAAGCAAATGTTTGAATTTTGAGAACTTAGATATGCAGCAATCCAGTATGATGATATCAGTAAACTGTTCACAGCATTTTTGTAATCGCTGACCCCGTCTGTTTGTCGACAAAAAATAACTGAAGTGTAAGGAGATATTTTTCTGAGGAGTTGGTGGAGACCTTAACATGCCTAAAAGACAGTGAATACTGGACCTGCATTCATCAGGTGACCACAAGCACCACCCAATGAATGCTAACGTTGGTCTGAGTCTGGTGGTTGTGTAAATAGGCAATTATGGTTCTCTAAAGATGTCTGTGAGTTTATGCAGGGAATAATGTAGGTAGACGTACTGTAAGTCCCACAGGCTAGCAGAGGAGCTGAAGACCAAATCTCAGTATATATATTTGATGACTGCTTTATCAACCAGTAGCTGGTGCTTTGACCCTCTAGTGCCTTCTTAGCTTGGCTCATGTATTGACTGATGTATTGTCATTTACCTGCTATGATGCTTAAGAATAGCTCCCATGTTGAGGAGAGGCAGGTTAGTGGCCATGAGGTTGGAGGTGATGTACCCTTGAGGGGATTCTTCATGATCAGGACTGTCCTGCCATGCATTAGCCACTCTTGGTGGGTGCCTGTTGTTAGCAGCTCACTGGTTCTTGTTTCGGGAGGTTGCTGTGGTGTGCTCTTTGGCCCACCTGCCACTTAGTATCAGTGTTGTGTGATGCCTCTTTCTCGGAAATGCCCTTCCAGTCTCATCTCTGGGTGGATCTGTCCTTGTGCTGTACTATGTATGTTTGTATATATGTATGTATAGTTAAATCTGGCGAAGATGTTTTTAATTCTGCAGTGTTTGAAATGTTTAAATAATACTTACCACTTTAACTCACCGTTCATCACCATTAAGACTATAGTACTACTATTGCCAGTGCTGCAGCTAGCCAACAATTTGGAATGCAGCAGGCTGCTAGATCATGTAGTCAAGTATGCCCACTTCTTGCTGACAACACACAAACCTCTGCATAGATTTGACCAGTAACGCTGTGTTGAATCTTACAAATATTGGTCGGGACATTTGAGCACCACTTTTACGTTGGTAGGGACATGTCCATACATCTCCAAGTCTACACCTACTGGGCAATGACATGCAACACAGATCGCTGGCTGGAGATGTTGCACGTATGTATCATAATTATTAGATTCCCAGGATGCAGCATGACGTCTGTATTCTCAAACAAGTTAAGCCACGCACAGTTTTACAATTGACAAGATAAACAAGTGACAACATGTGTTCTTGTGCTATTAGCGGCTCTTTGTCACTGCTGATAAAAAGGGTTATGCAAAACATCACTACCACTTACACATTTCACTGGGAGCAACGCAGGTTCATCTACAGTCTGAATCAGACACCTAGCAGACGCTTGCTCCTAAGGGAGGAAATCTTCAAACAAGAATTTCTTGTGGAGAAAAGCAAGGACGTCCAGCAAGTAAATCCTGTCTCATTACCATATCAATTAAATCTGCAGCTTGAGATGGCACAGGCTTTAAAGAATCTATGAGTTTGCTTCACTCAATGAATATTCCTAAAGCCTGATCAACACCAAGAAGAAAAAAAAGAAGGACTTAGAGTGGCAAGCTGAGGCTGACCTTGGATATCACAACTGCTGACCATTGGCTGGACTGGCCAATCAGAGAGTGTTGTTCCCCACGGGTGGATGAGCCAATTGCAGTATCTAATGCTGGAAGCCATGTGTCCTCCACTGAGATGTGTGACCGATTTGGAGGTGATCACATACATGCAAATGAAGCAGAGAAACAATTAAATGTTAGGAAAATGATCCTCAAAGTTATTTAATCAATTTGATATATTAAATATAACAATTTAGGAATAAGAATCAATATAACAAAATGTTCTTACAAAAATCTTGATTTATGGAGTAACCTGAATGCCTCTGATATTTTAAATCCCTGTGTCAGTTTTATGATGAGATCCATTTATCCCCTACTTTTATGTTCATTTTTTTATAATCCTTGCGTGATCACATTTCACACTTTTAAATATAGCCAGCATGTGTGATGTAAAGCCTTTCGTCCTCCTTTTTTTCCCCACTCTGTCTTGTCCTTTCAGTGATGAAACCTTCCCCTCAGCGGACACCCTCTTCTAGTTGCTGGGAAGAGAACAAAAGCTGTCATTCACTGATCTCCCCATTACACACAGTGAGCGCGTCCCTGCCATCGTCACCTTTAAGTCCTGCCTGCCTTTAACTGGGCTTCTCACCGCCACAGAGAAAAACCGACAGAAATAGAAAGGAGGAAAAACAACACATAGATTTTTAACTTTTTTGTATTTAGATTGCTGTGAGATAGATCAATATTTCTTCTCCTCTCCATGTTTTGGAGGATTGGGAGCTAATTACAGTTCCCTTAACTCTGCTATCTGTAATATTATTTTAAAGCAGACTATCCTGAATCCTACAACCTTTTTTTGCATGTAGAAAAGCTGTTTGGGATGATGTTGTCTGTGTTTATGTCTGGGACAAAGTGTCCCTGCATCTCTGTCTCAGTTTGGGTCAACATTACTACTTTGTTTTGGTCAACTTAATTGAACCTCAACTTGAATTCTCATGATTAATAGAAAGCCTAATAATGTAATCGTGGTTTAAAGGAATTAACATTGACAGAGGAACAAAACAGTGGTCTTGCATTTGTTAACTCATCCATCCTCTCTGTTTAGTGTTTAGAGTACATAACATCATCATGCTACTTTCTCCATTACTGAAACATTGTACATGGAAATGTTGTATAATACTGTACATTGTCATTGTGCAAAGATGGCACAAGATATCAATTAGTTTCCTAAATATTGTGTTTTTGGTGCAGTTAATGATAAACTACAGTACTGTAGCAGTGTAGTCAGTTGGTGTTTGAATGCTGTGTTCCTTGATGACACATTTGGGATGTGAGTGTGAAATCATTTTGTATCAATTACCGCCTTTTTTTCCTTGTCATGTTAGTATGGAGTTGTTTATAATGGAATCACAAAGCTGTAGCTGATATGCTACATTTACATTTCCCCCAGATGGATGCTCACATGCTTTTAAAGTTTTATTTGAATTCATAACTTAGACAAGCTGTCAGTGCATGTCACCAGTGCAAGCAGTGTGAAACAAGTTTAACGAGAGAAACTCATTTAAAAAGAGTGTATGAATGTGCTGATGAAAGCAGGTAGTGCTTACACAACCATTAAGCAGAACAGACGCATAAAGCAGTAGTTTACTGTACTGAGCCTAAGGCGCAGGATTTAAAAAAACCCAACACATTAAAGGTGCACTCACACTGCCTGGGCCACTTCAGTGCAACATTTAGAATTAAGTATTCAACTACTGCAGTGGAGGAAGAGCTGCAAGTGTGGAAAAACAAAGTCTGTCTGTATGTCATGAGGTTTTCATCACAGAGAAAATATTTGTATATGATTGGACAGTGGATAGTGTCATTGTTCGTTGGATATAAGAACTGTGTTTGTGGGACACTGTGAGACATATTACTGTCAAAAAATGTTTTGATAGTATACAGCAACAAAGCAATCCCAATCATTGATGTGTCACGTCATCAGATCTGTTAAGTGTTTTTGTTCACGAGCGTCATGTCTTGTCTTACACTTCCTGTTTTATTGTGAAACCTAACTCTCCTCTCGTTTCAGGCCCTTGACTTCCCCGTGTGTTTCCTGAAATTCTGATTGTCTTCCCCGCCCTAATTGTCTCCACCTGTTCATTGTTACCTGGTGTATATATAGTCCGTGTCTCCCTTTGTCCTGTGCCAGATTGTCTCGAGCCATGTCCTTGTGCCAAGCGGTGATTTATCCAGCATTCCTTGATCCTTGTCTCCTTGTTGTGTTTAGTCTGTTTTGAAAGTAAGTTCTAGTTTAGTTATAGTATTTTTCTAGCTTTGTTCTTGATTTTCATTTGATACTTTATTCTAGCCGATTGAGCCCTTTTTGTGTTAACATTATTCTTCCAAATTATTCCTTAGCGTCTTTTGTTGAACTTTTCTGCCATACCTTGTATGAGCTGTAATTATCCTGAGCGCCTTTTGTTAAATAAATTCCTTATTGATTTTGAAACCTTGCTGTGGTGTCTGAGTTCTGCATTAGAGTCCAGAAACCTCGTGCCTCCGGGCTTGTCATGATGTTGTTTATAGGATTATTATATTTTGAGATTTTACCAGCAGGGTTACAGTCATGCTTTGGAAAGGCTCAGTGTAGGACGTATTGGACTCAACACATCAAACAGGCAGGTTTACTACAGTACATCCATAATTCAAAACAGGGTTTGTCAGTGGGTGGTCATTTCAAACAGGCAAACAAAGTAAAGGGGCAAAGTCTGGGAAAGGGTAAAAAGGCAAATAATCTTAAGAAGCAGGATGAAGGCGGCATGCAGTAGAACCTTTTCACAGCAGACATGACATGTGAAATCAGGAAAAGCACAGGTGGAACTGAACATGAATGATGGCTGCATTCCATTTAGGTGATCCAGTTCCACTGCTCTGGTATTGAGCAAACTCACTCACTGACATGGCTCACTGGGTCTGTCCATGATCGGAAGGTGAGCCAAGGAAAATAGAAATGCAGGGCAGAAGATTAGGGTGTTGGGAACAGGTGACTATCTGAAGAACTACTGCAGGGCTGGAGGGGAATAGCACATTCTGAAATGAAAGGGAAAAGTTAGTGGCTGACAAACTCACAATAAAAATGATGCAAGCAATATAAAGAAGAAGAAGTGGATATGACACGCTTTTGGTGATGTAAAAAGGACAATGTTACCATGGAGACAGTGAGCAAATCTGTATAGACAGTGGAACATGAGTGACATACAGTTTAGAAGTTTCGTTGTGGGACGGCAGCAGGAAACAAAAAACTGTTGATAATCTGATAATGTAGAAGAATCGTAAAAAATTACTTGAACAAACAAAATATTGTGAATTTATAGAAATTTGCTGGTTTCAAACAAGAACTTCAAAGTGCGATTAGCAAAAATTGCTTCACAAGAACCCTTGAAACTAGCCTAAAAATTAGGACAATATAAACCACTTATACGTGATTACTTTCTTCATTCAGCTCAATTAAGAAGGGGTTCAATTAAAAATTTGCCAGATTTCATGTGGATGTGAAGCTATGTTACCTGAAGCAGCTGAGTTCTCTACATGTGCCTACATGTACCAGGATGCATTGTGCACAAGCTTCTGATGCCGGCATTGTCGTGGCACAGCTGAGCTAGCTGCTGGATGCTAATCAAAGTCACACAAACGTTGCCAAGCAAATGAATTCCTGCATTTTGACTTGCTTTTGTCCACACATATCCTACAAACACATTACATAAGGCCAACACTACCAACAGGTGACTCTCTGAAGTCTGCTCTGTGCAAAATAACTAGTCCTCATGGAGACTGCTCTGCAACATTGCAGTAATGCCACAGACTGGCATATATACATATATGATGCCATACAATGATGTTATATCATAGTCCTTATCCTTACTTCATTAAAAACCTAACTGATACACAGCAAAGGCTAAAGTCTTACAATTGCAGAGTTTTGATGACCAGAGTAGAATTTTATACAGTATGCAGGAGCAGAATGAACACACAGTAAACTTCTCAGGCTGCACCACAATCTCTCTTTGCTATTGTTTCTTGGTACAGTGTTGCTGTGGATGTTGTAGTGTTCACTCTATCTCTACCAACTCTACAGGACAATAGGTAAGAAAGCACCAAGTGAACACTGTAGAATATTCAAGTTTGTCTCATAAACTGAAATTTTCATAGCTAAAAAACTAAAAATGCTAGCAGGCAGCAATTGAGTTTAAGTGTTGATGTCAGATTCACCTGTAGCAGCAGTTATAATTGAGATCTATGATATAAAAATCATCCCAAACATGTTTGCTCAAGTCCACATTACTGCTCTAAATAGTTACCACAGAGTAGCCACGAGGCTAGTGAACTGAAAGGGGCTTGAACAGATGGCTCAATGAACACCACTCTTATGCTGCTATGGGTTATGCAGAGATGTCGTCTGCAGTACAGGTACACTAATTATTTTATGACAATGAATCATCAAAGAGCGTAAAAGTTGTACAGTAATGTACAGGGTCTTTATTTACCTCAATAAAAAAAGAGTACCAGGGCTTATGGAGGCTATTATCTGAAAGAGGCTCTAATTTAAAGAAAAAGTGACACACATGTATATTTATCTACTGTGCAATAGAGCAAAAACTTATCAATGCCAACTATGTGCAGTTTTATGTTTCAATCATTGTGCAATTTTTCAATATTTTTCAATACTTTCCATTGGCTATATATAGTCTTTTGTATAAAATGTATATAAAGTCAATTTCTTATTTTGTATTTTGTAATTTTTATTTTCTAGTGCCTTTGCTATTGCTATTTTTATTGATGCTGCCTGTAACACCAACCATTTTACCCTGACCGTGAAACAAGCCAGAAGCCAGAAGGGATCACCCAGAAGGATGTTAACTATTTTAGTTAATTATAGTTTCTTTTATTACTTTTATTGCCGTTTAAAGATATTTTTTCTTTTTTGCATTCATTAATTGTCTTCAATCAAACGTTCTTACAGGCTCCCCACCCCAGGCTTACACCGTGTAGACTGTGTCACATGATAATAACACATAAGTTTCCTTATATCTGTCTTTCATTGATGAATGTCATGAGGACATATTTTGCTTTCATTTTTATCATTTTTTGCATGAAGTGAATCCACTCAAGAAGCTGCATTGTGGCAGCCTAAGGTGCAGTCTCCCTGCTCTGTAGTTGGGTCGCAGCCAGCATCTCTCTTCTGGTTGCACACGGCTGTCCCTCTTGCAGTTTAGAGCATATTTTCTTCTCGGTACCATGCTAGTCTCCAGTAGCCTTGCCCATTAAGATAGAAATGGTGGTAAAAGCTTCTTGTTTTCCCACTTTGTTTCATTTTTAAGTGCACCTGCAGGGATAGCTGAGCAGCTTGCCAGCTGGCCAGTCATGCTTACAGGCCCCTCTTGCCCCACAGTTACACAGACCACTGCAGTAACATCTCTATCTACTATGTCGCATTTATGTTTATTTTTGATTATCATGAAAGTTAAGCACTACTTAAGGGTAAGCATAACATGTGCAGAGACAAATGCTAAGATAACACCTTCTCTTCACCTCCTCTCGCTCTTCTCACTTACATTTGCCTGCTCAGCAGCCTCTTCTGCTTCCTGTAGCCCCCCAGGTAGCTGCTGACATTGTCCAGTCCATCTCTTAGTGGTTTATTTATCTTAATTCTTTATTCTTCTTTGATTCTTCTAAATCATACATGAACCACAAGCACTAGTCTTTTTCCATATCTTATTCATTATTTTTCATTAGAACACGACACTCTTAAATACTCAATTCTGATTGGTCAATCACCAAAATTCAGCTGTGTTTATTTTACGACATGACGACTGCTCAGGAATTCCTAACAGTCATAGACTGAATGGACAATCTGTTAATGTACCAGGCTCAATAACAAATCGCCAGCTGATTTGAGTGGCAAAATATGGAGCATTTTCCGGACATTACTTTTAATTTGTTTGGAGAGGACAAAACACTTGACATGTGGCTGGAGAATGACATGTCCCCGGCAAAAAAAGAAAGGGAAAGTAAAGAACAATGCTGGACCGACAGGAGAAGCGATATTAAGGCACAAGAGACTTGAGGACACAGAGATTGACCAGAGTGAAGCGGACAGATGTAACAGGGTCAATTGTACAGCAGTGTAACAGTGTCATACCCCACATAGTGCTATAATTACACAAGTTCTTTGTAACTAGTTTTAACCTTACCTAACATGTGGAATGTCTGAGATTTTGAGTCTGTGTACCCCTACGTTCATTTTTGTGGGTCCCCCCTCTATAAAATATGCCTCCCGCCTTCACCTCTCCCCTTTTGTTTCTGTGCTTCGTGGGAGAGGTATGCAGCACTTTGCGGTGTGGCCAATGTAGGATTAAAGACACATTCAGGCACCTATTTTGAAGTGTGAATTTTATTGTTATTATTATTTTCTTTCTCTCGTGAATTCATTTCATGCTGGTGGATATATTGTGACCAGCCAGTGCACTGAAAGAACACTTTTATCATTGAAGGGCCAAATAAAAGGTGACTGTATATAAGAATAAGAAGATATACATCCAAATGAAGACAGGCTGACTAATAATTTCTATTGGTCAGGTATTCAGTTGGCCTGTATTTTATGTATGAACTGTACATATCAGATTATAGTGTACATGAAATTTGAGGTATTATTCTTATTGTTGTTATTGTTATTTTTTGTTTCTGGCAATATTGCTCTTTGAGGTACTTTTAAGGTTCACATTATGGCTGGTCCTGGGCGTGATGTCACCTTTGCGGTGGGGAGGGGCCAACAGGTTGCTTCACTGTGTTATGGTAGGGGTAGGTCTGTGTCCCCCAGTGTTAACCAGTCAACATCTCAGCCAACCTTAGCACCATGCATCCGTCTAGTACTGTCCAGCCTCAGTCTCCGACAAGTCAGTCATGCTGATTTGTCACAGTTGAAGGTCGTTGTGAAGTCCAAAGTCAAAAGTCCAAAGCTCCATCTTACTTCAGGGGTGACCATGCTGATGCTTTCTCTGTTCACGAATGGGAGGACATGATGAGATGTTACCTAAATAGAGTTAAATGTGACACTGATGCTGAGATGTTTGACCTGATAATGTCAAGACTGACAGGCAAAGCTCGTGATGTGGTGAAGGTGTCTCTCCGCAGCCGCCCTGAACTGAGAGCAACTGACCTACCCACAGCTGTATTTGACCTATTGAAAGGTAACTTCAGTATTGTGTCATACTCAAACTTACCCATGAAAGATTTCTATAGCACCATTCCCCATGCTGATGAGAGTGCTATAGACTACTGGATTCGTCTTAACAAGTCTATCAATGCTGCTGATGAGTGCCTCCGGAGGCGAGGTAGGTCTGTAGAGGACCCCAGTGCTGAAGTGGTCATGATGTTCATTAATCACTGTCCCGACCCCTGTCTAGCTATGTCATTCCAGCTGAAGGCACCTGACGCACCTGAGGTTCAGGAGCGTCTGGATAGTCACGAGGGGTGTGAGGACGACAGCTGCCCAGACTCGACATGCAGTGGGTTTGTCAGCTTACAGTCAGAGCCCTGTGACTGATTCCTTTCATCTTTTCAACTCTGGTATGTGTCAGGCTGCCTCAGGGGCGTGCCAGCAAAATCCCCTCCCTACCTAGCCTACAGTAAGTCTCAGTCTGACAATACAGTGGCAAGTCTACACAAGCCTGCTTCCTTGTCCCTACTTCCTGCTGCCGTCCCTGATCCGGCTCTTGCTGTTATCGACTCACCTGCGTGACCGGAAGCAGGTGTTCAGCAGGTTGTGGCTATGTTTGACAAAGTTCTATCCTTGTGCAATGCTTCCCTTGCAAACAGTCAAAAGCCAGGCAACCACCAGCCAGCCTACCGTCAGCCAGTCCATTGTCATCAGCCCCCCATTCCCCAGCCATGCCACCCACTTCTCCCCCCACTGCTGATTTAAACTAGCCTGCCCATGTAGTAAGAGGAGTAACATGTGCAGTGCCAGTGACACCCTCAGTACAGAACAGGATTTGCAGTCAATGTAAATGAACTGCTGTAGTAATCTCCCTGATGACAAAACAATGATTTCTGTGGGATCAAATAGAGTAGACGGTGCTAGTGACCTGTTTTATGCTCCAGTGTCCATCAGGGGCCAGTCTACTTTAAGGGGGAATGCTTGATTCAGGGAGCATAACATGTACACTCAGTGTTCAGGCAGAGTCCAAGCTTAAGGCAGCTGGTGTTCTCCCGAATCCTCAGCCTGTGCCTGAGAAGGTGGTTCTTGTTGGCTGTAGTGGCCTTATGATAGAGCCCAGATGTATCTATGACATGGACATTGAGACATTGAGATGAGATTTTATGGTTCTGACTTCAGTGTGCCATCCTTCCTTGTTCCAGGGCAGAGGGACGAGCTTATCATTGGAAGCAGGCCCGTTGTTCAGAGTTTGAAGTCTGATGACTAGTACTGGAAGCTCATCTGCTCCAACACCTCAGACCCGGAGTATGAGCAGTTTCTTCAGTTGCTCAGTTGCATTGCGTGTTGGTGCTATGCCCCCGGTCTAGGGGTGCAGAGGCACAACACAAAGAAAGGCGGAGGAGAAATTACTATGAAAAACAGGCAGTTTATTGCCAACAAAAATCATACTTTTTTCTATAATTAACAGATAAATTTACACCAAACGGAATAACAAAAGAAGCCTGGCTTCAGGGTGGACTAATGGCCAACACAACAAACAAAACAAGCTATCTGAAAACCCCCAAAAAAGGAACTAAACCCTAGTAGGAACATAAATAAACAAACAAACAAAAAAAAAACATTTACTAAGCCTAGTAAATGTAAAACAGGAGAAAATAGTCAGGAACAAAAATGCCAGTTCACCCCTACTGCTTCTAAAAAAAACCAAAATACTTACAATATTTACACAATCTGATCCAAACTACGAACAAACAAACAAACTCTCACTAAGCTAACTCCAAATTCGGTCTACAAATTTCAATACAATTCACACTCAGTACACCCAGCAATTACAAAGTGACGCTTTCAGGTACAGGCTCAGTTTGGCCGGCAGGAAAGTGGACTCCATTTGCACGCCGGCGACTCTCAAGGCAACTAAACACTTGTCAAAGTTCCTGCAAAAGCTGCGGTAATACCCAGTCATGCCCAAAAAGGCGGAGCTCACGCCGACTTTTTGGGACAGGGTAATCCACAATGACCTGAACTTTGGCATCAATGGAACGCACTTCACCCCGACCTACCTGTTTACCAAGGTAAGTAACTGTAGCCTTACCAATCTCGCTAAGTTTAAAGTGAGATTGGCCTCCTTGAACTTTTCAAACACCACCGTAAGGCTTCGAATGTGGTGAGACCAAGTGTCTGAATAGACCACCACATCATCTAAATATACCTCACAGTTTTCCACACCAGCAAGGACTTTATGCATCAGCCGTTGGAACGTGGCAGGAGGATTGCCAGACCAAAAGGCATCACAGTATATTGAAGAAAGCTGTCAGGGGTAACAAAAGCACAGATGTCTGAAGCACATTGAGTTAAAGGAACTTGCCAATATCCTTTAAGCAAATCTAGTTTTGTCACAAACTTGGCAGAACCAACTCTGTCAACACAGTCTTCCATTCTAGGTAATGGGCACGAGTCTGCTTTGGTTGCTGTGTTTACCTTCCAGAAATCAGTACAGAACCGTGGGGTTTCATCAGGTTTGGGCACCAACAAACAAGGAGAACTCCAAACACTGGAGCTCGGGACTGCAAGACCATTTTCTAATAAATAGTCAACCTCCTTCTTCATTAAGGACCGTTTTGTGGGATTTACTCGGTATGCTGACTGTTTTACGGGGGAATGATTACCAACATCAATGTCATGAGACAGGACAGTGGTGCGAGATGGAATGTCCGAAAACAATGTGGGGTTATTTTTGATTAAATACCTGAGGTCTGTTTGAGCAGCAATATCCAAATGTTGCAGGTGGGCTTGTAAGTTCTGCAGAACTTCAGAGTTTTGCAATCGGGTGCTTGGTGACATCTTTATACACAGACCACTTTCAGGAGCATCTGCAGGGGAAACAGAGGTTACAGTGGCAGCAGTAGGGGGCGAAACAGTGTCACCACGTGTGAAATACGGCTTCAGCATGTTCACATTGGCAAACTTTGTGTTTTTCTTCGTCTGTCTGGGGGACCAATTACATAATCCGTTTCACTTAAGTTTTTTCAATCAGATATGGACCAGAGAATTTAGCCTGTAGGGCAGAAGTGGGAATGGGAAGCAAGACAACCAACCTGAAATTGTCTTTTAACAGTCTTTTTTTTTTTTTCATTTCACCCTGGGACACAGCCAGAGACTCAACGTGCTGCTTCGCATGCTCTGTGCAGTCTCTCTTTAAACTTACCCACATAATCTAACACATTGTCAACCGGACTACCAGCCTCAGACATAAACTTTTCTTTTAACAAGCGAAGAGGACCATGCACAGTGTGACCAAACACTAAGTCACACAAACCAGTGGATTCCTGCACACTTTCTCTCACAGCCATTAGAAGTAACAGCAATCCTTCATCCCAATCTTTACCACTCTCAAGGCAATATTTTTTCATCATAGACTTCAAGGTCTGGTGAAAACGCTCAAGCGCTCCGTGGGACTGTGGGTGATAGGCACTGGACGTTCTGTGTTTTATGGACAGAGATGCTAAAACCTGAGTGAACAGTTTGGAGGTGAAGTTAGTTCCCTGATCTGTTTGGATGTATTTTGGCAAACCAAACATGGAGAAAAAGATTAAGTGCCTTAACAATCGCTCTAGCTTTGAGAGCGTGTAACAGACAGGAGCAACAAAATTGGGTGACATCTGACTTAAGACATGGCCAAAAGAAATAACGCAGGAGCCGACCATAAGTTTTCTTTATTCCTAAGTGACCAGAGGTGTTTTCATACGCTAAACTGAGCACTTGGAAACAGAACTTTTGTGGAACAACCACCTGCTGGACAGAATTCCACCCTAAATCACCAGCGGCAGCAGGATACCAGTGCCGCATCAGAACGCCACTCACAACACTGTCCGCACGGGGTGTCTCCGACTCTGGAGCAGCTGCAGCGGTAAAACACGGACCAGAGTAGGATCACTTTTCTGAGCTTCAATAAGTGCACTCCTCATCTAAAGCTAGCTCCGCCTCCGCAATCCTCAGACTCATCGGACTTGTCCTTTTGCGCAGCAGGAGACAAAAATGAATCAGCCAAATCTAATACATCTGCAAATTTACGCGACTGTGCACGCGTCACCGCACACGCAGGAAATACAGGGTTGGCAACAGCAGACACAGAAGAACTACAGTCGGGAACAGGTGCATTGACCACCTGTGGGAAAAACTTTTTTCCCTGCTAAATCGTTACCAAGGAGGAGAGCGACACAAAAGTGCACGTATTCCAAGCCGCACCGGACCAGAAACCAGAGGTGAGCGCAAAAACACTGTGTGTAACGGCGCTCTCAACGTGCTAATTTTCACTCCCCACACAAGTGCATCAGAACCACAAAATGAGCTGTCTGAAAAAGGCAACACACTCTGCAAAATGAGCGACTGAGTGGCTCCCGCATCACGCAGAATTGTGATCAGAACCTCATCCTCCTCCCTCCCCGTTAAAGAGACTGAGCCTTTTAAAATGAACGGTTGATAACACTCATCGATCTCCTCATCACGTTCGCCAGAGCTGACAGGAGGCAAAGCTGGAGCTGAATGAATGAAACCCACACTTTTTGGAGTGGACTTTTTTTACTCTTTCTGCAGGAGAGCGGGACAGTTGGCGATAAGCTTCCCAACGTCATGGCAGTAATAACACGTATGGTTTGCAGTGACATTACAACTTTGTTTATGGCTTCCTTCAGCACCTCCATTCTGACCAGGGAGCGAATTTTGAAAGCGAGCTAGTCGCTGAGCTCTTGAAGTTGTCATGGATTGACAAGTCCCGTACTTCGCCATACCACCCTATGGGGAATGGTGGTACAGAGAGGTTTCATCGCACCCTGGGTAACATGTTGAGATCCCTACCCCTCCGTTTTAAACAGAAATGGCCGCAGATGATCCAAACCATGACCTTTGTATACAATTGCACTGTTCATGAGACCACCGGGTTTGCACCTTTCTACGTGATGTTCGGGAGAGTCCCTAGGCTGCCAGTTCACCTTCTCTTCTAGAATGTACTGCATGATGTGTCTGTGTGTGATGATGATGCCTATGTGAAGTCCCTTTTGAAAGACCTGCACTGTGCCATGGCACTGGCTCAGAAGTGACCAGTACAACAAACAGGTCAAAGGTCAGCCTCTGTCTCTCTGTGACCAGGTGCTGCTGGCGAACAAGGGCGTCAAGGGTAAACGTAAGCTTTCTGACAAGTGGGTGCCTGTTGTTTACACCATGGTGGCCTCAAAAACGGTCCTGCATATCTATCGGATCAGGGATCGGGAGGGAAATAGACATGTTGTTCACCGGAACCTGCTGCTCCAGGTCAACTTCCTACCCCTGGGTGAAACCTTGGATGGTGATGTCGCTCCTGTGTCCATGCCTGCCTTTAGCATGATCAATGCCCCTCCTACATCTGACTGGCATGAGATTGAAACGTCTGGATTGGACAGCTGAAGCAGTTGAGTCGTCTGTTGCTGGTTCCCTCTCAAGTGTGGATGCCTCAGTTGATGGCTGCACCGCTTCATGGGTCCGTGAGCAGTCCTTCATTGATGAGCCCTCTGGTTCAGACTGTCAACTTCCTCCCTCTGGGGCAGCGCCCCATGGTTCTGATGGTCCTGCCACTGCTGTGGACTCCCCAAGCTTTTCCTGCTCCTTTGCCGCAACCATCACCAGCCATTCCCAATCCATCTCAGGGATCTAATGCAGATAGCCAACCTAACTCACGGTTTGGCAGAGTCATTAAGACAGCGTGACGTTGGATTGAGTAAAACCAGCTAAACCATTCTTCATATTGTTATGGTAATATGAAGCTGTGTGAAATACATTAATTTCCTTACCCACATTGTTTGGCCTGAGTATGTGTGCTGTAAAAGGCACCTCACTTTGTCTGTGGAGTGTTGCGAGCTCTTGCTAGGCACCAAGCAGGTCTCTAATTCTCTTACCCTTTAGATGGGTAGGTGATAGTGCTGTTTCATTGCTGTTTGTTGTGTTTCTATTTTCTTCTTTGGCCAGTGTGTTTTTTAAATGTGGATTGTTTTGCGACCCAGAATTTTGTGTCATTCTAGGGGGGAGTGTAACAGGGTGAATTGTACAGCAGTGTACCAGAGTCATACACCATATAATGTTAGAATGACACAAGTTATTTGTAACTAGTTTTAACCTTACCTGACATGTTAGGCCTCCAGAGTCAATGTGGAACATCTGAGATTTTGAGTCTGTGTACCCCTATGTTAATTTTTGTGGGCCCCCCCCCTCTATAAAATAGGCCCCTGCCTTCACCTCTCCCCTTTTGTTTCTGTGCTTCGTGGGAGAGGTATGCAGCACTTTTTTTTTTCGTTATCGCTAGCTTAAACTTTTTGCTGTGGCATGGTAGCGTTCCTGTGTTCTTTGATTTGTGTAGGGGCTCACGTATATTGATAATTGACTGGAGGATCTTTTGCTATTTCAGTCTCATTGTCAGGTATGTTTACTGTGTTTTAATGTATTCCCCCTTTTGCTTCGTGGGAGAGGGGCTCATGTATATTGATAATTGACTGGAGGATCTTTTGTTATTTCACTCTCATTGTCAGACATACGCACACAACAATAATCCACTGGTTACACAGACATGAAAAAAAACATCAAGAAAAACACAACATGAGCCATTGACCTGCTCAAAGACTGCTTCGTGGAGACAAAACTGGAGACAGATTTTTAATGTATGACGCTGAATGCAAAAAAAAAAAAAAAAAAAAAAAAACGGCTGCTGCAGGACTTTTATCCATCAGTACAAAATAACAGCGGTAAACCAAACTCTGTCTCCAGCTACGTCTCTCTCAGGTCTGGGATATCCCGTCACTTCTCCACATTTGACATGATTTCTCTGAATAACTGTAAAGAAATATGTTTTCCTGCCTGTGGGTGAGAGGTGGTTTGCTATGCAACATACGTGTTTACTTTCAGAGCCGCTGCACAGTGAGAGCGGTGACAGACGAGAGTAGGCTCATTTTAAATCAATAAAATATGTTTTAATCACTGTTTTGTGTCACTTTATTGAATGCTTAGTAGTAAGCCGTGTTCTAAGCGGGATAATAGTGAGCAAGTTGAATGAAGGATGAATCCTGTCGGGGTTTATTTCTCCTTAGGAACTTGCTCACTATACATTATCCCTTACATAATTTCCCTTAAAATAATACTGGAAGGTTGATTTACATTTATGATATGTTTATGATAAACAAATAGACTTCACCAGTGTTGCGTGTGCAGGCAGCCAGGGGCCAATTAACAGTCTTGATAGTAAGAACCAATGCAGGATTGTGATCAGTGTGATTCATATGTTGTTTGTAAATCTTGTTATAACCTTCTGGTGCATTGTGGTATATGAATTACATTGATTCATGCTGAAAACTGTATGCATTTGAAATTTTGTTGGTATAATTTTAAGGAGCACTTGTTGACCAGATATCAATGGGGACTACATTACCTGGAAGCTTGAAAACACACAGCCAGAACTCAGCGGTGGTGGTGGCAGTAGGGGTTGGTGCAGGAGCTCTTACACTTCAGACAGCAGCAGCACACAGCAGTGACTAAGAAGCAACAGTTGGCAGGAGACCAATGTCACAAGGCCATACATCTACTGAACTACAGCAAAAGATCTTCATGAAAATGCAGCAACCTTCCAACAAAGACAGAAGTTGATCCACGATCCTGAGCAATGCAGCATAGTGCTTAAACTGTTTGCAAGGTTCCTTGATGCAAAAGGCCTGGTAAGTTCACATAAATTATCTTTTCAATGTATTCTCTGTCAAGAACAGCTGTCTCAAGATGAAAATGCTCACCTCCTCCAATTGCCATCATGGCATCAAAACTTCTTGAGAAATAGGGAACACTCTTGAAGACTAGAAAAAGAGAGCATCCAAAACCCTCAGCACCTTCCTGACTACCTCATTCAGTCTGCTGAGGAGAACCTTGATGAAGATTATGAGGTCCCAGGTGAATGATTGTGTTGTAATGCCAGGTTAATGAAGGCTAAGGCTTCTTTTTCAATAGTGTAGCTGGTGTTCATCAGGTAACATACCTGATCTGTTACTTTTACTTCCAGGACAGAAGAAATAGCAAAGGACACAATTGTATGTTCTCTAATTCATACGTGGTTGGACATGCTATGATCGTATGCTGAAGTTCGGACCTAGAAACACAATGGCTGTGGCACCACAACTTGGTACACAGTGCTATGTGTAAATTCAGAGCGGACCAGTGGTACACTACATTGCCATCATCTGCAAGGTAGGACACAAGGTAGACTTTTTACATGTTGGGTCTCTCACAAGAGACAAGTGAAGTGACAAGATCTTTGTCGACTGAAATTGCCAGGGTGCTATCATCAGACAGAGACAGGTGCATTTTCATCAAAAGTACCCATAATACAGTCATTAAGATCCACCATGTCTTCAAACTTTAAGCCTTAGCCTGAATAACAGGAGGTAACAGGACACCTGCAAAATCATTTCCAAGACTCAGATCAACACTGGCTATCAGCAACTGTGGTCACACAGCAACTTAAAACTTACCTGACACAAATCTGTATGACAACCGAATACAATGCAAAGGCACATACACTTCTCAAAAACATAATGCCTCCAACCAAAGCTGCTGTTGGTGGGGAGACATAAAAACAATTACCGGCATCCAACCTACTACTCTCGCTATTCGTTTCGGCTTCAAATGAGGCGAACGTTTACATAGTATTGCTTGGCTGTCCCTGAATAGTACAACATTAGTCCCAACAACCCAGCTTGTGGGAGTAGTGTTAGTTGTGCAACATGCTAACTCCAAGTTCACCAGGCTAGCATACTGTACATCAGAAACAGTAAAACAACATAAAAAAAAAATATTTAAACCTACAGCTTCTAAGGTTGAAGTCAGGTCACAGACAGCTGGTCTCCATTCGACCTGGAGCTTCTACCATGACCAGTGTCCAAAAAGTGATTGTCTGCCAAAAAATAAATGTATTAACCAGTTTATCTGACTACAGCTGCTTTTTTGTGGCTCAAACAGGCATAACAAGCAAATACACGTGCAAATGTCCTCGCTACTAGCAAAGGTATGTCCCGATGAAACTTTAATATTTCTTGTAATATGATAATCAAAATTGTGGCAAAATAAGTGTCTGTAAGTTTCTCTATTCAGGCATGACATTTATGTGATTATAGGTCATAGTCTTGTGTCTGATAATTACATGGGTTTGGTATGTCTAATGTCCATGTTTAAACTAGACTGTAATTAACATGATTTAATGATGATTTACATATAAAGTAATTATCTTTTTGGCAGTTATCCTTATTATTCTGCAATATTTTACCTGCTCTGTGAACTAGATTATAACCAAGGACTCAGGACTCAAAATGCACAGACAGGATCGGAGTAAGAGGCTTCAGGCCGGTTTAATAATAAAATATACCATTTACAAACGGAAGAACAAAAGGCGCACGGCTCAAAAAATACAAATAATGATGCTAAGGATTTTAAGGTTCTCAAAAAGGCAAGGCAAAAAAAAAAACTCTCTCAAGGATAACACACTGGCAATGGTTAGAGGCTGGACTGACGTGAGACATAAGACACATGACAATCTGGCAAAGGACAAGGGGAGACGGCGACTATATATACACATGAGGTAACAAGGAACAGGTGGAGACAATCAGACAGGCGGAAAAACACACCAGGAAGTCAGGGTCTGAAACGAGAGGAGAGTTAGGGTTTCACAATAAAACAGGAAGTGCAAGACCAGACGAGACGCTTGTGAAACAAACAGCTTAACAGACACTACGAGACATAAAACCAATCCAGTCCAATCCAAGTTTTCCCCTTCCCTTTCCCTGACGACCATTTGGACATGTGCTAGCATTCCATCTTCTCCATCTCTGTCAAGATGGCCCATCTGATGTTACATGCTGAAGGGTTGCTGCTCCATCTCCAGTCCTAATATTTTTATTTTATTTTATTGTATCTTCTCTCCCATCCTTTCAAACTCTGTTTAAAATTCATGCAAGGACACAGAGAGAGTCATACACAAGAGAAACAGAAAATGACATTGAACTGTTGGATGGATTTGGGTTCTGTCCAGTGCGAAACAAGAAGTGAAAGAATCTGAAATGTTGTGCTTTCTCAAATGTCGTCGTTGTTTTGTGAAATCTGTTGTTTTTCTGAAACATTGTGTTTTGTGAAATGCTGTTGTGTTCTGAAAACCGGAAGACATGACTACTGTTGTGCCTTTTCACCCTTAATGGCCAGGAGCAGCATCTTGAATTAAGAATAACTCGACTAGTTTCAAGTGAACTCACTTAAGTCCAACTGCATTTTAAATCTTAATACATAAATGGACACAGACATGCAAGATTCTCCAAATGCAACACCATTACATAAAACTATCATGCATTGCTTTTATAGCAATCTTGTCATGAATGCTTCATATTTTTCATATATATAAGTAATATCTCAGTTGTTAATCATCCTTAAACATCAGAAAGACAATCAATGATTGAGTTCATAGAGCTCATATTAAAACAGACTTTACAAAGTGCTTTACAATAAAGGATCAAATAATGAAATAAAAGGAGGCATCCACACAGCAAAGTACCCAAACGCACACACAAGCAAACACAAAGCCATGAACTTGTGTGTTTAAACCAAAGTCTTTTAGGTTGTTGGTTGCCACTCCATTATTGATGAGCGCTGCCTTATGGACATTTTCCAGTCGTGCAGTGTGGCTCCTCTGTGCTCAAGTGGGGAGTCCTTCCTCCTCGGCTTGCCAGTCAGAGCAGGATGCCAGCCAGTTCTCCAGGGGGAAGCTGGAGTGTGACTCGCCACAGTCTGTTTGTCACGAGGCTCCTTCTCCCAACTCAGTCCACAAAACAAACTCATCCATGGCCAAATCAACATGACAGGCTGTCAACTCATCAAAGAGACAAACTCCTCAGCTCAGTGCAGTCACTCAACCTTCTACCAAACCCTGTGACATCCAGCAATATGAGCAAAAGGCAAGAAAGACACAGCATCTCAGTGGCTTCTTTTGTGTTAGTCTTTCAAAAATGTAGGACAGCCCACAACAATGCCAAGCCAAAGTCAGAGCTGCTGTATACCTCCAACAGGTTGGTTGGAGAAGCTGCAAGTTCTTTATGTGTGGATGGATGTCAAAACAATACAACACTATAAATTCAATGTTTTCACCTTATTTTACTGCTCTTTTACATCTGCCTGTTAAGATATTCTCAATATTGTTGTAGAACATCTTTGGAAGAGATATCTGTGTTGCCAGATCCTAAGAAGGTGGCGAAAAAAATAATTCTTTTCTTCATTTGAGTGGCTAATTGTAGTTTACGTATTTACTTCAATGACCATGGAGTGAAATCGCTCATAATCTGTGGTAATGTTCACTTCCCTATTGGAGTGAATAGATTCAGGACCTGCCGATGGTCTCCTAAAGGGGCGGGGCAGTGGCGAAACCCACTAGACAGAGACACAGGAAATGACTCTCAGTGCGTCGTCTCCTTTTTGAAGTGGCTTTGTTGCTATTTTGAGAGTGAGCTTTACACACCCACACTGACAGTTGAGAAGAGGCAGAGGTAGTGTCACATGATTTTATCATTTTTGGTGTGGACATGTAATATTAAAGCTGATGCTACATCAAACAACAGGCTAGTCTGTCAAATAAAAGGCCTCTAGCATCAACCATTTAATCAAACGTACAATGTACAAGCTACATTTTGCAACACAAGATCTTCTCCTCTCAGTCATTTTGCCAGGTTTAACAAATTCAAACAAATGCATTACGTGTAACCCATGCATGCCCATGTGAGAGCCTGTAAGGCTCAGATTTGCTTAGTGATAAACCTGGATCACAAATTGGGCTGTAAAATACACCTTCTCAGCCCATGAGAAGCAAGGGGTCCTGCACTCCCACAGGGACCTCCTCCACCTTTGAACAATGCAGTCTCATGTTGGCGTGTGGTGTGCCTCATACAAAAACTGGATCCACATCATTGTGATCATTCTTTAAGGCAAAAACAATAGTCAAATCACATCCTTGTTGCACTGAATGTATCTTTTGACTCACTCTTCTGATGAATTATTGTAAAATTATTGTAAATATTTAAAGGCACAATGCCCTGTAGTCTGGACAGTGTGGCCAAATACAATATCCAATCATTAACTGAACTGTTTTGTTGGTTTAGAGTGGCGTCACAGGGCTTTGATATTCAGTTGTTGCACAAGTCGGTAATTTCCCAGTTCTTAGCTCTGCTAGTGACATGGCTCTGGGGATGGCAAAATTTGTCAGTCAGTCAACTCAGAAGGTGTTGACCATGGTGATTCTCTGCCTCTTCATCGAGTGTCATCATCATTAAATTTTCTTCATCTCAGAAGTGTTTTGTTTTTAATGCTGATCTTAAATCTGAAGATTCCACATCAGTACATTTTGTTCTGCTTATATTCAAATACTAATGGGTCTAGACTAGACCAGATGGGTCAAGTATGGTTTGACATTGTTTTCTGACACAGACCAGGATGTCTCTATCTACATTATCCATCATCGCCCCTGTGGGCCCTGTGTTCTGAGGCAGCATGTGCATCAAGCACACAAACAGTCCCTCTCTACCCCTCTCACACGAGCAAACCATTGATCATAACAATTTCACAGTAGACTGGTAAATGGTGTCAGAAATAAGGGAGGAATGCACTGGGATTAGATGACTCTGACAGTGGCTTCATGCCAACAGTTCCTAAAAATTCTCCTGTGATGGTAGAAGATAATCAGACTAAAACTAATATTCATTTTGCTGTAGTATGAGCAGAGTGCTTTACAAACTCATGTCCCACTTGATGGAGGTTGAGTATGGCACAGTGATGGGAAATGAGAGATCCAGGCTATTTTGGGAATAACAGTCATTTTGTATTTTAGAGCCCTTTGCACTCAGAGAGGAAACTGGCTCCATTGTTCGGCACACATCTGCACTATGCATTATTTGTGTGAAGAGATATTAACTTTTGAAAAGTGTTTTTCCATAACTGAAAATGCAGAAATCACAGCAGTGGGTCTACAAAACTTAAAAACAAACAAGCATCATGTCAAGTGAGAGAGGAAAAAAAAGGAGAGAAGCAGAACAAAAAACAAATCCAGCACAATCTTACTCATCAAACCGCTAAAAAGCGTCAAAGAGAACATCTTGGATTATTACCGCCTTAGAGAACAGAGACGCATTTTGAAAATGATCCCCCCCACCACACACACACGCACACACACACACACACACACACACACACACACTAATCTGTAAACATGCTGGAATCCTTGTTGTCAAAGGAGAAATCCTCAAATCATCTTAGTGCATAACAGCCTTTTTAGCAAAACTGGGTCGTTTTAGTTAATTTACCTATTGCACTAGACTTTTCATTTCTTTCCAGAGGCAGTTGCTCAAACGGCATTTCTAAAATTGGAAATGAAATCTGGACTAGCAGCTTAACAGACGTGCAAAAGACACATAAACCAAACCTCTACAGGGAGGGAATGTAGAGTGTTCAAACATTTGTCTGATACTTTTGTATGGGTGACAGAAAGGATTGACATCAAAGAAATGGAATGGAGTGCCAAAACATGCACAATCTAATGTAAGAAAAAAAGATTTGATATGGAGTATAAGAGGATTCTCATCATCTGATAACAAAAAGAAACTGGTGCACAGCAGCTACTTTAATTATCTCAGATCATTCAGTAGAGAGAGGACTCTAAACTTACACACTTACATTCAGAATGAATTCAATCTACAAATCTGCCATTCAGGAGCAGTATGGTGAGAACAGAGATGCAGAGTGTTCTGCAGGCCATGGCTCAGTAAAGTACCACGCTCAGCATGCTTTCACTGGGAGAGATGGGGGAAACATAATGCCCATAAGCACATAACACAGTTTCAAAAAAGCTTATGTTAAATGTTTAATTAAGCCACAATCACACTTTTTTAATAATGCAAAACTAAATCTCTGAAATATTTGCCCGTTTTTCAATGTACCTCCATCCTCCACAACGAAAGGCATTTTCAGATAACCTCAGTGAGAAGCAAAGCCGTGACCCTCCCTCAGTTTGCTGACAAACTCTCTCTGTATATTTGCTTTAAATTTTAATTGGGCGGTAAATTATTAAGAGTGTTAGAGACTGGCTCAGACTCCCCAGGCTGCAAGCTGGCCATGCAATAGCACAGCAACAGTCCATTCATATGCACGGGACCCCTCCCTGTCACCATGTTCGCTGCTACAGAGCCACGTTTGGTTAAAACATGGTATAATACTCGTCTGATGAAGCCAGTATCGCAGCGAACACACAAAAAAATGTCAAATGTTTTGAGGGAGAGACTTGTGCATAAAAACTGAAATATACCACATTCTTGTTTGCTGTCTTACACCTGGATCAGACTACAGATGTCTAACTTGATTTTGACATTATTTCGTCATCTTTGACCAATTTCCAGCATTGTGGCCGATTGTGAATGGCAATTGGCTGTCTGTGTAGTGTGACATGCTAAAAAACCTGTTGTACAGCTCTCGGATGCCCGACAACACCCCAAATGTCAAAATGTTTTTGTCTTGATATGTATAGTGTGACATCAAACTTCCTAAGTGTTGACCAATCAGGTGCTCTCTCCAGAGCACATGCAGGACAAACATGACGGAGAGGAGGAGGATGCTGAGGTTGCTGCTGGGCTGTGGAAATAGTACCCCTGCCTATTTGACGTTTTCTCAAAGGAGTTGACCGAGTCAAGAAAGACTGTTGGAGAGAAATAGCAGAGGCAGTTCATCAGCTTGGCAAGTCGCTGTCATAACATTATCACCAGTCCTAACTACGGGAATATGCCATTGTTAAAGTAGCCTATTTGATGTGGCCAACACAGCCAAGCCTGCTCCTTGTAGGATAAATAACTATGGAAATAAAATTAGGATATGTGAAAGTCGTTGAGCCTGTCCTAATTGTTATCTGGATGCTACCCAGCGGATGTATAAATAACAACCAACTGTCAAAGTTTTCACTGCCTCTTGTTTTTGCTTTTAATGTTATAGCACATCCACAGCCATTTTTTCTTTTTTTTCGTTTGTCTGTACACAAAACCACCAGAATCACGCACAATGCTTGTGTGAGTTTGATTGTCAGTTGCTTCACCCGCCCCCGATGACATCTGAACTTGTGCATGATTGTGAAATAAGATGTGCTGTGATGTGTTTAGAGTCCCTTCAATGAAAGTAACAATACCAACATTTCGTATACCAGTTTCATGGCGGAGCCAGTTGAGTGTGTTAATGCTTGTAATGAGCAGGCAGCCTACCACGGGTGAATGCAGGTGTTGTCGTGTTGTAAAGTGCTTTGAGCGGTCTGAGGCTATGTAAATACAGTCCATTCACCATTACTTACAGACACTGTCTGGGCAAAGGGAAATATGTGCAGCTTTTAATGAGCATTTTGCTGCAGCTGGCTACCTCTTTGATGAAATATGCTCAGGGTCTACTAACCTATTGTCCCTCAACAAGGCTGGGCTTTCAAACCTATGTCTTTCCCTCAGTTTGTTCTGCATCCTTTTTTCTTCTTCTTCAGTTGCTGATGCTGTTAAAACATGCACTGTGCAGCTCGTTTGTTGACCTTTTAAAGGCTTTTGACATGGCTGACCACTTCACACTCCTTATTAATCAGATAGTCACATGAACTCAAACACCTTGTTGTTGTTTAGTATCTACCTTTCAGACAGACAGCATTGTGTGAAAGTGGGCAAATTAAATCAGAGTTCCTTTCTTCCATCTTTGGTCCGGTGTTATTCATCATATACATTAATAATATATTTTATGTCCATCAATTCATAATATCGTAATATACATTTTATGCAGATGATACTGTTTTGTACAGTGTTGCAAAATCTGTGAAGTCAGCCATCGATAATCCGCAACTCAGCTTTTTTTACTGTGTACTCAGGTCTTATGTATGAATGAGATTTCGATGTCAATGTGATTAAGTAAAGTGTAATATAACCGCTGTGAGTTCTTTGGGCCATGTAGGAAGTGACTTCTTGACTTTGATGGGATTGAGTAAAGTTTGCAGTTCCCATATGTGGCTGGATGTCATCAGTTGGGCAAGATCACCAAAGATCACAACGAAGATGGGATCTTCCCCTGAATCTGCTTAAGGGCAAAGGCCCGACAACGTTGGAGTTGTCGTTGGTCGAAAGCCAAGGGTACCAGGGAATATGGGTTGGGAAAGTGATTGGAGATTGATATTAGGAAATAGAGAGGACTCAGAGACTTCAGGAGATCGCTATCTGAAGGGTTGTGAAGGAGCTTTTGGTCCATGGTTGAGGTAAGCATTTTCTATGCAAGTCTACCATCTATCACAAGGCATGTGAAAACTGAGATGCAGTTCAAAGTTTAACATAGCACTCAGATCCCAAAAAATTACCATCTTCAGAATATGATATTAAGATCATCAAGCAAATCATCCACTAAGAGTTGCACAATTTGTGCGTCAGTGAAATGTTGTAAATTCTGCATCATATATACTCTAAAAAGCCTAGTAGGGGCATTTTCACATTTCTCCAGTGAGTTGGGCATTCAGGCTCACTAAATTTGGTTTAGTGATGTAGCAGCTCATAAGGCGTGCCAAGCCCGGTCCACATAGCTGGCTGCTTTTCGATACACAAATAATGTACATCGAGTAGGGCCCAGACTTCCTCAAGAGGGGTCTATGAACTAACTATTACCAGCATCATCTGAGTAATAATGACTATCCTGATATTGTTGGGATGCTTTGGGGTGGGAATAAGTTGCTGTTTGAATAGTGACTGAAAGAATGAGATCTTAGTAACAAGATGCTGCAATCAGTTTCCTTTTCTGGGTGTCTTGGGGAGTTCAAAGTATAACCTCTGCTTCTTTGAGCTGAAAAGTGCCAGTTGAGGTGGTTCAGGAATGCGTTAGAAAAGATATCTACACGACAATATTGAACATGCTGTCTGCTCATCCATTAAAAATCTATCCATGGGAAAAATGTGTACCTAACATTTTAATCATTGGGACCAGGATTTTTCCAAGATTTGACTTTTTCATAGCTCACAGGATCCATAAAGACCGTTTTATTCATGAAGCAGTGTTCTATTGGTACAGAGCAAGCATCAGAGAAGACTGCCTTTGTTAAACCTCCTACTTCTAACGGTACTAGACCAGTGCCATGGCTGATGAAACAACAAGGTGTAAATTATGGTCTCTGCATCAGGCATGGACTGGAAAGACAGAATTTTAGCGATGTTGTGTAGCTAAAACAAACCCTGCTGGGTTCCTGAGTGATGAAAGGGACTGTTATTGTGTCTTTCGGTGGCAATTAGGCTCTCCTCTGCTGTGCTTTGAAAAGTTGTCTGTGATTATTTGTGTATATGTGTTGTGAAAACAGTTGGTTTAGTGAGTGAGTGCTCTAAGGGTTTGACTAAATATATTTTACAGTATGTGAAATAATTAAATTGATGTTTGTTATATATACATTTATGCATTATATCAGACCAAAGTGTAACACAAAAACAGCTCCTTTACAAGTTTTTGGTCATAAGGCCCAACAATATGGGCATTAATTTCATTCACGTTATATCAATAATTGAATCTTATCAACTTCATACTGTTAAACCAGGACCTTCAGTATGTGGATCAAGTAGTGAGTCAAAAAATAAAGTGGATCAAACTTAGTAGACTATAGCTGTTATTTGAAAGCGTCAGATACATTGAATCAACATTTAGATAAATGTAAGCATAGACTGGACTCTGTTCTGGCAGATCCTCAATAGAAATATATAATATATTGAGGATTTAACATGAGTCTTGCTGTATAAATCTACAGCATAGGCTTTGATTTATAGTTCAGTGTCTGATTTCACTGGTTCACATCATCACTGCACCACTTAACTGGTATTGTAATTGATTGGGCTATATAATGCTTCGATGATATTCCCCACAGTAACTGTGTCAGCATTGCTTCATTCACTTTGTGACAAGTTGCCTGTTTTACTACAGAATATGAGCCGATTTTGTGGAGTTGTATTTACCGTTGTTTCATTCACTGTGATAGAGAGTAGGAGTTGCTGCGAGCAGAGGGTTTGCAGTGGGATGTCTTTGTTAGATGTGTGTTAAGTGTGCTTTTTTTTTTTTTTTTACTTGATTCATGTTGCCTTGAGGAGAAAACACAAGCAACTCAAGCTGACCAATCACAGAATCTCTGTAGCCACTATCCAACACATATCACATCAGCAGCATAGCTTCGATGCCTGCACATGTAGCAGCCTTATGTATGGCATAGCCGCGTAAGACAGAGGTATAAATTCAGCTTCAGGTTTACACTATTGAATACTAAGTAATTGTAAGTAATTGTAGCGTCATGAGAGAATGGGGGTAAGCATATGAGATATAAACAGGATATTCTTACATTTCAAATCAGAAAAGTTGATGTACTCCTCTGTATTCATCAAAAGCTTGTCAAAGGTTTACGTGCAGGGGATAACATGCTTAATATGATAAAAAATATTGTTGGTTGATCAAATAATTACTACTGAATTTGTAATTGTGATGGTATCACCATGGCTCAGTACTTTTACTAACGCTGCGGACCAACGGCTGCTACAGTTGTTTTCCCCCCACTCCTCTGCTGCATTTTTTAAATATTTTAGAAGTGCCGGTATTGGAAGCATATTTGGTGCATTGTATGTTAATATTTGGGATGTCCAGCTCCACCTGCTGCTGGTGTGTTTGTCCTACTAATGATGTATTCATTTAGCTACTTTTGACTTTTTGCATTTGTGATCAGTCGCAAGAGGCATCAAGTTTCTGTTGTGCTGAACTGGTTGTCTGAGTACAACTCTCAATTTCGCCTGACATAAAAATGTAATGTACTTTATTTTTCTTCTGTAGAGTACATCACTCAGTGACCCTACACACCATTTCAAAAGTAGTAAAATTTGTGTTTACGTAGACTCATCCTAGATTGTTTTGAACATGCACATCTGAGCACTCTCCATTGACTTGTTTTACTGGTAAGTACCATGCTTTACCCTTTCTTTTATTTTTCCTTGTTTTTTTCAGTTTTATTGCTGTTATAAGTGCCCCTTTTCAATTCAATCTGTTCGGCTCATTCCCTCCACATTGGCCACATAGTTTCTCTACCTTAGATTCTCTCAGCTCAATCACTTCGGCACTGATGGCAATCATCGGGGTGCTCATTTTAACAAGCGAGGACACACTTGCTGCAAAATGGCTTTTGGATAAGAAGCAGCTTTTAAAGGTACAGGCGTTTACTAAGTCACAGTCACTGAGGGAAACTCATGTTGCTGTTTGAGGTAAAAAGCTCCTCCTGATACCCTCATTAATATGGAAATTTAAGCCTGTAAGTGCATCCTCACACCATTACAGAGTCATCAAGTTCCTTTTTACACATTTTGTTAACGGAGTGTGAAAATGACAAAAGAAATTGAAACACATTTAATGGTGGAAAAAAAATATTCCACATATCTTTTGTTTACAAAGAAAGACTAAAGTACACTATACTAAAATGAATCTGACCCACAGTCTTTCAAAAAGTCTTTAAGATTAAAGTAATTTGCTTTCAGAATGACAGAGTCAAAAGAAAAATGCTGATGAGATTTCAAACTGTTTACTTGCAATTATGACCAGTCAGGGATGTGACTAAATTAATTTCTGTTAATTAAACAAGCTCAGCTTTGATTTAAATGCACTTTTATTCTTCTATAGTTACTCATGCGAACTCTTGGTTATTATATGTATTTCATAGCTAATGTGGTGAGGAAGGGTTGTCACCTAGACACTGTCTGACATTTGCATTTAGAATTTCAGTTTATGACAACCTGGTTCTTGTTTTTGTAGATTCAGCATAATTTTATCTACTCACCAAAGTAATTGTTGGGACAACTCGGAAAGCAGCAAAATCACAAAAAAATAGGTCCAAGGGGTCAAGAAGGTCAATCCAGATTACCTAAAACACTTTAACTGGAGATACAACTGTTCTAATAATCCCTCCTGTGTGCTCACTGGGTACAACAGGTCAAAGCTGAAAGCGGAAGAGGGGTTTGTAAATGAAAATGTGTGATTACTTATTTTTAGTGCTTTCGCTGTACTTCCAGATCACAGAAATAAACTTAAACTAACTAAACATAAAAACACTTTGTCATAAATTGGAACGACCCTTTCAGACAGACATTGACATAGATTTCGTTTGTCACCAGAGACTTGGGTTTTTAAAGCAAAACCTCTTAATTCGGTTTTGAAAAACATCTTTGTCAGCAGTAGGGATGTGCCTATGATAAGCGTTGCCAATAATGTTACAATAAACATTAACACAAAATGCATCAGAACTTCCTAAAATACTTCCTGAAACAGCACATGAAGTTTTCCTTCTACTTTTTAAACTCAACCATGAAGCCCACATTGCATCTACTGCTACAGTACTTACAACAAATCAGCAACATTAAAAACATCAAAAACAAAGCAGGTTGATTGGTTAAAGTTTAGGTGAGGTCACTGGATATTGGTTTGACTATAGTACATTTTCATACATTAAAAAACAATTAAGATATGTCAAGGTGGAATGTTTTAAAAGCACTCAACACAATTGCAATGATCTGTGGTAGCACTGTTACAGGAGCAGGTGTACACAGTGCAGACAATGCAGCCACACTGGGGCCCCTGCTGCATAGGGGCCCATGTCATGAGCTGGCCCCACCTGATAACAAGTGGGCCACCAGCAGAGCTGCGGTGACAATTCTTCAAAGCAGCAAAAAATTGTACCAATTTGTGTGGTAATTGAATTGAAACCCTCCCGTCAGTGTGTGTGGGGGAGAAACAGCAGGATCGGCCTGTTGGACTGCAGGAAGCAGATCGCAGCGCAATCCTGAAAATCGTGCTGATATTTGTGCTGCTGTGATGCATAAAGTAGGTCGGATTGGGTGCAGGTGTTGATTTACATATATTTTTGTTGTTCGGGCAGGTGGGTTGGAAATCTGAGTGTGTGCGTGTCTTCAAGGGCCCCTCATTATAGCCTGTACTGGGGCCCGTCACTACTAACTTACGCCACTGCACTGTTACATTGGGTGGGAAGAAGCCACATACACCACTATATACTTAAATGACTGACTGGCTCATCAAACTAAAACTGTCAATGAAAGTAGAAGCAGAAATAGGTAGGGGTATTGTTGCCACTATTAGGATTCACTGTGTTATACTGTATAGTAAAGCCAGCACACAGCAGACCTACAGCAATTTAAAAAAAAGCATTTTTCATACCCATACATAAAGTACATAAATGCATTTTTAATAGTAGAAAAGAAAAAAAACAGAAAGGAAAGGAACTAAAATGGAAACTTCATAATCATCATCATGTAAAACAATATATAACAATAATAAAGCCTACCATAGCAAAGATAATTTCAAAAACTCTACTGATGAAGTTTTATTCAAACTCACTCACTTCTGCAAACCCTCCCATGTCTCACTACAGCTCCTGTGGGGAAAATAAGAGATTAGATTATCTTCAGATTGCACTATAATTACCTGTTGATTTGGAGATTACAAACTGGACATCTCTTGATCAGCAGACACTTTATCAGAGGATTATCAAGAAGCAATCAAACAAAGGCCAGTGTCTCTCGGAGGAGAGATCACACCAAAGTGAAAAATACAAAAGAGAGACAATTTATCTTTGCTCCTCTTTTTCAGGATGTGAGGAAAGTTTAAACCCTCCACCATTGATCAAAACTTTAATATATGCTAAGTACTATAAAACATAAAAAAGGTCCAGTGTCTCGGGTTTTTTTTTTTTTTTTTTTTTTGGGGGGGGGGGGGGGGGGGTGGAAATCTACTGGCAGAAATGGGAAAATATATATATATATATATGAGAGTGACAGAGGGAGGAGAGGAATGAAATAACACTATGATAATTGTTTCATTTGACTTACATTTGCATGAGAAGGTTGGAAGGAGAGCAGGGATGCTGTAGTGTGATTGTACTTTAATAACATTCTCCCCATTAGAAAGGTGTGATGGGATCTTTCCATTATGAGCTATAAAGCCATGTTCCCTTTAGGTTCTCACATCCATTTATATGCAGATGATGTCCATCCTGTATCTGTCCCTGTCATAATTGGGCCTACAATCTGTAAAGGAGTGGAGTACACATCCCTGTTCTTATCACTCAGAGAGGAAGTGTGTAAGGATGTGTGTGCACTGATGTGTAGCTACAGTATATATCCATGTGTGTATCTGCATTTGAATACATTTATGCGCGTCTGTAGCTCACTGGGCTCCGTGGAGAGACACAGAGTGGCAAAGCAGAGCCTTCATCTCATAGGCTGGAATGACAAAGCAGGCACATCTCAGATGTTAATTTGAAAATGAAGGATATCTTGCATGCTCTTTCTTCCCCACTCTTAAGATACTGAGAGGACTCTCGATATATCTGAGGAATGCTGGGACTAAGTTTATCTGTTAGTCCCCTTGAGGTTGCTCTGTTTAATTTCAGTCCCTCTTCTGGCACTATTGATCCATTATCACAAGAATTCATTTCCAGGATAGACAGCTTCTTAATATGTGACCTTATTTGCATCAAGGTTGTTGTGTTTTATCAGAGACAAAGAAAGACACAAAGAATTTCAGTGGAGGACTCACACAATCTAGATTTAAACTTGCATGAAATTGTTATCAAATTTACTCTTTCCAGATTCAATATCACTTAAGCAAATGCTTTCACAGGCTGCTGTTGAAAATCAATAGGAGGTAGTCAACCCTTCCAAAGGACACGCAACAACTGCTTGATACAGTTACAGTGCGGGTGCATGGTTAGAAAAGACACCTTCATTTCCTCAGCTGTAGCCTTTAAAACATTTCATGTAGAGAAGTTTGGTCCAATCAACCCTAGACTTTGCTGCATGAGGAAAGGAATGGTGGCCTATGGGAGTCCACTGTTCATGAGCAAGTTATTAAACTTTTATACATGCTTGGTTGTGAATGATAACCTTTTCAGTGGTCACCCTGGATATTTCTATGCATTAATTACTTCATGATTTAAAGAAGTCAGTCAGAGCCTTCACAGGTTTTAAATTATAAAGGTTTGGTTAAAAGTTAAAAGTTAATTATACAACTTTAATTGGTTTCTTCCGCTTAATATCTGAGTGATATTCTACGAACAGATAACTCTTAATCATATGAAATGGGCATAGATGTAGATTTCAGTATGGATGGCAGGGACATGTTACATGCCCATTCATTTTAAGGTGCTACTAGTCCCTGTCAAAATCTTACGTTGGGTAACCATAGTGACGAGGAGGAGAAGAGATGCTGAGGTTGCTGCCATTAGGTGAAACAACGAAAGAGAGGAAAAGTTATTTGAGCTGTGGCAACCGTAGCCCTGCCTGTTTGACGTTTCCTCGAGGGAGAATGACCGAGTCAAAACAGAAAGTGTTGGAGAGAAAGAGCAGAGGCACTTCATCAGCCAGGTGAGTAGCTGGCTGTGCTGTCATAACATTATAACGCCACTCCTAAGTCCAGTCCTGCTTATCATTACTAATTCCAGATCTAATGTTAACGTAGCCTGCTTGATGCGGCCAACACAGCCAAGCCTGCTCTTTGCTGAATAAATAACTATGGAAATAAAATAACGATATATGAAAGTCATTGACCTGTCCTAATTGTTGTCTGGATGCTACCCAGTGGATGTTTAAAGAAAGACCCAATGTGCCCAATGTTATAGTGCATCCACAGCTGTTTTTCTTTTTGCTACAAAAAGCATCACACACACAATGCCTCAGTTTGACAGTTACTCCCCCTTCCTTCCCGATGACACCTGAACTCAGGCGTGATCATGGTACAAGATACCTGACCAAGACACGGCAAGAGTTTGACACTGATCATTAGATTTGACACGGCGACCATTATTAAATACAAAAAAATCATGTTGCTTGACCCCGGCCTCAGTCTATGAACAGCTGTCAATCTGAAGAGGCTGCAATTCTAGTTTAAACATTTCAAATATCGGATAATATAATAGTCATCAGTACTTACACAGGATGTGTTCATGCATGAGCACTGAGTGTAGGTTACCCACCTTTTTGCAGCACAACACATTACTTTTGTTACTTGTTTTAAACATAAGAAAATGGGGTACATTTACACGCATATATCAAAAGAAAGGCAACCTGCTACGTAACCTGGGTACACAGCTTGATTAAAATAAAAGCATATCTGTTCCCTAAGACATGGAAGACAACTGAAAATGCAGTTGAAACAATAAACATCTTTGTTTGCATATGTTACTATACTAAGCTTGATTAGGGGAACCAAACTTACAGTAAAAGCTTTGCTAATGCGAATGTTCTGAATGTTGCAGCAGCCTGTAGTTCAACACTTACTTAAATCGGAAATCAAAAAACAAAAAAAAAAAAAAGAGAGAAAAATAGTTCCATCTACTACCAAAATGCAAATATATAAACACCTGCGGGCACTGATTCTCCTGTCAGGTGCCGTTAATTCACCACAGAAGAGGTTGCAACAGGATGACATGATTGAAAGAGTGCCAGTCAAAGCTCGAACTGTCACAATGGATGAGCTTGTAGGACCCAAAAGCAGAATGGTAGACAGAAATCAGTGCAAGCAGTTCATTAGTACAATACCAACGGTCAAAATGTTCAGTTCCCTAAACCTTGATCTGGTCAGCTGACGAGTAATGGCAGGCGAAGGAAATCAGGGAGACGAGGCTGGGAGACTTGTGGCAAGAGCACAACAGGAGCCAAGGCAAAACACCACATAGGATAACTGACAACCTGTAGAAGACTGGAGGGAAGGACCGGGGTTTATATACTGTGAGCGTGGATTGCTTGATGAACCTCAGGTGTGTAGGTGGGCTGGCAACAGGAGGGGAGCAGGTGAACCACACCCAGTTCAGCTCCGGCACTGACAGAGATACACTGAGAGGGAGAGAGTGAATAAACAAGAATGCACATCACATTTTGCTTTTATTTTATAACTTTTCTACCTGAGCCAGTGTAAAACATGTTCACAAATTTCATGTTTTTCCTAATTGCATTTCCATCCAGATGTTTCTATGCACAAAGAGAAAATGCACATAAATACAGGTGGATAGAAATGCATCCAATGACATAAAAAGCTGAGCTGCAAGCACTCTGATGACCTCTGATGTTATAGTGAAATGGCTGGCCCTAAGTGCCATGAGTGGGCCATTAGTTGATTTAAAAATTGAGAAAAAAGGGGAAGTTTTTGAGATAGTTTAAAGATAAAATTAATGTTGGAGCATTATTTTGTATGAAGCACCATTAGGTGAGTTTTGCAGGTGATGTTTTTTTAGCTGCACCAGCTTCAAGGTTCCCAGTGCTCCTCAGAGTTTAGGTTAGCCAGCCGTTGGTAGCTGCTGCTTGTCAACAGGATGTCCACTGTATAGCTGACCAGTGCTGACTATCATACCTGTTATGACCAGCAGTTCAAAAAGATCCAAATGCTGGACACTCAACTCACTCAACCAAACCTGAATCCAAACAAACCAAACAGGAAGGAAGGGGCAAAATTCCACCCCAAAAAACAAACAACTCAGGAGATCAACCAGATGCCAGGACACATGGATGAAACTTTGAAGACATGACCGATCTAGGGTACTGCTGAAGGCCGGCAGCAAAGGCGGAACCCCTCTGGAGGTCAGGCAGGAGGCTGGCAGCGTAGGTGGAAGATCAGGACCAGAGATCAGCAGTACTTACTTACTTTTAATACTGAAAGTGCATGCTTTCTTTCAAAACTCTGAGTGTCCTTGAATGCCTGGAGAGTTGACAAGAAAGTGCGTCAAATCCTAGAGGTAACAATCCCTTTTAAGCTTGAACAATGCTGGAGCTGAACGTACAGTGGGGTTGCCTTCCCTCCCTAACCACATTACTGAAAAGCTGAGAATTCTGCATTCTTTCTTTTCTGTCTAACTACTGGGAGCGGCCTCGTTGTCAGGGATGGCCCTATGGTTAGCCACCCTAAAATAACATTCTAAGCATTGTTCCTAATAGAACCTAAAGGAATGCCTAAAGGTCCCCATGTCAAGTGTTCCAAATCCCAAGCCAACACGGGGAGGGGGCCTTACCTTAAAATGGTGAGGAGGACTAAGTGTGGTTAGTGAGTGATTCAGCTAGATCTTTTGCTAACTTTTGGTGAAAAAAAAATGAGATGGTGCTTAATAACAATTCAAAGAAGAAAATAATCTAATAAAAATTTCTAGAGACATGGCCGGTGTCCAATAATCAGTCAAAAAACAGAGTGGCATGAAGCACCTAAAGTCGAAATCCCCAGAACACCACGCTTTGAATCTGTCTGGCCTTTATATACTCTTGCACATTCTGTGTACATGGAGTGTTGCCAAACCATTCTGGAAACTACCTAACATACACATGAATGTAGTCATTCTCATTCAAGCCCCTCCTTAGATTGCCTGTGTAAATTACCAGGTACAGACATACACTCTCTATGAGCGTAATGCAAAAACTACAAACGAAGACATAAGAGTAATAAAAAAGGATGTATGATGTGTAAAAATACAAAGAGTAACATGACAATGTTACTCTACAATGCAAAGAGGAGGACTACATATGGATATCTGAGTAAGTAAAATATGACAAACAGGATAACGGATATGACTATGCCTTGAATACATGACTCAGTGAGGGATGGGGGCACGGACCCATCTCTTAGGGCCAGAGGTAGCAGTACTCAGGTGACAGTGAAGGCAACTAAGGAGAGCAAAAGTTGTGCAGCAGAGGATAAGAAGCTTCAAGTTTGCCCATGTGGCTGGCAGAAAATAACATCAATCCGAGGCCTTAGAACTCATCAGGGAAGGAGGAAGTGTTTAGCGGTGGAAGGGCAGAGTGGCCGCATCGACCAGTATTTCTTGAGAAGTCAGTCGAATCAGTCGGATGAAGTCCAGCGACAGGTAGAAAACCACAGTTTGCAGGATATCAGTAACACTATCCCTGGAGAGGAGGAGGTACGGAGAGGGGATGCAGTTGGCGTTGAGGTCAACAGGCCAGCCAAGGAGAGAAGCATGGAGCAGAAGGCTAGAGTTAGGTGGCCGAGGGCTAATGATAGCAAAGAGTGGGAGGCAGTTGATAGAGATTTATCAGTCATATTAAGCAGGCTTAGAGGAGATGTAGTGGAGAAATTGGATAAAATTGGAGATGTGATCTACTCCTATGGTCGAGAGAGATTTGGGGTGCTTGTCAAAAGGAAAGGCGAGAGGGTGCAGGTCGGCAAGTCTAGGCGGCAAAGAGAAATAGAGAAGTTAGTAAAGGAAAGGAGGCAGTTAAGAAAGCAGTGGAGGAAGGCGACAGAAGAAGAAAGGGAGGGAATTAAGGTGTTGCAGGAGGAACTGAGAAGCAGGTTAGCAGTACTCAGAAGGGCAGAACACCTTAGGGAGAAGAGAAAGAAGAAGGAACGTGCAAGGTCAGCATTTTTTAGGAACCCCTTTAATTTTGTGAAAGGCTTGTTTAATCAAGAAAAAGGAGGGCAACTTAAGGCAACGAAATCAGAGATTGAACAGTATTTGAAGTCGACGTATTCAGATTCAAAGGAGAATAGGAACATAGGTCTTCCACCTGACATGCCACCATTAGGGGAAGTGGAGCAGGAGATGGATGTGAGCCCACCTAGGTGGAGAGAAGTTGTGGAGGTGGTTAGGCGTGCAAAGGCTTCTTCGGCCCCAGGGCCTAATGGAGTCCTCTACCGTGTCTATAAGAGTGCACCTGGCATCTTAAGGACACTATGGAGATACCTGAGAATAGTTTGGGAGAAACAAAGTATTCCAAGAGCATGGCGCAGGGCAGGAGGTGTCTTCATCCCTAAGGAGAAGGAGTCATCGGACCTTAGCCAGTTTCGGATGATTTCTCTCCTAAATGTTGAGGGAAAGATTTTCTTTAGTATCGTAGCACAGAGGCTGGCTAATTACTTGGAAAGGAATGGTATGATAGATACGACAGTGCAAAAAGCAGGGATACCAGGATTTGCGGGATGCTTAGAGCATACTAGCATGATTTGGCACCAGATTCAGACAGCTAAGAGGGAGAAAAGAGACTTGAATGTTGTATTTTTAGATCTGGCTAATGCGTTTGGGTCAGTGCCACATAACCTTATTTGGAGTTCCTTTGACTACTTTAAAGTGCCGGAGATAGTTGTTAACTTGGTGAAAGCATATTTCCAAGACATCAGACTGTGTGCAAGTAGCGCAGAGCTCACAACAGGCTGGCAAAGATTGGAGGTTGGTATTGTGGCAGGATGTACAGTTTCCCCGCTAGCTTTCACAATGGCTATGGAGGTAATTATTAGGGCTTCCAAGTGGGTCGTAGGTGGGGAGAGACGGCAGAATGGAATGCGTCTTCCACCAATTAGGGCTTATATGGATGATATGACACTGCTAACTTCAACAGTGCCATGTACAAGGAGGTTGTTAGATAAAGTCAATCAGAATCTCAAGTGGGCTAGTATGAAGATTAAGCCTAGTAAATCAAGGAGTATTTCAATATACAGAGGGAAAGTAAGTGATAGGAAGTTTGCTATAGATGGTGAGGAAATCCCAACAATTAGAGAAAAATCAGTTAAGAGTCTAGGACGGTGGTACAATGTGGACCTGAATGATGTTGAACAGGTTGTGCAATTTAGAAAGGATGTTGCAGAAGGGCTGGAGAGAATAGATAAATCAGGGCTCCCAGGAAAACTGAGGTTGTGGTGCTTGCAGTTTGGCTTGTATCCTAGGTTAATGTGGCCAATGTCAGTATATGAAGTCCCATTATCTGTAGCAGAGAGAATGGAAAGGCTAGTTAGCTCTTATATTAGAAAATGGTTGGGTGCTCCCAGGTGCTTAAGCAATGTAGCTTTGTATGGGAAAGGAATGCTTCAGCTGCCAGTATCCAGTCTAACAGAGGAGTTTAAATGCACTAAGGTTAGGACAGAACTTTTATTATCTGGGAGTAAGGACATGTTAGTTAGCAATGTGGTTCCGAATCCTTCTGGGGGGAGGAAATGGAACCCAAGGGCAGCAGTGCAGGAGGCAGAGGCAGCTCTTAGGCATGCAGAAATAGTAGGAAATGTTCAATTTGGCCGGGGAGGCTTGGGGCTTGGCCCAGGCAAACCAGTGTGGAATAAAGCAGGTCTAAAGGAGAAAAGAAAGCTTGTAGTGGAACAGGTGCGTAGGCAGGAGGAGTTGTTAAGGGGGGCAAAAGCAGTTGGTCAAGCCAAACAGGGACAATGGTTGAATTGGGAAGGTGTTGAGAAGAGGAAACTTAGTTGGAGGGACCTGTGGAATATGGAGGAAGGCCGTATTAAATTTCTGATAGGGGCGACATACGATGTGCTGCTACCCCGCAGAACCTAAGTCTCTGGGTACAGGGCGGTCAATCGTGCCCACTCTGTTCAGGTACAGCAAGAGGACATGCATGCCTAACCCAGCGGGAGAAGAGGTTAAAGTCTGAACAAGACACCTCTCCTCTGCTCTGCTTTCCCCGCCCCATCTTCTCGCTCTGCCAATAGGAAGAGAACAAGGAAGAGGAAGTTTAGATAAGGTGGGGGTGTGGCCAGCTAGAGTCTCTCTTTGGGACCATGCGGCCTGTTCAGGTGAGTTTGCGTTTTAAGATACAGAGTTGGCTTGTTTTTGATCTTTTTGGTTGTTTTCCTGTTTTGTTTGCTTCTTGAAGGAAATGTTAGGGTTTGTTTTCCTGCTTTGTTTGCTTTTTGAAGGAAATGGTAGGGTTTGTTGCTTCTTGAAGGAAATGTTAGAAGAGGCTGTTAAATCTAGTCTGTGGTTTAGGCCTCCACCTTCAGCACCCTCTAAATTTTCCACCCCCTACCCGAACAAGGGTCTGTATCCAATCCCTACTTTCATCTTTTGACTCTACCTCTTTATTTTCTACCCCCTACCCGAACCAGGGTTTGTATTCCCACCCCGCTTTTTTGGTGCAGTTGGTGAGAGGCAGGTGTAGGTGATGGTAGTGTGGCAATCGGCAGTTACATGTGGCATCTAGGCCTGTGGTAGCATTGTAGCAGCTAACAATAGCTGAAGCGGTGAGAGTGTGATAGTATCTTAGCAGTTAGTATTGGTAGCTAGCAATTAACATTAACAGCATAGGTGAATCTAGCTTTATTGTCTTCTTCTGTTCCTCTTAGCAGGTAGCGGTTAGCACGTAACATTAGCTAAATGGTAGCATCGGAACTGTATTGTCTTCTTCTGTTCTTCCTAGCGGTTAGCATTAGCATTAGCAATAGTTAAATGGTAGCATCGGTACTGGCCACTACCTGGAGCATCTCTGGGTCAGTTGAACGTGGCGGTGCTGTTTGGATTGTGTAGGAGCAGTGTGAACTGGCACTAGGGGGGGTGACTCTGGGACGCCGGAGTTCACTGCCTAACCTCCTGGAGGTGTAGTGGGACTAAGATGGCGAAACACTGTTGAAGGGAGGTTTCCACCTGATGACCCCCAGAGACGTGCTAGGAATCACTGCTCTTTGGCAGGTATAGAGGCAGATTAGAGCTCCAAGGTTCTTCACTGAGAATGAATCCTCTTTTTGAGCACAAGTATCTTGTGTTTAAATTAACTGAGTACAGGAGTATATGAATACAATCAAGATAAATTAAAACCAGGAATATGTGGAAATCAGTAAATTAAACATTTATGAATAAAAACTTAACCAGCAAATTTAGGGATTACCAGCAAAACTGTATTAAACTATAAATCATAATCTGAACAAAATCACAACATGAATATATAGGATAAGTAAGTATGTTGTGAAATATGTAGAATCTTCAAAGTAAAAAGTAAAACATGACTTTGAACTCAATGACTGAATCAATAAATGAATAGTGAAAAAGTGATTTTGGAGATTAGCTGAGATGCTGAGGTCATCTGAAAGCTAATAGTTTACAGTGTCAGTTTTTAATTAATTCAGCAATACTTACATACTTTTACTTAAATAACAATTTCAGTGCAGAATGTGATGAAACAAAAATGCATGGTGTCACTGGAAAAGAACAAGCATGTATGTGTGATTTTTAGCTCCACAAAGGTTAAAAGTACAAATAATTGAACCTGTGTCCCCTCTCAAAGCAGTTAGCTTTTTAGTGGACAAAGGCTGAGATAATCAAGTTGGAGAGTGGGACTTGTTACCCCTGGGCTAAAATCAAGCTTATTCCACCAGAATGTGGCAAAGTGAAACATGAGTTAGCCTGGAGCCAAGAGCCTGTTCCTAAGGGTGTGTGTCTATCCCTCTGTCTGTTGCAAACGACAGTAATTAATTGAGACAAGCACAAAGACAAAAGCACTGACTTGTTCAAGATGCCACCCACACAAACAGGCTAATTACTATTACAGAGCACTGCTGTTGCCCCTAGCAATGTTTAGAGAGAGAAATGAGGGCAAATGATGTTGCAGAGTTAAGGAGAAGATAACACTGAGGTCTGACCAGGATGCCAGATGCTCAACAAGTCACGTGATATCATTACTACTTCCTGCTTCCTGCAAGCACATAGTAAACGTCTTCATAAAGACAAACTGAAGCACAAAATATAAAAAAAGGTTAAGAGTTTAGTTCAGTCTTCCTCAGAGTGGATGTCTTTATGTATCTGTTGGATCTGATCCGACATATAAAACCAACAGGATTTTTTTTCAAGGTCCTGAAAAGGACCTGAATACAGTCAGTCCAGATCTGAGTAGACATCATCATTATGACACACAACATGATCAGAGCTGGCAGGTCAACTTGATCCACTCTGGTATTAGACATAATGCCATATACACCTGCAGACCAGACCAGACCTGCACCAACCAATGCAGCAAGACCCTGCCAGACCTGATCAAAGTGACAATCATTTTGTCTCCTGTAGTGTAATAAAAACAACACATTTAATAACTAATGGCATTAATTTAATGGCAGCTGCACTTCAGGCTCCAGATCAGATCAATTTGGTGGCATTCATAGGTGGGAAGCTGGTGAGGGATTCTGTCATTTATTGATAAATTAGCACAAGCCTTTGCATCCTCCTGGTGTAGCTGGCAGCTCAAAATAATAAAGTTCTTTATTTGTTGAATTCCTCCAGGATTTCTCCTGGATCCCCGCAGTGTAGTGAGTGCTTTGTGGTGACAGTTTGCATTGTATGTCTCTTGAAGCTGTGCAAGTTGTATGGGATGGAAGTGTAGGTTGGTCCAGAATGAAATATCGACAATATTAGATACATTTCTGTGGAATTTGGACATTCATGGTGTCCAGAAGATGAATCCTAAATATTTTGGTGATCCCCTGACTTCCTATGTAACACCACCAGCAGGTCAAAAAATGGTCTTAATGGGAGCTTCCTGATGACCAACCTGGCCTCTCAAAATGGGCTTGATGAAAGTCATATCATTGTCCAAGATTAGAGAGCGGGGTACCCATGACCTTTCCTCAGGGCCGTTGTCTACCCAGTCCACAAGATATTGTAGTCCTCCATGGCGGCATACGTCCATGAGACGCCAAACTGTGTAGGCAGGTTGATGATTAATCAGCCGAGCAGGAGGTGAGGGTCTGGCCAGAGGGCAGTTGGTGACAGACTGGAGGCAGAACTAGTGAGAGATTTGTGAGCATATTCTACCCATGGAAGGTGGGTAGACCAGGAAATAGGGTTGGAGGCTGTGACACACCATAAGGGGGATTCCAGGTCCTGATTCATTCATTTATTGGTTTATTTGGACTGGCCATTGGTATGTGGGTGGCAGCCAGAGGACAGACTGACACCTCCAGTGCCCAGCAGAAGTCCCTTCAAACTTGTGAGATGAATTGTGGACCTCTGTCATAAACAGTGTCTAAAGGGATACCATGCAGATGAAACACATCATGATAGTACATCTGCAGTCTCCTCGGCAGTAGAGAGTAGAGAGTGCAGGGATAATGTTTGTAGTTGATTTCATTTGAGATGGGCTCACATCTCCCACACAACGCAGTAACACTATAACCTGGCCTATAAGCCAGGAATTAAAGTCATCATAACAGTAAGATATTTGGCAACAGTGCAGCAGTGATGACTTGGGTCTGTGGAAACCTTCCATCAGCAGCATATTGTGGTTCAGTTCATCTCATTTCCACTGGATGTCCACAACTTGCAGGCTCACTAAAGGGCATTCATGGACATAGTGGGCTTCCTCAGCGTTGTTGATGTAATTGATGGGAGAGTTATGTTTATGGGAGAGTTATGTCAATTGATGTAGCTTCTTATATAAGCTGGCCAACAATCACCATCAGCCATTTTACCTCCTTAATCAAATCGATCACATAATAAATTTACCAGCATGGTAGCAAACATAGGCAAACAAATATAACAACTATCAGGTTAACAGGTTACTGCTCACTCAGGCCTGTGTTTTCAAACATTTTGTCTGGTTTCCAATTTGTTCAACAGAGATGTTTGTTACATAAAACAGTATTCATAATTACACCATGTCTTGACTAAATTCTACAATCAGACATATTAAGTTCACTGTCTATAATCTCTAAGAATGCCATGTGTTTTTATCAACCAATTACACCTTTTAAAAGTTTGCATTATACCTAGCAACTGGGTCAACCACGCCTCCTCACTAAGGTAAACATTTCAATCGCTTCCTTGCTCAGAGTTGCTCTGACAATTTTCCTAAAACACTCCTGAGCTAGGACTCCTTCCTAGAAATCTTTAGGCTGAGTTAGGAGAATGTTTGTCAGTACAGCCCCAGGAGTTCAACAGATGTGACCAGTCATTGATATAGAGGGAGAACAGCAGTGGGGTGAGCACACATCCCTGGTAGACACCAGTACTGACTGTCCGGGTGCTGATGTAGTTGATGGAAATTTAGTATCCCCCAGCCTCACCTGCTGCCTCCTGTCCATCAGGAACTTTGTGATGCACTGACAGGTGGGAGCTGGCATAGTGAGTGACCAATGTTCATGTCACGTGTGAAACCAAAAGTAAATGCTGACTTGTTTTAACTTGCACAACACACTTGATTAACATCACATACGTATTGACTTGCATGAAAAACAAACGTACTTATTTGAACCCAAACCAAACCATTTCCTAAACTTAACCAAGTAGGTTTGGTGCCTGAACCTAACCAAACTGCAACCCCTACACAATGTTATCCATGTGTTTAAAACTGCAACCATTTCACAACATTAAAAAGTAGTTACTGGATGTAACCCCAGTAGGTGACGTAGTAAGCAGTATGTTGTGTGATATCTGTGTCGGATTGGGTCAGGGGTGTGAATGTTGGCTTATTGTACATACAGTAAAACACATTCAGGTCTTCAGCCAGTTGAAGGTTGTCCATAGTATGGGGGGATGGTTTCCTGTAGCTTGTGATGTCCTGCAGGCCTCTCCACACTGACTCGGGGTTATTTGCTAAAAATCTGTTTTTCAGCATTACAGTATACCTTCTCTTTTCTCCCCTGACCTCCCTCGTCACTGGGGTTCTGGTTGTCGGGGATGCTGTTGTTGCTATATGTGCAGAAAGTTTTAGTTGGCACACATGCCCACAAAAACTGATATAAGATGTCACAGTGTCAGTGTGACATCGTATATCAGCTTCCTGTGACTCACCACTGTAGCCTCCTGTGATGATTTAATTTCTTTGAATTTAAATTTACTTTTCATGTGGGGGTTCTTATCATGTGTCCACCGCTGTAATACTCACACAGCCATCTTGCACACAGACCGAAATACACCCTGCTGCAACTGTGTCACCATGTTGCCTCAGATTCTATTTTCCACCTCATCTGTCCCAAATACTCAGACGGTGCCCCCCCCCACTACTACCTCCCTTTCCCAATTTCATAAATGGATGTTGTTGTGAGCCATGTCGGCAGGGTGGTGGACTGAGATTATGGCCCCTTCTTACCCCCGCCTTCACTATGACTGAGACCTGCTGCCACCACACTGAGCCACTCAGCTGAATAGCCGTTAGCTCACTCTCAGTACAACAACAAGAATAGTACATGTAGTGGTGATTGTGTGTGTGTGTGTGTGCGCACGTGAGCATGCGTCTGAGATTATTTGTTAGTGAAGATGCAAGGAGAAAAAATGTGTATGGTTAAATTGTTTCGTCATGGATGTATAGAGCTTGGTATCATAATTTCTTAGAAACTGGCTGCACACCAGAGTTTGATTTTTCTCAGTTTAGTTATCCTTCATTAGTGACAGCCATTGTTTGCGTCAATGCATTGTTTCAAAGGATTCATGTATGGGCTTCAGAATAATACATTTCTCTTCCAAATTTGCTGGGCAGGTCTCTTCCAAGTTTCAACAAGTCCAGTTGCCCTTGATGCAGTGCCTCTTGTATACTTTGAAAGGACTTGTAATGTTTTGGTGTCCCTGGCATTTCCACCAGCACTATTAGCAGACCAATTTTTCCACTTGAACACTATAAATATCTAATGAAGTAGATTGAAAATACTAGAAACATTCAAGATAACATGCACATAAAAAGGCCAGATTGCATCACACTCAAGGGCCTGGAGTATTAGATCATATTTTCTTCTGAGCTAAATGCTAATATCAGCATGCTAACATGCTTACAATGTCAAGGTTCCTTTCTTTGTCATTGTACAACAAAGGGTTGCACAATGAAATGCAAGTTGTAGTCCCTTTATAGTACACAAGAAACACCATTTTGTGAAGTGGAGAACATAGGAAAAGCTGAGGAGTATCAGAGCCTGAGGAAAGAAGCTGCTGTGTAGTCTGGTGGTATGGCAGCAGATACGTGTTTATCGCTAAAAAGAATCAGTACAGTGAGAACACTGTTAACCATAACTGATGGAACTGATGGCCAGAGATATATAAAAAAAAGAAAAGAAAAAAAAAGATGTAGAGTAAATCTGTAAAGATTGTGAAGAGAAATTCCAGGATTTGACTGTGTTGTAATATTAGAGTTCAGATGGTCATAAAGGTTCCTATGATAGTGTCACAGACATGGTGACACTTTGTGTTTCCAAAATGGGATGAATTTGTTTGTCCAACTAATGCTCCTGGGACCTTGCTCTCAAATTTATACTTTAACCTTTCTGTATGAGAGCCTGGGCTGAAAGCCTGTCAAGTGAAATGGTTCTTTTACTTTCTTTTGTTTGTTTTGTTCAGACATAGATAGTCACAGGGGAGTTGCTGTAATGTGTCATTCCATTAGCATGTACTCACAATAACTTGGACTCAGTTTGCCAGCTACTACGCTTTTGTGCTTGCTCACTGCATTTTACACAGAGGATATTGACACCCAGAAAAAGAAAAGGAGACTAACATTTAGTTCCCAAAAGTCTGTCAATTTATTTTCATTTAATCTGATCTCAACAATAGACTTCAGTGTAAACTACAAAGTGTGGATGGCAGAGATCAGGTTGCAGCTTTAAAATAGCCATTGACAGTTATTGTGGAGATGCACTCTCCGTGACAAGTCTGGGTATAAAATGGATCTCAACAACCTGAAAAATATGATCTACAACTACAAAACTACAGAGGAATGACAAATAAAAAGACAATCCAACATATCTTAGTAAGTTGTTCCACCATGAGGCTGGTGGACAGGGATGTCTAACATGTTACTCCAAAGTTTCATGTTCAGTTGGGTTGAGGACTATGAAGGCCAGAGACTGTGAGACTGTGATTGTCACACTCATTTAAGCAACCCAGTGAGCTCTTGAGTCTGATGAGTTTTTGTTTGTAGTAAAACAAGAAAATCCTAATGAACAGGAACACTGTCTATGGGTTTTATTTCCCTAAAACGAGGCAAGAGCAAAAGAGTAGATTACCGCCCATCAAAAAGTGCACAACAACTACTTTTGTGCTATAACTGGCTTTGCACTGGCATCAGTGTCCCTTGGGCATATCAACACAAATTCAGTACATACTGGATTTAAGGAAACTTTTCCGTAAGTCTTTTAAAGTTTTTAGCAATGTTGATCAGTCTGTCCATCATTTTGGTCAGACGTAGTATACCTTGTAAGCTACAGGACAGACAACCAAAGGCTGTGGATAATTATGGCCTCCAGAGAATGATTACAAATGTGACCCCTTGACCTTTTGCTTAGTGACAACCTCAGATCAGATTTTCCACTTGCACAGAGATAACGTCAAAATTTAATGTGATTGTTATGGAGTACTGCACAAGCCCTTCTCGGTGAACTTTTCCCATTGTGCCATTCTTTTGTTTGATTCCATTTCATTGCATGAGATTAATATTTTTGCACATGGTCCCACACAAATATTTGGGATAATAATTTGCACTTTTTGAGGACTTTAGTTGGACTTGTAGAGAGTCTGGTCTGGAGACCAAGTTTACCAGCCATTCAGGAGATTATCCAACGTCAAATTACCGCATATAGACACAACTTAGATAAAAAGCATATATATATTTATTTGAAGATTTGAAGATAGATAATTTTTTTTAGACATTTATATTTTTTACTTTTTATGTATGTTTTAAAGCAAGACTTGATTTGATGCACAAATTTCAACTGTGAATTCTGTTCAAAAAGGTTTAGAAAAATATACCATTATCATATATCATTAATCTGCGTAAAAAATGTTAGCAGGACAGATTAGCTACACCCAACAAGACCAACAACTCAGGCTGAATGAATCGAGTGAAAAAAACAGCTATTCAGCCTGATGATTCAGCTGGAGAATTGGTTTGGTTTTTATTTAGAATTGTTAAAGAACAAAAGAATCTTATATCCTTGAACTACATTTTTTTATAAGTTTTATCGTGTGCTCACCATTTTACTGAGGGACCTGGGTTTGTCAAGATCGGTGTAGGATAATTTTCACAAACTCCCTGTTAAATGTCCAAAAAATAATCAAATAAATCTGCCAATTCAACATTTGTGACTAAATAAGGTTCATTAAATTGTTCGGCAGTTTCACAGCTCTAGTCGAGGTTATTATGAACTGTACTGCATACCCTGAATACCAGTTCAATGAAAAAAAAATAGAGCTAAATGGAGCTCATAACGATTATGTTTCAATTTCCTCTTATTGCCATTCAGCAAAAGAATCTAACAAACAATTTTGACCCATGAATGAAATGGTTTTTAATGAATCAAAGTAAATGTGAAGGAAATGAATATGCAAAGGACAATTAAACTCAGATCTCTGTGCTTCCCCCAATATGGCTGCAATATGCTGTGAATTAGCAGTTAGCCCTGGGTGATCATTAACCAAGCCCCCTCTGCAGGAGGTTGGCACTGACTAACTTGGTAAGAGAGTGTTGCTATTTAAGTTTAAACTGTCCCTCTGACTTTTCTTCACCCAAGTCGAACCATGAAATAATCATTATTTGTCACATTTCATTGCCCTCATTCAGACACAGAAACATGTACAGCATTTATTAATTTCACTCTCAAAGACAGCTGAACTAAACTCTTTGTTTAGTGTGTCCAACCAGCACAAAATGCAGTAGCATGACTCTATTGCGGAGGAGACTGGCTGACACTAGAAGTAATGGTCATCTAGAACAAAACAGACTGTGTGTGTGTGGGTGTGTGAGACAGAGGGATGTCTTTGGGTGTCATGCAGGGAATAAGAACGCAGCCTTGCACCAGCGACTGGTGTTTTTTCTAGATGCGCTGAGGTATTTTTCTCAATGTGCCTAGGAAAAGGCCAGTTTGCATCCGAGGTGCATTGAAAAAATATCCTCAGTGCACCACTCTTGTCATCATGGTGACTCATTGTGTGCTGCAGTGGGAGGAGAGGTGCAGTAGAGGGTGTAGCAATGCCAACCCAGCAATGTACTGCAATCTTGGTGCCAAGAATGAGTGTGTTTTGCTGTCGCTGCTAACCTGCTCAGAGCAAGTCAACAAGTCAGCACACTTAGATTCCAAAATATTTTGGCCACTTTCTTTGTTGAAGACGCACCCATTTATACCTCTCTAAAATCAGCTGGCTCTGTTTACAAATGGGCCACAATCTGATGGGACTAATTGGACGAGAGGCATTCTGGCGGGTATAATGGAAGTCTTTCATTCTTTCAATAGGCTACCTTAAACTCTATTTATTTAACATGGCACAACAGAGAAAAAGGTGGTTCAAACATGTCTATGTCTGCTCTAGCAAACTATTTCCACACTGTTGACTGTAGTCGAGCATTGGGACGGACAACCATGTTTCCTTCTGCCTCCAGCTTGTGCTGCATGTATGCTGCTTTAGCACCCCACAGTGTACAGTGTAAAAGTCATGTATGACAGCTATGACTTGTCCACAACAACCACCCACAGTGCCTCCAGCTGCATGTGCTGTACATGCATTGCCATTTCTTTATTATGGCACTGTGCTGTAACCACAGATGAACGATGAGGCTACAACAATGCACAGTGTTGAGTACTGGCCCTGATTGTTGACTAGTCGATTACTCTGTGCGACCCTTCGCAACCCACTTGTTAAATTTTGTGTAACCAACACCAGTCTAAAATAACCTGGTGCTTTGAGGATAACCACACGACCACAGTACCGCAGTTGCATGATGCCTACCATGGGACTGAGCTCATTACTGTCATCACCGCAATTTGTATTTGATTATTTTTTGGCTTTTGCTTTTGAGATCAAAGCTGTCAAGCACATGCCCAGTCAGGAACACAGCCTCTGATTGCTCGACAAGTCAGGAACAAAGCATCCGACTGGCAGACAGACTTAACCCAAGGCATCATGGGATTGACAGTGCATCGCTAACAGTAACAATGGATAAGTAATGACAGAAGACATTCAGTATTAGATTTATAATTAGGGATTCATTTTACAGTCCAAAAAAAGAAACTTCAGTTTAAGGCTGGATTACAAAGCTTCTTTTTGTTTGTTTGTTTGTTTGTTTGTTTTTTTGGTTTTTAGCTGTATTATTGTACACAGAGCAATGCGGGAGAAGGATGTACATGGAGGACAGCATGACACCAGACAGCATGTTGAGACTGGTCAAGTCTGGTCAAGGCTACTCCAGCACTCTCTGCTCCGGTGATGAGTGTTAGTGAAGTCCAATAAGCCACTTTTGAAACAGATGATGGAACAACCTTCTTCACTGGTGTCCACTGCGATAGCCTGTCAGCAGCCTGGCAGGAGAGACGCCTCGTTGTGTGCTGGGATTTTATAACTGAATTATGAGTATGACGTGAACTTTTACACATGCAGCAAGCAACAAAGCACCACAAACACTTCCACTTGTTTGACATCAGCCTTCACCTAACAGTTAAAATCAGTCTTCATGCTTACTTTAAAATGAACAAAAACAATAACAGCTTAAATAAACCTCAAATGTGCTTAGCCAAGGGCTAAAAGCATTCTTAGACCCCTCTTAGCTTGAAAATCAACAAAACAAGGGTCTGAAAGGTGCTAGTGTGAGATGTAGCTAAAGTAAACAAAGTAATCACACGTTATTCTAATGTGTAAATGTTAGTTGGGTGTTCCAACATAACCTCCTTTCATTGTTAACCCGGGTTAACAATGAAAGGAGGTTATGTTTGTCCAGGGGCAACTCTTAACCCAATCTATCTTTAGCCCGAGCCTTCACAATGCTGTTTGTGAACACCTCTTTAGTTTAAGAAGGTTCGTAAGATGCAATTTACATCTTGTCATCTTAACCTTTAGATGCTTTTGAGAAAGAAGGGATCTGAATGAGTGTCAAACTTTTAGTTCTATGCTGTACATTCAGAATATTTTACATTTTTCCACCAAGATTGTATTTTTGATTCAATGGTATCTTCTTATTTATTCTAGTATTACTTATTAATTGTATTAAAATATAAACCTATAAAAATACGTATGTTCTTCACAACCAGAGTAGGGTTGCAAACGTGCTAAACTGTTGTCAATTATTTGCATACAAAAAATTAATACCACTGAACCTCTTCACCTTGATGCCAATAAACTGGTAATATTCAATAATGCTTGTGATAGATAAAAAAAAACTAAACACAAAGATTGTGTTGATGAGAAAGACCAAGAGATGTGAGGAATTATGGAAAGTAAATCTAACATGCAAATATAGCCTGCCTCAGTCATCTGGGGGAGCTGAGTACCAGTGATTTCTGTGATATAGCCCTATTTGTATCCTTGCAGCCTTTCCAAAAAAAATACAGCAACATAATATAAAAAGATCTGTGAACGTGTATTGATGAACCACGGTATTTCCAGGAATTCACAGAAAGTTTGCATTTGTCATTCATGCAAGGTTATGTTTTTACATGTGTTTTTACACACTGGCCAACTCAGATTAAACTGATACTAAAACTGGAAATTGCCAGTTCTGACAATTTATATTCAAACTAACCGATGTAGGCAGTACCTGCCTCATCTGGTGAAAAATACCCCAGGAAAAAGCACTGATCAATCATCATGTCACAAAGAAACTACAGGTGACATGCTTGCCAGGTGAACCTTAAAATATACATGCAGCCATATATCATGAGCATGACAGGTACATTAGAGAGAGGCACAGAGTAAGAGAAAGTCTATGTCAAGTCAGTCCACATTCATACATTCTATCAAAAACACACACTTTATTTCCTTCTGGCCATCAATGCTCGCCTGACTGAGAAAATATGAAAAATATGAGCTGCATTTACATACATTCATGTAGGGTAAGGTTATACATTCAGTCCTGCTATGGCAGGAAAGCTCCCACGAATACAGAGAGGACCCAGGAAGTGAGAAGTATTGCAGACAGATGTTGCGGATTTTCAACCTTATCTCTATATACAGTGATCCCTCGCTATAACGCGGTTTACTTTTCACGGTTTCGCTACTTCACGGATTTGCACCGTGCATTGTGTTCTGCATTCTGATTGGCTAAAAAGTCACTCTGCTTCTTCTCTACCTGTGCGTCAATAACATTGCAGTTTAATATGTACAGGTACGTAAAACAGCTTGCCAAATTTACATTACGTACGTGCAAATTCTCTTGCAATTTCGAGTTTCTCTAAAACCCATAATGTCGACAAAACGCTCTGGACCGACAAAAGCACCTGCGGCAGGGCCCAAAAGGCAGCGGAAGATGCTATCTATCGCAGATAAAGTTAAACTTCTGGACATGCTAAGGGAAGGTAAAAGCTATGCGGCTGTAGGTCGGCATTACGGAATTAATTAATCTTCCGTTCGTTCCATAAAGAAGGAAGAAAAAAATATAAGGACAGCAGCAATAAGTTTTAATAAGGATGCAAAAAAGGGTTGTAACTGTCCGCAACAAGACCATGGTAAGGATGGAGTCTGCATTAGCTCTGTGGATTAATGACTGCAGGAAAAAAAACATTACGTCAGGATGCAGCGGCTCAGTCTGAAGAGCAGTGAAATACACCTGAGTCACTATTTGTCTGACTGTACTTTGTATTTTTTTCATAATCATTTTTAATTTTCTCCCGTTTAATCCAATTACTCGGGTCGCGGTGGGCGGTGCTAATCTCCGCAATTTGAAGCCTTCTGTTCACATTGATGATTAAAATTATTATTTGACAGTACAGTACAGAAAACAGTACAAATGCTTGAGCCTGTAAAATGGTTTGTTCTCTCTTTTCAATGTATAATAGAGTATTTAATTGTATAATAATTGTAAAAAAAAAAAAAAAGGTTTCTACTTCACGGATTTTGCCTATCACAGGTTCTTTTTGGAACGTAACCCCCGCGAAAAACAAGGGTATACTGTATCCGAATTAGGGATATAGTGGGACAACAATAATAACGGGTTTTCTCCATGTCTCTGGGGTGCTGCTTTAAAACATGTTGTTCTTCCATGAGCCAGTGACGCCATTAGTTCTCAGAGGAGAGCTTGGATTGCTAGTCTCGCCTTTGGGTATCCATGGAGCATGCTCTATATGCCACTCAAAAACCCTCTTGTCTGACTTGTATTTCAAACTAGATACAGTTCCAGCAGTGAAAATGGCATAATTTAATATCAGTACTCCCATTGAGGGAGTATTTATTATTATTATTATTTATTATTATTTTTTATCACCTTATGATATCTTTGGCCAACAAACTAATTACTACAAGCTAGGATGGAAACAGCAACATTTTCAGGTGTTTTCTGAACACATTTGCACATTTTGCATGGCTTCTTGATACCCAGAGAAATTCTATAGCTGGTGTGGGGGCAGCATTTTTTTTGTTTTTCTGTGATTTAAGAAACAGAGCAGAACACTCCTCAGGCCACAGGGGCACCATGGCAGCCCAACATCACAGAGAAAGGACTTCACAAAATCTTGTAGTCAAATTCAAGAGGATAGAGCACAGGAGGAAAAACAATTTTCCAAATGACTGTGGATTACAATTTGGAGTTCATATTCTTTCTAAATCACGCTGCTGTAACAACGATGGGACTCTGAACGAATTTGGGAACTTAAAACGGATTTACAGTATAAGTGTTAGACATTCCTTTAGTAGTTTTCTGATGGAAGTAAAATGTGAATGGTTAAGTAACTACCATCATAAGAGGTTCTTAAGGATTACTCCAGCCGATAGAATTAAACAGACCCTTGGGGCTTATTTCTTAGGACCTAAATTTCATCCTAGCACCATATCAAGTGCACAGATCATTTAGAGGAGAGCTGCAGTTAATGAGCCTGGCTGTTACCTGAACCCGACCCAAGGGCTATTCGGTCGGATGTATGCAGTTAGAAGCTTGGCGCGTCTTCTCGCCACCAGCTTAAACAATTCACAATTAGGTGAAACCTACTAGGGTAAGTCTCTGTATGGTTGAGGATTGGGACCCTTAAAACGGAGAGCTGGTCCAGTGACCTATTACAGGAGTACCTCAGGATCTCGACAGTACTTGCCCACAATCTCAATGTCCACACCCTTGATGTTCACCGGTGTAGTCTGTGGAATATTCTTCGGAAATTTAGCACCATTTCTTTTGTCTTGCTGGCGTTTATGTGCAGGTGGTTTAGTTTACACCGTTCGATAAAGTTGGTGACAGCCTCCCTATATTCCAGTTCGTTCACCTGTGATACACATCCAACGATGGCTGTTTCATCTGAGAACTTCTGGAGGTGGCAGCTGGTTGTGTTGTGTCTGAAGTCTGATGTGTAGAGGGTGAAGAGGAAAGGAGAGAGTACAGTACCCTGCGGAGCCCCGGTGCTGCAAACTGCCACATCCGACACACAGTCACATACTGTGGTCTGTTGGTGAGGTAGTCGATGGTCCATGCAGCCAGGTGACAGTCTACTCCAGCTCCTTCCAGCTTCCACCTCAGCAGTGATGGCTGGATTGTTTTGAAAACACTGGAGAAGTCAAAAAGCATGACCTTCACTGTGCTCCCAGTGCTCTCCAGGTGGGAAAGAGATCTGTGCAACAGGTAGAGGATTTCATCTTCTACACCAATGCCTGGTCGATATGTGAACCGCAGGGGGTTCAAATTGCTACTCACCAGGTGATGGAGATGGTTGAGTATAATCCTCTCCAGAGTGTTCATCAGGTGGAAAGTTAAGGCTACAGTGGTTGGGCACCCTTGGATGCACAGTCTTTGGCACTGGAACCACACAGGATGTTTTCCAGAGAGCAGGACCTCTCGCTATGGAGCTGATGCCATCAGGGCCTGCCTTCATCCTCCTGAGCTTTTTCCTCACCTAATCACCTGTTATGGAGAGACCAATAAAAGTCCAGTGTTTTATTGTCGTACTGAGTGAAGGTGGAGAGAGTTAAAGACAGTGAAGTGTGATTGGAATCTTCAGAGGTGAGGAGGAGCGCCTGGGGAGTGCGATGTCTGCAGCTGCGAGACTGCAGTGTGTAGGAGCTTGCAATGACGTGGGAGAACAGCTAGCAGCTCAATGTCTCTCATGCAGCACTGCTCTTGAACACTGACGTGTCCTGGGTTACACCATCTGTTGTTCACAAACATCGCTATGCCCCCACCCTTCCGCTTAACTCCTGGTGCAGTCTGGTTAGCACTGTTAGCTCTTCCGTCTTATTCTGGAAAGATCTTACGTTCCCCATAATAAGAGACAGCATAGATGGTTTATACCGTCTTTGCTCCAGACCAAGTCCAGAAAAGAATAAAAAGCAAAGCACTAGTCTCACCAGTTGTACATCCGTAGGAACGCATGATTTACTGAGACTAGTGACGGAAAACAACATGCAAAAAACACAAGAAAACATTTAAACAAAGAAATGTGGTCTGAGCTGCTGTAACAAGCTGCCACTCATGCTAATATGGTAATCATACAACATTTATAGACTTAAATTGAATTAACTGCTATGAATGGCACACTTGGTTTATGTTTTTTTTTTTTTTTATCTTTGTATCCTTTAAATAAGTGTTGTGAACTAAGCAATTTTCTGATGTGTCATGATAATCATTGCGGTATCTAATCTAATCTAATTTAATTGATGAATCGATGCTAAATTGCCACACCTGTGTGTATTGTCATAAATAGTGATGGCTGCTCTGGCATTGTTGGAGACCCTCATTGATGCAGCATAATTGTTCAAACAGGCGAGTTTCATGCTGATCACCAATGCAATTGTTTTTTTGCAAGCAAAAGGACTAAAACACATTTTAAATATGTTTATTTATATGCCTATGAAAATGGTCATTCTTTTGTGTGTGCTTTTTAATTTGTGGCAGTTACTCTTTGATCTGGGGACTGTTATCTGATGACAATGTAGAGGGAGGTAAAAATAGCAAGAGATGCATATCCATGTTCATCTTGAAAGCCAAGGGTGCAGCCAATCATGCTAAAATATTTTATCAGTCTGCACTGTTTACTGCACACAGGAGACTTTTGTACCCTGACTTTAGCCCAGGCACCAGTTCTCCCACCTTAAAACGGCACCAAGAATGGGGAGATGTTTTAAATTTGAGAAACAAAAGTTGCCCCCAGTGCTGTCAGTCTGTCACTCTTAAGTTTGTAGAATGGTATAGAACAGAGAGAACAGTAAAACAAGAGTAGCAAGACAGTCATGCACAGATTATACTGCTGAACTCAGGCAGACTTAATTTACAGGATTGACTAAATTATTCATGATTGTGTGGGATTGTTTTTGTTTTGTTTTGTTTTGTTTTACCAAGAATGCATAAGCACCTACTGTCTTTCTGTTGCAATGTGTTGATGATGTTAGTTACTAGTCTCCCATATGAGTGTTTTACCATTTTGGCCGCCAATAATGCTTCAATTAAGGTCTCATTCATAAATTAATAATTTGCTTTTATTGCACACTTGACTAGACTGGTTAAGGACTGATTAGGAGACTGAAAGAAGGAACAGTATGTATTTGTCTGTTCTGCTCTTATTCCTCAGATGGAGAACAGTGGTACTTTATAAATCCAAGAGTAACAGATCTGCTTTGCTGGAGATACAAATTAAAAGGGAAAAATAACACCCAGGAATAAAACATACAAGATAGAAAAATAAAACTCAGGATAAACCACAATAACAAGGGAAGAGAAAAATAGGACTATAGGAAGTATACAGAGTAAGAGCATCAGTAAGAACAAAACCTGGGAACCATGGTACCAAACATTGGTTGGATGACCATTCCTATGGAAGCCCAGTATTCATGTCATGCTAAATGATGCTTTGACCTATCGATCAGCCGTAAGTGAGTATCAAGCAATGCTGTTATGAATCTATCGGGCCCCGTGACAGGCAACACCATTCCCCAGCCCCCTCTCTGACCTCTTTCCAATGGCATGGCTCCACCATGGGTCCATGGAAAATGGAGAGACCCCTAAAAGGTCTGGGCCTGGGTACCTACCAATATCAATCACATTTGCCCACCAGTTCATCATGTTGTCACCATCAGTGTAGAGGGGAAGGGTGGAATCAAAACTGAACTTTGCTACTTCCAGTGGCATGTCACACTTGGGTGGCACTTAGTGGCCCATCATCCTTGCTGGCCGCTTCAAGAGTATGCCAGTCTCTAAGTGACCTCTTACCGATGGGACCAGTACAGACATTGATTGAAGGGTCTTCATTGGCAGATTTTTCAGCATGTAGGCTGCTCTAGACAGATATGCAGTTTTCACAAAGATGGGAAACTGAACCAAGCTGTGGAAAACATCATCACAATAAAACAAGTGTATTTAAAATATTTTGTCTGGAGAAACTGATTAATGTTTGATTTACCATGTTTTAGAAATTTTTTTTATCCGGGTTACATGGATTCCATGCCTTAAGTTTCTCAGCTGCTGGTCAGACATACAGCACTTAGAGAGGCAGCATATTTTATCCCTGAAAACCAGCTTCTTTGGTGTGGTGTGAAGATGCTCAGCTTTGACAAAGCATGCTATTGGTCACCACTCTGAGATACCTGTCATGCAGCTTGTGAAAGGACTTTGGCTGCCCTGTGAATAATTAGGGCATATCGTTCTAAAATAAAAATCATTATACACGGACATGATATTACAATTAAACTGATGAGACCATACAAAGATTGGCCTATTCAGTTTATCAGAGACTGATACACCTGGAACACTCTCACATACTCCTTCAGGATGAGAAGGATGCCAAGACAAATGCTCTGCTGGAGGACTGTAATGTGACTGTCAGAACAAAACTTCTTCTCTACCCCTTCTTTTATGTCTTTCCCAGAAACACATGGAATAAAATATGGCTTTTTGTGCTACATAAAGTACATAAGAGGTTTAAGCTTGTAGGGGCTGAAATCTCCTTTAAATCGGTTTAAACAGTATTAGATTTTTTATTTTTTATTTAGATTTTTATTTAGATTTGTCCACTCACCAACACCATGATCCTTGTATATCTCTTCTAAAATTGTAAGTCAGGTCTGCCTGACTGAGGAAACAGAAGTAAGGAATTTTATGTGCATTCAACATTTGATGAGTACTGACGTCCACATCATATGCCAAAGCCACTGATGTACCACAAACAACTGTGGGTTGGTGCCTGGAAATGTCCATGAACTCACTGATCTCCATCAGACTTTTCTTTTATTCAGGTCTCCAACCTGTGCTTGCTCCCTTCCATTATGTTACATCATCATACTGACCATGTTGGCAAATGGGCTTTTATGGTGTTAGAAGAAGGTTGCTCGGACCATCTCCAAATGATCAGCAGTCCCCTTTAGGACTTCAGTGGATCTAAGGTCTTCGACTACAATTTCCTAGAGCTCACTAGAATTGGCAGCACCCTCTTATTGGAGCTTGATGTGCTCTTGTCCAAGCTGATTGAGAATGGGCTTGACCTGATGCTCTCAGACATCCTTTCTGACAAGGTGTGCCCCAGGCCTTGAACCATCTTGAAGGTAGTGCAAGTTACTTTCCATTTTAATATTTTTTAATGTGCGAAAAAACATTTGTGGGCAAAAACTATGAAACGTATGAAAGTGAAGTTAATGCAAGATACGTTAATGGCATTATCTTAACATCAAAGATTAATGCTACACATGAAAAATTAACATAGCCAACATAAGCTAGCTAGCTAACTACATTTTCACCCACGGTATGTGCAACTTCAACGGGCTTGTGGAGGAGGGTTTTTTTTTCTCAAATTGGAGCTCTTTCAGGCAGCATACTAAGTATTTGATTTTTTTGGTATAAGAAGTGTATAAGTTAAATTAGCTTATCTTATCTTAACATAGGAAAAAAAGGCATATGATAAAACATTAAAGATATTAAAAAGGCAGTGGTCTGGCCCATTTATAAACAGTCCATAAACTGGCTATAAACAGTTTGTCTTCTGACCATAAAGTTTTAACTTTTTTTTTTTTTTTTGTGCCATGTTGGCATCCAAATAAAAGTCTCTCGGGACCAGAACCTGTCACCTTATTGTAATAATTGTAAGAAAGTTGAATTATGGAACTTGCCCTCAGTGATCAAAATCAACGTTCAGTACTTTAAATCTACCATAGGTTCTTTGTGAGCCTCAAAAGGTTCTCATGGCATCTTTATAAAGATTTTTTTTTCTAAAAGATTTGGACTAGACCTTCTGTCACACTGTAAATGGTCATTTCATTGAAGCTGATACTTGCCTGGTGTTGTTGAAGAGTCATGTACTCTCAACATTCACAACACTCAACATTCACTCATTAATGCTGTAGTACCTTTATCCATTTGATGTGCAACCTGTGTATAGTCTGTGAAATTCAATGGAATTCTTGGCAGTATATTTTATGCCAATTTTTCTTATAGTTCTTTGCAGCTATATACATATATTTTTTATATGTATATTTTTACATACTTTTTTGTTGACATAAGCCCTTTGTATAATTGTACATATTTATAGTCCGCTTTTATTTTGTATTTTCTATCTTGTATTTCTCTATTTCTATTGCTATTTTTTCCCAACTGCCACTACCTGCTGCTTGTAACAACTGAATGTATATAAAGTGTATATTATCTTATCTTATCTTAAACACAGTAATCACATGGATCATGGCATCCTTTCATCCTTTTTACCCTGTCTTATCATCTCTTATACTCTGTTGTTTTGTTTAACATTCAGCCAAATGTAGCCAACACTCCTGGATGAAAAGTCTTTGTCCTCTCAGTTTCAGTGAGCCTCCTTTATTGATGCTTGGGCCTAATAATGAGGAACAGCGGAGAAAGAGAAACAACTGCATACTTAGTGTCAGAGGGCTTTCTTAGACTGTTGAGATTAGAATTAAACTAATGTGATTTTTTTTTTTTTTTTCCGGCCTGATATGAAGTCTGCTTCTCTCTCAGGGAGCCTCTCACCAGACAAATGGTTCCTTTGCATAAAACGTAGCCTTCTGTGACTTTGTGTTACATTAGAAAGCAAGTATGCATGGCCAAATGCCAAGCACTGCATATATTAGCATTCAGTAAAATCCGCCCTGCCTGCCGCATACATGGAACATTAGTCTGTTCTTTATCCAACATAATCTTAAACACCATTTATCACAGTGAAAGAATAATAGACTTCTGTGGGTTTCTCCAATGCCCTTCTGGGTTCAGATATGTGTGCAGAGCCCTGGAGAGAAGACAGAGGAAGTGTATTTGGTCTAATTAAAATGATTACAATGTGCTCACTCTATGAGGACTGAAATAAATAAATAATTGTAGCCTTGTAGGCACAGGTCAGTAGATAATGGAGAGGTTTTTCTGATAATTAGCTCTAAACGGTTTAAGTACAGTGCCCCTCACTGCCAGGCATGGTGGCTTGTTTTCTGTAGGATTTTCTCTTTGGGTCTTACAGCTGTGTGACGTTTGAACACAAAAAGGTATCATCACGACAATTATTATTTCAAGACAATGAAGCAGTTTCAATACACAAATAGCACCTGGTGGAGACAATAATAATTTGCTTGATGTACTCAGGACCTGGCTGTGTCGTTCTCCAGCTCTATCCTGGCTGCCGGAGCTAATCTGCTGCCATTTCAGCCTGTCTACATATTTTTGGTCTGGGTCTGGGACATTAGTTCCAATTTGGGAAAATTTAATAGTAAAGCATTCAATGGTATTTGAGACAACAGTGTGCTTCTGAGTTTATGGCCACAGTTTGGGGATGGCCCTCTCATGTTTCAACATGTCAGTGCAATCATATTGCCAGATAAAAAGATTCATATTAGACAATTCTGCAAAAACCGAATTGTTCAATTTTTCAGTGACAACACATGAGAAATTCTTTCTTTCTGCAATATCCGCATATAACAACTACAATAGTGCTAAAAGAATGGTTCAACATTTTGGGATCTGTCTGTTAACTCTAAAGCTACTACAAGCAGCCTTTTAATTTAGCTTAACGGGTATGACTATAACACTGTCATTGTATGGTTTACACCAATAAGATATAATGTGTTAATTACTGAGCTTTGGATATGCTGGTAGGCAGATTGTGTTATCTTTGGATGGAACCAGTCAAGCTGTTTCCCTCGTTTGAAGCCTTTAAACTCAGCTCACCGGCTGCTGGTCGTAGCATGTACTGCTCATGCAGCGTGCGACTTCAGGGAAACTGAATTATTTAGTTTTGGTAGAGATTGTGTGAGAGAGGTTTTGGTTGAACTCTGTGATCATTTTGGAATCTATAGTTGATAAAGATATTGTATTAAATTGCTGCATTGTATTGTGTTCTTGTTGTCACCATATCACCACCATTAACCAGTCCTATATACATACATGGGACATAAAATGCATATCCACTGTATGGATATATATTTTTTGTTACACCCACCCAAGTACCAGAGTATATTAATAAATACAGACAAAATCACGAGTCATAGTTCATAATCTAAAATATAATAACTTAAAAATGTTTAATTTAAAAGACATTACTCCCATGTGATTGATTCCTAAAAACATTGGACATTCATCATAAATTGCTATAGATTTCTTTAATACTCAAAAGTCTCATCTTGAGATATTGTTTACATACAGAATATCTCTAAGCTTTCAATCCTGTAAGTGGCAAAGTGTTGCATCAGCCCGAATGGAGCACTTGTCTTGCATTGTGTCTTCGTAACAGTGTATATGAGCCCCACCCTCTCAAAAAACAAAACAAAACAGTTACAAAACTTGTAAATTCAAAATAAATAATGACAACAGACAACTGCACTACACAGTATGGTTGGTAAATTCTGTATGGTCAATTTCTTACAAATGTTAGTTTGTTTTATGGTGGATAATGTTCACTAGCAATGTTTTCAAGCGCATTACTCTCACAGAACTCCCTCAGAGTCCCTTGGTTGTGGACACTGGCATCCACAATTTGTTTAAATGCAAAACAAGTGGTTTATCCAGAATTAAAGTCTATGTACAAATTCTCAAAATTATTCGGAACTCATAAGCTATGAAATTAGAAGTTTATAAGTGTTACCCCATCCTGCTATTATCAGAAGATAACAGAAGAAGAGGACGAATACTAGAAATAAATTCATTTGAAAGTAATGGACCAGAGGAAAGTTGAAGAAATTGAGTCTTTAGTGACTAAACCCCATCTTAACATCATATTCTAAGGGGAGCTGATGGAGTCTTGACACTGGTGGTGGTGGTGAAGGATGAAAAGCAATGGCTGAAGGTTTGGATGTGTGTCTTTGGCCTACATTCAGTCAATGATATGTCATTGAATAAAGAAGCAGAAATAACAAAAACTACAACACCTGGCAGGTAGCCCCTTGTGCAAGTCACACTTGGCAGCCTGTGGAGGCAATGCATGCTGAGAGCAGCGCAGTGATTGGAAAGATATAACGTCCCTTTGCAAGCGGAGGAGGAGATTGGCAGTCTTTTTTTTTATCAGCAATCAGCAAACAACTTAGGGTTAAATTTCCATGGACAGTGGCAGGACTCGAAAATGCAGCCAAAACAGACGCTGACAAGGACAAAGTGAGAAACAGTCATCACTTTTCATTACATTTACCCTGGGCTTGCACAATACATAAAATGTAAGGCTCATCATAGACAAGTCAGACGAATAATTAAAAAAAAAACCTCAGCTGCCCAAATATATATCGCCTTAAGTCAAGTGGCGTCTTATTCAAAAGCCACTGCCAAGTGTTCAAAAAATGATATTTACATTTATCTTCAGGGAATGGAAAAATAAATTGAGGCTGCATTGACAAGAATTTTTTTCTGTTGGTCTTTTACATAACATTTAAGGTCTAGATGTACACATAACAGACCTAAAACATCATCACAGGATATTAGATGCTGATATCACTTGTATTACAGAAACATGGCTGCAACACAATACACCACAAGATCATATTGCAATGCAAGGATGGAGATTCCACCATAAAGTAAGGTCTAAGTCATACAGTGACATGACAATTTTCTCTGACTAATGAAGAATAATTAGATTAACTTCATGTTTGTCACAGAGGATGGAAAGTTTGAGTTTGGAATTTACAAAGCAGCACAGGATATGGAATATCAATTTTTAAGCCACAAGAGTTTACAACAGATGAGTAGAAACAGGAGATGCATTAACCTTGGTGCCAAGCTGGATTTGAAAAGGCGATGCTGGTGTTGAAAGGGATGTGTGTAGACCATGAGACCATCAGGACAGCACAGCACACACCTGATGACTGGAAGAGCCACGCATTTAGACTTTGCTTTCTTTCCCTAGAAAGCTCCAATAGACTAATTACATATAACAAATAACATGGCAAGTGTCTGACCTGCAGTTATCTGTGTAGCTGTCACCAAGGCATATTATTTATTATTGGTATACATGGAACTTATATATAGGCTGACATTGCGTTTTACAGAAGGACAGAAATAACTTAATGTAGGTTATCATGTTTGCTGATTTTACAAAAGCTACAAGAGCTATAGCAACCTCACACATCACATTGTACAAGTGCGCAGGGCCAGTAATTAGCCTACAGTTACCCAATACCCTCAGTAACAGTAAGTGATAGTAACCAGATGCATTAGACAGGGTGAAAATGCCCTGATCTCTTCATTACTTTGACCTTTGAAATGACAGAGTAGGGGGCAGGGGTGGACAGGCGTTAGCCCATCTCCCATCACTTCAAGCTGCCAGAGCGGGTAATGTCACAAAACTTCAAATTCACAGCAATGTAACTGCTGGTGATGAAATTCAGAAAAAAGCACACCTTTCAACTTTCTTCAATTTTTTTGATGTGTTTACTACATTCCCTTCCAGTATCCATTGACAAGAAGTCATCCACTGAAATGACACAAGCCAATAAACAAGAAGCTGAAGAAGATGAATCAATGAGTATATGTAAAAAAGGCTAAAGGTTTGTGCAAGTATCTCACCAAATGAGAGGAGGGTTACCCGTAGAGCAACGTCAGTCAAAGTCATGCTTTTTGTGAAATATACTACCTGGATTTTAGTGTTTCACATGGAGGGAAAAGCAACAAATCTGCCGAGCATAAGCACACCGAAGAGGCACAGACACATGCTTCACCAATGACTGTATTTACATTATTTATGTTGTTATTTTTTTCATTTTGCCTAGTGGTGATTTTAGGATTCACTGTGTGTACCCTTGTCTACATGTTAGGGGGTATGTAGACAGTGCTAAGGACAGCCCTGGGTGGCATTCTGGAAAATGTCCTGTATTTTCAAATCCCATTCCTTAAATGATGGACACCATGTGGTAATATGGCATTTTACGCTGTTCTCACTGATGCACACAGATCTGACGTTTTTTGCTTGTTTTCATCTCTTCAGCAGAGAGTAAGATTCAGTGTGTTTTTAAGTCACATGCATCATGTATGACATAATTTATTTCCATTTCCCTGTCTAATTTTGCTTTTTTTTCTTCCACCTTTTCACTCATTGAAAATGTGCACAAAATGACGGATGGAAATACACTTAGTGAGACAAATCAAGCTGCTCACACTGCTGAGGCCCCTTGAAACGTCCAGTACATTTTTACAGAGAGTGAGGACTGTGGATTTTGCCCTGTATTTAACTGAGATTGCTTTGGGAAGGGATTTGCTGGCTTCCAGTACAGACAGGAAGAACAATTACACAAAGCAATGACTTTCAATGTACACAAGGGCATGTGAGTGTTGTATTAAGAACTCTCGAAAAAATGTTATAATCCTCGGCTTAAAGTGCTTTTGGGATACGGAGTCCTGGAGAGATGAGATAGGTCCTGGATGTGTGAGTGTCTAGAAAGAAGAAAAAGAAGAACCCTGTGTACAGTAACTTATTCCTCAGATCATGAATTGGTTTGTAAATCAATTGACTAGTCTTAACTAGTACTTAAGTTCTTTTACCAAAAAGGATCATTTTAGTGCTATTTTAAGTTTCCTGAAGGCAGAATGACAGCTATAAATCCTTATCCCTTTCTGCACTGGAAGCCAAGTTTGCCTATTACAAGCAAAGTAATAATAATGGTCTTATTTCAAATGTTTTTACTTAAAATTGACATTTTTGTAACAAGGTGCAGCCAAGGTATTCATCGGGGTAATAATAGTTATAATCACTCACATAAACATTTATTCTGTCTGAGTAAAGCATCATTTGTCAAGGGGCGGGGGAGCACCTACTGCATGAAAATGTGCAGTAAAAATGTATACAAATGTCTACAGCTTGATGATAAATGATCCTAACTGCTGAAAAGACAGTTTGGAATTAATGGAACCTACCAGTCACCCATGCATAACAGTTCATGCGACTTGTAAACACAGCATAACACTGCGCTTCTTAACCCTCAGTGTTGAATACAGCACAGTCTGATGTGTGTGTGTTTATCCACCAAATTATGATTTGCCTGTCAGAGTTCTGAAGTTGTTTTTTTCACATTATGACCCAGTCCTGGGTTGGGGTCAGGGTTTTTTCAACAAAAATATATATGTGTGACTACTAAGTCAAAAGTTAACTTAACTAGTAGTTTGTAAACTTTGTTGAGTAGGAGTCAACTGAACTTACAATTTTTACAATTTTATTTACTATTTAAACAATAATAATTTAAACATATTTTAAGCCTGATCCCCCATGCATGATGCAAATATTATTGCTTTTGCTGAAACGTTACTCACAAAATGATTTCCATACTCATACATAAACTTATTGCACATGTTGTCACAACAGACAATGCAAATAGGTGTCACATTTTTTAAAAACTTGTTTTATTATCATCTTAAGATCAAACATCCAGTGGAAAGTTGAGGGTGGTGATGGGTTCCACACACTGATGGGGCCAGTGTTGAGAGGCTTCTCCTCAAGTCAACTATCATCTCCACAGTTGTGAGCATGTTCAGCTCCAGGTTATTCTGACTGCAACACAGAGCCAGCTGTTCAACCTCCTGTCTGTATGCAGACTCATCACTATCTCAGATGAGGTCAATGGCTGTTGTGCCGTCTGCAAACTTCAGGAGCTTAACAGATGACACTGAGGTAGAGGGAGAAGAGCAGGTAGTGGTCTGGATGCTGGATGTGACTTGAAGCTTCACTTGCTGCTTCCTGTCTGTCAGGAAGATGGTGGGAGGTCAAGTTAAAATTAAACTGTAGTGGAAATGCTCAAGCAATACACAAATATACTAATGCAGATGTACTTGTAAACCATAGTACATTTCATGTATATTGTTTTATACAGTCTTTCTATACTAGGGGTTGGTGAAATGTCCTAAAAGTTACATCATGGTATGTTTTTACAGGTATTCTGTCACGGTATTACAAAAACAAAGAAAAACTCCATTCAAGACATTATTGTACCTCTTTTAACTCTACTACCAATGTAAGGGAATGTATTAAGAAAGAAGAAAATATTAAAAGAACAGTGTTTATTGGCTCCAAATATATGTGCATGTCAGATGTGCTAAAGCATTTATCACTGTAATGATGGTACTGCAAAATCAACATTTTATAAATGTTGTGGCAGAATATTTTACAGGTTTTGGTGATGAAACCAGTATACCACCCACCCCTAACACATACACTGTCCTGCTCTCCCAAATACTCAGAGCAGCATATATGAATGTATCAATACCTGAAAAAAAGTGTCATATAAATACTTGAGTATCATTTGCTAAAAGCTGCAGTGGCCCACTTTTACTGAAAATTACTGAACTTTTTTTTTTGTTAAAAATGATCTATAAATTTGACAACTTTCTCTTTTATGAGCCTTGTTTAAGGGCATTGTTCCCATCTAAATTAAAACTGCCACTTCAAAGTCTTTACCAACCTTTAGGCCACCACGACCCATTATCATATCACTAAATATTGTATTCTGCTACTACAATTAAGCATTTTCTCAGTACTCGTATATAGTATATTCTTTCGGTAGTGTATCATGTGACTGAATATTACAAATCATTGTACTTTTTCATGTGAATGCTTTCAAGGCTGGATTAAATGACGATGAATGATGAATAATGGAGACTTAGGAGAAAAAAGGTGAATGAAATAATTACAAAAAGTAGCTCACAAAAATGACTGTGCATCTATAGACAATCACGTATGTGCTGGAGTAAGTATTCCATGTCCCCTTCAGCAGATGAGCTAGAGAGAAGTGGCTTCCCATGGGAGGTGAGCTCCCTCATTTAAAAGCCAACATGCTGCTGAAACAAATGACAAATCAATACTGGCCCTCACATCTCTATAGACAGAGGCTGAGCCCTGCAAGCCCCGTGTTCACAAACAACATGCTGGAGCTGCATGTCACATGACAGCATCCCCCCAGTGCCACAGGTAATGGCTGGCTGCTCCCAGTGACTGCAGCGCCGGCTGCTGCTGCACATGCCTCCAGGTGATCTAATTGCATCTATGGGAGGATGTGTTTCTGTGAGTTGTGTCTGGTATGTTCGACTAGGTTTTCTGCTTTAAATGGTTTACATGTGAACACGTCTTGCTTCTGCAGGCTAGGATTAGGATTTGGGGTTAGAGATGCATCAAGGCAGGATTTTCCTGTTCCATGAGACAAAATGACCAGTAGATTTGTGCAGGCTGGATCCTACAACGGCAATGACTCTTGAGCATGTTGGTCAAAACATCAAAACATCCTGACTGTAGCAGATGGTCTGTAAGTGAGATACAGCTTATGTTCCTGTATGATGAAAATAAACAACAGGAGTGCACACATTAGCACCCTGACTTCTTGGTATCTTCCTCATCAGTGGGCCTCAGTGAGACTCCTCTCACACTGCCGGTGAAGGAGAATGTTGCCATGACAAGCTGTCCTCAGTCTGAAGAGATGAAAGCCTGGACTCCTGAAAAACCGAATGCAAGTGAACTAGTTTCAAAGAATAGCTGAAAAGATTTCGTTCATCAGTGTCACTAAAACACTGGAAATAAAATCGTGTCCAACCATTCTGAGAGCTGTTTTGCTTTCCCTGACAAATGAATTTCAATTTTCTTCATGATAATTAACTAGACCTGATGTTTCTTTATGTGTCCCTAATTAAAATGAAAAATTCTTTCAGCTTTCAGGAGTGAGCACTCCTCTGTGTTCCCATGGATTTCTGATGATCTTATGAATGTGATTTGTACAAGAATCTTCAAATATCAAACTTTTTTGAACCATATTAGTAGATCAGTAGAAATCTCACAATTCAGACGTTAAGAGAGAGTCATTTAATGTTTACATTTCCATTATATTCAGCTGGCAGATGCCTCTGTCTAAACAGATGTAGCACCAAATCTCAGCGCTCAGTTCAACGTTCCACCTGACATGACATGTGTGAACAGACACACTTTTTTAAGACAAAAAGCAAATTAGGTGAATACAGATGTAGGTCTTCAAGCATTTTTTTAAGACAAAGAGGAATTCTGCTGACAGAGTCAAGCTCATTCCACCAACGAGGGAGTACACAAGAGTCTCCACTGAGCTGTCCTTCCTCACGCTGACAGGACTACTTGTCACTCATTTTCAGATTGTAGTGAATTTTCATGCACCGAAATAAAGGAATTCAGGAAGGTGGGGGCTGTGCAACTGGTTACTCTACAGGCCAGTAGTAATATCAGCTTACTGTCATGTGCACTGGCTGAGGCCCTGATGCAAATGTATGTTGGAACTGTGCATAAATACATTGAATGAAAAGAAAAAAACTGGAATTGTCATTGTATGTTTATACACATGGCCAGTAAAGCTAGTTATAATTCCTATTCCAATTTAAGACAAAACATTTGCTTTTTTTCTTTCTCTGGCAACAATGACATCTTCATTCAACAACCAATGTGTAAACTATTTCTGGAAAAATCAGAAATGTGAGCAGCGATTCAGAGGTCAGGAAGCAGGCTGTGAGAGACAGTTAAAAAGAATCAGGAATAGGCTGACATTTCCTGACTTTTGTCTCCAGTATGGCTCAATTCAATAAAAAACATTGGACATTACTACATTTCCCATGAAACCACTTGACTGTTTGATGTCTTTAATTAGACCCTCCCTAACTTATAAATTTCCACAGCTTTCAAAGTCCACACCTTCAGCATAGTTTCTGTTAGAAATGTGTCCAGACTCAAGCTATATTGTACCCTGCAATAATTAATATCAACACTCGTCAACCATTGGCTGAAATGTTCAAGCATCCCAACTGCAATACAGTTCTGTGTGACAGTTATTGTCAACTACAAGAAAACAAAAGATTTGACATCCCAGCCATCCTCAGGAGAGGAGACAGACTCAGGCTGGGCATTCAGAAAAAGCCTGCGTGTTGCCCTCAAGGCATGCTACTTGTGAGGACCACAAAAGAATAATTCATTAATGGAGGATATAATTTGTGATTCGAGGAGGGCTCTTGTCAGGTGGCGTGGTAGGTCTCTTGCTATAGATCTGTAATCAGTGCGTGGCACGCACACTGTAATTACTGAGATCAGGGTGGCACACTCGTTAAAGTCTGCCTCCGAGATTCCACCCCATCACTGCACTAATACACAGCTGCCATAATATCGCATTAAGACATGAAATCACAAAGCAGGAAGCACACTGCTAGCTTTCCGCATGTGGCCCATAAAAAAGCCAGTTTCAAACGGCAGGATTATAAATTCTCAGCTGCACGTTATCGTAGGGGAGCATTGTCTCCTGTGTCATGGGGCTATGGATTATGTGTTCCTTGCCTATCATCTGAGCGCTGACAGGGCAGTGTGTGTAAGTGTGTGAGTTCTTGTGTTCATATCCTTATGAGGACAAAATGTCTTTAATGGACATCCAGAGGAAATTCTCTGAAAAGAGAACGGTTTTTCAAGAACTGTGAGTGGTCATTAGCGAATACTTCCAGGCTGTTACTATGAGATTACCATGTGATTATATTGTTATATTAAGACAACAAACACTTTCTTTATTGTCATGGTCATGTCTACTTTCTATACCCTCTTGCACGTCTCTCCTGGGAAAAGCATTTGGACCCTAAGATTGGGCCTAAAATATAATTCAACAATATAAATTGTTTGGATCTAAGTTTTACATTGTCATAAATTGCATTGTGGGTGTTTTTTTGTCATTGGTAGAATTTGGCTACCTGACCCTAGTCTGAAGCGCTGGGTTAGTGTTCAGGTTCAAGCTGTTTTAATGTGTAAAGTTAAAACTTCTGGCCCACTCCTTGCTGCTTCCATTATACAGTAATTAGAAACTATGTATAATCCTGTTGACGAAACAATGTTTTGATTATCCAGAGGAAAGGGGGTTTGGAAATTTGATCTCTGAGTTTCTTTTTTGTGTGTGTGTAAAGCTTCAGGCACAGGCCAGCTTCCAGTTGTCTGGTTCTTTTTGCTTGTAGTTTTTGTTTCCCTGACTGCCAGCCTTCTGTGTCCGTGTCAAACTCGGCTAATCCACTGCACGGCACATCTTGTGACTTTATATTTAGGAAATCAGATCATTGGATAGCCATTGTTGTTAAACTTGGTCATCAGCTATAATTAGGTGTCCATTGTCCCAGTTGATGTCAGACAATTCTAAGTTGGATGGGACAAACACAGGTATACACAGAGTACTGATCACAGATGAGGGGGTTTCTGGCAAGTATCTCTGGTCAGTCTAACAATCTGATTAGGATTAGGTTTAGCATTTGGGTTAAGAATTAAGATCACAGGTCCTTACAAATAGCATAATTTAAAGACGGATGTAGCTTTATGTGGAAGAAGCCACATTGTGCTACGGTCTGTCCCATCAGACACCATCACAAAGACACATGTAGTGTGTGTTGAGCTCCTCTTTGCTCCACTGGTGCTGATCTTCACTTTTATTGTGTTTACAGTGCTGATATAATGGGAGGAGACAGGAGCATTTATTCAAGCAAGGATCTGCCTGCTCCCTCCTGAGAGTGCGCTCACACACACACACACACACACACAAAGCAGTGTGTGAAATGTGACACAGGCTACACACTGACATCGGCTGAATTTAGCCAACTGTTAGCCAATGATAGCATAGTGACATCCAAAAGCAGTATCTGCTGATGCTAAATAGTGACCCATCCACCTTATTATTCCCTTTCAGTATAGATGACATCAGTATAGAGTAATGCATGGCAGTTAGATTAAATGTTTTATATATTTCCCAAAAAGCTTTTCAACCTTTTGACCTCTGTAGCCAGTAGTTTGTGAATGCCGAAGGGGAAATTGGTCTTGCTTCAGTGACGGTGCTCTCTATGTATGACTGTGCTGCAGCCTGAAAGTGAGACTATGTAACTTTTGAAAGAAGAAATTAAATATTATTCCTTTTAGAAATAACACTTGAATCCTTTAACTTCTTGTTTTTGCTGACTTTATGACTTCTTACTACCTTAACTACTGCGAACCGGTGGACCGTTTTGCGTGGTGTGGGAATAACCACCTCCTCCTAAATGTGACTAAGACAAAGGAGAAGGTTGGGGACTTTAGGACCAGGAGTAATTTTACATTTATTTCTATTCTTGGAGAAGAGGTGGAGGTAGTGGAGAGCTACAAATACCTGGGAGGTCCTGTCATGTGTGCAGCGAGATGTAGCAGATCATTTACCAGTCTGTTGCAGGTGCAATTTTCAAGTTGGGGCAGCAGCATCAGCACAAACAACACTAAGAAACTGAATAGACTGATAAAGAAGGCTGGCTCTGTGCTGGGGACTGCTGGAGTCCCTAGAGATGGTTGCACAAACTGCTCAACACAATGGACAACACTTCATATCCCCTGCATGACCTACAAATCAGATAGCAGAGTGTGTTCAGTTGGAGGTTTCTTCAGCTCTGCTGTAGTAAGGAAGAGTCATTCCTACCCACTGCAGTAATGCTGTATAATGACTCCCCTCTGTGCAAGGACAGGAGACTCATCTTCTGAGGGACATTGGACTTTTATTTAACTTTGCACATTTAACTTTAATTTGTACACGACAGCTCTCTTATCTTAATTCTAATATTTTTTTACTCTATTTTATTTTTTGATCTAGTACAGTAGTTTATATGCACATGTGTATATATTTTCAAAAAAAGTATTACCTGCCTCAGGTCAACTCAGTGTAAGTTATGTGTGTTTTGTGAATTGCTGCTACAACACTGCAATTTCCCTTAGAGGATCAATGAAGTATTCTATCTATCTATTGTGTTTTAGCATTTGCCATTATCCTGTAATTGTCACTGGTGACCACAGCGTATGCTGTTCCCCAAGAGTCAGAATCAATCACTTTAATGTGCATTCTCAGACTGAAGGCCAAGTGAACTTTCACATTGGTTTATTTTGAACTAATTTGACCAGTGGACTGAAGGAGGACAGTCATTTTATTGAAAATAATATTGGACAGCTGATGGAGATTGCTGACAATTAAAAGTTAAATAACAAAATAATAATAACAAAAATGTTTAAAACAGATTGTGTGTTTTTGTTCAGTTATATATGCTATTTTTTCACATATACTTAATGTTTATTTTGTATTATGAGTCAAATGTATTCTTCTAATTATGCCATAGATCGTATCTCAAAAAGTCACACACCACCTTTTCCTATGGTATTGTTTTTTTTTTTCAAAAAGTTTTAGGATGAACAACAACAGGTATCGCCACACTGGCAGGTTCCTTCCGTCTGTGGCTTTATTATTTATGTTCTCTAAATGAATTTTCATCAATAGAGTCTGTTTATGTGACTGTATGCCACCTAATTTTTTTGGGTGAAGCAGACAAGATTCAGCTCTTTTAAAAGAATTGTGGCAGCAGTGGAGAAGGCAGTGTAGTAGTGAGGGAATTAGCGGGTATCATTTTCAATCAACATGAACGAGAGAGCGAGAGAATGTTGTGTTTGCTTGAAAGATAACTTAAACAACTATTTGATTACTTTAATAGCTCCTAATTATTTTTTTCTGTCAATCAACCAATTGCTTATAAGGCTAATAATTACAGCTCTACTACATTTCAGCTGTTTAGCAGTCATCACTCCACCAAAGTGTTGAAGTTTGTTCTAACATTACCTACTGTTATGCAACATCAGGTGTGAAGGCTTCTTTAAATTGTTTTATTACATTAAATGTAAATTGTTACATTAGATGTAAACCTGCGAACATGGTTCATAGTGAGTGTATGGCTGTGGGTTCCTACTATATAAATCACTGATAAAACAAGCCAAATTGAAATCAACAGCTCTTGTTGACCTGCCAGCTGGGCCTCAGTACAGTGCATGCTTGTGCCTTCGATCAGGAGAATTAATGTGGTCAGTCCTGTAGGTCATTTATTATAATCCCATTCCAATAAGTCTTTTCAGAAGCAGTGTTTTAGATGGTCCTCAGAGCCAGCTTCTCTATTGTTCCCCAGCTCATTGTTAACAGGCTCTTTTGTAGTGCCAAGCAATCAGCCACAGTCTGCATTCTCCCAGTGCATCCCTCATCATTAGGCCCAAACAGCCTGTATAAACTAACTCTCCTTTATGACTCTTGCCTATACCTCCATTTGCTGTACTGTTCAAGGTTCCCATTTCTTTGTTTCTTCTTGAGATGGGGTCAGCAGGTCGGGTTTGGTTTGCTGCTTTATCCTGGAGCATGCATTGCTGTGCACTGGCTGGCCTTCTCCACATGGTCATTAAGTTCTGGTTTTTCCATCTCATATATATAATAAGGTTCCAAAAGCAAAAGAGAGGTGTGAGGTGGCTTTTCAAAAATGAGCACACTCATCTTACCTCAGCCATAATGTCCTGGCCCACCATTTTTGGCCTAGACAGTTTCTCACAAATCATATTAACACAGGTTTGCGATTGTCCATCGCATGTTTTTTTTTTTTTTTTAAATGACCACAGTTTGCAATGGCTGCAAATTTCTCAACTAGGTTGGATATTTTTGGACTCAAGCTTATCAAAATGTTGATAGTGTGAATAGCATACTATAAACATGGAAATTCATCCGCTGATGGCACCACACAAAGCTGTGTTAGGCAATATCAGGTCATACCAAGTGGCTGCTTGAGGCTTGCTCCACAGGCATAGCCCAAAGCGTCCAACTAGCCTGGTACAAACAGTTTGGTTTTCTATAGCTGATTTCCCTGTTCACAATAACTGTATGGGGGATGAATTTTTATATAACTCACACGCTGAAATTATGTTAACTTAAACTTAAAGACTTAAAGTTATGCATAATTTGATATTGCTGCTTTGAGTGACAGCTGGCTGCTAGGTTTCAGCAACCAGGTTTCATTTGTCCCACCTCAGCTCCACCCATGCTCCAAGTCTTTGACCATCTTTGGATGAGTTGGCAGTTTGGTGGAGTCAGGTAATATCAAGATGGTGACGACTGGAGCCAATGTCACTGAACTTCACAATGGCTCGTTAAGAAGCCTATGGTTGACGTCACAGACACTATGTGCTTGTTTTATACAGTCTGTGAGCCATATTTGTGTTTTCTTTACAACAATTGTTTCAGTTTTAAAGTGCAGCGACCACCAAGACCTAATTAGGAGGCGGCTCATTGGAGACAAGTGGTGGCAAAAACATGTCCTACATATGATGGTGAGAAGATTCAAAAGGTTGATTCATGTTTTTGGTATTTCTTTATGTTTTCTATCATAGAGGTACATGGCTACGATGTTTGCTGTACAGTGACCTTCATATACTGTTCATACATTTTTACATATTTCACATTACTCTGCCTCTGTTACAGGCTATAGTTCCAAATGTTGGATATATGCATTCCACTCGTCAGTCCGCTGCCTGTCTGCCTGGGGCAGGTCAGCAGCTCAGTGTGCTCAACCAACTTTTATTTTGCACTCTTGTGTTTGCCTTGTGATGCCCAACAAGCATGCACATCATAATACACACTTAGCCAGCAGTGATGATGTAGACAACTCAGTGTTTCGACCAGGGGTGGAGAACCTTTTTCCTATCTAGGGTCAGTCAAATTGCTTGTATGTGCACAATTACAAATAAAGCCGCTTCTGATTCTAAAATGTCAGAAGGAGTTTTCACACTGACCTGCGTATTCAGATGTCACAGAAGGCTTTTGTCAGTCTACCATTTATTTTATTTTATTGCTGTAAAACTGTAAGCTCTCGAGGGAATTGTTTTGTATTTCTTAGTTACTTTTTTGAATTTATGAATTGCTGCACAGGCCCACATGAACATGGGAAAGAACACCTGACATACAATTATTACTTTACTTCACTTATTAAGTACTTCTTATATTTTAATTCCCCTTATTTTCTCAGAAAAAAATGTCATTCTCCAGAAAACTCCCTGAGTAACCACCTCAGTTGTCTTTTTATTGTATGCCTCTGCACAATATAATGTGTTGAACACAGCAAACGTTTGTCAATCTGGGTCTTCATTCTGAGCTCTGACGGGTTTGATGTCATCCAGTGTATTGACTTTGAGTGCTCCTCAAAGTCAAATAAGAGACTTGTTATTGGCATGCCAATAAAGTGCCTCTGTCTCTCTCCGCCTTCTCTCATCCATACCAACACTTCTTCCCATTTCATTTGTGGATCTGGCATCACTCTGCAGTAGATCCTGCAATTAAAATGTACAGAGTCTGTGTCGCTGTCAGCACAACTTGTCATTTCTACTTGAGTGTTGTTTGCTTTGTGCATGCATACGATTCTGAGAAACAGCCTCAGAACATGAGTGAGCAGTGAACGATGTGCAGGCTGGGACTGGTCTGTCCCGTGGTCTGTCTGTCTGTCACGTTTAGTAAAAAACGACAGTGTCCAGCTATTTACTAGCTAATTACTGAGCCTTTAAATTAAATTAAACTACAAATGAATTTATATAGTTATAGTGCTACACTTAATAGTAAGCAGGGCAAAGTAAAGTACAGTGCAGTACAAGTGCAACACAAACTCATTAAGCTGCAAAGAAACAACATACTAGCAGTTATTTTCAAAACCAACTCTTGCAATGATTCAGTTCTGCTCAAGACTGACTGACCCAAACCTTGAAAACCAACTGTGCATAGCATTATCACTACTACCATCTGACAACAGATGTCTCACCAAAGAGAAGCAGTTCAGAGGTTAGTGTGATATATGTGTTCAATAATTTAGTATGGCTCTTGGGATGGAATTGTAAAACCCTCTTGCAACATTAATGGTACAGTACTCAACATGATTTGCTAGTTATTTAAAAAGTATGTTGCAGCCTGCTCCATTCAGTCATAAACAGTGTTCATTCAGGCTTTGGACATACCATTACATTGTAATTACTTTGGTGTTACTATGTTGCACAACATTTTTTACTGCCAACCTTTGACATGAATATAACCTTGTGAATATCCCTTTAAAAACCTAATCATTGTTGAGGGCCAAGCACTGTTGGCATCCCATAATTCAAAACTATCTTTGCACCATTATTCACCAATTTCCATGCAGCTGTAGCCTTGAGGGGAGACTACCTACATCGTCAGGGTCACAACTGATGTGCAAGCAGGGTAACAGGAATACAGAGAAAGGACCTAAATGCAAATGACTGAGGCAGATCTGGAACAGCTCAGTGATTTAATAAGATCAACTTAGTTACATAAGTTTATGGAGTAAGTGAGGCAGGCAAGGGTCAAAACCAGAAAGCAGTCCAACGCCAGCAAACAAATCCAGGAAAGAGCAGGCAGGAATCTAAAATCCAATAAACAAGCTAAAGGGTCAAAGGTCAGGAACCAGAAACAGGTTCAGGTTCACAGAGATATATCAGTACACACGCTACTGACCCAGAGATTTGTGGATTGATGCTAGTGGGACTGTCTTCGAAGTGTATACACAGGACCATCCTCCAGCATCCTGGGAGGTGGAGGGGGACGGACAAGGGGGGCAAGAACACTCTCCTTGACAGGCTTGAGCTGTGAAACATGAAAGGTAGGGTGAACTTTCATAGAATCAGGGAGTCTCAATCTCACCGAGCTCTTGTTGATGACCCTCTCCACTTCAAACGGTCCGATGAACCTGGGTGCAAGCTTTCTAGACTTGACCCGTAAAGGTAGATCTCTTGCACGTAGCCACACCTTCTCCCCAGGTGCATATGTGGGTGCTGCAATCCGTCTCCGATTGGCCTGTCTTTCCATCCTTTGATTGGCACGGATTAAAGCTGCCTGAGCCTTCCTCCATGTCTTCTCACACCTCTTCACGAACGCCTGGACTGAAGGAATGGCAATCTCCTGTTCCTGTGCAGGGAACAGGGGTGGTTGGTAGCCAATGGAGCACTGAAAAGGCGAAAGGCGGAAAGGAGGAAGAGTTCACCAATGAGTTGTGTGCATATTCCACCCACACCAACTGACTGCTCCACGCTGCAGGATTCTCTGCTGTGACACAACGAAGGTATGTTTCTAAAGACTGGTTTGCTCGTTCCGTCTGACCATTAGACTGAGGGTGGAAACCAGAGGTTAAACTAACAGTGGCTCCCAAAGCTCTACAAAAATGTCTCCATACCTCAGATGTGAATTGCGGCCCCCGGTCCGAGACGATGTCCAACGGTAACCCATGGATCCTGAAAACCTGCTTCACCATTACGTCAGCCGTCTCTTTGGCAGTGGGTAGTTTAGGGAGGGCGATGAAGTGAGCTGCCTTGGAAAACCGATCAACAACAGTAAGAATTGTTGTGTTACCTTCCGACGGGGGCAATCCTGTGACAAAATCCACAGCGATGTGGGACCAAGGGCGTCGTGGAACAGGCAAGGGCTGCAGCAGGCCAGAGCTCAGCTGATTGGACGCCTTTTGGCGAGCACATACAGGACAGGCGGCGATGAAGTCCCTCACATCCCTTTCCATCGAGGGCCACCAGAATCTCTGCTTCAGGACACCGAGCGTTCTGCTGGCCCCGGGGTGGCACATCAGTCAAGACGAGTGACCCCACTGAAGAACCTGAGAACGGACAGAGTTAGGCACAAACAGGGAATTAGGAGGGCCGTTACCTGGGTCGTCAGACTGGTCTGGAGCTCGACGAACCACGTCCTCAATGGGCCAGGTGAGGGCTGCCACCAGACAGGAACTGGGTAGGATGGATTCTGGTTCTCCCGAACTCTCCTCTTTTGAGTACAGGCGGGAGAGGGCATCGGGTTTGATGTTCTTGGAGCCAGGGCGGTATGTCCACCGAGCCTGCCGTGAGTTCAGTCTCTTAGCCGAACGAACATATTCCAAGTTTTTATGGTCTGTCCAGACCACAAATGGCTGCTCAGCTCCCTCCAACCAGTGCCGCCCCTCCTCCAGAGCCAGCTTGACAGCAAGCAGCTCCCTGTTTCCAATATCATAGTTCTGTTCGGCTTGAGATAGGCGACGTGAGAAAAAGGCACAGGGGTGAAGCTTGTTGTCATTGGAGGCACGTTGAGACAGCACTGCTCCCACACCAGTATCAGAAGCATCTACCTCCACAAAGAACTGACGCTTCGGATCGGGTTGGACCAGGATTGGAGCAGATGTGAACCGATCCTTCAACATCTGAAAGGCCTGAGTGGCTTCGGGGGACCAAGCAAAAACCCTGTTGACAGTGGTCAGAGCAGTTAATGGGGCAGCAACCTTGCTATAGTCTCGAATGAACCGACGGTAAAAGTTGGCGAACCCCAGCAACCCCAGGCGAGGCTCTGCAGAAGCTGGGGTCAAGGCAGACTGTAGGCAACGAGAATGACATGCAACCCCCCATGAAGTGATCTCATTCTTGATCCAGTCGATCTGTGGATTGTGGCGTTGTAACCAAGGGTGACCGAGAACCACTGGGGGGTTGGAGTGGTCCAGGATGTGGAAGGTAAGTTGCTCACGATGATTCCCTGCCAAGACTAAACATGCTGGAGCAGAACGAAAACGAATCTGAGTTAGAGACAAACCATTCAAAGCTCGGGCTGTGATAAGATTAGGCAGGGGTTCTAGTGGGATCAATAGCTGTTTGGCCAACTGCTCGTCCAAAAAATTTTCCTCTGCCCCAGAGTCAATTAACACACTTACAGGTGTGGAAAGAGATTGCAAACAGATAGTAGCAGTTAGCTGTAAGCGTTGGAGGGAGGAAGTGCATGTGTGGCTCACCCGAACTCCTTCCGTTAACGGGGAGCCAACCCTTTTGCCAACCTCTTTGGGCAGGCCGCCAAGTAGTGTCCCGCAGCTCCACAGTAGAGACAGGCGTTGGCTGCCCTTCGTTGCTCCTTCTCCTGGGGAGTCAGCCGAGCCCTGCCAATCTGCATCGCCTCAGGTTCAGCAGGTAGAGGAGTGACAGGGGTTCTTGGACCTGGAACAAGGTGATGGGCCGCAGGAATGCTGGTCCGGTGGCTACGCTATGGCTTCCTCTCCTGAATGCGATTATCCAGACGAATGCTAAGGGAGATGAGGGTGTCTAGGTCCGCAGCGTCCTCTCGTGTGGCCAGCTCATCCTTAATCTCCTCATTAAGTCCTCTGTAGAAGGCTTCTTGGAGGGCTGCATCGTTCCACCCGCTCTCCACTGCGAGAGTGCGAAACTCCACTGCATATTCCGCCACACTCAGTCTCCCCTGTCTCAGGTGGGAGAGACGAGAACCTGCTTCTCTACCACGAACAGGATGGTCAAAAATCTTCTTCATCTCTCCAACAAAGGCTGAGTAGGAGTGACACAAGGCATTCTGTCTTTCCCAGACAGCAGCACCCCAGTCTCTTGCCGGTCCCTTCAATAATCCAATTAAATAAGCTATCCCAGCCCTTTCAGTAGCATACAACAAAGGCTGAAGATCAAAAACTAAGGAAACCTGAGAGAGTGAGAGGGTTTACTGAAGGCGGCTGTGGGATAGATCTGGATGGGGCGGCTGGAGGTGAGGCTGATGGCAGCGGGTAGGTGAAGCAGAGGAAGTGGGTCGACTGGAGAATGGCTGGAGAGTTTGAGAAGCCGAGTTGTCAGGAATCAGAGGAGCGTCAGGCAGAAGGCAGCGGGGGTGATCCAAAGGAGTGTAGTTTACAGTCCGGCGTTGAGTCATGGATTGAGGCCGGTATTTATGGCAGAGGAAGAACAAAGGAGCAGAGGTAGACCACGCCCCGCCACAGGTGAGTTGAGTTGCTAATAGGCAGATTCACCGCACCTGTCTGAGCCTCACACACCAGCCTGCACACGCCCACCTGAGGAGGGAGTGTGAGAGGAAGAGGGAGAGATAGGAGGGAAAGGGGAGAGGGATTGCCACTAGGAGAGGGCAGAGGTGGAGGGCTTGACAGGGACTGCCTCTTGATCACTGCAGGGAAACCCAAAGAGCTAGTGGTGCACTTCCATAGGTGCAAACACTCTCTCCCTACACCAGTGAACTTCCGGAGAACAATGAAATGGTGGATTCTTGATACCTGATGTTTACCTGAATAATAAACTCAGATGGACTGACAATGAAAATGCACTATATAAGAAATTCCAGATCACACAGTGTGGTGTTGTAAATTAAGTGTTTTATACATGGAATTGCTCAGTATCAATATGAAGCTTCATCTGCAGCAGAAAATCTAAAGGTTTCATCTTGCACATATTGCACTGCAGTCATGGCAGTTCTTATCATTTTCATATATGAACATCATCTACTTTGAATGTCAGAATATTTGTTTTAAACCTATGCATGTGGCATCAACATACCCACACAAATAAAAAGGAACTTAAAAAATAGCATCAGGAATGTGTATTTTCAGCTATAAGACATGAATATTTGAGAAGATTCAAGAATATAGACAAGAAGAGGGAGAGGCTGATGAAACAGAAACTGGCAGATCAGTTGCTAAGTAAATTTGTGCACTAGTTCCATTTTATTTTCTTATTTAAACATTGTTACTCATTTTACATCACACCTCATTGAAAGCACATCAGTGTTCATGGTAAAAGCGTGGACTGTGTTGTGGTCTTGATTCCTGTGATCATTTCTTAGTGCTTGTCTCTCGCCCTGCCTGTGCTTCCCTCCTCTCCTCTGTTTTCTCTCTCTCTCTGTTGCAGGTGGAGCACAGAGAGGCGGGGCGATCTCCTCAGAAGCAGGGTTCATTAGTCTCACCTGTTCAGCTACTTAAGCCACCTCCCAACTCACCCCTGTGCCAGATGATTCCTTTTGCCACTTGTGTATTGCCCTGGCCTCGAGCTGATCTCCTGCCTCTCGTTTCTCTAGTTCCCTTATTGAAAATCATTTGTGTTCTTTTGTTACCATCGCCAGTTTAAGTTCACTGCTGGACAAACTCAATTACTTCATAGTGAGTATTCCCTTTGAGGTGATTTTGTGTTTCTTTGTTACTTTTCCCTTTATGGTGATTTTCTGTTTGTATTTTGCAAATCTAGAACTATTGTCAGTTGTTATTGTGGCCGCCTACATCCCACCGTGGGCTAATGCTAAGTTAGCATTAGAGGAGCTGTACTGTAGGCGGCTGTGATTGTGGGGGGGGGGGACTTTAATCACGTTGAACTGAAGGCGGTGTTTCCCAAATTTTACAAATACATAAAGTTTCCTACCAGAGACAGTAACATTTTGTATCAGGTTTACTGCAACATCCCTGCTTACAAGGCTGCAGCAGCTCCACACCTGGGCATGTCAGACCACATCTCAGTTAAACTCATTCCTGCCTACAAGCCTCTGGCCTGCAGAACAAAGCCGACCACCAGGACAGTACAGATATGGACTGAGGAGGCCTCCTCTGCACTTCAGGACTGCTTTGAGCTTACAGACTGGACTGTGTTCAGAGAAGAGGCAGACCTTGAAGAGTACACATCATCTGTATTGTCCTATGTTCAGTTCTGCACTGATGCTGTCCTCCCTGTTAAGACCATCACAGTGTTTCCCAACCAGAAACCTTGGCTGGACAGCACAGTGCGGTCCCTGCTGAAAGCCTGGGATACTGTCTACAGATCTGGAGACAGGCTGGCTTATAGCAGGGCTCGAGCAGAGCTGAAGAAGGGAATTAAGCAGGCCAAGCTCCAGTACAAAAACAAAACTGAAGATCGCTTCAATAACAACAACCCTCAGAACATGTGGGATCAGAACCGTGACGGACTACAAGCCTAACACTCAGCTTGCCAGCCATGACTCTACCCTGCCTGACACCTTAAACAGCTTTTTTGCCCGCTTCAACACATCAGGCAGCAGAGAAGCCATACACCTACCCCGGCTGGAGGAGCAGCACCAAGATTAAAGATTCAAGATTCAAGAGTCTTAATTGTCATTGAGCATGTCAATGAAATTTTCATTGCAACCCCCATGTTAGGAACAGATAGTAAGAAAGATAAGAAGATTAAAAAGAATAAAATTAAGATAACTACAATAAAATTAAATAAACATGCAGTAAAAATATTCATAAAAGCATTTACAAATATAACAGAATGAAAATATATTAAGGCAATAAAATATACTAAACAATAAACAATACAATATGGAAGTGAAATGTGCCATTTTTTTTTTTTTTTTTTTACCAGCCCCTCATCCTGCAGCAGCACCAGGTGACACCCACCCTGAGGAGGATCAACACCCGCAGAGCTACAGGACCGGATAAGGTGTCAGGCAAGACTTTGAGGACATGCGCTGACCAGCTAGCAGGAGTGTTCCTGGACATTTTCAACATGTCCCTGCAGCTGTCTACGGTTCCTGAGTGCCTCAAGTCCTCCACCATCATTCCGGTACCGAAGAAGACATCCATCACCTGCCTGAATGACTACCGGCCTGTTGCTCTGACCCCGGTAATCATGAAGTGCTTTATGCAGATTATTCTCAGGTACATCAGAGGCTTCATCCCCACAGACCTAGGCAGCCTTCAGTTCACCTACAGAGGGAATCAGTCCACAGAGGATGCTGTCTCCATCACCCTGCACACAGCCCTGACCCACCTGCAGCAGCCCAACACCTACGTCAGGATGGTAATTGTAGACTTTAGCTCAGCTTTTAACACCGTCATCCCAGACAAGCTGGCGCTGAAGCTACACGCGGTGGGTCTGCCTGCGTCTCTGTGCCACTGGATCAGAGAGTTTCTCACCAACAGGCCTCAGGTGGTGAGAATAGGGAACACAACATCATCCCCTCTGGTCCTCAGCACGGGCACGCCACAGGGATCTGTGCTCAGCCCAGCCCTCTTTACCCTGTTTACTCACGACTGTGCTGCCATCCACCCCACCAACACAGTCCTGAAGTTTGGGGATGACACTGCAGCAGTGGGTCTCATCTCAGGTAACTACGAGACTACAGAGTTGAGATACAACAGCTCACCCAGTGGTGTTCAGCCAACAACCTGGAGCTGAACACAGGGAAGACCAATGAGACCAAGGAAGTCATTTAGGTCTTTCTGGACTTTAGGAGGTCGAGAAACACGGATCACGCCCCCTCCTCATGGACGGAGAAGTGTGTGGACAACATCATGCTCCTGGGCCTCCACATCACATCTGATCTTTCCTGGTCCATGAACACCTCCCGCCTGGTGAAGAAGGCACAACAAAGGCTCTTCTTCCTCAGGAAACTGAAATGAGCTTTATTCTTCTCTCAGTTGTTCGTCAACTTCTACAGGGCCACAATTGAAAGCACCCTCTGCCTCAGTGTGACAGTGTGGTATGGCAGCTGCACGGCACAGGAGAGGAAACAGCTGTTAAAACTGGTGGTGGTTAAAACTGCACAGGGCATCGTAGGCTGCCCCCTTCTTGACCTAGACTCTATATATGGAAGAGAAGAGGGCCCTGGAAGAGGGCAAGATCCATCGCCATGGACCCCAGCCATCCGGGCCACAGACTGTTTGTACCGCTTCCATCAGGAAAGCAGTACAGGAACATCCGCACCACCACCAACAGACTGAGGAACAGCTTCTTCCCTTGAGCTGTCAGAGCTATCACCCCCAGCAGCCCCTCACCAGAGTGAGAGACTGTGAGAACTATGAGCCACTGCACACTGCACTTTGTCCACCTTCACCTCCAACTTCACCTGCACCTTCTGTGAACTTAAATGTTAAGTACACACACGCTTCCCTAAATTATCAGCTGCATGCAGTATATACATTTTAGTATATTTCAGCTGTTGTTGGTATTTTATTGCTGTAGTATATTAGTAGCCAGACGGCTCTGGTGAACCAGCAGGAGTCCTCCCTGCTCCAAATTATGGAGCATTTGCAGCAGCTGACAGCAGTGTGGCTCAGCGGAGACTGGCTGATTCTACTTGCCGGTCCTCCCTCCCAACACCAGACTGCTGAGCCGCCCGCTGCTCCGGCACCATCCGCCAGAGAGCCATTCATCCCTATCCCTCCCAGGTACTCAGGGGATTTAGGCACATGTACACAATTTCTACTGCACTGTTAACTAGTGTTCAGCCAACAGCCCAGCACTTACTCCACTACACAGTCTAAAATTGCATTTGTCATTAGTCTACTGGACCAGGTGCATCGCACTGGACCAGGACTGTCGCACCCCAGCTGTCATCCACGCCAACCTGGGGGACTCTGCCTCCTCATCCGATCACCCTCCAACCATCGGTCCTGAGCGCTGGTCCAGCCCGGGATCATCCGACAAGCCCATTCTGCTGGGATGGGCGCGTCACGCCAGTGGAGTGACAGAGACGCATGAAGGGGAAGTTGTGTCTCTACTGTGGCCAAGGGGGCCACCTCCTTGCCAGCTGCTGCTTCATTGGTCCCTACCCGATCGAAAAGATCATCAAACCCAGCGTAGTCGGCTCCAGCTCCCCGCCTCTCTCATGATTCACCCTGCGTTTCATGTTTCCCTCACCTACAGCCCTCTCCAGCCACTAGCCACTATTTTTACTGTTACTGTTACTTAGTTAACAAAATAAACAAAATGACTAATGCCAAGTAAGTTGAAGTTACTTTCCAGTTGAAATGATCCTGAAGAGAAAAAGAAAGCCAAAATGCTGTGTAGGGTACCAGGGGTACCATGCTGACCCTTTCGTCTCCAGATGATTGCTAAGTCTCTGACAGATGTAATGGAGCTTCCATGATAGGTCATGCTAGTGGGCACTCCCCTTAGTGAGATACCAAGTGAGGTTTAAAAAAGAACCATCTCTTATTCACATATTCTCAATTTAAAATAGTAAGATAAGAAGTAAGATAATGTATTTAAAGTTTTACCTCATCAACCAAATTATTTTTTGGAAATATATGCTTTTTGAATTGTTGGGAGAGGGACAACAAAAGACAAGGAAAGAAAAACACTTTGGAACACTTACAGTTAACAGGGTGATTGGTAACAGGTGATAGTATCACGATTGGGCATGAAAGTAGCATCCTCAAAAGGCTCAGTTGTTCACAAGACTGGAACGAGGGTCACCACTTTGTGTCAAGTTTTAAGTAATTAGCGAGGAGGGATCTTGGAGGAGCCATGAGCAAGGTCACATGAGTGCATCCTGCCCAGAAGTCTTTTAACTGAACGGTATGAAGACTCCACCCCCACAGCTGGCACATTTGAACGAGGTGGAGGAGAAACTGCACAAGTGTAAGGATATTACTACATGGGCTCAGGAACACTTCATAAAATTGTTGTCAGTTGTCAGTAAACAATTAATTGGCAAATGATTGCATTCTGTTTTTATATATGTTTTACACAGTGTCCCAACTTTCTGGGAATCAGGGTTGTATCTACATCTTTGCTTCAGGTAGCGTTGTTTATTTGGATGCAACATGCCAAACAGTAATCAATCACTGATGGCTTTTTCAATTTGTGGCTAAAATCCTCAAGGCCCTACAGCCTGCACAGAGACTATTCCCAAACATTTGGTCTGCCTCCTCAAACATATTTACCCCACACTGAAAGACAAACCACTAACTTCTGATTTCACTGATCCATGATATTAGTTTCCACTTGTAGTGACAGGCTATTAATCTCAAATGTTTCTTTCCTTTTTCATTGAGTTTTTTTTTTTTTCCTTTGTCCAAACTGCAGTGCTCTATCAACACCTAAATTAGCAGTCTGGGCAGGTTTGTGTCCGCACTTAAGTATGAAATTGAGCATCACTGTCGGATTTGTCACCTTTAAACTCCTTAGCTGCTGCTCAGGACATGTCTTTCAGGAACAAATTCTGCTGCCACAAAGGTGATAAAGATTCTCTTTCAAACAAATCAGCAATCAAAAGCCTGTAGGTTATTTTTTTTTTTTCTATCCTTTATGATTTTACATGCTGTAGCTTCGCTTCTGTAACACAGCGTTGTCGCCTGCTGCTGAGGATCTGTTTAATTTCCTGTGACTTCAAAGCTTTAATTGAAAATGTTTATTTATATCTAGTCTTTATGTCTTTCGATCGGTATATTTCCTACAGAACTAGTACAGTCCTTTGGCCAAATGGCACATTTTCAGTGGAGTCAGTGGTTCTTATTGAGTTAGCTCTGCATTGTCCAATCAAATGTTGCATGTGAAAGTGCACATTCCAGGTAGATTATCATGTGATGCAAAGAGCATAAATGACCTTATTTTACATGCCTTTATTTTCTTATAATTTCATAGAAAAGATTCCTGAAATATGCTATTTAATGTCATTTTGTGCTAATTTGGGAAAATGAAGACAGTATGAAGTAGTTCAAATAATGTGACCTAGAGTCTTTTATTTAATCCACAGCAGGTCGGTGACATGTAAGAATATTAGATTTGTCATCAGATAGTTCTGCACCTGATGTTTACATCCAGAGTTCAATACCAATGCAAGTTCTGTGTCATGCATCCTACACTCAAAAAAATGACTGACCCCAAAACATTGACTTTAAGTATTTTAATTACATGAAGTTTTTCCATGTAATTTTATTAGGCAAGTTCAATGTGAGGGTTCCATTTAATTCAATGTGTTTGTACCATGCAGAATCAGTGTGAATACATTAACTAAAGTTAATGCAAACATAAACATAAACTTCATGTGTTTATTCAGTTAAAGGCAAGGTAAACTTTCACATAAACCTTATGTGTTTATTCAAATATAGGTAAGGTGAACTTTCACATAAACCCTATGTGCTAAAGTATACAATAATGATGTATTTCAAATATGTTTGCATTTAAAATCACAAAGCAACACAGCATAGATCTTACAAATTTATTGGCAGTAACTTCAAAATTACAGTAACTAAATGTGTCTACACCATATGGATGTCACTGTACACCTGTGGCGTTGGCACTTGAACATTGTTTAAAGCCGCTTCACAGGCACCACATGCCCTGCTCAATTCAATCAACACGTGTCAGGGATCCAACCACAAAATACATCCCATCAGGAATATACAAATGCCACCATTTCCAAGTGCAATGCAGTTGGCCTCATCTCATTTAAAAAGGTCAAACCTTTTCTCAATCTTCTCCCTCAATCCTCCTTGTTAATTTGGATCTGTGAAATTACAGCAGAACAGCAGTTGAGTTTATGTGGGGTGGGGGCAATCTAACAAAACTGTACAAATCCTTACTGTATGTAACTGTCCACCTGACCCCCAGGGATGCAGCTCCAAATTAACGAGGAGGATTGAGGGAGAAGAGAGCTCCACATAACTATTTAACAAGCTTTGGACACATCAATATTGGGAATGTGATGTAATTTGGTTTACATCGGTAATAAGAAAGGGCATCTTCACATGCTGGATACACATACAATTGCTACACACATAAGAATTGTTTTTAATGAAATAACCTGTGATGACGTTAAATAGTCAATTTTAAACATCCTTCAAAGCTTCCAGACTAACGTGGGCTGACATGTTACAGTCAAATGTCACTGTAACATGAAGTCATCATTTTAACAAAATTTTCAGAGAAATGCAAGTCCATTGCTGCTGTCCATCACTAAGGACCAAATAACATTGATCAGTCAGTTTTGGTGTCTCTCTTCAACTGGAACAGGATAATAAGTAATGTCAATGAAAAAAATGGCCAAAGGGTCCAGAAGTAGGTTCGTCCAACAAATGCTCCATCCCATCCAACAGCACATTATATGAACAATCCACTATTTCCACAAAGTCAAAGTGGCAGTAAAAGATGAAAAATGTGGCTGGCTCAATTGTTCAGCCCCTTAACTTGTGATTTCACTGTAGCATCTTTATTTTAAGTGCTTGGACCTTTGGAGACAGTTGGTTACCATCCAAGTTCATCAGCACTTTCTGGAAGAACTCAAATGTGAATTTAAGTTCTTGGGGATAGCTGAGGTTGAGTGTGTAGATGAGCCCAAAAAGCATAGCACATCCAAAGGAAATACTTCCCAGATTGCAGTTCCACGCCCTCAATCACCACTCCAACATCTTCTGGCTTTTCCTCATCATTGGCACCCTCTTTTTGGATCACGTAAAGCCCCATGGTGGTCTGTGCAATGTCTCTCTCAACTTCCTCGGTGTTGGCGTTCTAATGGTAAAAAACGATGAGCATTTTGAAATGCAATGATGAAACATTGCAAGACTTAAAGCTCACAGTAAAATGCAATTACTGACCAAGTACACCTTGATAAGAGTGTTGCTGTCCTCACTGAGATATGCACAAAGGCCTCTGAGTACACAGCCCTTCTTGACTTCGATGTCCTCACTCTGCAAAGGAATGTATATGAAAAATTAAAGCTATTAATTTTTCAAGACATTTTCCAACACTTATCAGATCTTTATCACCAATAACCCCCACAAGAGGTGGAGAGGAAGGTTGTAGAGGTAAACATACATGGACATTGGGAAGTGGAAGGAGTAAGGAAGATGAAGGAGAGGAAGAGAAGATTCAAGAAATAGGGAAGATTGAGAAGAGGGTGGTCATGTAAAGAAAAACTGAAATTTTAAGAGATGAGGGGAAGAGTGGAAGGGAGAAGTAGAAATATGAAATACTAAAGAGAGGAGGTTAGAGGAAGAGCAGAGTTCTTTACGGGTTTGACCTGTGAGACATGTAAGGTCGGGTGAATTTTCATGGTGGAAGGGAGTTTCAACCGAACCGCACTAGGGTTCACAATCTTTTCTATAGAAAAAGGACCCACAAATCGAGGAGCCAGCTTCCTAGATTCAACCTTAAGAGGAAGATCTTTAGTCTTTAACCAAACCTCTTGTCCCACAGAGTAATTAGGAGCAGGGGCACGGCGACGGTTAGCCTGGTGCTCCATCCTCTGGTTGGAGCGAAGTAGTGCTGCTCGAGCCTTTGTCCAGGTTCTTTTGCTTTGCCTGATGAAGGCTTCCACAGAGGGGACAGAGATGTCTTGCTCCTGTGAGGGAAACAGTGGGTGTTGATAACCCAGGGAACATTGGAAGGGGGATAGACCAGAAGAAGAATTAACCGACGAGTTATGTGCATATTCCACCCAGGATAATTGGTCACTCCAGACTGAGGGGTTTTCAGAGACTAGGCACCTGAGGAAAGTTTCAAGAGACTGGTAAGTGCGTTCAGTCTGACCATTAGACTGGGGATGAAAACCAGATGTTAGACTCACAGTAGCTCCCATAGCTGAACAGAAGGATTTCCAAACCTGAGAGGTGAACTGAGGTCCTCTGTCAGAGACAATATCTGAGGGAATTCCATGCAGCCTGAACACATGATGGATCAACAGGTCTGCAGTCTCTTTGGCTGATGGGAGCTTCGGCAGGGCAACGAAGTGGGCAGCCTTAGAAAAACGATCCACAATGGTTAAGATAGTGGTTTTACCTTTAGAGGCTGGGAGTCCGGTGACGAAGTCCACAGCGATGTGGGACCAGGGCCGTGAGGGAACTAGCAAGGGCTGCAAAAAACCAGCACTAGGTTGGTTAGAGGTTTTGTTCCAGGCACAGGTGGGGCATGCAGCTACGAACTCCCGAGTGTCTTGCTCCAACGTGGGCCACCAGAATCTTTGTTTCAGAACATCCAAGGTCCGGGAGGCACCTGGATGGCAGGTGAGACGGGAGGCATGGGCCCATTGGAGGACCTGGGAACGGACAGAATCTGGAACAAACAGAGCATTATTAGGACCATTACCAGGATCAGGGTGTTGGTCTTGGGCTTGGCGAACCTTGTTCTCTATCTCCCATGTTAGGGAGGCAACCAGACAGGTTGGGGGCAGGATGGTTTCCGGGTCTCTGGAGAGTTCGTCACTAGAGAACTGGCGAGAAAGAGCATCAGGTTTGATATTACGTGAGCCCGGGCGGTATGTTAGTGTGAATCTGAATCTTCCAAAGAACAAAGTCCACCGGGCCTGTCTAGAATTCAGTCTCTTGGCAGAGCGAACATATTCTAGGTTTTTATGGTCTGTCCATACAATGAATGGTTGCTCTGCTCCCTCAAGCCAGTGACGCCATTCCTCTAAAGCTAGTTTCACAGCTAATAATTCTCGGTTTCCCACATCATAATTTCGTTCAGCCGGTGATAGGTGGCGGGAAAAGAAAGCGCAGGGATGAAGCTTATTGTCTGTGGGGGATTTCTGCGAGAGTACTGCTCCCACTCCTGTGTCAGAAGCATCTACCTCAACCACAAACTGAAGATGGGGATCTGGCTGAATCAGGATGGGGGCCGTGGTGAACCGCCCCTTAAGGGAGAGAAAGGCCTGGTTAGCTTCAGGGGTCCACAGGAAAGGACGGGATGTGGAAGTCAAGGCTGTGAGGGGAGCTGCGACCTTACTGTAGTCTCTGATGAACCGGCGATAAAAGTTAGCGAAGCCCAAGAACCGTTGCAGCTGTTTCCGTGTCTCGGGTTGAGGCCATTCAGAGACGGCTGACAGCTTAGCAGGATCCATCTTGATTTGCCCCTGAGAAATGATGAATCCTAGGAAAGACACAGTGGACGCATGAAACTCACATTTTTCGGCCTTCACAAAAAGGCGGTTCTTAAGTAGGCGTTCCAAAACCAGATGGACATTTTGAACATGCTCCTCTTGATTCCTGGAATAGATCAGGATATCATCCAAGTACACAAACACAAAGCGGTTTATCATGTCTCGGAGTACATCGTTGATTAGGCTCTGAAAAACAGCAGGGGCATTACTGAGTCCAAATGGCATGACCAGATACTCAAAATGTCCAAGTGGGGTATTAAAAGCAGTTTTCCACTCATCTCCCTCTTTGATCCGAATGAGGTGGTAGGCATTTCTTAGGTCCAATTTGGAAAAGATGGTGGCACCGTGCAAAGATGTGAAAGCAGAGTTTATGAGAGGAAGTGGATAAGTGTTCTTTACCGTTATGTCGTTCAGTCCCCGGAAGTCAATACATGGCCGAAGAGTCTTATCCTTCTTGTCTACAAAAAAGAAACCGGCTCCAACAGGTGATGAGGATGGACGGATAATTCCTGCTGCTAGAGAGTCTTTAATGTAGGTTTCCATGGCGGCCTGTTCAGGTTTAGACAGGTTATAGAGTCTACTACTTGGCAGAGTAGCTCCTGGTAATAATTCTATTGCACAATCATAAGGTCGATGGGGGGGCAAGGATAAGGCATCTTCTTTGCTGAACACAGCAGCAAGATCATGATAAACCTTCGGAACATTAGTCAGGTCAATTGGTTGGGGAGGAGGTTTTCAGAGGCTGGAGTTAGTGCAGAACGGAGGCAGTTAGCATGACAAAATGGACTCCAGGATTTAACCTCTGCTTTGCACCAGTCAATAGAGGGGTTGTGCTTAACGAGCCAAGGATAACCCACAACTACTAGAGGATGTGTATTTTCAAGCAAATGAAAAGAAAGTGTCTCTTGGTGATTACCTGCCATTACAAGATTAACTGGAACCGTCTTCCTCCGAACCATGGCTAGGGACAAACCGTTCAGAGACCGAGCCTCCAGAGGTGTCTCCAGGGGAACAGAAGGTATCTGAAGTTGTCTGGCAAGCTTGCAGTCTAAAAAGTTTTCCTCAGCCCCAGAATCAACCAAAACAGATACAGGAACAGAGTGGGCCTGAAAACAGAGAGAAGCAGCGAGTTGCAGCCGTTGAGGGGAGGTTGTGGAGGTTTGGCTCACCTGTATGCTCCCCGTTACAGGTGAGCCAGGTCTTTTGCTGTCTTCTTGGGGCAGGAAGAGATGTAATGTCCCGCTGCTCCGCAGTAGAGACAGGAATTCGTTGCTCTCCTCTGATCTCTCTCCTGCTGCATAAGCCGTGCTCTGCCGATCTCCATGGGTTCAGGGGTGGACTCGGGTGGTTGCAGGACCTGGGGTTGCAAAGAGGTGGGACCGGGACAAACTGGGGCTGGATCTGTTCGCTGGATGCGCTCCTGTCGTCTCTCCCTCAGACGATTATCCAGACGAATAGCTAGGGAGATCAGTTCATCCAGATCCTTTACCTCATCACGAGTGGCGAGTTCATCCTTTAAACTTTCTGTTAACCCTCTGTAGAACGTTCCTTGGAGGGCTGTGTCGTTCCACCCACTCTCCGCCGCCAGGGAACTCCACGGAATACTCCGCCACACTCCGTGCTCCCTGTTTCAGAGAGGTCAGACGATTCCCTGCCTCACGTCCGTGAATTGGGTGGTCGAAAACCTTCTTCATCTCTGAGATGAACTGAGGATAGGAAGCACAAACGTCACCTTGTTTTTCCCAAACAGCAGTGCCCCAATCTCTTGCAGATCCTTTCAGTAGCCCAATTAAATAAGCTATTTTTGCTTTTTCAGTGGCATACGATAAAGGCTGAAGCTCAAAAACCAGAGAAACCTGTGTTTAAAAGGCCTGGCAAGAGCCTAAATCTCCTGCGTAACGTTCAGGGACTGGAACAAAGGGTTCACGGAGTAGCTGAACTGAGGCCGGTGGGGCACCGGCAGCTGCTACGCCAGAGCTGCTAGCAGTAGCGGGGGGATTAATTGGAGGAGAAGCTGAGGACGTTAAGGTGGACAATTTACCTGTTAATTGTGAGACTTGATTTATCATTGTGTTAGTAGTCGTGATGAGGTTTTTAATCAATTCATCGTGCTGACCTAGTAAGGCTCCATGACTATCCATAATGTGCTGAACCATCTCATTAATGGACGCGCCGTCAGCGCTGGTCCCATTGTCCGCTGAGCTCATCATGGCCAGTCCGTACTGTCACGGATCAGGTTCAGAGGCCCAAACGTGGACAAAGACACAGCAGACAGTAGCGTCCAAAAGAAAATATTTATTTACAATCACAAATGTTAACACAGGGAGTGGTGGTCAAAACTACAAAACAAAGCTACCTGTGCTTACTAGCAACTAGGCGAAAAACTACCAGAACACAAAACTAGAATGGAGAACTAAACAGGTTAACAAGGCTAATAAACTAAGGATCCTATAAAGGCTGAACTGAAACAATCAACAAGAGATCAGAGCTTACTGACAGACAGAAATGGGGAATGAGAGGGAGTACACCCAGGGCTGGGTGGCGTGGCAGTGTGGCTGTTGCTGGCTTGTAATAGAAGGTGAGTGAAGGCAGTTTTCCAGGCAGGTCAACCAGAGGCAGATGAGTGTGGCAGGAGGGATCTTCAGGCGGCAGAGAGGGTCGGAACTAGGCAGAGAGAAAGCAGGGTTAACAAACAGAATTTTCGGAATGCGAGTCAAAATTACCAACAGAGCCAGGGTGCACTGACTGGAGGTTGTTTACGGACTGGCGTCGAGTAGTGGTCTGCTGGAATCTTTTATACAGGCTGGAGAATGCTTCAATTGAGGTGACCACTCCCCGCCGCGGCTGGAAACAATCTGGTGATTGGGATGAGCTGCACCTGCCCTCCACCAGCGTGGCAGTCATGCTCACACTGCCAGGGAAAGAAGGGAGGGAGAGGTACTGCCACTAGATGGTGCCAGAGGTGGAGGGCATGACACAACGTTGTTATTCGCATGAATTCTGCATTTATCTGTAACAAGAAAAAATGAGACAAGGTGTTAATGGGAGAAGTAAACTTTCTGGCTTTAAGAAGTATCATTTCCTGGGCTAAAAAAAGGACAGACACTTTGTGCCCCAGTGCCAAGTCCTCAATCTGAAATCCAGATAAATCACATCTCAATCCAATTGTTACGGCCCCTGCCGTAAATATTTTGATTGTTTTTCTGTGACAGAGTGAGACCTCTTCTTTTCTGTCCTATCTTTGTGTTTGTGAGCAGGAGCATCCCTTGGAAGACTTGGAGGCTGATGATTGGCTGTACCATCAAGCCTGGCAGTACTTAAACCCATTCTTCCTGCCGGCCTGCGACTGGAGTCCACTTTGTGTCGGCCAAACTCAGCTGTACCTGAAAGCGTCACTGTGTAGTTGCTGAATGTATTGAGTGTAAATCGTTTTGAAATTTGTAGACCATAGAGATTTGGAGTTAGCTTAGTGAGAGTTGGTTTGTTTGTTTGTAATTCGGATTAGATTGTGTAAATATTGTAAGTATTTTTGTTTTCTTTAGAAGCAGTAGGGGTGGTCTGGCATTTTTGTTACTGACTATTTTCTCCTAGTTTACTAGTAAATGTTTTTTTGTTTATTTATGTTCCTACCAGGGTTTAGTTACTTTTTGGGGTTTTCAGATAGCTTGTTTTGTTTGTTGTTTTGGCCATTAGTCCACCCTGAAGCCAGGCTTCTTTTGATAGTCCATTTGGTTTGTGAATTTATCTGTAAATCTGTAAATGTAAAAAAGTAAAAAAAATGTAAAAAAGTACGATTTTTGTTGGCAATAAACTGCCTGTTATCTATAGTAATTTCTCCTCCGCCTTTCTTTGTGTTGTGCCTCTGTACCCCTAGACCAGGGGCATAACATAAATTGGGGGCTCGTCCGCTTTCTTTTCAAAGACTTTTCAGGTACAACTTGGCTAGGCCTTAGAGTTTTCTTTGTAATCTCCAGGTGAGTTGCTGTGAGTTTCTGCCCGTGCTTGCGTCTTTTGGTAAGTGTGTTAATTCATATTTTTGGTTGGCAGTTTTCACCTAGTGTGCGACGGTGAGTTTTTGATATGGACATGGATGAGTTTGCACAGAATCCCACTCTTGAAAAATTAGAGCGATGCACTAAAACAGATTTACTATTGATTGCAAACATTTTTAATGTTTCTGTGCCAATACATGCTAAGAAAGTTGAAATTATGGCATGTTTATCAGGAGAGTTGGTAAAAAGAGGAATAATTACACTTAAGCCTCAGCGGGGTGGCGCACCTGAAGGTTTAAAGGAGGAAGTGGAGGCGGAGGCTGCCACGTCCACACAAGCCTTCAGCGGTCAGGTGACGTTGGGAGCGGAGGCTCCTACCGAAACCCAAACCTCGCGCGTTGACCCAGTTGCGCTGATTCAGGCTGGTGTAGATGCTGAGGATCTACAGCTTGCCCTCCGTCTGCGTGAGGTGGAGCTTGCAACTAAAACCAAAGAGGTTGAGCTCATGCACCTTCGCGTAAGACTGTTGGAGCTGGAACGACTTGCTCCTCAGAGAACATCCACTCCTGTATCCGCACACATTCCCACTGCTGCTTCTGAGCAGTTTGATGTCGCCAGGCATATTGCTCTGGTTCCACCGTTTCGAGAGTCAGAAGTAGATTCATATTTCAGTGCTTTTGAGCGCATCGCCGCAACTTTGAATTGGCCCAAAGATGTTTGGAGTCTCTTGTTGCAGTGTAAGTTAGTGGGTAAAGCACAGGAAGTCTGCGCAAGCTTGTCCATAGATGAAAGCCTTGATTATGACATTGTTAAAGCCACAGTTTTGCGTGCATATGAATTAGTGCCTGAAGCTTATCGCCAAAAGTTTCGCTCGTGGGAAAAATCTGCCAACCAAACATATGTAGAGTTTGCAAGAGAAAAAACAACTTTGTTTGATAAATGGTGTTCTGCGAGCAAGGTACAAACTTATGCACAACTCCGGGAGTTGCTCTTGTTGGAAGAGTTTAAGTTATGTGTACCGGACAAAATTGTTGTTTATTTAAATGAACAGAAAGTTGACTCCCTGTCCAAAGCTGCGGTGCTCGCAGATGAGTTCATTTTAACTCACCGCGTTGCTTTTCCGTCGGTCCGTCGTGAACATGTCCCAGTCCTTAGCGGTAAAAATCCAAGTGTGATATCCAAAAGCTCCCCGCGATCTCCCACTGCTGCCGCCAGTAATGTCACTGAAAACCGTGCGTGTTATTACTGCCATGACGTTGGGCACCTTATCGCCAACTGTCCCGCTCTCCTTCGGAAAGAGCAAAATAAGAATGCAAAAAAGTCCGCTCCAAAAAGTGTGGGTTTCATTTATTCAGCTCCTGCTTTGCCTCCGGTCAGCCCTGGTGAACGTGATGATGAGATCGATGAGTGTTATCAACCGTTCATTTTAAAAGGCTCAGTCTCTTTAACGGGGAGGGAGGAGGATGAGGTTCCGATCACAATTCTGCGTGATACGGGAGCCACTCAGTCGCTCATTTTGCAGAGCGTGTTGCCTTTTTCAAACAGTTCATTTTGTGGTTCTGATGCACTTGTGTGGGGAGTGAAAATGAGCACGTTGAGAGCGCCGTTACACACAGTGTTTTTGCGCTCACCTCTGGTTTCTGGTCCGGTGCGGCTTGGAATACGTGCACTTTTGCCGGTGAGAGGTGTCGCTCTCATCCTTGGTAACGATTTGGCAGGGAAAAAAGTTTTTCCCACACCTGAGGTGGTTAATACACCTGTTCCCGACTGTAATTCTGCTGTGTCTGCTGTTGCCAACCCTGTATTTCCTGCGTGCGCGGTGACGCGCGCACAGTCGCGTAAATTTGCAGATGTGTTAGATTTGGCTGATTCATTTTTGTCTCCTGCTGCGCAAAAGGACAAGTCCGATGACTCTGAGGGTCCTGCAGTCAAAACAGAGAAACATGTGAGTGATAAACTGCTGCCCGCTGAGGCGGAGCTAGCTTTAGATGTGGATAGGAGTGCACTTATTGAAGCTCAGAAAAGTGATCCTACTCTGGTTCCGTGTTTTACCGCTGCAGCTGCTCCAGAGTCGAAGACGCCCCGTGCATACAGTGTTGTGAGTGGCGTTCTGATGCGGCACTGGTATCCTCCTGCCGCTGGTGATTTAGGGTGGAATTCTGTTCAGCAGGTGGTCGTTCCACAAAAGTTCCGTTCCCAAGTGCTCAGTTTAGCGCATGAAAACACATCTGGTCACTTAGGAATAAAGAAAACGTATGGTCGGATCCTGCGTTATTTCTTTTGGCCATGTCTTAAATCCGATGTCACCCAATTTTGTCGCTCCTGTCATGTGTGCCAAATCAGTGGGAAGCCTAATCAGACCATTCCTCCTGCTCCTTTGCAGCCCATTCCTGTGTTGGGAGAGCCATTTGAACATGTCATTATTGATTGTGTGGGACCACTCCCAAAAACAAAGTCTGGTCATCAATATTTGTTAACGTTGATGTGCACCGCCACTCGTTATCCAGAGGCTATTCCATTACGCGCTCTCAAAGCTAGAGCAATTGTCAAGGCACTTGTGAACTTTTTCTCCACATTTGGTTTGCCAAAATATATCCAAACAGATCAAGGAACTAACTTCACCTCCAAACTGTTCACTCAGGTTTTAGCATCTCTGTCCATAAAACACAGAACGTCCAGTGCCTATCACCCACAGTCCCAAGGAGCGCTTGAGCGTTTTCACCAGACCTTGAAGTCCATGATGAAGAAATATTGCCTTGAGAGTGGGAAAGATTGGGATGAAGGATTGCCATTCCTTCTAATGGCTGTGAGAGAAAGTGTGCAGGAATCCACTGGTTTTAGTCCTGCTGACTTAGTGTTTGGTCACACTGTGCGTGGTCCTCTTCGCTTGTTAAGAGAAAAGTTTCTGTCGGAGGCTGGTAGTCCAGTTGATAATGTGTTAGATTATGTGGGTAAGTTTAAAGAGAGACTGCACAGAGCATGCGAAGCAGCACGTGAGTCTCTGGCTGTGTCCCAGGGAGAAATGAAGAAAAAATATGACAAAAAGTCTGTTAAAAGACAATTTCAAGTTGGTGACAAAGTTCTTGTCTTGCTTCCCATTCCCACTTCTGCCCTGCAAGCTAAGTTCTCTGGTCCATATCTTATTGAAAAACAGTTAAGTGAAACAGATTATGTAATTGGTACCCCAGACCGGCGAAGGAAAACACGAGTTTGCCACGTGAACATGCTGAAGCCATATTTCACACGTTGTGACACTGTGGCGCCCCCTACTGTCGCCACTGTAACCTCTGTTTCCCCTGCAGATGCTCCTGAAGGTGATGGTCTTTGTATAAAGATGTCACCAAGCACCAGATTGCAAAACTCTGAAGTTCTGCAGAATTTAGAAGCCCACCTGCAACATTTGGATATTGCTGCTCAAGCAGACATCAGGCATTTAATCAAAAATAACCCCACATTGTTTTCAGACATTCCATCTCGCACCACTGTTCTGTCTCACGACATTGATGTTGGTAATCATTCCCCCATAAAACAGTCAGCATACAGAGTAAATCCTACAAAACGGTCCTTAATGAAGAAGGAGGTTGACTACTTATTAGAAAATGGTCTTGCAGTCCCGAGCTCCAGTGCTTGGAGTTCTCCTTGTTTGTTGGTGCCCAAACCTGATGAAACTCCACGGTTCTGTACTGATTTCCGGAAGGTAAATGCAGCAACAAAAGCAGACTCATACCCGTTACCCAGAATGGAAGACTGTGTTGACAGAGTTGGTTCTGCCAAGTTTGTAACAAAATTAGATTTGCTTAAAGCAGGCATGTCCAAACTATTCCATAAAGGGCCGTGTGGCTGCAGGTTTTCGTTCCAACCAAGGAGGAGCACACCAGGCCAACCAATCAACATCAAGGGATCTCTTAGTTATCAGCTGAAAAGTGAGATCAGCTGATTAAATGAGTCCAGTCTGGTGCGCTCCTCCTTGGTTGGAACGAAAACCTGCAGCCACACGGCCCTTTATGGAATAGTTTGGACATGGCTGGCTTAAAGGATATTGGCAAGTTCCTTTAACTCCATGTGCTTCAGACATTTGTGCTTTTGTTACCCCTGACAGCTTTCTTCAATATACTGTGATGCCTTTTGGTCTGCGCAATGCTCCTGCCACGTTCCAAAGGCTGATGCATAAAGTCCTTGCTGGTGTGGAAAACTGTGAGGTATATTTAGATGATGTGGTAGTCTATTCAGACACTTGGTCTGAACACATTCGAAGCCTTACAGTGGTATTTGAAAAATTCAAGGAAGCCAATCTCACTTTAAACTTAGCCAAGTGTGAGTTTGGTAAGGCCACAGTTACTTACCTTGGTAAACAGGTAGGTCAGGGTGAAGTGCGTCCCATTGATGCCAAAGTTCAGGCCATCGTTGATTACCCTGTCCCAAAAAGTCGGCGTGAGCTCCGCCGCTTCTTGGGCATGGCTGGGTATTACCGCAGCTTTTGCAGAAACTTTGCTGATGTGGTCGCTCCCTTAACCAGTTTGACCAGTGTTAAGTTGCCTTTTATGTGGTCCTCATCCTGTCAGCATTCATTTGAGGCATGCAAAGCCCTGCTGTGTAGCACTCCAGTTCTTTCTGCCCCAAACTTTAGTCGCCCATTTAAGCTTGAAGTTGACGCCAGTGCTACAGGAGCAGGCGCTGTTCTGTTACAGGAAGATTCCGAGGGTATTGACCACCCTGTTTGTTACTTAAAAAAATTCAGTAGTTCGCAATCAAACTACAGTACCATCGAAAAGGAAGCTTTAGCATTGCTGTTGTCACTACAGTATTTTGAGGTCTACATTGGGTCCAGTTCTTTGCCTATTACCGTTTTCACCGACCATAACCCCCTTGTGTTTCTCAGACAAATGCAAAATTCAAACCAGAGACTGATGAGATGGTCACTGTTAATCCAGGACTTCAATTTAGAAATCCGACACAAAAAGGGTGTAGAGAATGTTTTTGCCGATGCTCTATCTCGCATGTATTTGTCCTAATGGCAAACTTATAAGAAGTTTGTTCTTAGGAAGGGGGGTGTTACGGCCCCTGCCGTAAATATTTTGATTGTTTTTCTGTGACAGAGTGAGACCTCTTCTTTTCTGTCCTATCTTTGTGTTTGTGAGCAGGAGCATCCCTTGGAAGACTTGGAGGCTGATGATTGGCTGTACCATCAAGCCTGGCAGTACTTAAACCCATTCTTCCTGCCGGCCTGCGACTGGAGTCCACTTTGTGTCGGCCAAACTCAGCTGTACCTGAAAGCGTCACTGTGTAGTTGCTGAATGTATTGAGTGTAAATCGTTTTGAAATTTGTAGACCATAGAGATTTGGAGTTAGCTTAGTGAGAGTTGGTTTGTTTGTTTGTAATTCGGATTAGATTGTGTAAATATTGTAAGTATTTTTGTTTTCTTTAGAAGCAGTAGGGGTGGTCTGGCATTTTTGTTACTGACTATTTTCTCCTGTTTTACTTAGCCTAGGGAGGTAGGCTTAGTAAATGTTTTTTTGTTTATTTATGTTCCTACCAGGGTTTAGTTACTTTTTGGGGTTTTCAGATAGCTTGTTTTGTTTGTTGTTTTGGCCATTAGTCCACCCTGAAGCCAGGCTTCTTTTGATAGTCCATTTGGTTTGTGAATTTATCTGTAAATTATAAAAAGTACGATTTTTGTTGGCAATAAACTGCCTGTTATCTATAGTAATTTCTCCTCCGCCTTTCTTTGTGTTGTGCCTCTGTACCCCTAGACCAGGGGCATAACACCAATAAATCCATATTTCAGGGCTTTGTCAAACGTGTAACATTTAAAGTATGTTAAAGTCTAAAGGAACCTGCTCCAGCTTACATCAGGCTCATTGTCAAGCTGTAGAGAGCAGTAGCACAAGCCATCAATACCAAAATTGGGCAGCTATAAAAAAGAAAAAGTCTAAATAGTGGCAGCTGATGAGCATGTCAATACATTGATATGCCACCACATTTTAAATCTTCCTACTGGAAAAATCTGTGTACAGTCTCTTGAGAAATTCTATTGACAAAAACTGCTTACCGATGTTTTTACTGTACAAATAGATATGTTTATAGAGAATAAAATAAACTTTTCCCCCACTCAATTACCTTAACATAATTTTGATGTCATCAGTAATGCTTACCTCACTCACTGTGAACAAGGCAGGCCATCTGTTCACAAGCTCAGAGACTAAAGGTGAGTCCTGGACAATCTCTTGACGTCTGCAGGAGAAGGTCTTCTGCATTTTCTCCTTGACCACAGCCTGTCTCTGTGTGTCTCTTTTTCACCTCTGTTAAGAGAGCTTCTCTTTCATTCTCAAGACTCTCTCTTGTTTCGCCGTAGGGGAGGGATGGGAGAAAGTTGACCTCTGCTTTTCTTGTTTTTTTGATGTTTGCAGCTGCTTTTTCTTGACCTTTGCGCTTATTCTTGAAAGAGTTTACACAGACTTCTGGGTGTCCAATCTTGCACAATTTTGTGCGAAAATTAGCAACTTTTGTCTTTAGATACTGTTTCCATCCTTCATGGCCACCTCGAGTTCCTCTTTGCCTCAAACATGGATGAACATGCACCAAGACCTCAGCAGCCTCCTCAATTTGGGAGTCACTGGGGTATGCTGTGTATTTGAAGATCTGTTCAGCCATGCCTTCAAGGATATCCATTCTTAGCTTTGGGGGAGGGGTTAGATGAGTGCCATTTGCTCTGAATTCTGCATTTGCTCTTTGAAGTTGAATTTCAGCAAAATATGAAAAATTGGGAACAATGAAGAGTGGAGGCCATGAAGACGTTCTTGACTCTGGAGCTGGATCTAAAATGATAGTGTCTGCACTGCCAAACGAGTGATCAGAGGAAAAACCACCCTCTTCCAAGGATGGAGAGCTGAGGGGGGTTATAGAGCTGCTGCTGTGAGATGTAGTGGGAAAAGTCAGTGGGGTGCTGGTGCTGCAAGATGGTAGAGTCCCTGGGATGCTGGAGCTAGTTTCTTCACATGCAAAAAATACCACTTTCAAAGTATCCCTGTCTCTTATTTTACTGGTTGACATAAGATTGACATATTCATTTCCAAAATCTGCATCTTTATACTGGAGTCTGAACTGCTGCACAAGTCCAAAAGCAGTCTTTATCTCATGGACAAGTTGATCCACAGACGCTGGTATTCCTGACATCAGGCTAAGTTTTCTGGCATCATCTCCTCCAAACACAACTCTCAGGTGGACGGGACTTGACATCTTTCACTTCATGTATTCTTGGGAACAAATACGGGACACAAAAGGTTATGAAAATAATTACGGCAACTTCATTTAAAAGGGATAGTTCAGCTTTTTTGAAGTGGGGTTGTATGAGGTACAAATGGCCATTAAGTGTCCTGTCTGCAGTAGAAAGGTCTCTGCTTCCCCAGCTGAGAAACAACGGCACTGTTGTGAATGAGGGACAATTAATCAGCGTATTCTCTCTGCCAACGAGAAGTCCCGTCTCAAAATAATACACCAGTTCAAGAGTATGATAGAAAGAAAATAATCACAACGTATCAGCAGGTTGAAAAAAGTTTATCTGGAACTAACCAACTCACTCACTCCTCCACATAGGTAGGCTCCACTTCTTCCACACACTGCTAATAGAAACAGCTGCTAGGCGAAGTGATACAGCACACTGTGGTGCCTGCCTGCATGGAAGAATGAGTTAGTTGATTGGTTTCAGATAAACTTCTTTCTGACCAGCTAATGCATTGTAATTTTTTTCTTTCTATCGTACTCTACAAATAGTGTGTTATGAGACAGGACCTCTCCTAGGCGGCGAAAATACACTGACTAATTAACCCTCATTCACAACAATGTATTGCCTCTGTCTCGGTGCAGCGCGATGCAGCATTGTTTCTCAGTTGGGAGGAGCAGAGACCTTTCTACTGAGGACAGTACACTTAATGGCCATTTGTACCTCATACAAACCCACTTCAAAAAAGCTGAATTATCCCTTAAAGAACTTCAACTAATGGCCATGTTTAGTAGTTCATATCTAACTTAAAAATCATAGCTCATAGACTGATGATAGAGAGATGGAGACAGAAACAGAAAGAGATACAGATAGAAATGGAGAGATGTATAGATGTAGAGAGACAGATGTTAGTTTAAATCACATATAATCTAACATTTACATTATTTAAAAAGGAATACAATTTATCAATTTTTGATATGACAATTGATCAAGGTTTTATGTGTTATAACCCTACTTCATGAGACAGTGAGAAAGAGGATTCATTATAGACCTACCCTAAACGATAATGTGCCTTTTCAAAGTAACCATTCGTTTCACACCCACAGAGTAATCACAGAGTGGATAAGCATCGGCCAGGTTTTCAAGATCAACTAGGGCAACCTCTCTATTAGGAGATGTAGTTAGCTCATAGGCTCTGAAATGCTCATGATACCATGCACACAATACCCTTACAACAAAGCTCAAACTACTTTCAACAATGCAGATTTGAAGGATCTCCGCAAACTCTGGTAGGCCACCGGTGGCTCCATATGGAATTAGCATTCCAACTCTATAGGAGATGCCTTTGACAGTTGCGCTTTTAGCTAGATGAACATCATTTATCTTGGGGTTTTTCTGCCTAAGGCTGTCCACTACTTCCTTTTTCATTACATCCACAGGAAGCACACAAACATTGTCAACTTCCAATGCAGTTTTAAGATGTAATGCACTGATATGATAAGCAATCATTTGCTGATGTTTAGTTGCTAATGTGAGTGGAATATTTTTGAAACAATTTATCTGACGAGCAACTCTCTTAAAAAAGCTATGTTTTGCCTCAAACCTCATAGTCCACTGCCCTACTAAAGGCCCAAAACATTCAATCAATTGAGGGTAGTGTTCAAGGAAGTGATGCTTTGGTAAGAGTCGTGCAGGACAAAGTTCCAAGAATCTGTGTCTGTGTTCAGTGATTTTACAGTCCAGGTAAGCAATGGTTTCTTGATTATGAAGAGGGGCAACAACGAGTTCAACTATTTCTTTTAAGTCAAGCACCACAAGCCAAGCAGGCTCTCCCTCTGGAATCAAGTCTCCTATTATAAATGGGAGCAATCTCAACAGATTGCAATTTTCATGAGCGTTACCTCTAATGGTCCGTCTAGAGGCGTAAGTGTGTGGTATGATATGAGGTTTGTTAGTTCTATCTCCCCACTTATATGGAAAGTTCAGGATTAATTTGTTAAGAGTGTCAAGAGACAGATATTTCTGGGAAATTATGTCACTGATAAATTCTTTGTAAAAAACACTCTCTCTTCACTCCACAACAGATGGTTGAGTTCTCCTTTGCAAACTTAACATGCGTTTCGTGTAGATCTTTTGTTCGAATGTTAAAATGTCCTGACTGAACTGCCTTATCCTGAATGTCTGATCTCTCACCAGTACAAAACCTGCAGAAGTACACACCAGAGAAGCTTTCAACGAAGCCTGCAATACCATGGGCTCCTAAATTATCTGCAATGACTGACTGGACTGTGCCTTTCACAAACTCTCCAAGACCTGCAATAAAAACACCATGTTTCTCTAAAATGATCAAATCCTGTAAAAGGGGCTCTAAAATTTTTTCATAGCCATACGCCTTAACATCAGTACTCTTACATAATACTGCCAAATAGATGGAAGAAAGAGCTGAATGTGATCCAGGTGGTAAATTCCAGTACACCCCACAAAGTTTATGAGTTTTCCTGGATGTGCCTAAGGGATTGCAGACTTTAAAGTCATCCACATATAATGACACTGACAATTTCAAATCCTCCCCAGTAAAAAAACTGTTTTCTTTAAAGTAAACTCCATCCCTTATTGATTTATAATGCACTACACCCGCTGTACTTTCCTGTGTCTTGTGTGTGTGGAGTACACTTTCTAAAATGCCACGATTACTTAACAGATGCTGAAGAGAAGGCAAAATAGGAATATACTGGAATGTCCTATTTGTGTTAGGGTCAAGGATGTACTCAACCGGGTTTACCACATTGAAATGTTTTTTAAAATACTGCTTCCTTTTGTAGGCTGTAGCTAGGGGGCCATCTTTTGCAAAGGCTTTAGCCAAAGGACAGGACTTGCACACAGCTTCAGCAGGCTCCTTGACAACCGACTCATTAACTTGAACAGAACATTTTTTAAGGATGCTACACAGGCTATTAAATGTGATTGGAACAGACACAGAGCTTAACACATAGTGTAATTCCTGAAGTAATTCGTCAATAGCTGTAGCCGGTACAAAAAAAACATGCTCTAGCTTTAATAAAATTGAGGCGATATTCTGCTCAATAACTTTTGGAAGATCTTCAATACTGGAAGCATGCGCATCTACACCAGTTTCAGATTCTACATGTGTGTCTGCTGCACAAGAAGCATCACTAACTCATCTTTAAAATCATTTAAAGTATGGGGATTATGTTTCCTGTTTTTATGGCTATGAAATGTATTGTAAATGCTAGTTTTAAAAGCACAATCTTTGAACATGCATGTTACAGTTTCACATCGTCGTAAATGTCATTTACATGACTGAAGTAATCTCGTTCATTTGCAAATTTAGGGCATGTACACAACTGACATGTAAATATAGATAACTCAGATGGCTCTGAAGATGTTTGAGTTTTGTGAGCACGGTATATATGATTCAAAAGACTGTTCCATAGTCTGAATGTGCATGGACAATTAGAATATGGGCAGAAATGCCTGAACCTGTTTCCATGATGGCCATGTTTTAGCTTGCAATGTTTAAGCAATTCATACCTACTTGATACTGATTTCCCGCAAACTTTACATTTCCACACACCCATTCAGATCTTCAACCTACAAAAGATGGGGAAAACAAATGAAATTGTTATATAAGCTAACATTTTCACAGAAAACTATGGCTTAACTAAGCTTCAACATTTAACAATGCTATTACCACAAATTCAGCACTATAAGCCGCGACTTTTTCCCGGCGCTGTGACTCCTGAAGTGGCTTATTTATGTATTTTTATAATTTCCTCAATGGGCCGAGCGGCCACCAGAGGGCACTCGAGCAGTGCAAGGGCAAAACAGGCCGGTTGAGGTACTGTAAAGCGCAGAGGAAGACAGCAGCTGTGTCGCATGACTGATTTGTTTGGCACTGGTCGGAAAATAAGCCGGTACGGTTACCGGTGTCTCCTTTTACTGCTGTGTTTAGTAGGCTAATTAAACATTTAAAATAATATTTCTGTGTACCATAAAGATCTCATGTTTCAGCATGGCCACCTGCGGCCTAAGTGTATTTTTTTCCTGAAATGTTATTAAATTTGGGTGGTGCTGCTTATAGTCAGGTGTGCTCTATACTGCAGAATTTACGGTACATTTACTCACCTAATTTGAGAGATTGCCCATCTGAAAAAGAACTGTTTATTTTATTTTTAGCAAACAGATCCCTGCAGATAACTATCTGGTTCTTGTTAGCTGGACAACACAACTCGGCCACAGTATGTAGCCATATCCGGTCAAGACTCAACACTAATTGATAAATCCAGTAATTGATAAATCCAAAAGAAATGTTTATTTTTTTTTATTCACTTTTCTGACTCCATGAACACGTGATCAGGTGTCTTTTGGCAACGTCACAACTTTGTTGAGCATAGTCGCGCATACTGGGATATGTCAAGGATGTCATGCTCAACAGACCGCTGCTTGGGGAGGTCTGCACCGAGCCGACCGCGTTGCCGTTAATGAGAACCAAGCCGCGGTTCCACAAGGCTCAGCTGGCTGCGCGGCAACGCGGTCAGCTCGGTGCAGACCTCTCCGTCAGCTGGTGAAGCAGCGGTCTGTTTCAATGTTTCAATATTTTTTTAAAACGCTTCAGCCTGGTCGTAATTGGACATGTCTGCTGCAGAGCCTGGAAGTTAACGCCCAACTCCAGCAGCAGGGGTTAGCTGCTACACGTGCCATGCTGTTAGCCTAGCGCTAGCCCTTAGCATATGGCCGTCATGTCTCGGCTGAAGGAAACCGCGACACCGGGCCTCGTCTCGGACGCAAGGACAACCGAAGTATTTTAGTAAATAACGCGCCTGAGCGGCAGTAGCCCCACAATTTGCTCCATTCTGCTTAATAACCAGGATGGTAGTAGTGCTGCTAGCTCATGCTAAAAGCCACATACAGGCATGTGCTAATACAACTTAACCACACAAAAATATAAAGGCCAAAACATTCATTCACATTGTCATTGAGAAATAATAAAAAAAAACTGGATATGTCGACATAATTCTAAAAATATCATATCACTACCATTAACACAATATATTTCAAACAATTAAACTTACCGTATTAAGCACACCTTTTGCCCTCGTCGGTCAGCTTCAACTGTTCAACGCATGGTCCGCATGGCAGTGCCAAAGTGAGGGCACTGCACGGGCAGTGTGGGCGAACCCATAGATTTCCTCAGTTACCATGGTGACAACATGCTGGCACACGCCTACTGTCCTCTTATGTGATCCAGTCAGATAATGCTTACTCGATTTGTTTACATCCTGTTTGTGGAGAGCATATTTACATAATCTTTACTAATTCTTATTAAATAAACTTTTAGTTTTATGGATTTCAGTTACAGTTTACTTAAAATATTGAATCATGTTTATTAGGGCCAAGAATCATTTTTTTGAGTGTACTTTAATGGGTAGATCAGAGTTCACAGACTTGCCATTAGGTTCATTTTTGTAAAGACTAATAATGTGTTGCTGCTTAAACTTTCTGTTTTTCCTAACCTTTCTGTGGCTTTCAGTCCAACCCAAAATAATAACCCAAACAAAGGTGCCTAGTGGAAATGTAAACCTTTCAAAAAGGCTAGTTTTAAAAAAAATCAGTAACTTCCTAACAGCCACAGTGGTTTTTAGCAAACTTTTTTTTCAAAAAAAGAGATGAAATGGTTCATTTGTTGGGGAGTATTTTCAGCTGAGTCAAAATAAACTACAGTGTGTGTGTGTGTGTGTGTGTGTGTGTGTGTGTGTGTGTTCATGGCAATGAAGCAACATGTCCCCAGTGCAACAATGTGGTTCATTGATGAGTTTCTATGAGTTTTTGGACAACAATGGAACTCCTCGGCACAGAGAAATAATATATACCAGGCAATACTTGTTTGTATGATATATAGTATGATATATTAATTGTTAGTTGGGGGTCTGAATATGGGATTTTTTGACAAGAGGAAAAACATAATCATAATTATTATTACTCATTACTTAAACTAGATGTCCTGCATTGTAATTCATACAACACACAAAGCCACATGGGGGTTGAACAGCTCAGTTTTCAGTCTGATTGCCAAAGCCACGTATCTTTTCCATATTCTACTTGTGAAGTATATTTTCAAATATATGCTGTAAACTTGAACAAACGCCACATATCATTTCACATTGTTTCACATTAATACCACAGAAGACATTTAGGATACTCAACAGCACAAATCATGGCTGCATATGGAGGTGGAGGTTATGCAGGAGGATTTGTGCATGGGCAAAATGATCATAAATCTTAGCATGGGTGAAAGCAGTTAAACATGAATAAAGTCCCAGCTGATGACAGATAAGGCGTCTCCAGGCTATGACAGATTAGCTCCTGGAGAATCACCTATATATCCAGCACTAAAATTCCATTTCATCACTCCGATAAGAGACGAGTGATAGCAGATAGCGGCCTGTGTCAACGCAAACTAAATTAAAAATGTAGAGACTTAAGAGTTGATAGTATCTCAAAACAAAATGCAATTTATTTTGCCAACATTACATGTTTAACTTCAGAGGGAATGGACGGGTAGGAAAAATAATGGCTTTTGATTGATGGTTGTTGGCAAGAAAATGTATTCACAAGGACGATGACCTGATGATGTTATGATGATGTTAGCTGATGTAACAGGAGTTAGTATGGAGGCTGTTGAGCAAGGGTCATTCTATAAGCCCGAGATGAATACTGCTCAAATTCTCTCT